>NC_134235.1:250338457-250970765 GCF_965152275.1 Natator depressus
AAACAGAAACAATGGTTTTACGTTGAAACTGTAGTGTAATCTGGGGGAGTGAGGGGGGGTGTCCGAAGTTCATTTGTGTCTGGATCCAGCTGCCTGTTGCTGACACAAATAAATACGGAGGAACCATCATTGCACCTGACTCTGGAATGCACATGTGTAGAAGTGAAAATGGTTAATTTTCACAGACTCAAAGTGGGGGTTAGTGCTAATTCCTGGCCTCTGTAAAAAGACTCACTGCTGGCAAAACAAAACAAATAGTAGTCACCATCAAGGACTCATTTTATTCCTTCCCAATGGAAATACAAGGTTTCTAGCCTGTGCACACAAAGTTAGAAAGACAAACAATTCCATGTCATATTTTTCAGAGGTGAGCTACTAAAACTGATTTTCTCAATAGGTCACTCACTGCTGGTCTGATCATGACTCTGGCTATGCTCATGCTCCCTGACTACTCTGACCAGGCTACTCCCAGGTGGCTACTCCCAGGTGACACCAGGTGGCTACTCCCTCTCCCAAGCAGGTGGGCGGACAGAGGTGACAAGTAGATACAACCTTCTGTGCACATGCATGCACACACACACCCCCCCACAACTTGCAGGCCAGCACTGCTGAGCTGACATGGAGAGGCATGTAAACTGGACCAGGAAAAGGGTTGGCTCAGCTTATTTCCCCAGTGGAACAAGGCAGAAACAGGGACTGATTTGTGACTCTCCTGAGTCAGGGCAACTACAAACTGCCCTTTACTCAGAACACATTGCAGAGTGCTAATCTAGCCCTTTGCACCGAGGGTGAAATTTATCCCTGTGCAAATGGCCAGCACCAGGCCTATATACACTTAAGTCTAACTGAAGACATATTTTGAGAGCTTAAATGGGATTTATATAGAGTATGGGGTTTGCGCTGGCATTTCAGGAATGCACAGCACCCCTTGAGATGGTCAATAATTAAAATACCCGGATAATTGTAAGAAGTTTTCAAATGGTCGTGTCGTTACTGTCGGAAGAGGATACTGCCAATGATGACATCACAACTTTAGCCAGTGCAGGATGGCTGACATGACATCACTGTTTAGCTGGAGGAACACAAGTCAGCATGCCAGTAATTAATGATTTAATGACTGGCAGGTCATTTTAACCTGCAAGGCCTTCAAACAGTCAGCCTTTGAATGTGTAAAATTTAATAATAGGAGGGACTGAATAGCTAAAAACACCGATAATGGAACATGGAGGCTTCATTGTACCTGGCCCAGTTCAGCAGTGATCAAATATAGGTATTATATCATGGTTGTTTACAGGGCTATATGAAATAGTGGAGATGTCTGCCCTTTCCAAGTGGACAGCTATGGATATCATGATTGGCACCATTCCTTTGCAACAATTTGCACCCAGTAATTGGGCACCCTTCCTCATCAGAAAGGCCAAGAATTAAATGATAATGAAAACCAAACTACCATCTATCTAACTCTTAGCTGTGGGGATAAATAAAGCAGTGCAGATTTCTGCTGCTGTGTAAGGAAGTTTGCATTGCGTCCTATATGTAGCTGTTGTGGAGGTCCAGTAAATAGAAGACTGCACTCTGGAGAGCTGTCAGACAAGCACCTTTCAGAAAGGCTAAATTTGCTTTTAAAAAGAGCCTACAAAAATGTGGGTTAAAAAAGGAGAGAAATAAATTATCATGAACCAGAGATCCTACCAATAGATGTTCACTATGGCCAGCACCAAACACATATGGATCAGTATGACTGATAAGAGGAAAGGAGGGTTGGTAGTAAGCTCTTGGTTTTAATTGTATACATAAGAGTACCATCCCATCCACACTTGAAGAATCACATCAGTAAAGCAGAGCTGCTACTCCCAAATTATATGAAAAAGCAGAATAAAACCAGCAATTATATCGTACCACAGGGGAATTGTAATGCACAGAGAGAGTAATCACTCTCCATTGTGTTTGTTCAAACGTATCCTTCATCAGACAGATAACTGTATCTACCGTACATTGAGCAAGAATAGATGAAGTTCTGGCTCAGGCTTGTTGCAGTGTAGGGCTAAACACACGTATTGTAAAGGAGGCCAAAGGCTGTCACAAAGAGAGGACATGAAAATGGCAAAGGAAAGCACTGCCTGGGCAAATGAGGTTCTGGGAGAAGGAATGTATCCATAAGTAGGTTTGATTGACTCATTCAGCATGGGCCACAAGGAAACTATTGTAAAAAAAAAAAAAGAAAAAGAAAAAAAGAACCAAAGGTAGAAATTTAAGTTGCCCAGGCGTTATCGAAGGGTTTCCTACTTCTCCCTTACATACTATCCAATCCATCACTCCACTTGAATAACTATGCATCTGCACACACAAGGGCTACCCCAAGACAGCGCATCTTGCAGTCAGGGGAACAAATTCACTCCTACACCACAAATAAACAGTTAGAGCTTGGGGGTGCCATGGTGCTTTGAGGCACAGTCCTGCCTTGGGGCGTGTTATGCCACCTTCTGGAGCTCACCAGCACAGAGGGTAAAAACTATTTCCCCATGCTAATTTTCCCCCTACTGTTACTCATACCTTCTTGTCAACTGTTTGAAATGAGCCATCCTGATTATCACTACAAAAGTTTTTTTCCCCTCCTGCTGATAATAGCCCACCTTAATTGATTAGTCTCATTAGAGTTGGTATGGCAACACCCGTTTTTTCATGTTCTCTGTATAAATATATCTTCCTATTGTATTTTCCACTGCATGCATCTGAAGAAGTGGGCTTTAGCCCATGAAAGCTTATGCCCAAATAAATGTGTTAGTCTCTAAGGTGCCACAAGTATTCCTCGTTCTTTTTGCTGATACAGACTAACACGGCTACCACTCTGAAACCAGCACAGAGGGGAGGCTCGCTCACTGACACACCCATTTATGTGGGCCAGCTTATGCTGTCTGTGATGCAGTTTACTCCCACTGTGATTCCATGGATCTGCTTCCTCCCTACCCCCTCTGAGGGTCTCAGTGCCTTTGAGGGAGCATAGAAGGAGTAGTCCCAGTGCTTTAATGAGCCTCTGGACTGTATTTGTACCTGCCTGTTCTGTGGACTAAGCAAGGAGGGAGGAAATATAGGAAATAAGGAATGGTCTAGGGAAGGTAGGCTGGGAACTTCAGTTCTCTGTGTCTCACTGCAAGAATATGGAGACATGAAATGAAATTAAGAGGTGGAAAATTCGAAGTGGATAAAAGTGAATACTTTTTACACAACCCAAAATTAGTCTGTGGAACTCATTGCTACAAGGTATCTCAAGGTCAAGTTCAGCAGGATTTTAAAAATGGATTGGACACACACACCCCCAGAGAGAGAGAGGAGAGAGAGAACAAAGGTATCCCGAGTCATATTAATAAAATATTAAAAAATAAGAACGAGCTTTGGAAGTGATATAATCCCTCATGATTCAGGGTTTTGAGGAAACTTTCCCTGAGGACAGGATATCCCATAACTGTCACTGAAAAGTTTCTTGTACTTTCCTCTGAAACATCTGGTACTGGGGACTTTTGGTGAGAAGGGAACCAGAGTAGATGGAGCACTAATCTAATCTAGTTCAACAATTCTTATATACCACTCTCCCCATTGTTCATCTGTGCAAAGGCCAGATACAATCTGTCCCAAAGGAAGTAGGAACAATTTACTCATAATTAGAAACTGCTGGTCATATATTCTATGTGATTTGGTTTTTAAAAAGATGACATCATGCACAACTTTAGCTGGAACATGGTTTATAAAAAGAAACAGATAAGCATATCGCTAAATGATGCAGAAGAAGCAGCTCAGATACCAGCTTTGAGCTGTGCTGGTGAGCTCCAAATGTAGGCTTGTTATGTAGCACACAATTAATACTCATCTGTAAAGTCAGTGGGTCAAATTCTGCCCTCAGGTAATATGCACAGGACACCCAATAGTGTTCTGTTGTACTGGTGTGTGTCTGGAGTAACTCCGCTGAAGTCAATTAAGTCCTTACTCTGGATTTACACCAGTGTAGCTAAGGGCAGAAGTTGGCCCATTGACTACATGGGTGCATGTATTGGAGGGCAGAATTTGGTCACTAAATCATCTCTAAGCAATTTTTTTTGCTGAAAGTCACTGGGACAATTCACATATTTGTAGCTAGATTGTGATACACTTACTCATACTAAACAGTACCTTATTCCATGAGTAGTCAGCATGAGCCAGAGTATAAGAATCTGGCCCTTAAACATCAATGCAGTTAAAGCTGGTCAGATCCTCAGCTGACGTAAATTGTCATAGTTCTGCTGAAGTCAGTCCAGCTGAGAATCTATCCTATTGTTTTTCAGTTTTTGGGTATTGGAGAAGATCATATCTAAAACTTCTGAGGGTATCTATCATCCCAGCCACAGCTGAACTAACAGCACAAGATACGGATCCTTTGCCAAATGCCTTCCCTCAGGAAAGTAAATAGAACACTTTTGCAGTGCTCTATCTCAGATTAATCCAGAACATTTAAAGAGCTTGAACTCTGGCCTGGAAAAGTAGAGAGTATTAATTCTAAACGCTCAGTCTTAGTTGGTCTAAGATCCTTTTCCACACCCAGCAGCACATTGTCCATAATCAAATAGTTTCATTCTTCTAAGAGTTCAGTTTTAAAATTAGTCTGAATAGGAGAACTTGGCAAAGGGATACACTGCCAAAGTTAATTTCTCCTGTTATCAATTCAAAAGGCTTAAATAGGCAGCGAAAGTGTTTCATAAGTGTTCACTGTTCGGAGTTCAAACTAATACCTTTTGCTAAATTGCATCCTGATGTTTAATCACTAGACACTTTATATTTCTTTCGGTGATTGGGATCTCTCCACAATATAATATGGGGAATTCAAACAAATGGGCTCCTCCAATGTAAGTTTCAGTTCTGGAAGATTGTTGTAATTCTAAAGTTCACCTAGAAATACAATGTGCTTTAAGAGAGTGACTGAAATAACCACAGATTTTTCAGTCAGTTAAGGTTTTAATATTTCTGTCATCATCAAGAATGCCTCGTGCTATGACATCCAATAATGACAAAACATCTGACTGGCTTTTAGTTGTCATTACTTTCAATTTAGATATTTTGGATTTATTATCAGACATGACAATTTCAAACTCTCTCTCTCTCATGCATACACACACACACACACACACAATCTCTGGGCCTGGGAAGTAAGTCATTTTATAACTGGACCAAAAATGTTGAGTTGCAGTGTATTTTTTACCAAAGGGAGAAACTGAGAATGCTCATTTCGGGGCAGCATTTTGTTGGGGGGTGGAGGGGATATGGATACTAGGAAATGGCACCCAGTAGACCGTGACTGACATGTAGTCCAAGATCTGAGCACTTGCCCAAATAAATCATAGAATCATAGAATATCAGGGTTGGAAGGGACCTCAGGAGGTCATCTAGTACAATCCTCGATCAAAGAAGGACCAATCCCCAACTAAATCATCCCAGCCAAGGCTTTGTCAAGCCTGACCTTAAAAACCTCAAGGGAAGGAGATTCCACCACCTCCCTAGGTAATGCATTCCAGTGTTTCACCATCCTCCTAGTGAAAAAGTTTTTCTTAATATCCAACCTAAACCTCCCCCACTGCAACTTGAGACCATTACTCCTTGTTCTGTCATCTGCTACCACTGAGAACAGTCTGGATCCATCCTCTTTGGAACCCCCTTTCAGGTAGTTGAAAGCAGCTATCAAATCCCCCCCATTCTTCTCTTCTGCAGACTAAACAATCCCAGTTCCCTCAGCCTCTCCTCATAAGTCATGTGCTCCAGTACCCTAATCATTTTTGTTGCCCTCCGCTGGACGTTTTCCAATTTTTCCACATCCTTCTTGTAGTGTGGGGCCCAAAACTGGACACAGTATTCCAGATGAGGCCACACCAATGTCGAATAGAGGGGAACGATCATGTCCCTCGATCTGCTGGCAATGCCCCTACTTATACATCCCAAAATGCCATTGGCCTTCTTGGCAACAAGGGCACACTGTTGACTCATATCCAGCTTCTCGTCTACTGTAACCGCTAGATCCTTTTCTGCAGAACTGCTGCCCAGCCATTCGGTCCCTAGTCTGTAGCGGTGCATTGGATTTTTCCGTCCTAAGTGCAGGACTCCGCACTTGTCTTTGTTGAACCCCATCAGATTTCTTTTGGCCCAAACCTCTAATTTGTCTAGGTCCCTCTATATCCTATCCCTACCCTCCAGTGTATCTACCCCTCCTCGCAGTGTCATCTGCAAACTTGCTGACGATGCAGTCCACGCCATCCTCCAGATCATTAATGAAGATATTGAACAAAACCGGCCCCAGGACCGACCCTTGGGGCACTCCGCTAGATACTGCCTGCCAACTAGACATGGAGCCATTGATCACTACCCGTTGAGCCCGACGATCTAGCCAGCTTTCTATCCACCTTAGAGTCCATTCATCCAGCCCCATACTTCTTTAACTTGCTGGCAAGAATACTGTGGGAGACCGTATCAAAAGTTTTGCTAAAGTCAAGGAATAACACATCCACTGCTTTCCCCTCATCCACCGAGCCAGTTATCTCATCACAGAAGACAATTAGATTAGTCAGTCATGACTTGCCCTTGGTGAATCGATGCTGACTGTTCCTGGTCACTTTCCTCTCCTCTAAGTGCTTCAGAATTGATTCCTTGAGGACCTGCTCCATGATTTTTTCCAGGGATTGAGGTGAGGCTGACTGGCCTGTAGTTCCCCAGATCCTCCTTCTTCCCTTTTTTAAAGATGGGCACTACATTAGCCATTATCCAGTCGTCCGGGACTTCCCCCAATCACCATGAGTTTTCAAAGTTAATGACCAATAGCTCTGCAATCACATCCGGCAACTCCTTTAGCACTCTCAGATGCAGCGCATCCAGCCCTATGGACTTGTGCTCATCCAGCTTTTCTAAATAGTCCCAAACCACTTCTTTCTCCACAGAGGGCTGGTAGCCTCCTTCCCATGCTGTGCTGCCCAGTGCAGTCGTCTGGGAGCTGACCTTGTTCGTGAAGGCAGAGGCAAAAAAAAGCACTGAGTACATTAGCTCTTTCCACATCCTCTGTCACTAGGTTGCCTCCCTCATTCAGTAAGGGGCCCACACTTTCCTTGACTTTCTTTTTGTTGCTAACATACCTGAAGAAACCCTTCTTGTTACTCTTAACATCTCTTGCTAGCTGCAACTCCAAGTATGATTTGGCCTTCCTGATTTCACTCCTGCATGCCTGAGCAAGATGTTTATACTCGTCCCTGGTCATCTGTCCAACCTTCCACTTCATGTAAGCTTCTTTTTTGTGTTTAAGATCAGCAAGGATTTTACTGTTAAGCCAAGCTGGTCACCTGCCATACTTACTATTCTTTCTACACATTGGGATGTTTTGTTCCTGTAACCTCAATAAGGATTCTTTAAAATACAGCCAGCTCTCCTGGACTCCTTTCTCCCTCATGTTGTTCTCCCAGGGGATCCTGCCCATCAGTTCCCTCAGGGAGTCAAAGTCTGCTTTTCTGAAGTCCAGGGTCCGTATTCTGCTGCTCTCCTTTCTTCCCTTTGTCAGGATCCTGAACTCAACCATCTCATGGTCACTGCCTCCCAGGTTCTCCTCCAGTTTTGCTTCCCCTACTAATTCTTCCCGGTTTGTGAGCAGCAGGTCAAGAAGAGCTCTGCCCCTAGCTGGTTCCTCCAGCACTCGCATCTGGAAATTGTCCCCTACCCTTTCCAAAAACTTCTTGGATTGTCTGTGCACCACTGTATTGCTCTCCCAGCAGATATCTGGGTAATTGAAGTCTCCCATGAGAACCAGGGCCTGTGATCTAGTAACTGCCGTTAGTTGGTGAAAGAAAGCCTTGTCCACCTCATCCCGCTGGTCTGCTGGTCTGTAGCAGACTCCCACCACGACATCACCTTTGTTGCTCACACTTCTAAAGTTAATCCAGAGACTCTCAGGTTTTTCTGCACTTTCATACCGGAGCTCTGAGCAGTCATACTGCTCTTTACATACAATGCAACTCCCCCACCTTTTCTGCCCTGCCTGTCCTTTCTGAACAGTTTATATCCATCCATGACAGTACTCCAGTCGTGTGAGTTAACCCACCAAGTCTCTGTTATTCCAATCATATCATAATTCCTTGACTGCGCCTGGACTTCCAGTTCTCCCTGCTTGTTTCTCAGGCTTCTTGCATTTCAGATAACTCGCTGATCATCCCGCTTTCTCAGTATGAGGCAGGAGCCTTCCCCTCTTGTGCTCTCCTGCTCATGCTTCCTTCTGGCATCCCACTTCCCCACTTACCTCAGGGCTTTGGTCTCCTTCCCACAGGGAACCTAGTTTAAAGCCCTCCTCACTAGGTTAGCCAGCCTGCTTGCAAAGATGCTCTTCCCCCTCTTCGTTAGGTGAAGCCTGTCTCTACCTAGCACTCCTCCTTCTTGGAACACCATCCCATGGTCAAAGAATCCAAAGCATTCTCTCCAAATGCATGTTGTCAAGTCAGCTATGCCTGATATCAGTTCTTTCAGTGCCAGGCTTTTTTTTTAATTGCCCTCCAGTGTTTCATGGATCTTAGGCATTATGCTATGGAGAAATAGATTTCCAGGCATCTTATACTAAATGAGCACCCTAAAACCTTTGTTAGCAGTGTGACTGCTCTAATCACATCAATGAAGAGACTGACAGCAAGTCTTCTAGTTCTGTCTGCTGTGTCTTGATGAAAACTGATGTAACAAATCTAAATTTCTACACATATGTGAATGTGAAAACAAATGTAAAGATTTTGTTGTTTAATATTTGCCAATTAAGTTCAAATTATTCCTCGAGGCCACACTAATTTGCTTGCACCTATCTTTCCAGGCATTTTTCCTCAGCTGGTAAGTTTACATCAACTCATGCCCCTTTACATTTAGATTCAAAGCTGATGACTAGAGCTGGTCCAAACTCTTCTGATGGAACAGTTTTTCATTAAAATTGAAATGGGTTGTGGGAATGCATCAATTTTGATGAAATGTTCTGCATTCTCATTTCATTTTGATAATGTCAAAATGTTTTGCTTTGACATTAGAGTTTCATTTTGTTTTAACCTTTTTATTATATTATTATTTTTAATATTGTATATTATTATATTATATTTTGTTTCCACATTAGCAAAACAAAACACGTTGATAGTTACAAGACCTGAAGAAGGGCTTCATGTAAGTTCCAAAGCTTCTCTCAGCAGAAGCTGGTCCAATAAAAGACATTACTTCACCCACCTTGTCTCATGGGAATTTTTGACTCAAAATGTCAGAATTTCCTGGGGAATGGAAATTCTGGTTTCCAGCCAGCTCTATTGATGTCATAAACAGTAATGTAAATTAGACACTGGGGACCTATGAAACTCCCACTGACTTCAATGGGAGTTGCCCTCATGCAACTTATAGTAGGATCTAGCCACAGGTGTAAGGGGAAAATCATGGGTCAGAAAATGAATGTAAGTAGCAAAGTAGAGTCACCTGGACCAATTTGGTATTCAGAGGGTGTGCAAAATGAGTGTAACTTACACCAATTTGGGATTCTGGGTGGACTCAGTACAATACTGGCGTTAGCAGCTCAGTTCCCATGGAAGTCAATAGGATTGATTCTGACACCAGGGTAAATCAGGTATTATGTTACACCATTGGAGTCAGTGCAGTTACACAGACAAGAAACTAGGAAGACAGCAAAATCAGGCCCTGGTGGAACTGTGCAGGATCCCAGGGGAATGGGCAAAGATATGCCACCTTTCCTAAGACAACACTCCCTGCACCAGATACCACATCCTGGGATGGGATGGCCTAGCAGCAGCTACAGCAATTTGATGCTATGTAAGGATCTCCCCATTCAGGTGAGATTCAATCCTCAGGTGGCTCGAGCTGTTGGCTTTTCAGCTTCTTTGCAAAATCAGGGTGACACAAAGCAGCCACAGCGGGGCTCTAGCAATGGGGAGCTGGGTGGACCATTTCCCAGCTGCCTTCCCCCTGCTATAATCTTTGCCTGTGACAGGCAATATGACACTACATGGCTGAAAGCAGCAGTGTGGGTGCGAAGGCACCGCCTGGGTGAGTAGAGAGCTGTGTAGGGATGAACTCAGGTGCGATTTGTCTGTACTCTACTCACCTAAGCAATGCCTCACCATCTACACGGCTACTCCAACCTGTTCTAGGGTGTCATAGTCTGAATACATAGTCTACAGACTGCCAAGAGAAGCATGCAGAGTAGATGTAGTCTAAGAGTATTGCAGAGACACTGAGTCAGATGCTGTTTCAGACAAGCTGCACTCTCTGCTGGAGGGAGCAGTAGGGTCAAAGTTGAAGAAGAACCCCAGGTAGCATGTGGAGTGGTGCAAAAGGGGCTGTAGAAGGGGTGTGGATCAGGCCCATTTTGATTTCTAAAACCTTTTAACATGGTAAGTTTAAGGTAATTTCCTATATGGTCTTGTTAGTGAGATGGCTGCATTTTGCAGATTAAGATGGTGGAACAATTTAATGTCTCCTTGATCTCCTCCCATTATTTCAGCACCGTGAGTTTTGATGTCACATGTATTAAGGTGTTCATTCTTCGGGCTCTGAACGGACTTTACAGAGGTTTAGAAAATGATTTCTATGATTTAATCCTTCAGGGAGCCAAAATTAGTGCTTGAAAAGACAATCTGAAAAGAATGCAACCAGACTCATTGTGACACTGCTGTGCTGCATCAAAAGATGCAGATTAAAATAGTTGAATTATATGGGGAAACACTTTTTTATTCCTCAGAGGACAATCAATATTTGGACTTCTCTGTTTCAAAGGTACTGGAATAATCTTTATTATTAGTTTGTTTTCATACAATGGACAATTGGACACCAAGTGCATCTGGGAGAATAAACAGATGACTTACTATGGTGATTCTTGCTCCCATCATAGCGTTAAACTAATGAGGAGTGGGGGGTTTTGTCTCTGTCTCTTAAAGCGCTGGGTGGGAATGCTACAATGACTGGCACCTAAAAATACATGACAGAAAGACAGCTCCATTAAGTTTCGATGGGGAGGGGGCATCTCCTACACAACCAAATTTTCTGGACTTAAGTTCTACCTGTCATTTTCTGTTTCATTATAGAATCTGTGCAGATTTTTGTTTTCTTTCTCTGCCATATGCGTAGGCTGCAAGCATGTCTCTTCCATATTTCTTTACTGTCAGTGCATCTCAGTTACAAAAGGGAGATTAAGGTGTCGCAGGTGTACTAGGTTATTACAGGTTCTCATACTGAGAGTGTCACAAATTGGTACCTTTCAGCAAGATGGCTGCTGCCAGCATTGGCCGAGATAATAGAAATGCCAGTTGAAATGAAAACTTTTCCTAATACATTGAATAGAAAATACAGTTGTAGAAGGGTTTTGTAATATTGAACTTTCAGGATGCCACACTTAACAACATGGGTGCAGTTTTACTTAACTGCGAAGGCTTTCTTGAAAGTGGCTTTTTTTGTCCTTTCCAGCAGAGTATTCCGATACTCACCCTTGATGTGAAGGCTCTGGAAGACAGGAGGATTGGATTGCACCAAAAAATACCTACTCTCTAGCAATGTTGCATCCAATCTTGCAGTCCTGATTTAGGCAAAGTGTCATTAGCCTCTCAATTATGCCAGCTGACACTGGATTTTCACCAACGTACGTTGAACAGAGTATGGTCCGATGTCTTTAATAGGCGCTTTGCCTGGAAAAGGACTACAAGATTTGGCCCACTGTGTTAATACTTTTAATAATGCACTTGGGAAGCACAGAAGTAAATGAGGTGTTTACTTCTAAGACAAGTACGTCAAAATTCTAAACTTTCCACATTATAATAGGTTAATCACAGTGGCAATTGGCTTCAGAGAGAGGAAATTTTAAATGTCTCCTGTATGTAGAGAAAAATCTCTTCTTGCACTCAACATTTTACGGGATGAATCAAAATTGCTTCCCCCCCATGCACATCTCCAGTGACTCTGCTGCAGACACTCTACTTCATTGCTGGAAGCCCCATGGGATGCAATGAGTGGGCAGATCTGAGGGCTTCCTTGTCATGGATGTCAGACAGGAATATTCATTAATAAATGCTAGGTTTCAGAGTAACAGCCGTGTTAGTCTGTATTCGCAAAAAGAAAAGGAGTACTTGTGGCACCTTAGAGACTAACCAATTTATTTGAGCATAAGCTTTCGTGAGCTACAGCGATGCATCCGATGAAGTGAGCTGTAGCTCACGAAAGCTTATGCTCAAATAAATTGGTTAGTCTCTAAGGTGCCACAAGTACACCTTTTCTTTTAATAAATGCTGATGTAGACACTTCCTTTACCTCCTCTCCCAGGCAACAACAATAAAATCCACTAACAGGAGAAAATAAAGCAAGGTTCTAGCAACTCTGCCAAACTGTGACCACTAAATCCCTCTTCAACCAGCATCTTTCAAGTGAAGAGGGAGACATTTTCTTCTCTAAACATCCTTCTTCAGACACACAAGCACACAATCATTCTCCCCACCCATTCTAAAATTCTTAAATATATAAAAAATGGATTAAAGTTAGGGAAAAGTTAGAATAGATTTGAATGCATAACAAACTCCCCCAAGGAGCTCTTGTTTCATTTGTATATAATGCCCTCAATGCAAAGAGATATTTAGCCATAACTGTGGGTCTTTCGATGCACTCAGGTAAATTGCATTTGCATTTCTCTTGATTTCCCTTTGCACGATTTACTGTGGTTATCATGGCAACACAGACATTTGTTGGGATAAGGAGTAGTGTGGAATCTGGGAGTGTAACATGATCAAAGCTTTAAAAGTGCGACATGAATGGGGAAGCTAATTTCCCAGCTTCTGATAGGTTTGTCAGAAAAATGAAGTTATCACAGTTATAATGCCTGATACTATCAATCCTGTGAATGAGGCTTGAATACTAAACCCCAAGTCATACCATTTCCTCTTCCTCTTCAGTAACCTGTGTTGTGAACAAGATATTTTTTGTGGGTTAACACAGCATTCGGAGCTGGAACAGGCACTGTCAAAACCAGACATGCGCCTGCTTCTCCACTGTTTTGCACCATATGTCATTAGTTACACCTGTGCAAAGGTGATTTATTAGTGTTTTGAGGAAATAAACATAGAATGCCTCTAACTTGGAAGTGAGTGTTTCCTACAGATGCAGAGCCAGATCCACAGCTGGGGTAAATTGAGTTATGCTGAATTACACCAGTTGAGGAACTGTCCCACAGAGACCAATTTAAACTAGTCAATACCTCTGTACTATATCTATATCTATATAACTTAGTTCAGTGTAAAATGAAATGGTTTTAGTGCCAATTATTCACTATTTGAATAAAAGTAAATGGTAATTTACACTTGGTGGGGTAACTCACATGACTGGAGCACTATCATGGATGGATATAAACTGTTCAGGAAGGACAGGCGGGGGAGAAAAGGGGGAGGAGTTGCACTGTGTGTAAGAGAGCAGTATGATTACTCAGAGCTCTGTATGAAACTGGAGAAAAGCCCATTGAGTCTCTTTGGGTTAAGAGCAACAAGGGTGATGTCGTGGTGGGCATCTGCTATAGACCACCAGACCAGGAGGATGAGGTAGACGAGGCTTTCTTCAGACAACTAACAGAAGTTTCCAGATCACAGGCCCTGTTTCTTATGGGGGACTTCAATCACCCTAACATCTGCTGGGAAAACAATACAGCAGTGCACAGACAATCCAGGAAGTTTTTGGAGAGTGTTAGGGACAACTTCCTGGTGCAAGTGCGGGAGGAACCAACGAGGGGCCATGCTCCTCTTGACCTGCTACTCACAAACAGGGAAGAATTGGTAGGGGAAGTAGAAGTGGGTGGCAACCTGAGCAGCAGTGACCATGAGTTGGTCGAGTTCAGGATTCTGACAAAAAGAAGAAAGGAGAGCAGCAGAATACGGACCCTGGACTTCAGAAAAGCAGACTTTGACTCCCTCAGGGAACTGATGAGCAGGATCTCCTGGGAGGCTAATATGATGGGGAAAGGAGTCCAGGAGAGTTGGCTGTATTTTAAAGAAGCCTTATTGAGGGTGAAGGAACAAACCATCCCAATGTGCAGAAAGAACAGTAAATATGGCAGGCGACCAGCTTGGCTTAACTGAGAAATCTTCAGTGAGTTTAAACACAAAAAGGAAGCTTACAAGAAGTGGAAACTTGGACAGATGACTAGGGAGGAGTATAAAAATATTGCTCGAGCATGCAGGGATGTAATCAGGAAGGCCAAAGCAGAATCGGAGTTGCAGCTAGCAAGGAATGTGAAACGTAACAAGAAAGGTTTCTACAGGTATGTTAGCAACAAGAAGAAGTTATGGGGAAGTGTGGGACCCTTACTGAATGGGGGAGGCAACCTAGTGACAGATGATGTGGAAAAAGCTGAAGTACTCAATGCTTTTTTTTGCTTCGGTCTTCACAGACAAGGTCAGCTCCCAGACTGCTGCACTGGGCAGCACAGTATGGGGAGGAGGTGAGCAGCCCTCAGTAGTGAAAGAACAGGTTAAAGACTATTTAGAAAAGCTGTACAGGCACAAGTGCATGGGGCCGGATGCAATGCATCCCAGGGTGCTGAGGGAGTTGGCTGATGGGATTGCAGAGCCATTGGCCATTATCTTTGAAAACTCATGGCAATCAGGGAAGGTCCCGGATGACTGGAAAAAGGCAAATATAGTGCCTGTCTTTAAAAAAGGAACTACAGACTGGTCAGCCTCACCTCAATCCCTGGAAAAATCATGGAGCAGGTCCTCAAGGAATCCATTTTGAAGCACTTGGAGGAGAGGAAGGTGATCAGGAACAGTCAGCATGGATTCACCAAAGGCAAGTCATGCCTGACCAACTTGATTGCCTTCTATGATGAGCTAACTGGCTCTGTGGATATGAGGAAAGTGGTGGACATGATATACCTTGACTTCAGCAAAGATTCTGATATGGTCTCCCACAGTATTCTTGCCAGCAAGTTAAAGAAGTATGGATTGGATGAATGGACTATAAGGTGGATAGAAAGCTGGCAAGATCGTCGGGCTCAACGGGTAGTGATCAATGGCTCAATGTCTAGTTGGCAGCTAGTATCAAGCGGAGTGCCCCGGGGTTGGTCCTGGGGCCGGTTTTGTTCAACATCTTCATGATGATGATGGGATGGATTGCACCCTCAGCAAGTTTGCGAATTACATTAAGCTGCGGGAAAGAAGTAGATATTCTGGAGGGTAGAGATAGGGTCTAGAGTGACTTAGACAAATTGGAGGATTGAGCCAAAAGGAATCTGATGAGGTTCAACAAGGACAAATGTAGAGTCCTGCACTTAGGAAGGAAGAATCCCATGTACTGCTACAGGCTAGGGATGGACTGGCTAAGCAGCAGTTCTGCAGAAAAGGACCTGGGGATTACAGTGGATGAGAAGCTGGATATGAGTCAACAGTGTGCCCTTGGCATATTGGGCTGCATTAGTAGGAGCGTTGCCAGCAGATCAAGGGAAGTGATGATTCTCCTCGATTCAGCACTAGTGAGGCCATATCTGGAGTACTGCATCCAGTTTTGGGCCCCCCACTACAGAAAGGATGTGGATAAATTGGAGAGAGTCCAGTGGAGGGCAACGAAAATTATTAGGGGGCTGGGGCACATGACTTATGAGAAGAGGCTGAGGGAACTGGGCTTATTTAGTTTGCAGAAGAGAAGAGTGAGGGGGGGATTTGATAGCAGCCTTCAACTAACTGAAGGGGGGTTCCAAAGAGGATGGAGCTAGGCTGTTCTCAGTGGTGGCAGATAACAGAACAAGGAGCAATGGTCTCAAGTTGCAGTGGGGGAGGTCTACGTTGGATATCAGGAAAAACTCTTTCACTAGGAGGGTAGTGAAACACTGAAAGGGGTTACTTACGTAGATGGTGGAATCTCCATCCTTAGAGGTTTTTAAGGCCCAGCTTGACAAGGCCCTGACTGGGATGATTTAGTTGGGGTTGGTCTTGCTTTGAGCATGGGGTTGGACTAGATGACCTCCTGAGGTCTCTTCCAACCCTAATCTTCTATGATTCTATGACATTCAAAAAACCTGTCAAATCATCATCGAAAGCTCATTTCTCCACAAACTTGCATAATTCCTCTGTAAAAATTTTTGCATATTGTCCTAAGGTAGATTTGGATTTTTTCCAATAAAAAATTATGTTCACAGGCAGGAAATGCCAGGATTTTATCCTTGACCAATAGTGAAATTTAGGACTTAAGCCAGAGGTGGGCAAACTACAGCCCGTGGGCCACATCCAGCCCGCGGGACCATCCTGCCCGGCCCCTGAGCTCCTGGCCTGGGAGGCTGTCCCTCCACCCCTGCAGCCACACAATGGTCTGGGCGGCAGGGTTGCAGAGCCCGGCGTGACCCGGTGCTCTGTGCTACGCAGTGCGGCTGCTTGTCCTGGTGCAGCTGCGCCACCAGCCACCGGTGCTCCAGGCAGCACGGTAAGGGGGCAGGGAGCAGAGGGGGGGTTGGATAGAGGACAGGGGATTTCGCGGGGTTGTCAGGGGCATGGATAGGGGTCGGGGTGGTCAGAGGGCAGGGAATGGGGGTTGAATGGGGCAGGGGTCCTGGGAAGGCAGTCAGGAAGGAGAGGAAGGGTTGGATGGGGCGGCGGGGGGCGGTCAGGGGACAGGGAGTGGGGGGGTGGATGGGGTAGGGGTCCCGGGGGGGCAATCAGGAAGGAGAGGGGGGTTGAATGGGGTGGTGGGGGGCAGTTAAGGGCAGGGGGCAGTTAGGGGCGACGGGTCCTATATAACTTTTCTATAACTGCTCTACTCTATAACTATATAACTTCTCTATAACTTCTCTACTCTATGGCACCTTAGAGACTAACCAATTTATTTGAGCATAAGCTTTCGTAAGCTACAGCTCACTTCATCGGATGCATACCGTGGAAAGTGTAGAAGATCTTTTTATACACTTTCCACAGTATGCATCCGATGAAGTGAGCTGTAGCTCACGAAAGCTTATGCTCAAATAAATTGGTTAGTCTCTAAGGTGCCACAAGTACTCCTTTTCTTTTTGCGAATACAGACTAACACGGCTGTTACTCTGAAACTTCTCTACTCTATAACTTCTCTACTCCTATTCGAGATTCTCCTGTTTATGTAATCACATTACTTCTTTTGGCCACAGTATCACACTGGGAGCTCACTTTGAGCAGATTATCTACCACAACCCCCAAATCTTTTTCAGAGTCATTACTTCCCAGGATAGAGTCCCCCATTCTGTAAGTATGGTCTACATTCTTTGTTCCCACATGTATCCATTTACATTTAGCCATATAAGAACTCATAGTTGGCTTGCACCCAGCTTATGAAGCGATCAGTTATGTTGAAACCCTGCTCTGTATCAATGACCTGTTCTCTTCATTATTTACCACTCCACCAATTTGTGTTTCATCTGTAAATGTTATCAGTAATAATTTATGTTATCTTCCAACTCACTGATAAAAATATTAAAAAGCATAGGGCCAAGAACCAATTCTTGAGGGACCCCACTAGAAACACACCTGCTTAACAACAATTCCCCTTTTCAATATATTGAAACCTAACAGTTCGCCAGTTTTTACCCATTTAATGTGTGCCATGTAAAATTTATATTGTGCTAGTTTACAGAAGTCTAAGTATATTATGGCAACACTTCTATCTTTATCAACCAAACTTGTAATCTCATAAAAAAAAAGATATCGAGTTAGTTTGACAGGATCTATTTTCCATAAACCCATGTTGATTAGCATTAATTATATTATCCCCCTTTAATTCTTTATTAATTGGGTCCCATATCAGCTGCTCCATTATCTTGCCCAGGATCAATGTCAGGCTGACAGGCCTATAGTTACCAAGGTCATTCCAGTTACCCTTTTAAAAAATCAGTACATTGGCTTTCTTCCAGTCTTCTGGAACTAAGTGCTCGAAAACTAACTGAAAATTAACATTAATGGTCCTGTGAGCTCCTCAACCAGCAATTTTAAAATTCTTGGCTGCAAGTTATCAGGACCTACTGATTTAAAAAATGTCTAACTTTAGTAGTTTCTGTTTAATGTTCTCTAGAGATACTAGTGGAATGCAAAGAATGTTATCATTACCATATGATGATCATCTATTTTTCCCCAAATACAGAACAGAAATATTTATTGAACATTTCTGCCTTTTCTGCATTATTACTGATAATTCGACCATTTCTATCTAGTAATGGACCAACACCATTGTCAGGATACTTTTTGTTCCCAATATATTTTAAAAACTCCTTGTTATTGTCTTTAGCTCAGCTAGTCATAGATTTCTCCTTGTGTCCCCTGGGTTCCCTTATCAATATTCTGCAATTCCTAACTTCTCATTTATATTAATTACTATCAACTTCCCCTTTCTTTTTCATTATATATATATATATATATAAATATATGTATTACAGTTGCCGTAAGCTCCCCTCTAAAGCAGGTCAGGTTTTGTGTTTGTTTGTTTTTTTTTAACCAAAATGGCCTTCTTCCTTGATTGCGGTATTCTGGCATCTTGGGCATGTAATAAGATGTTCTTAACTGATTCCTCACTATTATTCACATTTTTATGATGCATTTTTTCCTTAAGGGTTCAATAAGGACATTTTGATGTTTCTCAATAGAAATTTTTCAGAATTTCCATTCCGCAAAAACGTTTACTTTTCATCCCAATTCGGGATGTAAACAACTTTCTAACTATCAAAATTTCCTGCAGGATGGAAATTCCATTTTCCATCCAGGTCTAATACGTATCAGTAAAATTCTGATTCTACATTTTCTTCCAACAATAACATGAAATGAGCTAGTACCTACCTATGAGAGAGAGATCAACAGCTACATGAATGTGTAAAAATGCAGTGCAGTCTTACTAGACTGGAAATCAGTGTTTTTGAACTTTTTCCTTAGATCCTGTTGTGAAACTTCAGTAAGCTCCAATGAGAAGAGACTAGATTTTAAGTTTTAACTGTACCCACTATTATTTATTAGCTTGAAAAGCATTGCATATAGTACTAGACATATTTCTAGGTGAAGGGTCAATGAACGCATGCTTTTTTGTTCTGATGAGCAAACAAGAGTATTTAACAATGTACCACAAACCCCCCTGCCTTGAACTGATGTAGAAAGACAAGAAACTTTTTTTTTCAAATCTCAGCTAGAAATAGATTCTGTCTCCAGAAAAATAATATGAATTTCAGCCAATCAATAATGTCAGATTAATCAATCATAACAAGGCCACCATACTCTAAGCCACTGTATATAGGGTTTACCTTACAAGAGGTTTACCTTACACGGTACTCGCCCATATTCAACTATTATGGGGGAGGGAGAAAAGATGTCAAAGAGAACACAAACATTGTCAGTAGCAATCATTCTATTTAGCAACTATCACATATATGTTTTATGTATGCTTACTTGCCTTCTTTTAGCTAGAACTAGGGAGCAACTGACAGGACCTATCAAAGCTTAAACAACACATCTGCTGTTAAGAATAAAGCCAAAATGCACAAAGCCAAAACAGCAAGTAGTCACACTCAGGTTTCGATTTAATTTACTTTACTTTCCATGCCACCTTCACTGAAACCGATGATTTTAATACATGTCCCTTAAATAAAGTAAAAGAAAAACAACCCTTTAAGATATTTCCAAATATTTTCTGACTGCACATTTCATTGTCCTGGTGTCTATTTGGATGACATGGCTTGATAACATTTAGAGTTGTAGTTCCCCATCTTCTCTTTTATCAGCTCATCAATCAATATGGCAATACTGGCTGGTGACAGAGTGTAATAAGCTTCCCCATAGTGAAGCATTAGAGGTTAACATTTATCTATTTGTGACTATCTACATGGTTATTTGGTTATGTTTTCTTCACATAACACCTCTCTAAGGATAGTGCTTGTGTCTGAACATTCTTCCTTACATCTCTGAGACCCAAAAGAATTTCAGCTTGATGCAAAGGGCCCACTGAAATCCATGGGTTTCCATTTACCTCAATGGGTGCTGGATCAGAGCTAATGGCATTGGCTGCAACATGATTAATTGTGATCCATGAAACAGAGAGGTAGAGCGGTTCAAAAAGTGTGTGTGGGGGCGGGTGGGGATTTGTTGGGAATCATTTTTGTGTGTTTTTCATCAAAATTTCAAAACATTCAGAATTTTTCAACCAGCTCTATTAAGAGGTCTGTAGAATAAGTAAGTTTACAGTGTCAAACTAAGGCATGTTCCTAACTCATTATTTGCCTTTCTCGAAAACGTGCTTCCTAAATCAGCCACTACGTGCTCCTACATATGGTCACATCAGCATTTGCATGGTTCAGACCCTTTAACCAGAACTATTTGGGGCTGAAGTTCTGCTACATAAACCAAGTCAAGCCACTTTCCCCTCCTCATGTATGGAAAATTTCATTTTAAATTATCAGAGAACCTAAGGGCCCTCTCTAATATTCCTATAATTTGAACTAAAGGAGAACTGGGGCTGGACGTGGGTGGGAATTTAGTTACTCTTGTTAACATAATTAATTTGGACATAGAGAAAGCATACAATGATAGGAGACACTCCCTTATTAAAGGCTGAATTTTGCCCTTGGATATGCACATGTAACTTCTACTGAAGTTAATGAGAGTGGCAAGTACATATCCAAGGCAGGATTTGGTCTTAAACGTTTGCATTATGAACCATGGATCTAGAGTTGGATGTGGAAATGGATGTCCTCTCAATAAACTACTGCCATCAAACAAACATTTTAGCTCCCTACCTGCTCCATTTCTGTGAATGTGCTCTGCTCCTCATCATCTTCTTGATCTTCAATATCAGACTCCCCCACAGCAATGGGAACACAGATGGACAGGTGAGGGTTGGTCAGAAAATCATCATTGTCACTAATCACTGGGAGTTTCTGCCCATTTTTGTCAGTCCCATCGTCGGCATGGTTCTCTTTGTGGTTCTCCACATCTTTACCAATGCCTGCAGTGGTATGGCTATTCACACAGTTGTGAAGGACACCTGTGTTCTGGGCAGCAAGTTTAATCATTGCCTTCTTTTCAGCTGTCGTCCTCGGATGCCTAAGTAAATTACAACAGAAATCCCATGTTGTGTTTTTCACATACTGAAGCCCCCTGTTGATCCGAGCAAAAGCGAGCTGCAGATTGTTCATCTCTCCATCTTCATCCGGTGCTGAGAGGTTGTCAGCACTAAAAGAACTCAGTAGCAAGGCAAGGAACAGGTTGAGCACCTGAAATTAATTAGAGTCAAAAGAAAATCAATGGTACTGTCATTTTGAAACTTAACACTTAGGCTTGGAAACTACAGGGTCTCATTCTGATCTGACTTACACCAATGAAACTCTATTCACATCCATGGAGTTACTCCTGATTTGCAATGGTGCAAGTAAGAATCAGAATCTCATAGACTTTTCAAAAAAATTATTTTCAGGAACAAAAGTTCAGCATAGACAGTAACATGTCCTGATCCTCCAAAAAGTTTAAAAGCAGACAACAAAACTCAAAAACAGAAGAGAGGGATAATTTTCATATAAAGACATAGTTGAAAATATCCTCAAGTATTACTGTAGAATATACTTGACAATATGACTAGTATTCCAGCTTAAAGAAGGAGACTAATTGTATGGCTAAATGGTTTCCGGTAAGAAGCTACTTAGCTGTAATAGAATACTGTAAGAAAAATGCTTCCAGGGCTTCCTTGATTTCTATTCATCTTTACATTGTTATTTATATTTCACAGTATACAGTGACATGAATGTTCATGGCACTTAGTGATGGCAATAAATTTGGAAACACTTTCAAGTGTCTGCATTGGTTTTAATGCTTTTATACTGAAATAAATGCACTTTCCTTTACTTTTAAGGATTTCTAATGCCATGTAGCAGAAGCAAATATACATGGGTAATGCATTTGGGATGCTCTCTCTTCACTTAGGACTTTAAGGGTGGAAAAGGCTGCCCCTAATCTAAAGTTCATTCATCATGTGCTATAGATCTACATTTAAAATATAAACTATAGTGCAAATTAGATGGTGATAAAAACTTTAATTAACATTTGAGAAACATTTGATATGCAATCCATACAGGCAAAGCACCAAACTAACAACCCTACAGATCCATAACATCATAAGATACCAAGTTCAACACTTTCAAAAGTGGCCTCTTATTTGGGCTGCTTGTGTTTTTCGGTGTCTGACTGAAAAACCTTAAGCCTGAATCTCAGAAGTGCTGAGCATTCACAATGCAGCTGCCATTACTGGGAGCTGCCCTGGTCAGCTCCTCTGAAAATCAGGCTCAAGATGCCTAAAGGTTGTGCAACTTTTCAAAGTTTGAGTCACTTTCAAAACTGCTAGTCAAAGAATCTGAATTTCTATTACTTACAAGTCCTTTCTTCTGATGCTAGGTACGTAACTGTGACAATATAGGGCCATAAGTGGCTGCATTAAATGCCTATTTTGATCTGTAACCAAAATGCGATTGACTTCTAAGATGGTGTGTTAGACTAATAAAGGGGATCAGACAGTTCCATCATGCTCATCCAAAGGAGAGATATGGTCATTAGGTCCATGATTTAAACCCATTGAGACTGAATGGGTCTAATTGGCCAAACAGTGGAGCAGCTGTCATGGGACAGCCTCCTGGATAGGCCCTACCGGATGCTCCTGCTGACCAGAGAAAACCAATTTGAACAGGGAGAGAGCCAGACTGAAGCTCCCACATACACACAGGAAGATCTGGGCTGGCTAGGAGAATATTAATTTGTTCTATTCTGTTCTTGTAACTTCAGCTCTATCTAATTTAGCTTGCAGTGAAGTGTAAGATTAGATTAAATGTCTGTGTCAGTTGTTTTTTGTTTTAAACTCCTTTTTTCTCTAATGCTTTGTTCCAGCCACTAAATAAAACCACTTTATTTTAAAGAGGCTGTTGGTTGCAAGTTCCCCAAGGGGAAAAAAGCAGCTGCCTAAAACTCAGTTGTACCTGCAGGGTGATAAGTGGCTGGTTCAACATGCGCTCTTGGGTCACTGGCCTAAGGCTATGTCTACACTACAAATTACTTTGGTATAACTTATGTTGCTCAGGGGTGTGAATAATCCACACACCTGAGCGACGTAAGTTATACAGACCTACATGCTGGTGTGGGCAATGCCATGTAGATGGGAGAGCTTCTCCTGCCAACATAGCTACCGCCTCTTGCAGAGGCAGGAGTTATTAAGCCAATGGGAGAGCTCTTTCCGGTTGGCTTAGAGCGTCTTCACCAGCAGTGCTATAGCCGCGCAACTGCATCGGTGCAGCTGCGCCACTGTAAATGATGTAGTGTAGACATAGCCTAAGAGTGGAAGAATCACATGATTCCACCAGGCAGGTAAAGACAAGAGGCTGAACACCTAAGGTGGATGCACTCAGAAAACATGCAGAGATACAGCTAGCTCTGCTACTGTGACAGTCGCTGTGACTAAATTTAAAGTTAAAAGACATTTATCCAAAATAAAATGTTAAGAAACAGTCTGGTATCCCCTTGATTGCTACCTAAACAACCAACCAATGAATAAAATATACGCTAGGGCTAGGGTTGCCAACTTTGGTTGGACAAATTCCTGGCGATTTCATCACATGACATAATTTTCAATTAAAGATTAATCTTTAATTCCTGGAGACTCCAAGACAATCCTGGAGGGTTGGCAATGCCAGATAGGGCCTTGGCACTCACACTGAGTTTTCGGCATAGCCAGTTTTCAGGGCCTTTTCCAGTGCAATGAACTTTTGTGAAGGATGTTTATTCTTGCACACTGCCAAAGTTTAGATCTGTACAAAAAACAAGTCAGCTCCTCCTCTTTCTGATTAACTTTTAATTGAAATTTTTATTAGTATACGTTAAATAATAGAAAAATGTGTTCATGCTAGCATGAAACTTTTCAGAAAGCTAGAAGTTTCTCTTTCACTTTTTAATTACTCAAAATGTATGGGCTGGAATTTTGCAAACTAGCATGGCCTTAATTACACTAGTAATACTTTATCTGAAGTGTCCTGTAATTATTAATTCACAAAGTACTCACTGTAATCACAATGATTACAATGAATGCATTTGGCATTAATGTAGATGCCCTATGTCCATTAAGAATTATATTTGTCTCTCTTGAAACCTAAAACACATCTTTGAACTAGCTGCCTGTATTCAAGCTACAAACTAAAGTGAAATTAAAGCTAATTGTTTGGTAGCTAGTCAGCTTTTGGATTCTGTAAACTCATGTTCAGTTCAGAATGCTAGACAAACAGTTTGTGTAGTTCTCCTTTGTCATACTCAACATTTCAAATGGTAGAGTTCTCTGTCTCTTGTGCTCAGTTGGAGGTATTCAAAGAGATGCAGCCTATCAGGTAATTAAAAACCAAGCAATTAGATGTATTGTATAGCAGCTGTAAATTGATCTGGACACATACACATAAAAACAGAAAATATAATGGTGAGCAAGCTACCAAGAGAATCATTACGTAGGTCCTAGGACACAGTTGCTAAAGGCAGAGCTATGCATCACTGTGGTAAGAGGATCTCTAAACAACACAATCTCAAAGATCTGCTGGATGCGTCCTAAGGATGAACTGGAATCAATATCAATCTTCCTCAAGTTACCACTTTTTAAATCTTGGAGGCTTTGATTTCTTGCTGTCTTACACATTTTTCAGCCACCTGCACCTGTGCACAGTGGGTGTAAAACATTCTGATTTAGTAGCCCTTCACACCCACTTTGTATGTGTAAATGACTACACAAGGAACACAGTAAGGAATCAGGTGTAGCATCAACTTCCCTTTTGGCATGGAACATGGCAAATTGCAGATTATTATGATTTATTACTGATTGACTACTACTGTCATTAGTTGAAATAAACTCAGTTTTCTGTTAAGTCTATTCATTACTGCTTTTCTGAGTCTTTTCCATAGCTGCATAACTTTATACAAACACACCTGCAGCTGCATACAGTAGATCTCATTTTTAGCATTATTTATCATGGGTTACCAAGTCAATATAATTTACTTCTCCGAAATGCAGCAGACATTTTGCACAAAGACCTATTTACAGTTCATGCTTTTCACAAAAAATAAACCTCAGATATTCTCCCTCTCTTTTATGAAAAGACTGCCTCAGAAGAATATTTGTTCAGTGTTTAAATAAAGAGTGAACTGCTTTATAAGCACTCCATATTTACCTATTCCCATAATTTCACCTTATGCTACACTGTCCAGAGAGGCCTGATTTTCAGAAAGTGTTGGGCACCACGCTTTGAAAATGAGCTCCCTTTGCAGTGTCTCAAGCTGGAAATCCAAAATTGAGATATCAAAAACAAAACAAACAAACAAACAAATAAACCAACCAACCCACCCTGGTCCTTCTGAAAATTCACATTAATGGTCTTAAATATGTACCCAAATAATTGCTAGCTAGCCCTTATATAGCACTTTTCACCAGTAGATCTCAAAGGACTTCACAAAAGAGGTCAATATAATTATCCCCATTTTACAGATGGAGAAACGGAGGCACAAAGAGTTGAAGTCACTTGGCCAAGGTTAGCCAGCAGACCCGTGTCAGACCCAGGAACAGAAATGGAGTGCCAGTCCAGTGTTCTATCTAGGTCAGCTTTTCTCAGACTGGGGGTCCAGACCCAAAAGGGGGTTGCAAGGCTATTGTAGGGGGGTTGCAGTATTGCCACCCTTACTTCTGCGCTGCCTTCAGAGCTGGGTGGCCGGAAAGAGGCAGCAGGTGTCTGAGTTCCCAGCTCTGAAGGCAGTGCCACCACCAGCAGCAACACAGAAGTAAGGGTAGCAATACCATACCATGGACAGCACACGGGGGATGGTGCCAAAGGTGTCTTTGAGCCACTTTTAAGGTAATTAAATCGGGGAACACAAGTTAGAGCAGGCCAAAGCTTTTGACATGGTCTCCCACAGTATTCTTGCCAGTAAGTTAAAGAAGTATGGGCTGGATGAATGGACAATAAGGTGGATAGAAAGCTGTCTAGATTGTTGGGCTCAATGGGTAGTGATCAATGGCTCCATGTCTAGTTGGAGCTGGTATCAAGTGGAGTGCCCCAAGGGTCAGTCCTCGGGCCAGTTTTGTTCAGTATCTTCATTAAAGATCTGGAGGATGGTGTGGATTGCTCCCTCAGCAAGTTTGCAGATGACACTAAACTGGGAGGAGAGGTAGATATGTTGGAGGGTAGGGATAGGTTACAGAGGGACCGAGAAAAACTAGAGGATTGGGCCAAAAGAAATCTGATGAGGTTCAACAAAGACAAGTGCAGAGTCCTGCACTTAGGACGGAAGAATCCCATGCACCACTACAGACTAGGGACTCAGTGGCTAGGCAGCAGTTCTGCAGAAAAGGACCTAGGGGTTACAGTGGACGAGAAGCTGGATATGAGTCAACAGTGTGCCCTTGTTGCCAAGAAGGCCAATGGCATTTTGGGATGTATATGTTAGGGCATTGCAGCAGATCGAGGGACATGATCGTTCTTCTCTATTTGACACTGGTGAGGCCTCATCTGGAGTACTGTGTCCAGTTTTGGGCCCCACACTACAAGAAGGATGTGGAAAAATTGGCAAGCATCCAGTGGAGGGCAACAAAAATGATTAGGGGACTGGAACACATGACTTATGAGGAGAGGCTGAGGGAACTGGGATTGTTTAGTCTGCGGAAGAGAAGAATGAGGGGGGATTTGATAGGTGCTTTCAACTACCTTAAAGGGGGTTCCAAAGAGGATGGATCTAGACTGTTCTCAGTGGTAGCAGATGACAGAACGAGGACTAATGGCCTCAAGTTGCAGTGGGGGAGGTTTAGGTTGGATATTAGGAAAAACTTTTTCAGTAGGAGGGTGGTGAAACTCTGGAATGCGTTACCTAGGGAGGTGCTGGAATCTCCTTCCTTAGAAGTTTTTAAGGTCAGGCTTCACAAAGCCCTGGCTGGGATGATTTAGTTGGGGATTGGTCCTGCTTTGAGCAGGGGGTTGGACTAGATGACCTCCTGAGGTCCCTTCCAACCCTGATATTCTATGATTCTATGAAAGGCTGCTCTAATTTATGCCTAGCTGCTCACAGATCTATAGGACCATTCTGGCAGCTAGAGACAGTCAGATTGCTCGTTTAACCAAATCATATCTCCTGCAAGGGGTGGGGGACAGAAGCAAAAGTATAGAGCTGCTATGAGGTCTCTGAGGATTCCACCATATGCAAGAGGAATCTCCAGATAGATAGGTAAGCAGGTTTTCTAGCAGGAGTATGGTAAAGGTCTGGTCTGCGTTACATTTTATTTTACCTGTATCACTTTGTCTTGCAAAACAAGAAAAAACGTGGGGTTAGGTTACACAGCCTTTACTCAACTGCAGGTGAGTAAGCAGGAGTAAGGCTCTATACTTGGCTTGCTCAGATTATGACTCTGGCTATGGTCAGGAGACCAAGGTCTACTCACTTGATATTCCCTTCTGTTGGTGGGAAGGGGGCAGGAAGGGTGCAGTACCACCATCCTCCTACCCACCTGCTAGCTAGAGTAGCCAGTTAGGTGCAGAGGAGTAAAAAATTTCACAAGCGGAGTAAAATGCTCTCAGATCAAAAAGGGAGCTGGAGAGGGATTGGGACGCTTTTAGTCACAGTTTGTTGTCTGGTCTGTTCCTGAAGTAGTGTAGCTACATGCTGCCCCTTACTTATGGCAGATTGTAAAGTTATAATCTCCTGTTTTAAGATCTGTATGATTTTTAGAAAACTAAATGCCATGAAATAATTAATTTTTTACAATAGTGAAATCTAAGAAGCTGCAAACAAACACAACTCCGAGAGGGGTTTTTCTAAGGTAGAGCCAGGAACATATAATAAAAGGTCATCTAGTCCATTTCTCTGCCAGCAGAGGATTATTTCTTGTATTGGAAATATATTTTCTAGTCCTTTGTACATTTTCACCCTGGGGCAAAATTTACAAAGAGAGAGCACTTCTGCAAAAAGCAATTTACATGCACAGTTATTTTCTATATTCCTTTTTCTATTATTTCAGCTATTCATGTGTGGATAAGAGGCTTATTCTCTCCCAGCCCAGTTTCTCCTTTATCCTGCAGTGAAGTCATAATCCAAGGCTTGTGACATCTCGGTCTCTTGCTGTTGAAATGATCGTGATATCACAAATTCAGCATTATGAACTCACGGCACAATCCAACAGAATGAGAATACAGGCTGGAGAAGAAAGAGCCCTTGTTTACAGTTTCTCACCAATTATTTAAAAAATGTAGCAATGAAAATAAGTGCCAATTTGGATATGTTTCAGAGTAACAGCTGTGTTAGTCTGTATTCGCAAAAAGAAAAGGAATACTTGTGGCACCTTAGAGACCAACCAATTTATTTGAGCATAAGCTTTCGTGAGCTACAGCTCACTTCATTGGATGCACATCCGATGAAGTGAGCTGTAGCTCACGAAAGCTTATGCTCAAATAAATTAATTTGGATATGGTTTTCTTGGCCTGCGCACCATGTCTGTAGACGCCTGTGCTTGACATTACAAAATGGGTTGGCATTTGGATGGAAGACTTTCATAAGGCACCCAGGTGCTGATGTTGATGAATCACAGTGATGCTGGCCATTCAGTAGAAACTTCCTCTTATCAACTCCTCATTGATACACCTGTAAAACAATGTCCCTGTCTATTGATTTGTTAATTTTAACAAACTGAAATATAATGAAAACAGTGAGTTAGAACCTCATCTAGTATAAATCAAAATAGCTCCATAGAGGATCTGGCCTGCAATTTGTTATGCTAATAAAAATGATATTTTAGCCACAGAAAAAAGACTGGGTAAATATAATGGGCCGCTTCTGTCTCATATGCTGATGTAAAACTGGTGTAACTCCAATGGTTTCAGTAGAGTTACTATGGTTTACACTAGGGAGAGAGAGTAGAATAAGACCCAATTCTTCTATCTGGATAGCTATGAAGTTGAAAGAATTTTAATTTTACCCTGTAAATCAGTTCTGAATCAATAAACTAGAATGGTGCTAGCAGGCATCACACTGCTGGAGATGCTGTCTTTGGGATGAGGGTAAAATTAAGATTCTGATCACTTGGTCCATTAAAGATCCCATGGCATTTATTGTAAGGGTAGGGGTGTTATCCTGTATCCTATATCTGAGATGCAGGTTGCATCTCATAAGAACACGAGAATGGCCATACTGGGTTAGACCAACGGTCCATCTAGCCCAATATCCTGTCTTCCGACAGTGGCCAATGCTGAGTGCCCCAGAAGGAATGAACAGAGCAGGTAATCATCAGGTGATCTATCCCCTGCTGCCCATTCCCAGCTTCTGGCAAACAGAGGCTAGGGAAGCCATCCCTGTCCATCCTGGCTAATAGCCATTGATGGACCTATCCTCCATGAACTTACCTAGTTCTTTTTTGAACCCTGTTATAGTCTCAAGTAATTATATTACATTTTCCCTGCAGTTTTGAGCAGATGCAACATTCTTCTTCTGAGGGACGTGATCGTTCCCCTCTATTTGACACTGGTGAGGCCTCATCTGGAGTACTGTGTCCAGTTTTGGGCCCCACACTACAAGAAGGATATGGAAAAATTGGAAAGAGTCCAGCGGAGGGCAACAAAAATTATTAGGGGACTGGAACACATGACTTATGAGGAGAGGCTGAAGGAACTGGGGATGTTTAGTCTACGGAGGAGAAGACTGAGGGGGGATTTGATAGCTGCTTTCAACTACCTGAAAGGGGGTTCCAAAGAGGATGGCTCTAGACTGTTCTCAGTGGTAGCAGATAACAGAACAAGGAGTAATGGTCTCAAGTTGCAGTGGGGGAGATTTAGGTTGGATATTAGGAAAAAACTTTTTCAGTAGGAGGGTGGTGAAACACTGGAATGCGTTACCTAGGGAGGTGGTGGAATCTCCTTCCTTAGAAGTTTTTAAGGTCAGGCTTGACAAAGCCCTGGCTGGGATGATTTAATTGGGCATCGGTCCTTCTTTGAGCAGGGGGTTGGACTAGATAACCTCCTGAGGTCCCTTCCAACCCTGATATTCTATGATTCTATGATTCTGCATATCCTGTCCTCAGTAAGTTGTGTAAGGTAGATCAGTGATGTTAAACAAACAGTTGTGCTCCCCCAGATGTGTCTGTTTCACTGGCAGGTAGAATTGCCCCCATCTCTCTCTCCCTTATCATATGGGATGGTAGTGAAGTGTAATTAATGAGCCTGATTCACCATTTTAACTTTGTAACTTTGTTGATGTGATGAATCAGACCCTTAGAATCATAGAACATTATGGTTGGAAGAGACCTCAGGAGGTCATCTAGTCCAATCCCCTGCTCAAAGCAGGACCAACACCAACTAAATCATCCCAACCATGGCTTTGTCAAGCCGGGCCTTAAAAACCTCTAAGGAGGGAGATTCCACCACCTCCCTAGGTAACCCATTCCAGCGCTTCACTACCCTCCTAGTGAAATAGTGTTTCCTAATATCCAACCTAGACCTTCCCCACTGCAACTTGAGACCATTGCTTCTTGTTCTGTCATCTGCCACCACTAAGAACAGCCTCGCTCCATCCTCTTTGGAACCCCCCTTCAGGTAGTTGAAGGCTGCTATCAAATCCCTCCTCACTCTTCTCTTCTGCAGACTAAATAACCCCAGTTCCTTCACCCTCTTCTCATAAGTCATGTGCCCCAGCCCCCTAATCATTTTCATTGCCCTTCACTACATCCTTGTATGATATGTGAGAGCTATATGGGGGGACAAGGTGATGGAATGTCTTTTATTGGACCAGCTTCTGTTGGTGAAAGTGACAAGCTTTTGAGTTACACAGAACTCTTCTGCAGGTATGGGAAAGGTATTCAGCATTTCACAGTTAAATACAAGGTGGAAGAGGTTGTTTAGCCTAAGTAGTTAACTTATATTGTAAGAGACCTTTCAAGATGAAGTGGCTTGTTAATACCTCTGCAGTCATAAGACAGAAAAGGGGAGTTAGGGAGTTACAGATTGTTGTAATAAGCCATAAATCTATTGTCTTTATTAAGACCATGATTTTAGTGGCTAGAAAAGTTATGAATATAAGCTCCCAGGCTCTCCTTTTGATGGTGTTGTGCAGGTTTCCTTTGAGGACAAGGACTGAGAGGTCACATATGGAATGACTGTTTTGTGAAGTGTTCGTCCAACAGTGATATGGTGTTTTTGTCTGCTATCATTTTCCTCTGTGAGTTCATTTAAGAGCATAGTGATTGTCTGGTTTCATTCATGTAGTGATTGAAACAGTCAGTGCATTGGATGATGTACACAACATGTTATGACAGACAGCTGTAGGACCCAGGGATCTTGAAAGTTATCATGCAAGAAACCCAAAATAATTATCAAAAAACAAAACAAAACTGACGAAATCCAATATAAAAACAAAAAGAACTAACCACAACAACTTCACAAAGCACAGAACATCGCCTCCAGGAGAAACCATAGTACCAGGACCCACCAAATGGATGTGTTCAACAACTCAAAATCATCAATTTATCAAGACTACCCAAAACTGCAGCTGAATTATCTGTATTCTCCGAGAGAATGAACTTGTGCCCCAGCACAGAACCTGATACCATAACAACATGTGGAAAACTAGAAGAATAATTTTGCTGACTCCACCTCAAAATTTTCTTTCACAATAACGACACCACCACCCAGAACTACCACATCCCCAGCAACAGTAATAAGAAAAAAGAATCATCTGGCTGGACACCCCACATTGGATGAAACCACACACTTGATCATTACATTGATTGCTTCAGAAAAAAAATTGACTGAAATCCTCAACAACATCTCATCGCAGTCTCTCCACCACTGAGCAGATAGATATATTCCCTGAAATCCAACCACCAGATAGTGATCAAACCATTAGATCAAGAGGGTGCTGTTAGGATATAGATATTCAGGCCTGCCTGTAAAGGCCTATACTTTAAGAATTTAGGAATATGTTTATCATTTAGCTAGTAATAGAGGTATACAAGAAAGAATCTGTCTAAGGGCCTTCTCTCACTGTGACAGTCTGAAGCCCTGTTCTTAGGCCAATGCCTTTAGCTAAGCAGCAGAGGCAGCCATAAGCTGGGAAGCGAACGGTCACATCCTCACATTCCAAACTAGTCAATCTGGGGCTGTTAGGAAGGTGATCCAATCTATCACCTCCAGAGAAAGGAAAGAGCCTAGAAGATGTAAAAGGAAATTCAGTTTGATAGTTTTCTGTCTGGTAAGAACTCACTTATCAATAGACACAGCTGGGAAACCCTTATGTTTTTATAGATGCAGTTGTGAAATTCTCACTTCTGTATTATTTTGTCATTATAGTTCCCACTTTCCTATTGTTTATTTGCATGGTCTCTGTCTGGTTCTGTGATTTTTTCTGCCTGCTGTATAATTAATTTTGCTGGGTGTAAACTAATTAAGGTAGTGGGATATAATTACAGGTTTCAGAGTAACAGCCGTGTTAGTCTGTATTCACAAAAAGAAAAGGAGTACTTGTGGCACCTTAGAGACTAACCAATTTATTTGAGCATAAGCTTTCGTGAGCTACAGCGATGCATCCGATGAAGTGAGCTGTAGCTCACGAAAGCTTATGCTCAAATAAATTGGTTAGTCTCTAAGGTGCCACAAGTACACCTTTTCTTTTTGGGATATAATTGGTAAGCTAATCATGTTACAATATGTTAGGATTGGTTAGGTAAATTTCAGTAGAAAGATTGGTTAAGGTATAGCTAAGAATATTACTATATACATTAGGGGCAAACAGGAAGTAAGTTGGGATTCGAAAATAAGGAAAAAGGAACTTGGATTTAAGCTTGCTAGAAGTTCACCCCAATAAACATCAAATTGTTTGCACCTTCAGACTTCAGGTATCATTGCTCTCTGTTCATGCGAGAAGGACCAGGGAAGTGGGAGAGTGAAGGAATAAGCTCTCTAACAGGTGCCATCATAGTTCTCAACCGTGATGACTATGTTAACAAGGCCAACTGATACTCTCCAAACCCACCTATAATGGAGAACAAAAAGAAGACCCTGCACCCAGGAATTTAAGGATATTGTCAAATCCTTCCCAAACAACTCCAGGAGAAACTCTATAACCTCATCCCCTACAAATCCATCCCACCTGCCTTCTACATGCTTTCCAAGATACACAAACAACGGGAACCTAGGCAGACCATCATATCTGGCCATTGCACTCTTACTGAAGGAATATCAGTACCTACAGAAACCATCCTCAAACCACGTAAAGGCCAGTTTCTTCCAGGACATGCCAGACTTCCTCCAGAAACTCTGCAACATTAACAACCTCCCTTAGAACACCATCTTTCCATGGATGTCACCTCGGTATATCTTGGCATCCCTTACAATGACAGCATTGCTGCCTTCCTCAAATATCTACAAGCCAAAGGTAGCCCTCAGATATCCATCCCAACCACATTGCTAAACATCCTCACTCATAACAATTTTACATTCAACAACAAACACTTTTTCCAAACACCCATGGATACTAGGATGGCTCCAATCTGCCAGCCTCTTCATGGGCCACCTTAAGGAAGAATTTCTGGACAAATCATAGAATCATAGACTTTATGGTCAGAAGGGACCATTATGATCGTCTAGTCTGACCTCCTGCACAACTCAGGCCATGGAATCTCACCCACCCACTCCTGTAACAAACCTCTAACCTATGTCTGAGCTATTGAAGTCCTCAAATCATGATTTAAAGACTTCGAGGTGCAGAGAATCCTCCAGCAAGTGACCCGTGCCCCACGCTGCAGAGGAAGGCGAAAAACCCCCAGTGCCTCTGCCAATCTGCCCTGGAGGAAAATTCCTTCCCGACCCCAAATACGGTGATCAGCTAAACCCTGAGCATGTGGGCAAGACTCATCAGCCAGCCATCCAGGAAAGAATTCTCTGTAGTAACTCAGATCCAACCCCATCTTTAACATCCCATCACAGGCCATTGGGCATATCTACCGCTAATAGTTGAAGATCAATTAATTGCCCAGATTAGGCTATCCCATCATATCATACCTTCCATAAACTTATCAATCTTAGTCTTAAAGCCAGATAATGTCTTTTGCCCCCACTGCTTCCCTTGGAAGGTTGTTCCAGAACTTTCACTCCCCTGATGCAGCATGAAGCCAATGATGTACCTGAGATATACTGATGATATTTTCATCCTCTGGACAGACGACCTAAGAGACCTCACAGATTTCCACCACAACTTCAACAACCACCACCCATCCACCAACCTCTCTGTAGAACATGTCCGTAACAGCATCAACTGTCATGGACAAACAACTATACATGAGAAACCCACAGACCACAACACTTACTTTCACAGATGCAGTAACCACCCCAGACACACCAAGAAATCTTATTGACAGCCAGGCACTCAGATACCACAAACCAGTACTGCCCTGAATCCTCGAGATAAGATTTGTTACTGTGAAAAATCTGCTAGGAGGGAGGTATTGCTCTATTTCTCACTGCATCCAGGGAAGCTTCTATGAAGTCTAGATGCTGTGTGGGAGTCAAAATGGATTTTTTGAGTTTTATTTGGAGGCCCAGGCTGCCAAACAGAGACCACATCATCTTTACTGCTACCAACACTTCCTCATATGATCTGTCCCAATCAGGCAATCATCCAGATTTGGGAAAACTACTGTCCTCAAACAAAGTAGGTGGGTGGCAGCTACTGCCAGAATCCTTGAGAATACTCTTGGGACAGAAGATAGGTTGAAAGGAAACACCCTGTATTTGTAGTGCTCATTGTTGATTAGAAACTGAAGAAACTTATTGTGTGAAGGGTGACTAGCAATATGAAAGTATGCGTCTCGTAGATCGAGAGTCACAAATCAATCTCCTAATTCTAATAAGAGAATTACTGCTGCAAGGGACACCATCCTGAATTTCAGCTGTTTTGCATATCTGTTAAGAGGTCTAAAATTGGTCAGCATCCTCCGTTCTTCCTGGGAAGCAGGAACTACTTTGAATAGAATCCCTTCCCCTGTGCTGTACAAGAACTGGTTCTATTGCTCCTAAACACTGAAGTGAGGTAACCTCCTGCAACAGCAACTGATCATGAAAAGGGTCTCTGAAGAGGGATGGGGAGGGGGAATGCTCAGGAAGGATAGATTTGAAATGGATAATATATCCAAATGTTATGGCTTACAGAACCCAATTGTCCAATGCTATATTCTCCCATGTTGCCTGAAAGCGGGAGAGGCAAAAGGAGGGGGGGGAAGGGGTGTATTATGTTGCAGCTGTAAAATCATGTTGATTGGGTGGTTGAGACTCTGACCCAATACATTAAGACTGTCTCTTGGAGGACAGGGAGGGTCGGGAAGATATGGCTGCAGCTGAAGGTGGTTTCTTTACAGAGTACCTTGGCCTCTTGGATGGGGGCTTAGATGGTCTACAGTAAGTTGAATACAGGGGTAGGCATGCTTTTTGTGCCATCTGAGACCTACTAAATCTCTTCTTATTTAAAGCAATATAGATCCCTAAGGATTGCAGCATGGCTCTGAAGTCCTTTAATGTGTGGAGAGATGTATTTGTTGAGTCTGCAGAGAGCTTGCACTCATCAAAAGGGAGATCTTTGATGGTGCTTTGAAGTTCTCTTGGGAAGTGCAACAGCTGTAGCCAAGATGCTCTCCTTATGACCACTGCAGTGGATATTGATCGAGCCGCTATAACTGCGGCATCCAAAGAGGCCGAGAGCGATGTTCTTGCCAGAAGCTTACCCTCTTGTATAACCGCTTTAAATTGGTCATGATGTTCCTCTGGCGGGTGCTCAAATGAATTAAATTTGTAAAATAGTTCAGATAATCAAATTTGGCTATGAGTACCTGATGGTTTGCTATTCTGAACTGAAGCATGACTGAAGAGTAAGATTGGCAACCAAAAAGATTGAGCCTTGTATAGTCCTTTCTGTACAGGATAGTCTTTGAGCTATGCAGTCTACCCTGTTCATTAATGGCCTCCATCATCAGAGAATTCAGATCTGGGTGATAAAATGGAAACTCTGATTCCCTGGCAGTGGGGTCAGGATGTGGGGGCTTGCCCCGCTCCACTCACCCTGCATACCAGCTGGGGAGGAGTGGGGTTGGGGGTGCAGGGGTGCATGCACACACACACACTCTCTCTCCTTCCATTCACTGGGAAGGCAGAAGAGCCAGCAGCTCAGTCGTAGGTGATGTTGGGGGAGGAGACACTGATGGGATATGATCCCTCAGAGATGTCTAGTTGGCAGCCAGTATCAAGTGGAGTGCCCCAAGGGTCGGTCCTCGGGCTGGTTTTGTTCAATATCTTCATAAATGATCTGGAGGATGGTGTGGATTGCACCCTCAGCAAGTTTGCAGATGACACTAAACTGGGAGGAGAAGTAGATACGCTGGAGGGTAGGGATAGAATCCAGAGGGCCCTAGACAAATTAGAGGATTGGGCCAAAAGAAATCTGATGAGGTTCAACAAAGACAAGTGCAGAGTCCTGCACTTAGGACAGAAGAATCCCATGCACCACTACAGACAAGGGACTCAATGCCTAGGCAGCAGTTCTGCAGAAAAGGACCTAGGGGTTACAGTAGACAAGAAGCTGGATATGAGTCAACAGTGTGCCCTTGTTGCCAAGAAGGTTAACGGCATTTTGGGCTGTATAAGTAGGGGCATTGCCAGCAGATAGAGGGATTTGATCGTTCCCTTCTATTCGACATTGGTGAGGCCTCATCTGGAGTACCGTGTCCAGTTTTGGGCCCCACACTACAAGAAGGATGTGGAAAAATTGGAAAGCATCCAGCGGAGGGCAAAAAAATTATTAGGGGACTGGAACACATGACTTATGAGGAGAGGCTGAGGGAACTGGGATTGTTTAGTCTGCAGAAGAGAAGAATGGGGGGGGGGTTGGTTGATAGCTGCTTTCAACTACCTGAAAGGGGGTTCCAAAGAGGATGGCTCTAGACTGTTCTCAGTGGAAGCAGATGACAGAATAAGGAGTAATGGTCTCAAGTTGCAGTGGGGGAGGTTTAGGTTGGATATTAGGAAAAACTTTTTCACTAGGAAGGTGGTGAAACACTGGAATGCGTTACCTAGGGAGATGGTGGAATCTCCTTCCTTTGAGGTTTTTAAGGTCAGGCTTCACAAAGCTCTGGCTGGGATGATTTAGTTGGGGATTGGTCCCGCTTTGAGCAGGGAGTTGGACTAGATGACCTCCTGTGGTCTCTTTCAACCCTGATATTCTATGATTCTATGAAGGGGATCACAGCATGGCCCTTACAAAACAATCTATCTAACCAGGGGAACTACACAAAACCTTCACCATGTCCCGACTAGGCTCAGCCAGGAATGTAACTGCAAATGGAAGCGAGGCTAGTATGACCTGGAAAGAGTTCTCTGCTTCTTAGCACTTGCCCCTCGGGTGTCTGGCAGTCAGCGGCAGGTCAAACACCTCAGGCACCTCTTCTAGGAGATGAGTTGTTTTCTCCAAAGATGACCCTAAGGCCCAGTGTGAATGAAAACTCCAAATCATCAGAGGCGCACTGGAATTTGCATATTTCAGGGCCTTGGAGATGTCATTTCTACAGAGATTCACCAGTCTCTAGTTCCACACAAGCAGCTTCTTGCTCTCAAAATCACTGCCACTTTTGAAAATCTTGGGCCACTGCTTTCTGTAACCTAGCACATGTGCATTTGTGCATGTGTGTATGAGTGAGTGAGTATGTATGTGAGAGAAAGAGAGACAGAGAGACAGATACTGGTGGTGGGCTGATATATGCCTTTCTGTCCTGCAGCCAGGATGTAAAATCACACATGTTCCCATAGGGTGCTCAACAGACATCAAAAGAGACCATAATTCACCAATACAATTCAAACTCTAATAGTGTTATTTAGGCCAGCTCAAGCAGCTGTCTAGAGAGACAAAATAAAACAATTAGAATGGCAAAATTTCTCTCAGCCAAGTGTGTTGTTAAGCCTATTCTGGCAAGGCAGTTATTTACGGGATGTTATGAGATCAATATATTCCAATAGCATTAGAAAAAAATATCCAGTTTAAACTGGTTAACAATAAACAGGGATAAAATAGGTGGATTATGTTTGTGTAATGTCATCAAAGGTGTGCAGATACCATGGTGATGAGTATGACATAAATGCCAAGGTTGGCAGATCAATCATACACATCTGCAAAGGACACGTTTGAAGGTCATTACCCCGCCACTCTCACCAGGATGTGATTATGGGGAGGGACAAGTCACGTTATCCATGGGAATGTTTTCACTGATCTTAACTGTCAAACAGGAAAACCACCACAGCAGCCTCTTGATATCAATACCAGCCTCCTGAGTTACCACACAATGAGCAGAAAAGTGACAGTATTAAATTTAAAAGGGTAAATCTGAAGGTTCTTAGCAAGAGACTGTGTAGGCCCCAATCTGGTGTAGTGACCTGAGCAGGCAGATGGCTGTGCTAGCATGGATAACAACACAGAATCAGGGCCTGAGGGTGGAATTCACTTGGGTGCAGAGAGAAAGGACTTACTACAACAATCTGTAACCCACTAACAACCCCCTAACACCGTTGCTTTTCCCCCACTTCCTTTCCTCTCTACCATTGGAGTGGTGTTAACAGGCTGCTTCACCTGGAATGGTCCCTTGAAATATATGTGAACTACTTATGCTAACAATCTGTTTCACCTTGTGTTTAGCAGTGACACAGTGGGTTTCCCAGACCTGAAGAAGAGTTCTCTGGACAAACTTAAAAGCTTGTTTCTCTCACCAAGAGAAGTTGGTCCACTAAAAGATATTACCTCACCCACCTTGTCTCGTGTATAAGGCATAAGCACTGTCCTCCATTATATCAGCTGGTGAAATCTTGTTGAGATTCCTTAATGAGGAGTCCCCAGACAGTAGTTCACATCCTGTACAAACCCTGAATTTTATCTGTGAAACAGAAACCAAACATACAACCGCTTCCAACACTCAAGATACTTGCTCAGTTTTTCCATGAATGAAAAGCAAACCTCTATAATCGACTGTTACCAAGTACACTTCTTATAACAAGATATAAACACATCCCATAACTATTAATTACCATAATTACTCAACACCAAACACCATGTGATAGTTAACAAAGCAGTCAATTATTTAATTAGGAATATCATAAAGTGAGTCTTTCACTTCTTTCCTTTAAGACTGTTCTGGCTAGACACTGCACTGTTTGCTTCCTCATATAAAACTGATAGTCACTGTCTAAAATGGAAATGGATTCATTTTGCATTGTAAAATATACCTGGTCTCTAAATTTGGGACAGTAGGAAACTAAGCACTAGCAAGAAGCTGATATTTCATGCACCTTTAGTACACAATGTTACATCTTTTCCTTTTTGGAAGTCAACAATAAATTCTTTCAGTTTGTAAATATTTTTAAGCATGAATAACCCTGGACACGAGCCATTTTTAATCCTAATAAGGGTAAGCTTCAATTTGCATTCTATTTTTTACAATAAGAGCTTGCTGCTGATGGCACGTGGATGAGCTGGCATAGGTTCTTTCACCTATTTTGGAAAACCTTGGGCTATGTCATGCATGAAATAATGATACAGACTATGTAGCCAAAAAAGACTGAGAAAAAACAATGGAATTCAAAAGAAGATCTCCTGAAGGAGCTGACTTGACCATACTACTTTAGTAAAGGGTTATATGAAGAATTTAATTTCCAGTGCAATAACCTTATTGCAAAGAGAAATATAAAGGGATACTTTCGATTTTGTGCTTTATCATTATGGGCTGATGCAGTTTAAGTACCCGCCTACTAGGCATCTACTGTTACCACCTGCTATCTACCCCTACCTAGTTTCTCATCAAATGGATGGGGCCTTTTGTGAGTGTACGCAGAAGAGAGCAAAACCCTATTGAAATTTTTTGCACCTATCTCTGAAACATCTGGTGCTGGTCACAGGATATTAGACTAGATGGACCTCTTGGTCTGATCCAGTCTCATCTTGTCTGTCAATTCCTATGCAAGAAGACTGCTGCCACATGGGACAGGGAAGAGAACTATTCATCCTCTCCAGAACTTCCTAATAAATCCTGATTGAAGATTCCGGGCATGATAATCTTCCCCAGAGTTTCCTGCTAAAGTACACACACTTCTTTTTTTGCAGTTTTGGGCCTTAATTTATGTTAATTATCAGATCAACGGGTAAGAGCTTCATTATAAATACTGTATTCCCCTCCAAGGAGATTGTTTTACTTTCAGAGCGGCACTTGTTAGCGACCCCCTTAATCAGTTCTTCCTTTTTAAAAAATGTTTCACACGTATTTAAATGAGAAAATGTTTGTTATTAGGTGCTAAATAATTAGTTAATTCAGGATTGCATCATTTGGGCCAAACTCAGCTGCAATTTTTGGGTGGTACATCTCTCTAGGGAAATATAATGAAAAACAAGAAAATTGGCCACAGCAGTTCTAGTTCAGCATACAGAAAAACTGAAAAGAAAATAAGACTTGTGGAAACTTGCTATAAACTGTAGCATGTGTCCTAATTCCATGTTAATGCATTTTTGGAGCCAAGAAACTTTAATGAATCGAGACCTCGCTTCCTTGTTCCTCTGGAATGAAGCATCCTTTACTAATTGTATAATAAAGGAAGCCCAGGTCTTGAAAACTTGCAAAATGCTTCATGTGTTCTAAAAATGCTGGCATCTTGACAGAGCTTCAGTCATTGGCCTTATCTGTGCTTCAAACAAAGCTACTGACCTTATCTTTGGTCCCCAACATGCACCCTTTACCGCCATAGTGACAGCTCTAACAAGCTTTTGCCACTTAAATTCTTGAAATTTGACCTTTGGACTAAAACTTCCACCAGCCATTCCTATTAGAAATTGCATCTATCCTGAGCACAGAAGTATTTTGACTTTATTGACCCTTGTCACTGGTCTTATGGCAGGGATAAATCATGACACTATACAAAGGCCCTTTGCAAGACTGGTTCTGATCTGCAGTGGCAGGTATGTACAGGTTGGGAAGAATCCCACATGTCTATTCCATGTTTCCCCTTGCTCTTCCTCCAGCCCATACAAGGAGTGAGTGAACAAGTGGTGCTGAACAATGCCTTGTACAGATACTCCTGATGTCTGAGAATGTCTCAGACCTAACCATTAAGGCCCAGATCCAAAGCCCAGATAAGTCAGCTGGAATCTTTCCACTGACTTCAATGGGCTTTGATTGGGCCACAAGCCAGGACTTCTTGAAGTAAATGCACCTATCCATTGAGCTAGTCAAAGGATTTATATACAGTGCGAGTATCACTGCACCTAGACATTGGCTCACATATAAACTTGACACCTTCTAACCCCTCCCTTAGAGAGACTGAGGGTAGTGGAGTGGAAATATTTGATATTTGCATTGAAGAGGTCCCTTCACTTTGTTGTCAAGTACTTTAAAAAGAGAGAGAAAGAAAGACCCTGAATTTATGTGATTAGATAAACAATCTGGACATTTTCACCAAGTACATAACTACTTGATAAAATGCATAATTACTGGATACTAGTTAACTACATAGCTCTTGATGGTCCCCTCTCTTTCCCCAATTGCCTTATTATCTGCTCCTCTGCCATTTGTGTCCCAGATGGAGACAGTCCCTGCCTCAGAAAGCATGCAATCTAAAAGATATTCACAGGAGCTGTGTGCATCATATTAAATTAGAAATGCATCCCAACTCATCATTTGTGCCTTTTCTTGATGTTCTATTTACTTGATTACAAACATTGAACAAAAGGCAACATTAGTATGCCAGTCTAATAAAAATCAAATATTTATCACATCCCTAATGCTTTGGTTAGCAGCAGATTCCTTTGCTTTGTTGTTAAGAAAAAGAGAGAGGAAAAACAACCCTGAATATATGTGATTAGATAAATAAACAACTTGGACATTTTCATCAAGTACATAACCACTTGATGAAATGCATAATTACTGGCTACTAGGTACCTACATAGGGCTTGATGGTCCCCTCTCAGGTAGACACCCATGGGAGGGGATTCCGGGTAGGAAGTCACCATGTGATTTTCCTCAGACTTTTCTTCCCATTTTCCGACTGGCTGTAAAGTTCTGCACTGACATTCCTTTACCCCTTGCAAACAGGCCATAGTTCCTGCCCACAAACCCAGTGGATCTCCCCTAGATAATTGGGAGGCCAGGGCCCCATGCTAGTTTTGCCTTCACACGGGCTCTGTGTCCATGTTGCCCTTCCCCTCCTTCCTTGGTGGCATATCTCTATTGGATGCACGCTGGCAGGACTCGTGGCTGTCATTGGGACACCCTTTGAAGGGGTGTTCTCAGCTTCACAATGGGGGGCTACAGAAGGAAATATCTGTAGGAATCATAGGGTGTTAGGAAATGACACACTTCCCCACTCAGTCCTTAGCCCTATTACCCTGGCCTGCTCACTGTCTACCTGTGAAGTTTGAAGCAAGGGAGGTGCTGCGGCAATAGTGGCTGATCCCTGCTTCCTTGTGGAAAGGGGGAGATCCAGACATGAATCCTAGGGGCTGTGATTAGGGCCCTGTGTAAATCGTAGGGCTTTTGTTTTGTTTTTTTAAGAAAATTCATCACAGTGTAAATGGCAAAGTATTGAATTTCACAGAGTTTGCACGGAATGAATTTTACAAGTGACGCTTATTTGTAAAATTCACTCAGTCCTTGAAACATTGACTAGCTAAGGTAAATTTTTATATTAAAGACTCTGCTGTAGACATTTTCGTTTTTAAAAATTACGGTGACGTGATTTACACAGGATTCTAATTATGACAAGGCCCATATTTTGACTGACCTAACATTAATGTACATTTTATAAAAATGTCTATGTAGCCAGGATTTTTGTAGGGCTAGTGCAGGCACTAGATAGATAAACTACAGTGTCCTCTCCTTAAAAGTGGACCTGTGGGACAAACAGCAAGCTTACGGAGAGACCGAGGAAGCCACAAAATCCTGGCTGCCATTCTGAATTTGCTTTGTTATTCCTCTCAAATATTCATGGAGCATTACGACTATAGAAGCAGCTTTACAGGGCCTGTTCCTTGCCCAGTTTATGCCAGACGAACTTCAAGAGTGCAGATAAGAGATAAGGAAAGGAAAAGAAGTTATATATAGTTAGGCTTGGCAGAATTCAAGATGTTAAAATATAATTTTGACGGATAATATTGGTGTTTATTTTTAAGATTTTTAAAATTTGTATCAATTTAAATTTTCACAAATGCAGGAAGTTAGTGGGGAGAGGGTGTTAGAGAAGGGCCTGTCACAACAACTATTTAATGGCAGTAGACACAGATTTAAAGTTTTACAGTTAAAACATAAATTTTCAAATATCCTTAAGTCAAACTCTTAGAAGTTCTCCAGCAGCATTTTTCTTACTTTGCCTATACATAAATTTCAATTATTATGGATGAAAATATTTTTTTCAGTTTGTGTGTGCCCAGTGAGATAGATGTCTATTGATATTTACTGATAAAAATCTAATCCTTCTTAGCCTATGTATTATCAATGATTCTTCCTGTATAAATTCTGATATTTATTAAATGAGGAATGAGGTAGGTGAGAGAAGGTTCAAAGGACAACAATGGAAAGCAAGGGGCAGGAAGTGGGTTTTGGAATTGGGGAGTGAGGACGCATGGTGGACTGGAAGGGAAATGTCATTCCAAGTGTATGGATCAGTGAGAAAAAAAGCATGAAGAGAAAAACGGAAGGAGGAGAAAAATGGAGCAGCAAGGTGCGTAGAGTAGGCAGAGGATAAGGAGAGGAGCATCAGGAAATGAAAGGCAGAGGCAGGGATATAGTCCCTTTTAAGGCATGATACAACTTCCATTAAAGTCAGTGGGACTCTTGGTTTTGCTTTGAAAAAATAAGCTTCTAAATAAGAGGGCAGTGTAAATAAGTAGGTCTCTTGTGGCTCAGCTCAGTTGCTCTTATTGACATAGTATATAATAGTGCATCTCAGAACAAAGAAAAACCAAGAAAGAAAGAGCTTAATCAAACTCCCCACACAAAATCATAGCAGGTGAAATTTTGCCTGAGCGAACAGAAAGGTCTTCAATGCAGGGCCAGGCTGAGGCACTTGGCTGCCTGATAGGAACTGCAGTACACTCACTCACTGCCTTCCCTTTCACCCTGCCCAGTCCATCTCGTCTGTCCCATCCCATGGTACTGTGTGTATTTTAGTTAACTAACGGCACTGAAGTCTATTCAACATTAACTTATTTAAACTTAGCCTGTGTTTGTTCTTCCTTCTTTCCCTTTTCCATCACTCCGTTCTCTGCCACACTCTTGCCATCAACCATCCCCTGCTACCTTTCTTTCCTCACTACCAAAGCCCTGCCCATTGCTTACACTCCCTGCCTCTCTCACAGCCCTAGATCAAATGATGCCCCAGGCAAGGAGCTTCTGCGATACTCCCCCTCCATTTGTTAAACTTCTGAATACCTTACTTTTTATTGCATTTGTTTCCATTTCATGACTTGGATGCATGATTTACACACATGATTTATCATTGACATATAAGATGATAAATTTGCACGCAAGGATCTGTAAATCTATATTTATTCATGCCATATATAAGCAAATAAAAAAGAAAATTAATTTCCTCTAAGCTTATAGAAACTTTTTAATTTTAAGAATAACTGAAATGTACTAACATCAAGAAATTGAACTGTGCACCAACACTGGGTGGACCAGTATTAAATCGTGTTACATTAGGTGACAGCCTTAGAATGTTAATCCTAGTCCTTTAGTTCAAAAGAGCGCTTTTTCACCTTTGCCCTTGCAAACTGAATCCAAAGACTGGCCAATGGCATTTTCAAGCGATAAAATAGCAAGTGACATCCGTCTCTCTTCGGCCATTGTCGATCGAAGATATGTTTTAATGAGTCTGAGCTTTGAAAAGCTGAGCTCGCCACACAACTTACACCATTTGTGAAAGTCATCAAACAGTATGTCTTAAGCATGGCAAAAGAAGGAACAGTTTTTCTTTTATATTGTTGCATAGATAGGGGTTCAATAGATATCTCTGGTGTCTCATTAAATATGTCCTGCATTAGTCACTACTTACACTCAAGTCCTAAAACACAAGTACACTTTCACAATTACACAATAAAACAAGGTTCACAATATCACAGCAGGACTCTCACTTAACTTCAGTTCCATCTTATATCTCACTGACTGATTGGTGATGCCCCACCCCTTAAATACCTGCAAGGGTGTGGCTGACAACATTCTAGGATGTTGGAGGAAAATGTAGTTCTCAGAAAGTCTGGAAGGTTCTGTGACATTCTACAAAAGTCCAGAACATTCTAGGAGGTTATTGAAAAATGAATCCACATGCGGAACACCTAAAACATGTTACTTCAAAGATTCTATTTTCCCTTTTCTCGCTAACAACAAAAACAGCACCCCGAGCCCAGCGCCCCCTATGCTCGGTACCACCCCCCTATCCCAATTGCAGCCTCTCCCCACTCACTCCCTGCCTCTCTCACACACCCCACACCCTGTCACAGCCTCTCCCCTCTCACACACCCCACACCCTGTCACAGCTTCTCCTCCTCACCACTCACTCCCTGCCTCTCTCACACACCCCACTCCCAATCACAGCCTCTCCCCTCTGCAATTACTCCGTCCCTCTCACAAACCCCCACTCACAATCACAGCCTCTCCCTGCTCCCCACTCACTCCCTGCCTCTCATACACCCCCACTCCCAATCCCAGCCTCTCCCCATTACCCACTCACTCCCTGCCTCTCATACACCCCCACTCCCAATCACAGTCTCTCCCCCTCCCCACTCACTCCCTGTCTCTCTCACACACTTGCTGCCCCACACACAACTATCTGTGTTCTACACACAGTGCCCCTCTGCACGCAAATTCTCTCTCACGAGAGCCTACGAGACTCTCAGTCACTTGGGAAAGGGAGTTTCTTTCAGATTCTTCCATTTTCTCTACAGAAGAGGGGGTACTTCTCACTGGTCTCCTCCACACCCTGCTCCCTGAAGGGAAAGGTGCTGTTACTGTTCCAGGCGATGAGGACTAATCAGGGCTTAGCATGCCTCATCTGGTCTAGTCTCAGACCAGGCAGGGACTGCTGGGTCCCAATCAGCCAGGCGGCAGGGAATCTGCCTAAGCCTACGCTTGGGGTGAGAGGCCGGGGGAGTCACAGCTACAGGATGGGGGGTGGGGAAGGAAGTGGGATAGGCAGCAGGGGAAGGGAAAGGAGATGCCATAGGCAGGGTTCTTGCACCCAGGGAGAGGCATCTGCTGCAGGAAGAGGGTATAGTTACTTTTCCATGTCTGGTTTCTGTATTTCTTCTGCCACCATAGACAATTGCATGGTCTGCCTGAATTATCGGACCAGTCTGTGGAAATGTACACTGAATGTCAATGAAGTCAGGCTCTGTCAGACCAATGGGGGAAGTGAGTTGTAGAGTCTAAAGCCTTACTCCATCAAGAATGAAGCCTTACTCCATCCTGCCTCAGGATGTACAAATCAAGGGACTGTCAGCAAGTACTCCTTCACTGATGTCTGTTGTGATGGAATGTGGGGAGAAAATCTGAAATGTCATGCTTGAATCATATCTTCTGTAACTGGCCCTGATTCTCTACTCAGACCTCTGCAAATTCTACTGAAGCCAAACCAGTTTTACACTATTTTATCAATGGAACAAAAGTAGAGTAACACAGTGGTGAACGAGGCTTGACATATGCTGGCATAAAACCAATTTCAGACTACAGTTTTAATTTAACCTGAATTTACTATCATCCTCCCAGAATTCCATTTCAAGGAACCTTCTAATTAGATTCTCTATCCTGCATGATAAGAGTTATAACCTGAAAAACAGAGAAGGACAAGCTTTTTGTTTCAAGAATGCTGACATTTTCAGATTTCTAAGTGTGTCACAATCATGCATCATGTTATGTTAAGGCAGAAAGAATATGCATTAAAGGCTTGTGAGAAATGGAAACAGTGTGGGGGAAAACAGGCTCCAGGCATATCTAGCTTTTTTTTAACAGAAAAGTTTCCACTGAGTTTACCTAAAGCAGGCCAGTTTAAATCTCATTAAAGCCATGTGGGGCAGCTCTGCTGCCAGGCACTTAAATTATCATTGCAGTTAGAGTTTGTTATTAAACAAAATTGTTCTAAGCCATCTTGAGGTAAAATCATCACAAATAATTAAAACCTAAATAACTGGCCTCTAATACTGTAGCTTTCCACATGGTGGTTCTTGTATGTATCAGCCTCATGCCCCAGTCCTCTTAATTATGTATCACTCCTGCAGGTTCCACTGCTACATTCTGTGGCCTAAGGTGCTCCATAAAGTACTATGAAGTAACTAGGGAAACCCTAGAGATCTGGCAGGGTAAGCCTGTTTCCCCTGTATCTTTAAGACATGTTCTGCTGGCTAATTGCTGGATTACTTCCTTTGTTTTTGCTAATTAAACACAATGCATCCTGAGATGTTTATAACCCCAGAATGAGGAAAATGGCTGTGTAAAGGCAGCAGTGAAATCTGGCAGAGGCTTGTGGGTCCTGGTGCTGAAGAAGATGATGTCCCAGAGGTGCTTGGAAAGGGAGGGGGCAGGCATAACTTGGTGGCCTCTCATTAGAGGATGTCACATTGGTATACATCTTCAGAGTAAAAGGGAAAATACTTAGCAAATGCTTTTAAGGAGAAGTGTGGGAGTGTATCCGCGCAAACAAACAGTTGGCAAGGTTGCTGCTTCTGGCATTGCTTCGTCAATCATATTCAAGTGTAGTGCTAGTATTCTAACATTTTCAAATTCATCTTACAAAATTCTCTTTTGACAGGCAAGTGGCATCACATGTAGGTCCTTAGCGTCAGCCCACATGACATGATGAGGCACAAGTAGATTTCACTAACAGCAGCTGGGAATGTCACAGCACCTCATTACAGAACTGACTATATTCCTTTTTAATAACTTGTCTGTCTATACTTTGCCTTATTAACTTCAATAACCTAAATTTCTATCTGAAATATGCTAACTCATTTGTAAGATTTTACTGTAAACATAATTATGCAGTTAGAGATTTCAGAAGCTGTTTCCTATAAGTGTGGGAGAGCCTATTACATTCTTCCTCTGATTTTGTAATACCCTCCAGATCAACACCAGTGACACTTGAAATGCAATGTGATGACAGCATCATGGTATAATGGTGCTAAAAACAGTTACACAGTGCATAATTTCATGGCTATGATCTAGGGTTCAATGTTATAAAGATAACTCCAATGTCAACTGACTAGCAATAAGGAGAATTCCATATTTACACCATAATACACCAACATACTTTTCAGGGAGTACAGATTTATGCTGAAGATTTAGGAATTACTAAAATTCCAGCCAACCAACAGCTAAACTGTTACATAGCATGAGGTTATCCAGGGCACCTAGTGAGCTACCATGTGTCCCCTTTAGGGTACATCGGAATTTATGTTAGTGAGGCACAATAGTATATACAAGCCAGATTCAAGAAGCCAAATGTCATGTGATCATAACATTTATGCCTCTGAATCACCTGTATATATATATATAGCTTCATGGAAGTCCAATCCAGTTCATTGTTAAAAAGAGGTCTGGAGGAGTTTAGAAAGTAAATATGCTCCACATTATGTGACTACTTAGAGATGCGGCAGGGAAAGACACTATGGACACTATTCGAAGTACCTATCCATTTATTTCACATATACTTAATCTTGACGTGCACTATATATGCAGACCCACTATATATGCAGAAATGGTATGCATTCATTCATGCTCTCAGAGACTAAGAAAGAGTTCTGAGTCCAACTGAGGTGCAATCCAACAAGAAAATATTTTTCTTTTCAGACCTGAGTTCTGCAACCCAGATAGGAAACTAGGAGCACAATGAGTCGAAAACCTTGTTGACAAAGATGCCAGTGCTTTAGAGTTATTTATAAAAAGAAATCTCCTATATATATTAGTGCACACAGGACTGGAGCCTTCTCCCACTGAAGGATGAAGGATTCATTTAAGATAATCATATTCTAAACACACTTTGTGACTTTAATTCTATTTAGCAGGTGAGTAAAAGATTCTGGGTCCTATCCAACACTCACTTGAAGGCAATAGGAATTTTTCGACTGATTTCAGTAAGAACAGAACCCATAATCTGCTATCTGATAATTAAGATCAACATTGTGAAATCTGTGTGTAATGTGGTTTGTTTACATAACTCTCATGATTCAGAATTTGTCATCCTACTTACTTTCCCCTTCTCCTGTCAGGTTAAAAAAAACCCCAAACATTCTCACCCTTTCTCCTACTTCTTATGAACTAATTAAGCTACAATAAATCGCTTCCAAATTATTTAGCAGCTGCCGCATGCCTACAAAACTGTTTCCTGAAAACGATAAAGTTAGCATTTGTATTTTCGATAGGCTGGTGACTTCAGAATTATCCATGCTGATGCACTCTGAAATCTATCAGTATCTGTTTTTCCATTTGGAAAGGTTTGCTGATAAGCACTCAGGCTTAAATATATACCATGTTAGTGTAATCTCATCTGAATCTGATTTATATTTCCTGATCCTCACGCAGGCTGTCTAAGGATACATGATGAGTGTTAATAACTAGGGAAAAAATGGACTTGACCGCTCTCTCTCTGAAAGTAACAGTGAATGATCTGGTATATTAGCATATTCTCTCTCATATTTATTAGATATGATTTTCAATTTTCTTTAACACAGGTCAAGTCCATTGTTTAAATAAGAGTAAAACAACTGTTTGGATGAAAGGCGAGGGAAGGTTAATTTCCCAGCTCCTCTGCCAACCCTCAAGAAAAAAGCATATTTGATATGCAGAAAAAAAAATCACTGTGTCCTAATTCTTCAGGCCAAATGTAGCTTCAAAGGAAAATCTGTAAAAAGTGCACATTTTTAAAAACCTTTTGTAAACCAGATTTTAATATTTACATCGTTTTGCAGTCAACAGCCATAAAAGATAATTTGCAATCTCTGTCAAATATTTTCGAAATATTTTTAATTTAGTTTAGCTTTCAAATATAAATGCCTCACTCTGCTTCCTTCAATTCCTTTCCCCAAAGTCATGGTATCCTATACTAAGAGCTTCAAACCAAAATGTTGAGTTCTGAAAAGAATAATATAAAGCAAACAGGGACAAAATCCACTGTTAAACAGCTTACTGTATCAACACCAAACCCATCAGATCATAATGTCAGACACACTCTGTAAGCTGAATAAGCAAAACATTTCCACAATGAGTGCAAGCCAGCAAAGTGTTCCATAAAATGACAACAGGGACATAAGATTCAGCCTTAATAGGTTCAGAGCTTATTTAACTGATTCTTTACTTATGGGATATTCTACTACAAAACAAACAAGGAAGTGACTTTACAGTAAACATAACCTAAACTCCATAGACCAAGCAGGCTACACACATTCAAAGACAGTGCAAAGACACAATGTTAGCTGTAAGGTTTGTATGTTCTTGTCCAAAAACGAACTGAACTAAAAATAGCTTCTGGTATGGAGACAGTTAAAGTGAATTCACTCTTGTACAGCACATGGCCCATGAATCACTTACATCTGACTAAAACACACAAGCCTTTAGTGGAACTTAAGTAAAAGGAATCATTAGCATCAATTCAAGTTCCTTTTTTCTACTGAAAACCTTCATGTTCCTCTGAGAATTAATACATATTTTTTTTCAAAATCAGTAAAGCAATTCTGCAGTTTTAGTCCTTGAGATATAAAAAAAAGAATTCTTTGAGTGAAAAAGAAAGTAGACAATTTTCCAGAAAGTAATAGATATGGAATAATACCTGTGCATCATGGGAGATCTGCAACTTCTTGAGAGAAAAGGGAGTACATTTGCATACAAACAATAGAAATATGAAAAAACAATCATGAAAACTCACCACTAGGTTTCCTATCACCATGACCAGCAAGAAGACGAGAAGGCACAATGGTTGCCCAGCTACTTCCATACAATCCCACATGGTTTCAATCCATTCTCCACAGAGAATTCGGAATATAATAAGGAATGAATGGAAGAAATCGTTCATGTGCCAGCGGGGCAAATTGTTATTAGTGCTTATCTTGTTGACTTTTAGCAAGTAGTCTTTTCCAAAAAGCTGCATTCCTACCACAGCGAAAATAAAGACGATGATCGCCAGAACCAGGGTGAGGTTACCCAGGGCACCCACTGAGTTACCAATGATTTTAATAAGAGTATTTAAGGTTGGCCAGGACTTTGCCAATTTGAAGACTCTCAGCTGTGAACAAAACATAAAACAATGTCAGTTAATAGAACGACAGACACTTCTGGTACTGAATTATTAAAAAATGGGTAAAATATTAAATATTTTTAATACTAGGAAACAATGTGCAGTACAGAGTGATTTTAGCAGCAGTTTTGTTAGACTCATCATAGCCTTATTGTACTTATTACAGTACAATTTGTGCTTCTCACATGACAGGCAATGAATTTTTTCAGAAAATATGCTATGCAGCATTAGGATTAGATGGGTGTGTCCACCTTTCCAGACTACCGTACCCCTTTCAGGAGTCGGATTTGTCTTGCGTTCTCCAAGTTTCACCGCACTTAAAAACTACTCGCTTACAACATCAGATATAAAAATACAAAAGTGTCACAGCACACTATTACTGAAAAATTGCTGACTTTCTCATTCATATCATATAACTATAAAATAAATCAGCTGGAATACAAATATTGTACTTACATTTCAGTGTATAGTATATAGAGCAGTATAAACAAGTCATTGTCTGTATGACATTTTAGTTTGTACTGACGTTGCTAGTGCTTTTTATGATGCCTGTTGTAAAACTAGGTAAATATCTAGATAAGGTGATGTACCCTCTGGAAGACCTCTGCGCACCCCTCGGGGTACAGGTACCTCTGGTTGAGAACCACTGTCCTATGTGACCAATTCCTTGCTGCTGAATGTTGGGGGCAGGGGGTTGTGAAAGCAAGGAGAGAGAACACAGCCTCAGTCCTTAACATTACCTTTTGTGTTCCTGTGTCTCAAAAAAGATAACTTTAAACAAGCTGCCTGGACTTTTAAGGGCCCAATCCCACAAAGGGAGGTGCCACTCTTGTGTGTTCCTGAGTAGGACTTAGCAAGATATTGCTACCTTTCAATCCCAGAGATTCACCTCTGTGCAGAGGACTATATAGGGTTGCCAAGCCTCCAGGATTGGCCTGGAGTCTCCAGGAACTAAAGATGAATCTTTAATTAAAGATTATGTCATGTAACGAAATCTCCAGGAAATCTACATCCAACCAAAATTGGCAACCCTAGGACCATAAGGCCTAAAAAAATCACCTAAACCCCACTTAAGACCTATTTTGAAGACTTAATGGTGCCTAGGCCTATACTGGCTCTCTGCACAGGGGTTAATTTAATCCCTGCTGAAGAGGGGTTGCGGGAGGCATTCAGCCACTAGCAATATCAGGCCATACTTTTGCAATTTTCAGGAAGCAAATATTTATAGATGGTAAAGTTAGGGCAATTAAGTCTTCTTGAAAAGAAAAGTTTGTTTTCATGGTCTGGCAAAACTTGGGAAACAACAGAACGGGCAGAATGATTAGCACGGACATCTTGGTATATGAATGCGACACAAATGTCAGGCTGGCAAGAAAACTACTTTTCTGTTCCAATACATCAACAGATTCTCCCATTAATGGAGTGTAACCCCCCTGCACATTTAAAGGGACTGACAGTGAAGGATTTTCACTGAAAGACAGGTTCTGTGTTTTGGTGATAGGTTCTGGGGGAAAAAATCAGTTTGTGATTAATGAAGAGCTATCCACTTTTGACTACATTTAAAAATACAGTAGTATGTTTATTATGTATTTAAGGAATAAAACCCGTAAAGTGACATGTTACTAGTTCTTGAGCTTCACTGTTCATTAATTATCTACCGACTTTTCTATTAACTTCTATGCAAACTCAGTTTAAATGTGTTGCAAGTAACTGACACAGCTAGACAGAGTCAAATTCTGTTCTCATTTATTCTGTTGTAAATCTGGAGTAATTCCATTTGGCCCATCATCTATAATTAGTGTCACTACCGGCATTCACTAATTTATAAAATTTAATTTCCTTTTCAATGAATGTAATTTTAAGAGAATTTAATAAATTCTTGAAAGGGGCTATGTTTTGCAAAAGAGAATAAGGAAACATTACCAATCTGAATGAGCGTAAAACAGACAGATTTCCCATGCTGGATAAACCCAGTTCCATTAGGCTTAGGATAACAATTATACTGTCAAAAATGTTCCAGCCCTGCTGAAAATAGTAGTAGGGATCTAAGGCAATTATTTTGAAGATCATTTCTGCTGTAAAAATCCCAGTGAAGACCTGTGGAAAGGAAAGAGGAAGTGAGATCAGTCTGTAAACACATCTCCTGTCATGAATGATTTCCTATTGATATGTTGAATTAAAATGATTTCCTATTGATATGTTGAATTAAAATACAGAGACAACAAAATTTTACCAGCAAACCTTTCGTCTTTCATCTCTAATGTACTGTCAGTACTTATTGTCGGTATTATCAGTACTCTGGGCTTGTCTGATCCTTTTTCAATATTAGTACTGTTGTCAACAAACAACAACAGGGAATGAGCTATACCTTTGAATTAAGACACTAATTTTCATCTCCCTCTATCATACAAACAGATACCAATAATAAGGTGAGAGAATAAAGGTGCTTTTTAAAAAGCTTAAGTCCGTAACTTTCAGTGGGGAGGTGAGAGTGATTGCATGACAAAGAGGTACTTCTGGGTTCCAGCATACCTGTAGAGTTAGCCCTTTTGTTTCTGTTATTGCACCAATCCTATGCAGCATAGTCCTTGCACTTTCAGATTACTGCTGGCAATGATGGTGATTAGGGCCTCTAATTTGAGTCTTATTATTCTTTTAAAAATAGACAGGGAAATTTGCTTTTGAAAGTGCCTTGAGAATACTTTGTTTATTTATAACCTAGTTCAAATGTTGCACAGTGAAACTTTTTTAATCTGAACAGTTTTCTGTACCACATAAACATACTTATGGAGGGGAGCCTGTTTGTTGATGGCAAACCAGATTTTAAAGGAGGTATCTTATTTAAACCCATACTCGCAAACTGTGTGAAAATGCCAAATCTAGTGCTTTTAAAAACCCCTTAAAATAACTGATTTAAATACATAAGTACAAGGTTGTAAATAGTTGGCTTAGAAGAGAAGGTAGTATGTAGACACACAGTTTGTCACATACTGTTTTATTTTGAGTCTAACCCTCTGGTGAACAGTGCACACAGCTGTGTGTCTTGAAAAATCACCTACTGCATTTGCACATTGCAGCAGCTGATTTTCCATGACACGACAGCCTATGTCAATGCACACTGGCGATCAGAAGATATGTACATGTTATTGACTTAAGTCTACCCGTAATGTTCACACAAGAGGAAATCCTGTCTAACCTATAAACTAAGTTTCTGCAATAGTGCTCCAGCAAGACAGATTAATGGGCTCTAAGTAACAACTAGGAAAACCAAATGAGATGAGGGATAAGATAGAATTATAAAATGGCAATGCTAAGGAACAAATGGCCAAACCTGCATTTGAGGAAGCTGCAACATTTACTCTATAATGCTTGGGGAATGAATGAACAGGTAGACAGACTTCCATATAGCAATTTTATATGTTTCCATATCTAAAACGCCTTTCTCTTTCTGATCAGGAAGATAAAATTTCTCTAGTCAAAACATTTTGGATGGACCATCCTTCTTAAAAAGCCAACATGCTAAATTACTTCAGCTCAACTGGTCTCCAGCGGTGGTACTGCACCAGACAGACTCACCTCTGATTTCCAACAAGTGAACAACTCCTGAGTCACTGTGGTTAGAGATACTAAGTCCATGGGGATATTAAACATCATAGTCAATGGTTGTGAAGTTGTACCCAGGATCCTGACTCAAAAACTGATGATATGCTGAGCACATCATGCAATTGTCTTGCTGAGGGATGACTCAGAAGGAACAATTTCTTTTTAATCAATAATCTTTTGAGATGGAAACTCTAGGGCCAATAAGACATCAGAGCTTCTGAGGGAATCAGAATCTGTAAAGGCAGAAGTGACTCTTCTGTGTATTAGTTATGAATTCCAAACAGCAATGCATCACAAAATCACTGGAACCTTGTTCAGTGCTAGCTGTGATTGTACAAAAAACTGCTTTCACTAGCTAATCATCCAGATAGGGGATTACTTGGACATTGTCTTCAGGAGTGGAGCCATAAACTGGTATGGGCTATGGTACACAGATTATGATAAGTATTAGTGATGTTGCTAACCAATCTAATTTAGATCAATAACCTCTTGATTTCTTTGGAAGGATGAAAAATATAGAAAATATTGCTGTCTGGTGTTGAAGAACTGGCATCACTGCAGGTAGCCTGCTCAGATGAAGCATGCAGAGATGTGAGTATAATTCTGCTATTTTGCTTGATATCAGGTAAAAACATTATCTTCTTTAGATGACGAGCCTGAGAAGTCAGAGGACCAGAGCTTTGTAGCATAATTTTATGACGCAAATAATATCATCAGAACTGAAGCTCTTCAATGACTGATTCTCACAAGTGCCAGATGAAGAGTCGCACTCTCCCTTCTTATTGTCAGAGGATAAGAACACTTGTTTCCTTTTCTTTCTATTGTTTCTTTCATGATGTCTTTAGAGAAAAAAGCAAATGGTCTTTTATTCCCTATGATTTCCCTCCATTTAATACTACCCTACCTGCTTGAGGAGGGACAGCTACAGGGAAACCTCTATCAGAAAGCAGCGGAGAAATACTAGCATTTTTGAGTTTGGCTAGGAAGAAGAGAATCCTGATTTTGCTCCTTTAGGAGCTTGCAGTGAGGACACTCGAGACAGACTGAGATTCTTCATAAAGTCATGCTAATAACTAGAGCCAGCTGGAAAAATTCTGATGAAACATTGTTTTATCCGAATTTGCTGATTTGCCGAAATCGAAACACATTTGAAGAGACTGTTTGATCTCACCAATAGTCCAGCAGAACTCAGGCAGGGCTCCTACAGAACTTCCATCAAAAACCTGCCAGGTTTCCTGCCAGCTCACCCACCTGGATCCTCAGCATCCCAGCTGCTGGACGGCCAGTCCAGGGCTTTAGGGGCTCTGGGGCTTCCAGGGTCCGGGGCAGCCCACTATGCAGATTGCCTCTACTTCCAGGGTCCATGGCTCTGGGGCAGCTCACAAAGTGAACTGCCTCAAAGCTGGGAACTCCAGAGCTTCCTACAGCCACAGCTCCAGCCAGCCAGCCAGACTGTCCGGCAGCTGAGGCTCCATTCCCTTTTGTGGAGAATTTTGAAATTTTGGTTTTCATTCCAAATCAAAACAAAACCAAATGTTGAGATATTGAAAACCTCGGTGAGTCAGAATTACCTTTCTGTGCCCAGCTCTACTAATAACCCATTTAAGTTTGGGTTTAATAAAACTGAGGAGGAAGGGCCCAGGATGCTCTTGAGCCACTGATATTTCGCCTGAAGAACTGTCCTTTCACAGAAGCCCATTGCAAACAGCATTGCAAGAAGAATGTCTGCTTCGTTTTATTTTTTCATCATTACCACAAACAAGAGAAATGGCTCCAGTACAGCAGTACTGAGAGACTTGGAGCAAGATAAGGTTGACTGCTTTTCAACTTCTTTTGTTTCCTGTCTCTGTTTTCTCCTCTACTCAGAGTGATCGCACATAGGTCATCTAGACTCTGCCAGGCAGAATTGTGGGGGAGTCACACAGGCGCTGCTGGAATCTAAAGTTACCTATGGACTGGGCAAGGGGAAAAGATGATAGGCCAAGTGTAGAGCAGGGAGCATGAGCATCTTTGCTCTGGGGTGTCAGAGTGGGCAGCTGCAGAATTGCCACCTGACCACCTGCTGAGAAGCCCCAGGATCTGGGAGACCTCAATTTTGTCCATGTGGGGAATAAGATGAGGGATCAAAATTCCTACATATGGGTCTGCTGTTAAGGGGAGCCAACACAGCCCAATTAGAGGGCTATTTAGCTCCTTTTATAGCTGGTGCTATCCACAAAGAGCAATAACAGAGGTCTGGGAGCAAGACAGAAGTACATCACTGACCACAGCTGCAAAGGGAAATCTCTCAAGACTGAACAGCTTAAGATGTGGTGATTGGTCCATCTGCCTAGGAGAGTAATTGACACTGCTGGAGGAAGCCAATTGGTGCAGTTATGAGAACGGAGAGAAGTAGTGAGGGAAAATTCTGTATCTGGTGGTCAGCAGATTCCAAGAGAAAAGGACTACTCTGAGAAGCCTAACTGTTGCTTCTGCCTATTTGTACCTGTTAGCTCCAGGAGTCCATGTTGGTGGAATTGTGTGAATGGACACATATATACTTTGTCAAGTATTTCAATAATTGATTGCTACCATTTTTTTTTTACAAAAATGAAAATAACCTTAAATCCAGTATGTACTTCTTTCTGGATGATAATCTGTAGAGGAATATACTGCCTGTATTTTCTCTAGAATATGGCTAATAGTTTCAAAGGCTTTAGTTATTCTGAGTGCCCCAACTTCTGAGTGCCCAACTTGAGAGCCCTTAAAAGAGCGTGGTTTCCAGAAGGTGGGTGTTCAGCACGATCTGAAATCAGAGCGCTGTAGCTGTCTCAAGCTGGGAAGCCCCAGAATGAGTAAACCTGTTGGGTTTAGTGTGTAGGTGCTGGGTGGTCTTGGTGGCCTACGATATACAGGAGATTGGACTAGCTGATTTGGTGGTCCCGTCCGGCCTTGAAAATCTTGGCTGTAGTATAACTATAAAAGTGATACCTCAAGGCTACTTCCCCACTGGGGCACTAGCTTATTTTTTCCATAGTATTCTTTAACTTAAAAAATCACTAATGTTCAGTGACCTATACATCCTTATTATTGATTTTTAAAAACTTTTTAAGATTCTTTTTCCTTCACTTCCTATAATAGTTACCTACTGGAAATCTGTTGGTCTCAGCACTGAAGTGACACTTTATTGTCCACTAATGAGCAGCAGAGTATGCTTGCTTAGTGACAGCAGATACATATCCTTTCTTCATTTCTCTTCAGCTGCCAGGAGGACCATCAAAAAAGAAGGCTACCCTTGCTTGGCAAGACATGTACAAGGTTGTGCGGACAGCACACCAAATGGGTTCTTCCTAAGACCTCTAGCTCCAATAGTTTTCAGCCTTCACAACTTGAAAAAGCAGAAATAAACTCTCCAGATATAATTTTGGGTTCAAATTCACTTACCAGATTGCCTATGTAAAGCATGTCATCAAAATCCTTTGTCATCTTGTAATGCTCCAGGGCCATGAAGAGAGTATTCATCACAATGCAAAGGGTGATTGTGAGGTCAGTAAATGGATCCATTACCACAAACTTTACATGTTTCTTGATTAACAACCACAATGGACAGCAATCCCAAATGAGAAATTTAATGGCAAAATGATTCCAGCATGGAGGACATCGCTGTTGTGATTCCTCAAGCTCTAAGTGAGAAGCAGAACGTGAAGAAACAGTCAAATAACACTGAATTATGTGACAAGAGAATACTTTAAACGAATCAAAGCACAGAAGAAAACCCACCAGCATCCATCTAAATGACCAAGAATCTGCTTTTTAATAGACAAATAGTCCTACCCCAACAACCTGGTAAAATATAAACTCGTTGAGGACATAGATTGTCTTTATTTTTTGCCTATTGCACAGGACCAAGCACACTGTTGACTTAATCCTCAAAGCCGATAACACAGGGGTTGGCAACCTGCGGCACGCGGCCCATCAGGGTAATTCACTAGCGGGCCATGAGACATTTTGTTTACGTTGACAGTCCACAGGCACGGCTCCCCCTGCAGCTCCCAGTGGCCACGGTTCACCATTCCCGACCAATGGGAGCTGTGAGAAGCGGTGTCCAGCACTTCCCTGCAGCCCGCTGCTTCCCGCAGCTCCCAAACACTGTCTACATTGGGGGCTAGGTCAATATAACTATGGCCTGGTCTACATTACACTGTTAGGTCAGTGTAAGCTGCCTTACATTGACCTAGCTGTGGAAGTGTCATTACATAAATTTGGCTCCTGCGGATATAAGTGCCTTTCTACGTTGATTTAGTAACACCGCTGAGTGGCGTACAGTCCAGGTAGATGTAATTAGGTTGATGCACTGTCAGTGTAGACACTGTGTTGCTTACGTCGACTGTTACTGGCTTTCAGGAGCCATCCCACAGTGCCCCATGCTGACAATATAATCGATACAAGTGCTCTTGGTGAGTACGAACACCATAACAGAACAACTAAACAATTACAGTCTGTTTATAAACAGTCCCGTCTCTTCAGCCAGGGTGCAGCCTCTATGCTCTTCCCTTCACTGAGAGACAAAACTACAGTATCACATATTGGGATTCTACTAGCAAACTTTTAAAAATATGGTATGAAATCACTGAAGTCACTGGGTCTTTAATGGGGCCAGGATTTCACCATGAGTTTGAGTATTCTGTCTGCATCCCGCAGGCCAGATTGTATACTTTGTACATAGGCCCTTGTTGTGTCTGGAATGAAGACCGCTGTCCCAAGGATGAGGAAGCTGTGGGATATCACCCTGCGTTCCCTTTCAGTCACATAACATTTTCAGTTATGCAGAACAATGTCTGTGCTGATGGCATAAAGGTTTCATATGCACAAGCTCCTACAGAGTTTTGTATCAGTCGATGGCCATTTTTACTGTGCAAGGAATTGGGCGGAACCGCAATGGAGACCTTTCTCATGCTGGCCCTGATTCAGCAAGAGACTTGAGTATGGGTTAGGGTATATGCTTAAATCACTAGCTGAAGCAGTCCCATTAATCAAGTAGTTAAAATTAAATATGCACTTAAGTCCCTTGCTGAATCAAGGAACTGATTGTAAAAGCACTCCATTCAAGTTCCACCTCCTTCTTTGCACAATTAAAATGACACACTTGAAGTTAGCCTTTTAGAACTACTCATGTGCTAAAGTTACATACAAATGATCTCAATGTGCAAATGCAGACTGTATTTTAAAATGCTCAGGACCCAGTCTAACTTCCAGTGAAGCCAAAGGAAAAATTCCCATTGATTTCAAAAGGAACTGAATTGAGTAATTAATACACAAACTGCATTAGTTATGCATGCATGTGTACTGAAGCCTACTGTCTTTTGTAACTAGAGCTGATTTGAAATTTTTATGGAAATCATTTATTTGCTGAAAAAGGCAGATTTGGGTCCACCAAAATGATTTGTGAATTCAGGTCCATTTTGGCAAATTATTTCAATCAGAAAAACAACAACAACCAAGAAATGTTGAATTGGTTTGTTTTGGCATTTTATGAAATGAAACATTTAAACTTTTTGCTTCAGAAAGATGTTTCGTTTCAAAATTTACTTCAATGTTATTGAAAAAAATTAAAATGTTTTTAAAACCTCAATACTGAAACAAAACATTTTATTTGACTTTAATTTTTTTTAACTTTTCAATTTTGCTAAACAATTAAAAAAATTTCCATTTTGGGTCCACCTGAAACTATTCCCCCCCCCCCCCCCGATTTTTCAATTTGGCCACCACGTCAAAAATCATCAGTTATCCATTCAGGTCTATTTGTAAAATTGGCAGACTGTTGTTAATGGGGCTGCTATCATAAAACTTACTACTTAGTCAAGTCAAACCAATTTTTCCTGGAATACTCAAAGACACCTCTCTCCCTGGCAAATTTTAACTTTCTACTTCAGTCTCTTCAGCACCAGAACACTTAAAAATAAACACAAGGATAATCTTTATAACAGGGATGGATTTTTTAAAAACTTTCCTTGTATTCAAACATCTCAACCAATTTTGCTAAAAGTTCAGATACAGAAATTTTCCACTCCTATTCTAATAAAAGAAAAATATAGATAGTACTTACTATCTACTATACCCCAAGAAGAATGACCATCATTTGTCAAAATAATAATAGAGCAACAGTGGAAATGATGGTCTAACCTACAGTGAGGCATTAAAGATTAGACCATACCAGCTAATTAATTTAATGTAACTTTTTCTAACTGATTTAGCTTCTTACAAATTTATTGATTTTGGCACGATAGCTTAATATGATAAACACCATGCCAGCTATATGACTATTTCTTACCTACATTAATTTTTGAAACCCATGGCAGATATGACAGCCTTTGTTACGGGTGAACTGCAAAGGGAAAAATAAAATTGGAGCCATGCCTTTTTATTTGCTTCCTTCTGGTATATAAAGAACACACAGAATATTGGTTTTGTTTGTGGTTTTGTTCTTGTTAGTTTTTTTAAATTAGAAATTCAGGTCCTTTCTAGCTTGTAGGACTCCATGGAGAACTAGTGATGTGATGAGATCATAAGAGTAAACAGAATGAAACGTTCAACTGAGAGGGGAAGGTCTTTTTGTTGTTGTTGTTGTTTTTTGTCAAACTATTTAACTCATTGGACCAGATCTTCAGCTAGTGGATTTTTGATGTTAAGTCAATGGCCCTTTGTTTTGTGTTAACACATATTTAACTTCAATGACTAATTAAAGTTTTGAAGTAAAGAAGCCTTTGCTAAAGAATTAACTACACAGGACACAGATAAACCTGGTCTATACTCTCACTACGGCATTAAACTCCAATTATCTACACTTCAGTTAACTCGTCCCGAATTAGCTTCTCCTGAGAGAGCGCAGCCACATGTGAAGTAACACTTGTTGCACGGAGCGATCGTGCTAGCAGCTGACGAGTTGTGCTGACTCCAGCTATAGCTTATACCCCAAGAGGGACCAGCCAACTGGCGTTAAAAGCACCATGACGCTCAGGTTAATATTTTTTCTATGTGGATGGCACTTGAGTTGGGGTAACACTCAAGTTATTACTTGAATTATCTGGGCTCCTTGTCTGCTCCTCTCTCCTGCCTGTGGCCTGTACCTTTCACCTGGGAAAAACCTTAGCCCACAGTAACTGGCCTTTAGCCACAGGAAGTTTGTGTTCCCATAAGCAGACTCTGGGGGTTTAAAAGGCCACTTCTACAGGACACCTGCTGCTGGTGGTGCCAGGCATACAAATAGGTACTGGCTGCCATGGAGAGAGGAGCAAGTGCAGATAAGCCTGCTCACCTCCCTTCTCCATGACCTGTACTGCAGTGATATACTTAGTTCAGGCTCCCATGCCTACCAAATTATCGGTCACGGCCTCTACTCCAGCCTGGCCAGCTCAACCTACAAACCTTTAGATTTTGTTTAGCAACAAAACTTCGGGAGCTCTAAATAGCTGTTAAATTACACATGGTGAGTATCTCTGCACTATACTGTATCAACAAGGGCTCATTGGCCTAGACACAGGGGTGAAAGTAACTTAAAGAACTTACCAGTACTCCGGAGTCCTGATGAGGGGGCGGGGCCTCAACCAGAAGAGGAGGGGCCTTTAAATCCCCAGGCACTTTAAATCAGGATTTAAAGGACCTGGGGCTAGGGCTGTGGGAGCAGCAGCTGGGAGCCCCAGGCCCTTTAAATCACCCCCTGAGCTCCCAGCTGCAGAGGCAACTGAGAGCCCTGGGGTTCAGGGGTAATTTAAAGGGGGCTATTTAAAGGGCCTGGGGCCACTGCTACCACCCCAGCCCTTTAACTTGCCACCGGAGCCCCGCTGCCGCTACCCCAGGGCTCTGGCAACAAGGCTCCGGGGACAATTTAAAGGGCCCGGGCCGGATTAACTTCTTGTGGGCCTGGCGCCAAACATATTTGAGGGCCCCCCTGGGGAAAGAAGAGGCCAGGGGCAAAAGCACAGCAGAGCATGGTGGTGGGAGGGGGGAAAGACTGGATGCCAGCTGGAGCGAGGCAGGGGTCGGGGCAAGATGAGCACAGTGAGGCATGGGGGGAGAATTAGTCCCTGCTGACTGGAGCAAGGCAGGGGCTAGGGGCAAAAACACAGTGGGGCGGGAGCTAGGGTTGGTCCTTGGAGCAAGGGAGGGGCTGGGGATAAACTGCAAGGGCAGCAGGGCTGGGGAGGGGGTAAACAGGATCCCACACACACTCCCCTGCCCACATAGAGCGGGTACCTACCTTCTCCCTGGTTCTAGCCCATTCTCTTTGTCTCTCTCTGCACCAAGCTGACGGTGGGGGTGCACTGAGAACAGGGCTGGGGATGCAGGGTCTGGGAGGGAGTTAGGGTGCAGGAGCAGGCTGGGGGTTGGGGTGCAGGGTCTGTCCAGGAGCTAGAATGAGGGAGCGGGCTCAGGGTTGGGGCAGGAGGTTGGAGTGTGGAGCGCTTACCTGGGGCAGCTCTCATTTGGTGCGAGGGGTGCAGGTGGGTATGTGGGGTGGGGAAGGGTGCAGGAGCTCCCGTTTGGTGCTCAGGGTGGGGGTGGGGATGTGGGGGGGTGCAGGAGTCAGGGCAGAGGGCTGGGGGTGTAGCCTGGGGTCACGGGGGTATGAGGGGGGTGCAGGTGTCAGGGCAGAGTGCTGGAGTCGCTCCCAGCTCCCTGCCCTGAGCGGCTCACGGCAGGGGACTGGAAGGGGTATGCGCTGATTCCACCCCATTCCCCAAGGCCCCGCCCCCGCCTCTTCTCTGCTTCCTCATGCCAGCAAATAGCTGATCGGCAGCAGGGAGAGTGAGAGAGAGGGGGAGGGGGAACGCAGCACACTGGGGGAAGAGGCGGGGGAGGGGGGAGCTGGGCTGCCAGCGGAACCTGCCCTGCAGCAGCAGAACAGAGCCCCAGGAGAAGGCAGCACCAAGCTTCTGCCCCCATAGGAGAGAGCGGGGGGCGGAGAAGAGAGGCCAGGGCCCCTTCTGAGCGTGGGCCCTTTAAATAGCTGCTGGAGCCCTACCGCCGCTACCCCAGGGCTCCGGCAGCGGGGCTCTGGTGGAAATTTAAAGGGCCCAAGGCTCCAGCCACTGCTGGGAGCCCCAGGCCCTTTAAACTGCCCCCTGGGGAAGCTGGTCCGCCCCGCTACGGCTCACTGGCTCTTGCCGGTACGCCGTACCAGGGCGTACCGGCTTACTTGCACCTCTGCCTAGACATCAAAGTTGCCTGCAAAACAGATTTGTAACACAGCTGTATAACACAAACTGTATCTGAATGCAGACCTCTTCGATACATATTCCAAGACTTGTCCATGCATCAGTTTGTGGGACAGATGTGTGTTGAAAAAGCATTTCTGTTAATAACAATGTGTCAGTTACTATGAAACTATAGCCAGGATACACTGAAATGCTGTTGAACTGAAGAAGTGGCGGGGAGAGGGGATGGCTGTTCATTGTCATTGTTTATGATTTGTAGACCAGAAATTTAATTCCTTTCCACTGTCTTTCTATGTTTTGAGGAAAGAATTTTCATTTCTACACTGTGGTGATGAAGGAGATGTTCTGAAAAAAAATTATGATGAGATTAGAATCCAGCCTATTATATTTGTGGCATAATGATCACACTAACCTCTAGTACAGCAACGTTTTTTGTAGTAACAGATATTGAAATTTATGTCATTATGATCTTTGCTACCAATATGTGCTTGGGTTTGAATTAAGGAATCAATAAGGAATGTCTTACCTTCCATGGCACTGGTAATGATACTGACTGCACTCACTGCTCGTTGTCTTTGAAATGGCTGGTCACAATGGTCCACTGAAAGGCGATGGGGCATCAAAAGCTGCTTCTTGCTTGCCTCATCAGATGGAGAGGCCTGTTTAAATGGACATACTTGGTCAGCAAGGCACAAGAGAGGATGAAGTCAGGGAAGACATGGAGTAGAATTTTCAAACTCAAGAAGCCTAAGTTTCTTGAGACTTTTATTTTGAAAATGGGACTTAGGTATTGCAACATTGAGCAGAACAACCCTTAAAAATCTGGGACTAAGTCTCTTTTGAAAATATCACTTAGGCATCAAAGTCAGACAAGTTCTTTTGAAAATTTTGCCCCTTGATCTCGATGCACTGATCCAGACTGAACATGTAAAAATATGCAAGTGAGGAGGAAGCGTATTTCTAACACCAGAGAAACATCAACTCAGTAGGCTCTTAGCTTGTGAAAGAAACTCTCTTTAATTACAATAATTATAACATTATTTCCAAAATGTGTTAACTGTTTAATTATATGGGTACCAAAGGAAAAGGGGTATGAACAAAAGCTCCAGTTATTGGCCTCTAATATCAAACAAAGCAAATGCTAGGGGTGAAAAGTGCCTTTTCATCACATGGCTTTTCTTGGTCTGCAGTGTTGCCAACTCTTAGGAATTTATCACCAGTCTTGCAATATTTGGTGTTCTAGCTGCTGGAGTTTTGCAATTTTGTGAGAATCTCAGCTTCCATTTGAAGAAAAATATGTTTCTAGCCTTCATGGCTGCAGAGAAACATTTGAAAAAACAAAACCTAAAGGCTCAAAACCCAGAAGGCAAGTAAAAGAACCACAAATTTATAATTTTTTAAAAATCATGATTTTTTTAAGCCAATCTCATGATTTTGAAGGTTTGGGGTTAGCAATACTGAGCCAGGCAACAGTATTGCATATTCTCATGCACATATGGTGTCATAAATATAAAGGGAAGGGTAACCACCTTTCTGTATACAGTGCTAGAAAATCCCTCGCTGGCACCTGACCAAAATGACCAATGAGGAGACAAGATACTTTCACATCTGCGGGGGGAGGGGGAACAAAGGGTTTGTCTGTCTGTGTGATGCTTTTGCCGGGAACAGATCAGGAATGCAGCCTTACAACTGTTAGTTAGTAAGTAATCTAGCTAGAAATGCGTTAGATTTCCTTTTGTTTAATGGCTGGTAAAATAAGCTGTGCTGGATGGAATGTATATTCCTGTTTTGGTGTCTTTTTGTAACTTAAGGTTTTGCCTAGAGGGATTCTCTATGTTTTGAATCTGATTACCCTGTAAGGTATTTACCATCCTGATTTTACAGAGGTGATTCTTTTACCTTTTCTTTAATTAAAATTCTTCTTCTAAGAACCTGATAACATTTTGGAAAAAAACTGGTCTTCTGATCTGGACTGTGAGCTCTTCAGAGCATAAGAACGGCCATACTGGGTGAGATCAATGATCCATCTAGCCCAGTATCCTGCCTCTCGACAGTAGCCAGAGCTAGATGCTTCAGAGGGAATGAACAGAACAGGGCAATTTTGAGGGATCATCATTCAGTCCCAACTTTTGGCATTTGGAGGTTTAGGGTCATGGGGTTGCATCCCTGACCATCTTGCTAATAGCCATGGGTGGACCTATCCTCCATGAACTTATCTAATAGCCATTGATGGATATATCTTCCATGAGCTTATCTAATTCTTTTCTGGACCCCATTATAATTTTGGCCTTTACAACATCCCCTGGCAATAAATTCCACAGGTTGACTGTGCATTGACTGAAGAAGTACTTCCTTTTGTCTATTTGAAACCTTCTGCCTATTCATTTCATCAGGTGATCCCTAGTGTTATGTGAGTGGGTAAATAACACTTTCTTAATAAATTTCTCCACATCAGTCATGACTTTATAAACCTCTATCATATCCCACTCCATCATCTCTTTTCTAAGATGAGCCATCCCGACCTTTTTAATCTCTCCTCTTATCGAAGCTGTTCCATACCCCAATCCTTTTCATTGCCCTTCTCAACATCCTTTCCTATTCTTATTTTTTTTTCAGATGAGGTGACCAGAACTGCATCCATGTTGTGCACTCCTCAGAGTAGAGACTGCCTTTTGTTACATGTTTGTACAAAGCCCAGCACAGTGGGGGTGGGACCATTAGGTCCCACTACACATAAAATAATAATCATAATACTGACAATATAGAACGTCAAAGTTCTGTGGCTAGAAATATCAACCATTGGCAGACCAGAGAAGACTACTATAAGGAATTTTAAAGCATCACTTCAACCATTGGCTAAACCAGGCTACCAGCAATTGCTTTTTAAAAAATATGAGTTATTGATTTCTTTTATAAAAAAAGTTGATCACCATACATCAGGTTACTGACAGAATCATAATCAAAGTCAAAATCATAATAAAGGAAAAGTTATTGTAATCAAAACCTATTTAAAGAAAATCCTGTAAATGTGAACAAAATAAGAAGTCATCAGGCTATCTGGGGTTTATGGAGCAGGGGAAGACAGAGAGAGAGAGGAGGGAGAGATTTTAGAAATATTAGCTTGCTTTACTTTTTCCCCCTTCAAAAACCCCACAACAAATCAAAGAAACAAAAACATTTTATTAAAAAAGAAAACATTTACAAAATTACATAGCCATTCACACCAATTTGGCATACATAATAAAATACATAAAAGTGAAAGAGAATATTACAAAAGGAAAAGAAATAACCTGGCAAAGGAACTACGGAAACAAATATCAAAGTAAAAAGAAACACAAACAAATAAAAATGAATAAGAGAGAAGAAATTGCTCTTCTAATTCCCTCTGCAGAACAAAGCATAAATAAATCTCCCACTTCAAATTCTTCTGGATTATTTTCCTCTTCCTCTTTTTTAAAATCATGATATCATATTTCTACTTGCTGTGACACACAGTTTAAGCACATAAAAGTAGTGCTTCTTGTACTGTGCCATCCAGAAAGTCCAAACGTTTTGATTATATGGAAAAATACCATACCTCTGCTGGATTGAGCAGAAGAGCTCATGTCAAGAAACACCTCAACAGCCCTTACGCAAAACATATTCTTTACGCCCAGGTGCACAGAGAATACATTCCTTCAGGTCCATAATTGCAAAAATAAATGTAACATATGCGCCACATTATTTTTCCAACAGGATTGTTCATGGGCATACTTCCTGTTACATTTATCATTATACAATGTATCACTATGAGAGTTTAGTTTGGATAGGATTAGCAACATAAAAGAATACTAAGTCCAGAACTCCCTTCTTGTTTATTATTTATAGTACCTGAATATTTCTAATCCTACTGGATTTTCAAATTTCTCTATTTTCCTCTCAATAAGCACAGTGTGCCCAATTCTGAGACAATGTTACATACTGCCTTATTCTGCAAATAGTCACGTTGATATTAAAAGGACTATTTGCAGAGTAAGTTACTATCTAGTGTGAGTAAGGGTGAATATTTTTTGAAGGAGATATATCTAAGTTACAGTTCTTCCCTTGCTTCCTCATAGCTCAGTTGGGGCAAGGGAGTGTAATTTGCTGCTGACCTACACCCGGAACAAATGACAACCTCCCCTCCCTGCCCCCCCCACACACTTGCTCAGCTGCACTGACCAGTGAGTGATGGGTGGATCCAAAGTTCTGCCTATTCCATGGCAATGCAGCACCAGAACGCAAGGTCTGGGTAGACTATGCAGGATTCTAAGCAATGTTCTTACTCCGTTGCATAGTTATGGAGCCCAAGTCCCAATCTAGCCTGAAATCTGTTACGTGTTCCACCATCACTCAAGAAAGAAAGTTTCCATCAATACAAATTCTTGAAGATGATTAACGTCACTCAGGGAAATTTATGAACAGTTATCCTTCATAAGGAATAAATATGTGTCTTTCTTTATTAGATAGTCTTTTTATCTTTTATATCTTTTTATATTAGATAACTAACAGTGGTATGTGGAATTGGCAGTTGAGGTGTTCTGAGATAGAGAAACATCCAGGAATCAGGCAATCAGGACAAGATACACAATATTACCATTACACAGGCATAATGTTTCATGATACTTATATTTCAATAGAAATTAAACAAAAATAACAGTTCTTAAAGTAATGCAGGAGATCATTTTAAAGTCCAGCCATGAAACCACATCAGTTTAAAAAAAGACACCTCCAGCAGGACAAAACTATTTCTGTGCTGTTATTTTGTTCATTGGAAATGTTTCTCACTTGTATTAGCTTAATTCCATAAGGACAAATATACATATATATATTTTGTAATTTACATATAAATGAGGATATATAACACTGCATCCAATGAAGTGAGCTGTAGCTCACGAAAGCTTATTCTCAAATAAATTTGTTAGTCTCTAAGGTGCCACAAGTACTCCTTTTCTTTTTGCGAATACAGACTAACACGGCTGCTACTCTGAAACCAACATTGCAACAGTATTTTGTTCTGAATAACCACAATTCTGAAGTATGCCAGTGATGCTATATGAAGATAGGCTCCTTTATGGCAGCATTTTAAAGGCTGCATTTGGAGCTGGTTCAGCTTTAATTTTCCATGTACCATAAAAGCCTTTTCAAGCATGAAAAAGGGGTGGACAGGCCAGAGTATAAACAATGGACCCAATAAAGTGACAGTACAAATATTTAACAAGATTGAAGGAGACAATCATAGCACACAACCATGAAATGAAGGGCTTTAATTTTGTGGAAATGCCATTATAAAAGGAGAAGCAGCATTGTATGCTAAAGCAGCTTGTAATGTTTATCTCATATTTGAATAATTAGTTGCAGGCATATGCTCACTCAGGATTTGCCTAAGCAGAGTTTGCAAATAAACTGAAATTAGCAACAATGTAAAGCTCTGCACGTGCAGTGGTACCAATCAAGGGACTAAGAGAATATTATTTTAGCGTTTTAGCTAGTTCTTATCTATATTACATCTGAGTGGTGATTTTTGAATTGCTTCCTTTGTCAACAAGCACTTTTTCTTGGTATAGGGAAAGCACTAACATTTTGCCTTTTCACCAGTCTTGGGTAAAGCTAGGAGAAAAATGATCTCCTTGCTTCTATATGGTGGTCAACAATAAAAAGCTGGTTTGGTCAGCAAATCGTTTTAGTATTAGTGAAAACAAAGGCCAAGTATTTTAAAAATGGATGCCTAAAGTTAAGCTCCTAAATCCTTATTTAGGCACCTAAAAACATGGCCTCATTTTTAAAAGCACTGAGTGCCCAGCAGCTCCCACTGAAGTCAAGTGAGCAACTTCTGTCTTTTCTGTTATTTTAGAGGGGGGAAAATCTGACCAATAGGAAGCTCAGGAATTGGCATGTTTGAACAGACACCTTGTCATAAATATAAAGGGAAGGGTAAACACCTTTAAATCCCTCCTGGCCAGAGGAAAAACCCTTTCACCTGTAAAGGGTTAAGAAGCTAAGATAACCTTGCTGGCACCTGACCAAAATGACCAATGAGGAGACAAGATACATTCAAAGCTGGGGGGGGGGAAGGGTTCTCTCTGTCTGTGATGTTTTTGCCGGGACCAGAGCAGGAATGCAGGTCAGAACTCCTGTAAAGAGTTAGTAAGCAATCTAGTTAGATATGTGTTAGATTCTGTTTTGTTTAAATGGCTGATAAAATAAGTTGTGCTGAATGGAATGTATATTCCTGTTTTTGTGTCTTTTTGTAACTTAAGGTTTTGCCTAGAGGGATTCTCTATGTTTTGAATCTGATTACCCTGTAAGGTATTTACCATCCTGATTTTACAGAGGTGATTCTTTTACCTTTTCTTTAATTAAAATTCTTCTTTTAAGAACCTGATTGCTTTTCATTGTTCTTAAGATCCAAGGGTTTGGGTCTCTGTTCACCTATGCAAATTGGTGAGGATTTTTATCAAGCCTTCCCCAGGAAAGGGGGTGTAGTGCTTGGGGGGATATTTTGGCAGGGAGACGTTTCCAAGTGGGCACTTCCCCTGTTCTTTGCATAACACTTTGGTGGTGGCATCTTTTAACCTAAGCTGGTAAGAATCAGCTTAGGGGGTCTTTCATGCAGGTCCCCACATCTGTACCCTAGAGTTCAGAGTAGGGAAGGAACCTTGACACAACTTAATAAGACATCTAAATGCATCCTTTGGATGCTCATACTGGCAATGAGGCACATTAAGGACTAGATCCACTGCCTCCTGAAATCAAAGGGAAGACTCCTATTGACAGGCTTTAGATCAAACCCTAAAAGAAAGTGCCAGTCTGAAAGTTCAAACAGGAAACATGGAGCTCCATTTGAAAACTAGCCTCTGCGAGCCTAGTTCTGGTGCTGTTTAGTCTCTCCTTTCCACCGCTGCAGCTCAAGTACTTTTACCACTGGCTTTGTCTCTCTATGTTCAAAATCAATTTAATCAGTGACTTTGTTATTCTCATGTCCCAGACGTGGATTGCTGTTGTGGCTGACTCTCTAACAACACTGGAGCTGACCATCAATGTACACCTAACTACTAAGAAGCTATAAATAACAATGACCCCAGAGATTTATACCCAGCTCCATCTCCCTGCCTATTCTAACCTCCAAAAACAATTGTTTGACTGAACAAACAATACCAAAACCCCTGAGATTTCCCCACAGTATTAGTGAAAGGGCTCCAGCTGGCTTCACAAGGCAAGAAAGGATGGAATTCTGTCTATAACTTAACCCTAATGAAACTCTATACCGCAAGCAGAAACCTCTTGTTATTTGCTTAGAGATCCTCACTGGATCTGATGTGTCAAACTACAGAAAAGAGCATTGCTACAGCCCTTTAATATAATTCTGTTCAAACTGATCAACCTGTTGTGTGCAAGATGTTATTCTAAACTTTTAAATAATGAAGAAAATTCTTGCCAAGGCACAACAAAGCAATTGGACACCTTAGTACAAATAACTGTGGTGCAAATGTACTGAGGCTTAAGTTGGCAGCATGGCAACAATTTGCTTGTTTAATTCATAAGCCTTTTCTATTAAAGACGAAGGACCAGTACCCTAGGCATCCCAGAACAGTGCTCAGCATGCCTGAGGAGAGGGGAAAGGACATAACCGTCAGAACCTACAAGAGCCTAATTTCTCTCTCACTTACTTTGGTGTACATCAAGGGTAACTCCAGTGAAGTCAATAGAGTTATTGTATGTAAATACAATGGGTGCGATAACAGGATCAAGCCCCACTTAACATGCTGTTGTATCAAACATAATGGAAGTTTCCCAGAGAGCTCATTACTCAGACTTAACTTGGACTTAACTTGGAGTGAGCTCACAAACCATGTCTGGAATTCTATGTCCGTTCCTCCTTTGTAACTGAGCTGCCATTGTCTGACATGGGGCTAACTTTACTCAGGGTGCATGCAGATTACATTATTTTGTTCCCCATGTGATCTCAACGTGTTTTCTAGATTGCAAGCTGAAAAATAAGCTGTTGTTTTGGCAAGTACAAGTGCCTGAGAATTCTGTCTTCTTTTCTTCAGTTTTTCACGTGTTTTTATGTGGCATGTAAGTATTAACAGGTGTGGTGAAGTGTGAAGAGACATGTGGCAAAGAAGCAATTGCTTTCACAATTCTCTGTTCCTTGCAGAGAGAAGCTGTCCTTCGTGTTACTTAGGGTATGTCAACACTTAAAACACTACAGTGCGTCAGTGTAGACACTACCTATGGCAACGGGAGGGATTTTCCCATCAGCATAGATAATCAACCTCCCCCAGAGACTGTAGCTAGATCGATGGAAAAATTCTTCTGTTGACCTAGTGCTGTCTACACTGGGAGTTTGGTTGGCTTAACCACTACTCAGGGGTGTGGGTTTTTCACACCCCTTAGCGACGCAGTTAAGTTGACTTAATTTTCTAGTGTAGAGCAGGCCTTAGGCTGTACATCTAAGTGCATGGTGGCTTAATCAAACAGACAGAGCAGCTTGTGAGCAAGCACAGTGCCACCAGTACAGACGTAGATAAATATAGGCAGTTAGAACACTATCAGTGAACATCTCGTTTGCTGACTATGGAGACTCTCTCAACAGACAGGACTAATGGTCCCAAACATGGGCCACTCAGATTATGTGATCTCTGTACTGTTTTGGTAGTTGTATTTGAGAATTAGAGAGAGGAGAGGAAAAACAAAGAAACTTGGTTCCCCATTGATGCAGCATCACAGTTGTTCATGCCTAACAACTAGTCCCTCCCCTACCCCCGGTGCAGAACATACAACTTTTGGAACTGATTTCTGTAGAGTATGCACTCATCTAAGCAATATCCCATCTCTGTAGCAGAACGTCTACAGACCACGGTTTCGCAGACCACTCATGTTGGTCACCAGCCTGGACACTCAGATTATCTGCTGCAGAGTTTGCTACTCTATCAGATGAAAAATAGAAAGGAACATATGTTTCCCACTCCCAAAAATGGGCAGGATCTTGGCTTGGCCCTTGGTTGGCAGCTGAATAGCACAAAGCCGCCAAGTTGTTCATCAGGATCTGAACTACTGTACCTGATGTGAAATCTGCAGGATGAAAGTTACTCCAGCCAAACCTATAGACAAACAAATAGTTTCACAAGTGATTAGTGGTTTTGCATGCCTCCGTTTTTGAGTGATCAATTTCAGAAACTTTAACTGGGCACACTTTTCATAAGGTGCTGAGCACCTGAAATCTGAAATCAGGGCCTGTTGTGTCTGAGTTTGGGCACTCAAAAATGTAGATACTCAAATCTTTTTAATGTGGTGCCCACCACAGAAATGTCTAAATAATTAAATAAATAAATAAACATCTCTGCAAAATTATAGAGGATGAAAGTTGTAAGATGTGAACTCCTCAAAATTCATTGTTGCATTGGGTCCCTCATTTCAGGGAATGCATTAACATCAGTTGAACTACCCTCACACTTCAAGCAATGGACCCTTCAAGTCAGGAGTTAAGACACGTTAGCAGCATGGAGAAACTCGCAAGTTCACTACTGCTGTATCTGATTTTTTTTTTAACAAACAGATAACTTCATTCTTGAGCAACATAATTCATTTCAGAAATGTTTGAAAGAAAACTGAAAAAATACAAACATTAAACCAAGAGGAGAGCCATTTTATCTCAAAATACACTGTAGTGTTCAATTTATCAGTTGTTCTGCATTTCTTCCACAGTTTAGTTAATTTGTGCACAGTTCTTACAGTTCTCTTAAATAATGAAGCTGTAAGGCACTGGGCCTGCTGCCAATTAGCTTTTAACTTCAGCTCACATTTTCTGGATAGATTAGATATTAAACCTGTTTCACAGAAGACACAACATCCTTCACATTGCATCACTAAATGAACATCTGTTGCTATAGTGCCGTGGCGTTATTTCCTAGACAACCACAGAAGTGCCAGCAGCACTCCCTCCCACTATCTAGCCCAGTTAATTTTGCACATATGTTTTTAAAAGAAGCTGGCAAATAAAGAGCAATGCTAGCAGAATTCAAAATTTCCCTAAGAACCCAGTTCTGCAAAGCACCAAATGTCCCCTGTGAAGTTTTGACCGCAGGAATTGGGAGGTGCTCAGCACCTTGCAGGATTGGCACAAACAGACGAAAGAGGGAAAACCACTAAACATTTTTCTGATTTGGTTCAGACTATTTTCATAAACACACGAGTAAATGATCCTTCATAAACCTTGTACTTCACAGATGTTCCACTTGTGGCATGTTTCATAGAAAGTTAAACTGAATCAAAGTAAACTGTAAAGTTTGTTATATTGGATCAACCTTAATAAACTTCAAATAAATAGAAATGAATTAAAAATTACAATGGGCATACTGCATTATCTCAGAATCCAATTATGTGTATGATTAATTATGTAATTTATTTTAATGGCTTTAGTTTTGTCTTTTATTTATTATTGGGAACTATATTCATTTCCCCCCTTTCCTTCAGATGATGCATTATAATTAATTAAATAAACGTCTCTGCAGCTATACTATATACTGTACGGTATAACCAGATATGGTCCATTACTCCCAAACCCAGATCATGAACCACATTTTGTGGATGGTCTCTAGTTCTTAAAGGGCCAAAACAAAAATTCCAAATCTAAATATCCTCAGAGTGCAAAGAGTTTAAGATCCACATCTGAATTTTGTGGCTTGGTCCCTACTCTAGCTACTACACAGCCATGCTTCTGTCATGCTCTTAGCAGGGTCAGTAACATATTATGATCAGGAATCCTAGTTTTCCATGTTAGAAAAGCCAAAATTCTCCGATAAAACCCCCCCATAAAAATCCACATTGTCCCACGATTAAAATGAAACACGGCACTTTAGTTTCCCTAGCCACAATATGTATATATATATATGGGTATCAGTTGAAGTAGGGTGACCACGCGTCCTGTTTTGGCTGGGGCAGTCCTCTTTTTAAGACCTGTCCCAGACATCCTGATTTTTTTGGCAAAACTGGGTATTTGTCCCATTTGCTCTTGCTAACGGATGATCTTCAGATGGCAAGAGCAAATGGGACAAACGCCCAGCTTTGCTAAAAAAAGTGGGACCCCCCGAGGGGGGTGCAGAAGAAAGGTGAGCAGCGATGCCAGGCACTCGGGCTCAGGCAGTCAGCCCAACCCTTAGGTGGCTCAGGCCAGTTCCACACAGTGTCCCATTTTCACTTTGGGAAATACGGTCACCCTGACTTCAGTAAAATTTAGTTAATATATGTTTTTATTTTTTCACAAAATGTAAAAACTAAAGATTCTCGGTAAAAATGCAAATTCCAAGTTTTTTCATGGCAAGTGGATTTCTAGGATCCCGGATTATGACCCACCTAGCAACAGCTTTCAGAACTGGTCTTCTTCCATGTTTTGAAAAATAGGTTGATGGAGCAAAATAGTTACATAAAATGAGGTGCAAATATTTGTGGGAATATCCTTCTCTTTAATGTCGGGAACAGAAAATAGAACACAAATACTGCTGTTAATCATACTACAAACTAATCGTCTTCAAGTTTACAATGAGTGGCTCTATTTGCAAGACTGCGCAGGGTACACCATCACTTAAGATGGTGTAGCCTGCTCCACTGGCGCAGGTGACCTGCTCCTCAGCCCAGCACAGAGGGGAGGTGGTGGAGCTCTGGGTCAGGCTCCTCCCTGTCCCTGGCCATCCTCTTTGAAGTGCACCCACAGGGCTGTGCAGGGACTGCCATGGTTGTAGCCCCTTGTGCAGGCCATGCAAGAGGAGAAGGTCCTTGTGCAATCCCATCCCCCTGCAAGCTCGTGTAAGGGCCTGTCACAATCTCAGTCCAGGGAAGCAAAATGCATTTCAGGAAGTCTCCAGAGAGGAAGCAATGGAATGGCACGTTGAAGAGAGTGCAAACCCACTGGCAGTTTTGTAAAATGTCTGTATTAGTGAAGCAGAAGTACCTATGGCTTCTATAAAAGAGGTGGTGCAGGAATGTACTTGGGTGCTGAGAGGACATGCTGGAAAGTATTGAATGTCATGGGGGGGGCTGGAGGGGGAGTATTAGAAGTCCTACGCGGATCTCATTATGGGGATCTCTCCAAGTTGGGTGGGGGCAGATCAGGGAGTCTCTAGATGGGTGCAGGATCATCTCAAGTCCAAAGCTGGAAATGGAAGAAGCTGCACAGCTCCAGGGAAAAAGCTACCACACATCTCACTTGCTGATAATCTGACAATAAATCCAGAGTTGTCCTGGGCATTGACAAGGTTATGCAGGTCAGCTTGTCCACACTGCACCTGCCTCTTATATTTGGCATTTATCAATGGCAGCTGATGTTTTGCCAAGTTATGCTGCACAATGAGGCCCTAAAAGCACTATCCTTGTTATTTTTATTTTTTTTAAATAATGTGGCTCTTTCGAGAGGAAAGCCAATTATTTTTATTATGTTGCTCCACCCCAGTGCTCTGTGACAAAGACACAGTCAAAACCCAGTTAATCATCTGCTGTTCTAATTTGAGATTTATTTAAACTGGATGCTAAAGTCTCCCTGGGAGCTACCTGGGATCTATAAGCAATTCTCTCCCCCAAACAGTTATAGAGTAGCCAATGGCTAGATGTATTAAGGTAGGAACCTATAGGAGCAGAGGGACGTATGTGTGTGTGGAAATCACTGGATGGAATGGAATACACATAGGAGTATTTTTAAAATACTGGTTTTGGCCACCAGACAATGCCTGAGGTGGAAATGGCAGAAGGAACCCATCAGACACCTACCACATGAAGAATGGGATGGGGAGATTTCGTTTTTCATTAATATCCACATTTTTGAGCAAAAAAATCCAGATCAAAACCAAAATACAAATATTAGCCTCCACACAGAATGCCCTGAGTAAATTCCATCCACTGGGCATGGTCTTCTCTGAGGCTGCACAGGGTGCAAATCAATGTGGGATTTGGCCCATGGTTTTCACATAGTTTATATGTGGGGCGGGAGGAGGGGGCAGGTTGGTGATTGTTTGAGGTTGTTTACAGATATCATAGCAAATGTCAATAACATTGGTAAAAGAAACAAGAATGTAAACCATACAAAAACCATACTGTACTCACCACGTCGCCTGTCCCAGGGTTTTCCATAATAACTGGGGGCAGAAGTAACCCTGAAGGAGACGTTGCATCTGGGTTGTGTGCCCCGGTGTCCCCTCCTATCAAGGAAACCACACCATTGCAATCCACTGAGATGTTCCTCTTGCCATTCTGCATGTAGTTTGGAGTAGCAGGGTGAGAGCTATGGCTTGCTTGACTTTGCATGCTTGAACGTCTCCCAGTCCTTGGAATTAAGAGTGAGCCACGCTGGCTTTCATTTTCCCCGGCAGTGCTGATCTCATCGTCGGCAAAATCTGTTTCGGATCCAATGTCTCTGCCACGGAATCGGAAACTGAATATACTTCCATGGCTGGCTCTGCGCTTCACTGAGTTTGCATTTGGACCATAGCTAATGTCAAGGAGAGTCTGGAAGCCCCCAGAAAGGAAAAAGGGGAAAAGTAGTAACATTTTGCAACACATTTTTGGGAGTGATGAAGGTTTTGAGTTCCTCCATCTACTGCAGGAGATCAGTAAGTCCCATTTTAAATCAAGTGCCTGAGATAAGGATTTACTTTAGACGTATTAATCTCAATATAGTTTTGAGATTTAATAACCATTCCTAGCCATGAGGTATTTGTTTAATACATGGCTGTTAAAGATGTACTGAAATGTAAAGGGCCAAGGCTGCGTTCATTTAGTAGCATAACACTGTCTTTGCTCCTGCTCTCCCTCCATGTGATTAGAGTGAAAGGACATGGGGGAAGGAGATGAGAAGTATAAGAGTGGTGTGGACTGGTGAATCCAGCCCCAGCTGAAGGTGTCACAATACGTCTTCACAGGTGGCTAAGGAACAAACTTTGAAGTGAGAGAGCAAGAGATAAAGAAACATGGGAAGAAATGAATCGTAGGGAGAATGAGAAGAAGAGGAGGATGAAAAAGAGAAAAAGAAGCAGAGTGTGAAGAGAAGACATGGTGGATCCTGGAATAGTTATCCCAATGTAAGTGTATCGCTGTCTCTTTCAAGGGGCAGATCATCTAACTACAAGGCAATAACCCATGTACTTAAACAGTGGCTCTTTTGATGATACACTAAATCAGCTAAAGAGAGACTACAAACCTGAGAAATCATCAGCAGTGATTAAGCCCAACACTGAACAACCTTTAAAAAAAACCCTAAAAAGGAACACTGCCTTACTGAAAATAGTGTTTGGAAATGCACACAAACTTAGAGCCTGTCCCTCTTCTCTGTAAAGTGGGAATGAATTAAGAGAGAATATTTGGTGGGGAAATATAGGTTGTTTTTTTTTAACCTTTGTGGCCTGTGTACTTATTACTTCCATCTGAACTTTTTTCATGGTCCAAATCTTTATAAATAGGGATCAAAATTTTTCAGTATCTACCATCTCAGTCAAACTTTCTGGGCCTGATTCTGATCTCACACAAGATATACACCATTGACTCCAGTGGAATTATTCCTGATTTACACTGGTGTAAGTAAGAATTATAAAAATTCAGGCCCACTGTATAGAAAGACCCCTCATTTTGACTGAGACCATTTACTAAATGGTCAAAAATCCATATCTGGGTTTCCACAATACAGTCATTGAAACTGATTCTCGATGGCAGTGTGCTTATAGCAACTCAGATTTCATTTGAATGATGATGATTCAGACTTATTCCCTCAAACCATGCCTCACACAGCCTTACAAAGATGATTTACTATAAGCCTTGAAATGTTACTTCCATGTTCCTCATACATATGACATCCAGGGGTGAAAAATGAAACAAGAAATATAACCTAAGGAACACATTGACAAGTATGCAGCTCCGGTTCATTCTGGTATTTGGTATCTTGAAACCCACTCAGAATGAATCAAAACAGCAATTCTAGCATTAACAATGGTATAATTAGTAATGCAACCCACTCAACTAATTAAACAATATCAAGAAAACCTCTCAGGATAAAAAACCCTAATGTGTCATGTATAAATGTTGTGAGTTGGGGAGTCATTCATTTGTCACATCTACTTACATCACTTTCACATTTTCCATGCACTTTTTATGGTTGCCAAATGTCCCTAAATTTACTGACAATAAAGTATTGAAAGACTTAGCCCATTACATGGCTATTCAAAAACAACAAATAAACTGCTTTAAACTTTGCCCCTATTAAGCACAGACAAACGTTAATATCTGAAACTGTCATCAGTATCTCCAGTATCGGCAGATTCACATTCACACATATCAATTATATTAACAAAATAACTTTTTTAACAATAGACTTACCCATATTCTTTTTTTCCCCTACAGTATAAAGTGAAAACAATTCCAGAAAACTTGTACTGAAAGGTGATTGGCAAAAGATTAAAAAGCAAAGAAAACTTTTCAAGTGTCCACTGTACATCATTAAAAAGCAAAAAAGGCACTAGCACATTAGTAGGGAAATGGTTGCCATAACTAGATATGGCTTTTGTTGGGTTTGCCATAACCAATTTACAATGAACATGTTATCATGAAAATAAATGAGACTGGGGATATTTTTAAATGTTTTAAAAAACAAACAATAACAAAAGTGACAAAAATGCTTTAGTGGGCATTTAAAAAGATGACTTTGAAATTTGAGTAGATAGTTTACTGTTAAAGGGTTTGTTTTGTTTTGTTTTTAATTACAGTACTACCATTCAGAGCCCTGATTATTCACCAAGGTAGAGAGTGAAGTAAATTGTTATTGACATTTCAGATAATGACTTACCATTCTTCGCTGACCACCATCATACTCAGATTTGGGAACCTTTTGGTCTTCCCCATAATCTTCTACCCCCAAGGACTTCTTTTTCATTCTCCTATTTCTTCTCTCTTTGGCATTTTTGGATGCTAAAGGTGACATTTCAAATGAGCTAAGTGACATTGAATCAATTCCTCTAGCAGCCAGTGCCTAAAAAAATGAACATAGCAGATATACCATTTGCAAGTTTAGGATGTCAGTAAGTAAAAATGATTATTCTTTTTGGCAATTAGTTTTCATTGATAAGTGTCAGCTCACGGTGAAGATTAGAATTATATAAAAAGGGATAGGTCACAATATTTAACTAACTATAAGAATACCCCATTTGACTTACCATGGTCTTAAAAAAATTCTATCAGCTCCCTCATTTCACCACTGCAATAATCTAACATCTCCACTTATCCACTTGATGACTCACCAGCAACACATTCAGGATACTTAGTTTCCATAAAATAATGTTGTTTCCGGAAGTACTCAAGAGCGAGATTCTTATATATTTTAACAACTAGTGTTCCAGTGTGGACAGACAGCACAATGTGAGTCATATGTATGCCTTCCATTCAGAATAAACTAGGCCAGTGGAATTTTAGGCCCAGTGCTCCTTTAATCAAAAAAGTTGAATAGGAGTGGAGCCCAGCTGGCTGCCACTGGGCTGTGCATTGCAAGATCTCTGTACTCTTCACAGGATGATACTAATAATGCTAGGTACTTCGGCTGACACATTTTTAGAAATGAAATCTTATCCCAAGCAGTGACAGCGCCAGCTCTGATCAGGGATCTGAGGTGACAAATGCAAACCACGGTTGTAAAAGAAGATAAGACAGACTTTTCAACTCCACATGCTTCTGCTTCATGTTCTCCACGTCAGCTATCTTATGGAATCACTGCACAAAAATTCTGATAACAGGAGAGCCGCTAGAAACCCAGCTGCAGCTCAATTCAAAAAAGCCTACTAGCACAAATCAATGGTCTTGAAAAGTCAGTGGAAAGCCAGGAAAGAAAAATCAAAATATTAGAAAAGAAGCAGCAGTCCCATAATGAAGCATTTGATGAGAGTTGGGGATTCTCTCCGGCAAGAACAGGGAGTTTTGCACCTCCAAAGAGGCTAATGGAAACTTGGTAAAAATCAGACTTGAGCAAAACAAATAAGATTAATTTTGGGGGTGCCAACCAATTGGAAAGAGCCACACCCATTGATTATCTACTAAGCATGGCCCTCATATGCAGGTTCTTTGCCAGAATACAGAAGGTATCAGATAATCACTGAACAATGCTACAGGTTCCCAGATATAGTGGAACCTAATGAATCTTCATTGTTATTTTCTGTAAGCCACCAGACTCAAACAAGCGATCACCCGTAAGAAACAGAATATCCCCTCACTCCCACAGACATCAGTCAAAGTAATGCAGAAAGTTAACAGTTGTAAAAAGAATCAGTCATGTATTTTAAGGAGTGGAGGCAGCTCTATTATCCTCCATCAAACAGATTACAACACAACAGCAAAACTTAACTCTTTTGGGATACATCTTCCATGAACAAACTGCTTAGAGCAGAGAAGAAGAGGGAGGTTTCAGATGCTTTTCTGGGGCATTGTTCTCAGATACATTGTGTTTCTAAAGAAGTGTTCTGTGTAGCTTGAAAGCTTGTCTCTTTCACCAACAGAAGTTGGTCCAATAAGAGATATTACCTCCCCCACCTTGCCTATTTGAGTAAACCGATTTAATTGGTATGTTGAGGTGTTTTCCCTCTCAAAGACTCAATGACTCTTTTGGACTTAGCTTCAGCCTCAGGAATGTGTTGGACCAATTGTATAAGATGACTGATCAGCCCCAAGCAGGCCTTTCAATTAGAGCTGCGTTCTCTTTGTATCACGTAGCGTAAGTGCCATTCTGAACAGTTTAAATTCTCCTTTCTGCTTGCCATAACATTTTCTTTACCTCCAAAAATGGTGCTATTAAGGTTGCCCTACTCTTCCCAGTATGATACTTTTTTTCAGTTGCTTGTAACTTTGCCAAATTTTAACTGTTTGGGCTGAAATTTTCCATGCTTGCCTCAGGCTGAATTTTGTTTTTAGAAAGTTTCAGCCAAAATGAAGAAGCTGTTTCTGAGAATGACGCTAAGAAAAAAAATACATTGTTTTGCCCATGATAAGTAATTCTGGTGACCTTTCCTTTAAGAAGCTCTAGTGTCCCTATGCTTTGAAGGGGGATTTGAAATTTGAGAAGGGGCCATCCTTTGCATCAGAGATGTGCCTTTTGCTGTTCTGTGAAAATCTGCCTGAATTTGGATAAGTTATAAGCCTTTGAAAAAAATCACAGTTTTCACATGCTCAGTAGACACTTGCTAGAGCTCAGCAATTCAAATCCCTAAAGAATTTGTCTGCACTGGGCATGTTCCAGCCTGGGGGATGAGCAGGATTTTCCCTGCATTTGCAGCTCTGGGTTATGGTGGGCTAGGGTGAGACACCAGAACTGAGAACAGGGAGCCTGTCTCTCCTGTGTTCTCAGTGATCCCTCTGCTGGGCATAAGCAGTGTGGAGGAGGAAGCTGCCTGATTCAAATGCAGAGGAAAAAATAAAGACAGACAGACCTGTGGGGGAGGAGAGTAGAGACAAAGTTTGGTTGGGGGAAGGCTAGCAGGTGGGGAGGAATGGGAGAGACTGGGTCTGCATGGATCTGGACAATGGGAGTCAGGGGCCAGAGACTGGAACTGGAAGCCAGGGGATGAAGACTGAGACTGGCTGGACAAGGAGACTGGGCCTGGGAGCTGGGGAGCGAAATGAAGGGAGGACTGGGAGCCAGTGGGTGCGGGGGGAGACTGAGATTGGATGAGGCTCTGAGTGGAGACGGGCTGATTGGGCAAGGAGAGTGGTGCTGGGAATGAGTGGAGCAGGGGAAGGAGTTGGGGAGTGGGGAGTAGATGTGACCAGGAGCCCAAGTTAAATCAAGTTCCATTTCATGGTGTGGAAAGCTTAATCTCAGGAAGTGCCTGTTTAAGTGTCTGTAACATAAGATTTTATCTGTACAGGGAGTCCTCGGACTTACGACACAATTCGTTCCTCGCAATGAGTTGTAAATTGAAACGTTATAGATCGAAACCACTTTTCCCATAGGAATCAATGGTATGAAGGGGGGATTGGATCCTGAACCAAAGCTTGATATGCTATTTTCACCACAATAACCGAGATTTTTGTACTAAATGAATTATAGATATCTAATGTTGCAACATCAATGTATTTACTGTGCACTGTATTTTGTAAACAGCATTCAAATAAATATATAAACTCATAGGAGCCGATTGAAATTTGAAATTAGTGGGTGCTCTGCACCCATTGGCAGCTCGCCGCCCTCCCGCCCCAGCTCACCTCCGCCTCCGCCTCCTCCCCTGAGCACGCTGCGTCCCCGCTTCTTCCCCTAGCTCCCAGTGCTTGCGGCCACAAAACAGCTGTTTTGCGGCAGCAAGCACTGGGAGGGAGGGGGGAGGAGGGGGAATGTGGCGCGCTGGGGGAAGAGGTGGGTCCAGGGCAGGGATTTGAGGAAGGAGTCCAATGGGGCAGGGAGGGGGTGGAGTTGGGGCAGGGACTTTGAGGAAGGGGTTGGAATGGGGGCAGGGCAGGGGCGGGAGGAGGCGGGGTGGGGGTGGAGGCGGGGTGGGGCCAAAGGCGAGGGGCGGGGTTGAGCATTCACCAGTGCTGGGAAATGTTGGAGCCTATGGACAAACTCACATATGCTGTTCAGAATGCTGGCAACACAGGCTCAGAAAGCCAGGGAAAACGGCACACATGCTGAGCCTCAGAAAATCACATTTCAAGCTTTCTGATTGGCTCACAGCCCTGGGCTCAGCCAATCAAAAACAAGTGGCAACCCTACCCGGCAACAAGCTATCCTGCTGCCTCAAAGCCAATCAGAAGTGACCCCTTCCAGCTCCATACCAGTATAACGCAACCAGGAAGTGATTTCAAGCGAACTTTATGCAAACCGAGCATCGTAAAGGCGAAACAAGCGTCATAAGCGTGAAACGAGCAGTCAATTGAAAAGCATCGTAAGTGGCATCCGACGTAAGTCGGGCGTCGTAAGTCCAAGAACTCCCTGTATAGGCCCAAAATTTTAAATATTTTAAACAGGTGACCCTACGTATTCTCTCATTTGTCAAACAATAGGATATTAATAGTGGTTTGAAACTGTAAGATTAATAAAGCAAATGAGAAAAGAAATTTGGTTAACATGTACAGAAGAGAAGTGTGGCTACTTTAGTCCAGTTCTACACACGGTTTTTGTTCCCATGTAACTACTGCAGTTAGGGGCATGATGTTTACCAAAGTAGACGTACTGGTACAATCACTAGTATGGACATAGATAGACCAGTATAAAAATGCCTTATATATATATGCCTTATATATACCATATCACTGTGTAGATGCTGTCGGGCAGGTGGAGAGTGTGGGGAAGTTGCGCCATTTTAACTACACTGGTAGAGGCAAAGCAGTACAGCTTTTGTGTGTAGGAAAGCCCTTACTGGTCACAACATTACCATTACATTTGTTCTCGAAAAGATTGTAATCCCTCTGAATCAGACAATAACCAGCAACGCATTTTCAAGAGAGCCCTTATTTCATTGGTCTCATATGTTTAGAATAAAGACTAAGTGTTGTTGTAATGCCTGTTCAGGCTAAGACTAACCAGAGAATAGTTTACAGACCTCCTGCTCTTTCTTTAATATTTCCATGGCTTCTCGAAACTTCCTTTCCTTTGCCTCTGTTTCAGCAATAGTGGCTTGGTTCTGCTCTTCATAAGCCATGGCCACTACAGCCAGGATCAAGTTGATCAGATAAAATGAGCCCAGAAAGATGACCAGCATAAAAAAGAGCATGTAGATCTTCCCAGCAGATCTCAGAGTCTGCAAGCACAAAAATAAAGAATCCAATGCATAGTTAAGTTTAAGGTTTCCACAATGTTTTAAAAGACTTATATTTACTTTTAATTCAATTAGATTTTTGCTAACAGCCTGAACAGAAACCTGTTCAATATAAAAAATAATCACATCATAGGAAGTTACACTCTCATCATGAAATTGCCATAATTTAATCAGGTGATCATTGTGTCATGCAGCAAGATGTATTTTTAAAATGAGTGTTTTTCTCATGAATATTGTGTCTGAGTTTGTTTGATAACAGATAAATTTATAAGCAATTGCAGAGAAGCATTCTTCACCTAAAAAGTCAGCACACTGATTTCCTTTGAATACAGTCCTTCAGAAACTTGCCACCTGACTATAAATTGTGTGTGCTAATATAGAATTTGCCCTCAGACAGTGGTGCATTTAATAATTTTATTAAGATGATGTTAAAATAAAAAGAAAACGGTACAGAGTTTAAGCGTAGAAGTTTCTGGTTATCAGGGAATAAGGTACAGATTATCACTAAATGCTAATTGTTCAGCCTTCCTATTTACAGTCGCAACTTGAACCTTCCAAATCTGTACCTGCAATTTTGCACTCATTAAATGAATTACAGTTATTTAATTTGTTTCTATTTCAATGTGTTACCAGTTTTCATGAGATAAAAATAAATTGTGTAGATGGTGGCACAGGGAACTGGAGTCCTCAGTTTATTCGAAGAACTGTATAGCATGGTCTATGGCAGTACAGCCTTCCCTGATTTCCATACAAAAGTGCTTCAGTCTTGACATGGAGAACCAAATTTTCAGTGGGCAGAAGCCCATTTGCACACACAACCATGTGCATGCAATTTTGTGCCTAATTTCTGCATGCAGTTCCTGAGACTTGCACATACAATTACAGCAAATGCATGCAATAATGAATATTTAGTTGACCTGTTCACTTGCACACACAGTTACTACAACTGTCCATGAAAGTTACAAGTTATTTCTCAGACAATTTTTGCACATGAACCTCAGGGCCTCCTTGATGGAAAATTTGCTCTGAGGAGAACACTTCTAGGTATGTGGGTACAATTTAGTCTCCTTCTCCATTTAATTCTTGGTTTCAGAGTAGCAGCCATCTTAGTCTGTATTCGCAAAAAGAAAAGGAGGACTTGTGGCACCTTAGAGACTAACCAATTTATTTGCTCAAATAAATTGGTTAGTCTCTAAGGTGCCACAAGTACTCCTTTTCTTTTTATTTAATTCTTGGTCACTGCTGCAACTGTCAAGAAGCATGCCAAGAGAAGTGATGGTTTTTGTAAGGTGGAAACCATTCTCCTTTGAGCAGGACTGGGATCACCAACTCCTTTTACACTAGCCACCAAACAGTCATTACATGGTGACATCTTTCAGATTCAAACAAGTTACCCAACGAGAGTTTCTTTCTCCCATTTACCAGCCCTCCTTATCCATCCACTGACATAATCATCTCCTAAAAATTCACTGCAGCAACTGATGGCTCCTGACCAGGATGTACACAGGATAGTCATTCATTCTGTGTCTAACCACCATCAATTTTCTCCTAACTTCAGTTACTGACTTTGGACTTGTCTACACAGTGAGTTAGTGCATAGCAAGCCAGGGAATGAATCAACAGCACACTAGCTTGCCACTCACTAATTTGCTGTGTAGCCCTTGCGCACTAAAAGTTCTGTAGCGCAGTTCAACACGCTCCTGTTTCACACAGCGAGATAGGGCGCATCAAGCTAGTCTGCTATAGATTCACACCCTGACTTGCCACACACTAACTCGCTATGTAGACAGACCAATATATCATTGTAAGTGGATGACTGATTTATTTCATGGTTTAACGAGAATATCTGATACCTGTTGATAGAGACGCTCCCAGTAATCCTGTGTCATCAGGCGGAATAAAGAGAGAAAGGCCCAGCCAAAAGTATCAAAGCTTGTATAGCCATGATCAGGATTTTCACCAGCCTTTAGGCATCTATATCCCGTTGGACACGTGCTACAAATAATAATAGAAAATAAAGCTAATTACAGGTGGCTTCAAGATGGAGGAACTGATTTTCCTACAGATGACACTGGCTGCTTTCAGTTGAAAGTCACAGCCATAGAAACATACAGGCAAGCTGTTCCATCTCATGTGAAAGTTCAGATTACATATTACATTTAAGGTTGAATGCTTACAGTACGCAGAGAAGATCCACCCTAAAAAGGTGAATTGAGGATTGATAACCAGGTCACTAACTATAACAATAAATAAGGCTTCCCTTACCCCTTACAATTATCTCAAGAACTGCTGAGATGCTGGAACAAATCCTCAGCTGATGTAAAGTGACAAAGTTCCATTGAAACCCCTGGATCTGTGCTGATTTATGACAGCGAAGGATCTGGCTCAATATTCTTGTGTGACCTGAGCTGTCAACCCTTCAGCCTGACCTTCTACTCACTCTCTGGGACCAGTGAACCTTTAATCTAAGCGCCCAGCCCTTCAGTCCACTCACCAGAGGAGCCTGGGATTTCACATCCACTCCAAGAAAATCCTTACCTAAACTGCTGCAATGACTTTTCTGCTTCTCTCAGGAAAGCTTCTAGTCTGTGCATCTTGCAAATTCCCTTATTACATGGCATGCCGCAAGCAAAACATTCTCTCATTAAATTTCATGACTCCTTACAATTTTTTTCCCGTAAAACACGATGCCATACACAGAAACAAAGTACATTAATTACAACTAACTCTACCAGTTACTAAAGCAACCATGTCAATAGCAATTTGGTAAGGGTACCAGATCCATCTCACAGGCAGGAAAAGAGGAACTCAGCAGAACTTGCATGCCTTTTTTTACACAGTTGTTCCAGCAGCTATCTGCTTATGCATTGGATAGGTAAGAGCCTAGTAAGGGTCTTATAGCTCTGTAAAAGCTCTGGCTGACATGGTTAGAAATGGCTACAATAATGTGGCTTTGTGAAGGCATTTTAATGACAAAGAATAATTTCCAAGCAGTGATTTTGAACAGAGCAACATGCTCCACATTGGGGATGGTGAATTTGAACCTCTACTTGTGAAAAAGAAGAATCAAATTTCTCTAACTTGTCTATAGTCAGGGCTATTAATCAGCAATATCCAGTCAGCTGATCCTGTAAAACACTTCTACACCAGTCATGTGGAGTGGCAAACACATCCAACAAGTATGACATGTCTTGTGACAGAATAATAAGAACCCTCTCACTCCATTACATAATAGGGTGTTTCAGGCACAATTGCTTTTTAGCACAATGTTTAGCAAAACAAAATAGAAATAGACACCAAACCAAAAAGCAGTAATAAATAAAAATAAAATAAAATAATAATTAATAATAAGCAAATCAAAGTAAATCTTTGAATTCAAGCCAAAATTAGAATAGATTCAAAGTCAGTCATGTGGTGGTGACGGTGGTGGTGCGGGAGAAGTGTCACAGTACTGTTTCCTGAACAGAACAGCTATGTATATGGTATAGATCATATCTTTATACTACAAGGTAGCAATGTGATCTTGGGGTTGAGATAATTCTTCAGTGCATTGTCAGTGGTTTTGAAGTCTTCCAGGGCCAGACACCAATATTATGAATTCAACAACACTTTCAGAAGCTTAATCTAAGATCATTAGTCAAGCACAAGGTTTTAAATAAATCTGCTTTGAAAGAAAGAAAGAAAGAAAGAAAGAAAGAAAGAAAGAAAGAAAGAAAGAAGCTTTGCAAGATGCATCCATATCTATCACTGCATGGGACTTTAGATGAAGGTAGAAACCCTCCACCCTATAGTTTACATTTTATTAACTGTGCAAATGAAAATATAATCTGATTTAGTGTGCTTCAGTGGAGCCCTGCTGATTTACACCCTCTGAAGATCTAGTCCATATTGACTATGCTACATGAAAAAAGCAGAGACATTTTCAATTCTTTTGCTCCCAGTCTAAGAAAAGAAACTCCTTCTTGAGCTTTCCTACTTTGGTTCACTTTGTTGAGAGCCACAACTCCTGTATTACTTTGATTTTATCTTACAGGCTTGGTGAAGAGGAAAAGGAATAAAAATCAAGCTGTTCTCTTTTCTAAAATCTATGTGTTTACTCTGAATTTGTGGTCTGACCGTTTCCGCTGTGCAACATGAACTTTCAAGTAAGTCCCCTATCCCAACAGGATGGCATGTATTGTCACCAGGTGCTAGATATTCATTAGATTTTTGTCTTTCACCTCATACTGCAGACACCTAAGTGTCCATGGTATGCTTAGGATATTTTTCCAGTGATTTGAGGAACCAATCTTCTTGACTCTAAAGAAACATTCATTTTGCCTACTTTGAGGCAGCATGGCCAGGCAGGCCATGAGAAGTTTTTGTAAAGCTCATTCCTTTTTTTAAGAAAAACTGACTAAACTTTGCTTGGGATTTTTTTTTTTTTTTTTTTTTGGTCCAAGCACAGAAAGGTTTTCCTCACTTCTTCACTGAATAACAATCCCAAGTGGTCCCACTGGGTTGTTTCACTGTGCTCTTGTTTATTTTAATCACCTGAAGAGAGCAGGTGTTGCTGAAACATCTGAAGAGAGCTGTATGTGGCTTGAAGGATATCATGTTTCATTAGCCTTGCTCCAAATGAAGTCAATGGAAGTTTTGCCATTGAATGCAAGTTAGTAAGACCTTTGTCTCCAAATACAGCACAGATAAAGGATTTCTGGAATGCTTTCCCTCTGGAGACCCTCTTCAATCACTGTTATGAATAGGTGAAGGGCTGTGGCTAAAAAAGAGGAAAATATTGAGTTGTTGACCACTCACACCAAATCTCAGATAAGCCTCATGGCACCATGAGATTGGACTGCACTGCCACTAGAAGGTCCCCCTCAGATTCACTGCCACCATCACTGCCTAGGGTGACTTCTTTTTGAGTGTAAGGGAACTGGACCAGCTACTCATATGTACATGAAGAGGCTGCCTGTTTTCTCTTTTGAAAAGCACTAGGAATGGTCTAATATCTTCTGTTTGTAATACAACACTAATTTGTGTACGTTTACTTATGCTTACAACTCCCTGCAATCTGGCAGTCTTCCCACTAACTTAAGATGACCTGACAAGTATATCATAGATTGCTAATAAGAAAGAATCTTGTATGACCATGGAGTACATGCACAAAGTACACTACCAGGGACTCAGCAGTGTTCGAACTTGAGGGACCTCTGTACTAAAAGCATGAGCCTCTATCACTTGAACTAAAGAACTCTATTAACCAATATCTGTAATAGCCTTTCATCCTCTTACACCAAAAGGAGACAAAGACCTATAGTTTCCTAATATAGGTTACACTTGCTCGCACCTGAAATTCCCAGTGAGCTTACTGTAGAAAAACTCCCCCACAAAGAGTGGTGATCCATAGGCTGTGCATACAATTGAGAAACACTGCATGGAAAAGAAAAATTTTAAAAGTGGCTGTGTCCTATGAACAAGCCATAAGGGATTTGTTAGCTGGAAGGGCTCCCATTTACGATTATTCTTTGGGAACCATCCCTATTCCCTCTGAGGTGCTTTTTTTTTTTTTTTTTTTTTTAAAGGATCTCAGGATTTTACTTAGGATGTTAAAGTCTTCCCCTTTGGATTTTGTAGCAGACTCTTTAGGCTCTACAGCTCCAGGAGAAAGCGTCTGACAGGATTTCACTCAGACTGGCAACCACAAGAAGCTACATTAATATAACATCCTTCACAGGGTGCTGTACAATTAATCACAATGCAATTACAGTGTCATCGATTAAGAACAGTTAAAAGCACCAATCTACCCATCCATCCATCAGGCCATAATCACCATAGTTTGCTGGCACCAGTACAGAAAATTAAAGGACCTAAGACTAAGCCTCATTTTAAATAATGACACAGATTGGGCAGTCCAGGTAGTAATAGCTAAGGGACATAATTACAAAATGCTCTGGCTCAAGTCTTTAATCTGGACAAACCCAGTAACCTGCTGATCCATGCTGTAATGAACTACTTGGGCTCTATAGTGAAAGAAGATTGGTGAACTACTGTGTGTTGGATCACAGCATTTCAGAGCCTGAAAATATACACAGTGATAGCCATATGGTACTAGGAGGTAGCAATTCACAGCTGTTAATGTTGTCACCCCCCGAAGTCTCTAAGCATAAGAGGGGCTGTGCAGAGGTCTGTACTCTCAGTTGTCCTAGATAGCAAAAGTCCAACTCCATCTATTACATACAGTGGTTTATAAACAGACAGCAAAAGTTGGAGCCAAATAGATAAGTACAAACTGGACTATTTAAATTAAAATAAAACTGTGATAAGGAATCTTCACAGCTCCTATAAAAGTTGTGGATTGGCATAACAATAAGCTGAAAGATTCTGAAAATGAGAGGAGATATTTATAGCTGAAATCACTGAAATAAATTTTAATTGGTAAATTTTAATAGAATGAGAAACACCCCCTTAGCAACACAGCGGGGGTAAAAGCCTGAGTCTAGTAGGTAGAGGGGACCACTGGACTTCCAAGGCTTGTTTAGGCTTGAAGCCAAATAGGGAGTATAAGGGAGTATTGTTGGACTTACTAAATTAGCCCAGCAACAATAATTGATGTGAAATAAGAGGGTGTGCTCCCTGAGAGGCTCTGGCAACTTAGGCAATGAGCTAAAGTCTAGGTATCACACAGAGGGGATTGATGTAGGCTCAGATTGTCCACTGACCTTTGCATGCTCATTGACTTGCAACCACAAAACAAATTAAAAAAAACAAAAACCACTGGCTTTCAGTTCAGAAACATATAAATCCTATACCCTGAGAGCCAGATCGTGGCCAAACCTATGCACCTGTGCAAATGGGAATAGGAACCCCCTTTACCCCTGTATGGCCTTCCTAGCCCTTGACTTCAGGCATGCAGAAGTAAACAAACATTGTGCGCCCACAGCTGCCCTCTCAAGGTGGTGGGTGGGGAGTGGGCACTCTTGGCTCCATCCCGTAGTGCACAAACCAGCAAAGGGAGGTTGCAATCTACTATTGGTGTGGGCCAGTAGCAGACTGCTACACCTTTGTAGCAAGGGGGAAGATCCTGTGCTGTTGCTTGGGTAGGATGGGAATGCACTGCCCCTTAACTAGGGCAGATTGTAAATGTGTAACCCACACCCACTCGCTGCGGTTGATGAGCCCTGGACCAAGAAGAGCTAGCTACTTTAGCTCAGGTAGTACTGGCTCATGCTTTTAGACCCAGAGGTCATGGGTTCAGTCCTTGATGCCAATGATCCACTCACAAGTGAGGCATTTCAAATATACAATCTAGCTCTAAGAGTGGGGTACTAAAGTGTGCGCCCTGTAAGCTATAGCATTTTTCACAAGATTGTATGCATACTTTCTTGTGTGTTTTTTACATTGAAGTGAGGAGCTCTCCTGCCACAAACACACTAGTCACATTCCAATATGATTTTAACCAACACAAAGTAGATGAAGAGTATGTTATTTACATCATAACTTAGGTAAGTTCATTTAAAATATGCTATCCACTACGAGGGATTGTAATAAGTTTATTAGTGTTGCTTATTAAATTACTGCATAATGGGATCATGAGCTTCGACAGTTAAAAGAATGCATCCAGTTCTTTACAAAATGACATTTTCTTTAATGGCATTTTAAGATGCCAACTGGGCTCACTTCTCTTAGATGCTGAACACACCAGCCCCAATCCAGCGAAGTATTGAAGCGTATTTCATTTTAAGCACAAGCAGCCCCATTGACTTCAGTGGAACGACTCACACTTAAAGTTAAGCACACACTTTGTTGGTTTGGGGCCAGCATGCTCAGCACTTTGCATAACTAAGCCCTCAGACACCTCCAGATTTTCTCCCAGGCTGCCTTTGTGCATGGCAAATACTCCCTGATAAAATACCAGCAGCCACTACCCTATTCTCCTTAAGACTCACCTCAGCCGAGACACCCAGGAGACCCAGCCTGAGGACCACAGTTAAGCAGCCAATAAGCTGTAGCTATTGCTTTACCCATTTCCTCCCCACCTCTTCCCCCAGGTAAATAACAAAGCTGAGTCCAATCTTCACCAAGTTCACTTACTTGCAACCTGCATCCCCTAACCTCTACCCCTTTGTCTGTCTGCGTTTTTGGGTAGTAAACCCTTCAGGCGAAGGGATTTCTCTTCTGTATGCCTGTACTGCGCCAAGCACAGTGAGGCCTTAATCCTGAATGGAGCCTTTGGAAGCTACAATAATACACAATTAACAACAACAATAGTAAATGGAGGCTTATGAATTTCAGGCAAACCAGAGCTCTAGCTGTTATAGCTGTCAGCAGCAGAATAAAGGAAACTGCCACTGTTGCTTTCTGTATATCCTCCCCTTCAATTCAACAGTTTCCCGCACCGTTGGGGCTGTGTTACATTGTCAGTGGAGTAGCAGCTGTGTGAGAGGATGCTGTATACTGAATGGTATTTGTGGTCATGCAAGTTATTCACCTCTCTCAAACTGCCACGGTCCAGGTGAGAAATGCAGCATGGGACAGTGTAAAGCAATGTACATAAAACGACGTAAATGCACTGCCCCATTCATCAGGATGGGGCACATTTACTTCCCCTCTTCAGAGGAGTGTGGTGAGTGTCTTAACATTTGTGAAGTACTGTGAAATCATTGGATGGAGGATATGTAAGTGCAAAGGATTAGTATTACAGTTGAGGGGCATCAGACTGTAGCATCACTGTGATACACCGTACAAAAGCGCTATTAATATGTCTGCAAGTAAAGCTCATCATTAAAATGCCACTTTTGTATGCTTGGTAACTATGAAAAAAAAACAGGTTGCAGATGGAGTTTTATGTGTTGGTATAGATTGCCTCAGTGAAACAGAGCAACACAACAAATACCTTTATAAAGATACTTTAAAACAGGATTAGGATTCATTTTATAACTTTCAAATGTTTTAAGAGGATTTCCATTCTAAATTCCTTTTATTTATAGACTAAGATGAGAACAAAAGAGTTACAAAGTTTTATAGAAATATGCCTCGTTCTATATATATATATATGTTATTTATAAGTAGCCTGCTAAGAAAAATCAAGGTCGCAGTGAGAATAAAGGTAGCTAAAGTTTCTATAGCAACAGTTACTAGGATGCAGTTGCCAAAGGTGCCTTCTTTTTATATCCTGAAGTAGCTTTGGAGGCCGACTTTTCTTCCCATTCGCTTGCCTTTTGGGCAATATCAGTACAGACATGATGCAAATGTACTTGCATTGTTAGTATGATAGTGTAGACTACAGCCCATGAGCTGAACATACAGTACATGTCATGCGAAAGGAAAAAAATGTTAAGCAGTCTGACCTTGAGACTTGAAAAGAACACCACTGACAGAAAAACCACACTGCTCAGAAAACCCGTTTTCTTACTGTTGGTACAAGTAGCCTGTGAGATTACTATACATGAAAACAAACAGAGCAGAAGGCTACTTTTATCTTTTTCTGTCCAGTTGGTTTACTGTGTGCATTTGCCAGCACTTTGTGTCTAGTCAGTTTCACAGTTTCCCCTAGCAGACAGTTTCCCCTGTTGTTTGTGTGGATCTTTCACACCACCACAAGGGAGAGAGAAAAAAATTCTGAAAAAAAATAGGAAAATGTCATTGTAAAACCACAAAAATTGGGAGAAGATTCAGGGACAGGTGTAGAAGCTGAAACTTGTTTTCATTTTCTTGGGGTGGAGAGTGGGAGGAGGCTAGGGAGTGAGGTAAGGAGGAGATAATTGACTAGATTCCAAGCTGATGTGGCCCCTCTACATTTGTATCCTATTTTGATAAGGAAACACCAGACTCCAGGTTTATAAGCATTTTTACAAAATTAGCAAGTTACGATTTCAGTAAGAAAAGTGAGCATGCCCATAACGTGACTACATTAATAATACAGCAGCTTTGATGTAACTTGATAGAACCCTTTCACTGACAGTCCTCCACCATCACATCTGCCACGGTGTTGTGGTCCTGTTTTAAAAGTGAAGACAATGGGCACGTATCTGGGGTACATTCAGCAGCACAGCAGGTGTTTTCTAGTCGGATGCTCAGCAGCAGCCAATTGGTTAAATGAAAAAGAACACTTTTCCCTTATTGTCATCAGTTAAAACCATGCAGCAGAGATCAACATAAATGTTTAGGGTGGATTTTTTTGTTTGTTTTTTTAAATCACGGTCAGCACCTATAATTCTGGTGCCCTTCTGGCCACCACCTCTGCTTATGGGCTAGAGCTGTGCTGCTGCAAGGAAAGGAGAAACCCGTAAAGGGGCTGGAGCCACAGCCATATTGGTGTGCAAAGGGGGGCGGGAGGAAGTGGTGACTGGGCTGGAGGCGTCCTACGAAATGGGTGTCCTATATAGTTTCCTGTGCAGTTTAGGCCTCAAGCCAGCATTATTTATAGGGAATGCATGGCCAATTCCTGAAGGCTTGACTCAGTTTTCAGTCCTTACTCAAACTGCCATTGAGTTCATGCTCACTGTTCTCCAACAGCTTATTAGTTTTGTCTTTTAAATCCAAAGCACGTGATAGACACTTTGCTGTTCATTATTAAAGAGCTAAATCCAAAATTAAGCAAGTACTGTAGCAATATACTTTTTCTCTCCTTTCTAGAGATGTGAATCTGGCAGCCCAGATGCTAATTCTCGCCCAGGCTGCAGGCATTAGCTCAGAACTGAGAAAACTGATAGCTGGAGTCCAGACCAATTCACCTGTGTATTAGTTTTGCTCATAATAGGTATTAGGCTTATAAGAACGAATGTAGCGTTTAGAGTCTATGAAATGTTTGTAAGTTGCTCCATGCATTAATCTCACTCTCAATGTCTGCATTCCGTGCTTTAAGAAAATATGTAAGCTTTGCTTTATAACTTTGAAAATGTTTGCTCTGAACTTGTGAACTCAAGCAGGGGAATCATCCTCTCCCCACACATCCAGAAGGCCCATCAAGGAATATCACAATACAGTGGCCTGGTTAATGGCCCTATCGCATCTGAGAAACGCTATGTGCAAGGAAGCTTGTCCTGTAGATTTGGAAACTGAAGGAAGGAAATAAAACAAAGTCACAGGATAATTTTCCATCTGTTTGAACTCCGACAGGACCAGAGACTCTGAACTGAAGCCAAAAGAAAAGGAGTACTTGTGGCACCTTAGAGACTAAGAAATTTATTTGAGCATAAGCTTTCGTGAGCTACAGCTCACTCCATCGGATGCATTCAGTGGAAAATACAGTGGGGAGATTTATATACATAGAGAACATGAAACAATGGGTGTTACCAAACACACTGTAACAAGAGTGATCACTTAAGATGAGTTATTTCCCCATGTCTATTTCCTCCCACAACCCCCCACTGTTCCTCAGACGTTCTTGTCAACTGCTGGAAATGGCCCACTTAATTATCACTACAAAAGGTTCCCCCCCCACCCCCACCCCGCTCTCCTGCTGGTAATAGCTCACCTTACCTGATCCCTCTCCTTACAGTGTGTATGGTAACACCCATTGTTTCATGTTCTCTGTGTATATAAATCTCCCCACTGTATTTTCCACTGAATGCCTCCGATGAAGTGAGCTGTAGCTCACGAAAGCTTATGCTCAATTAAATTTGTTAGTCTCTAAGGTGCCACAAGTCCTCCTTTTTTTTTAAATTTACAGATCACTACAACTCTGTCACTCTTAGGATTTAAAGGGTAACTTATTTGTGTGTATATGTTTGCTTGTTTTAACCTGTAAATAACTCATCTCTTTTTCCTAGTTAAAAAACCTTTAGATAGTTTATTACAGGATTGGCTAGAGGCATTGTCTTTTATGTAAAATCTAGGGCAGTGCTACTCAAAGTGGTGGTCCACGGACTGGTGCCGGTCCACGAGCCATTGGCTGCTGGTCTGCACGCACACTGGAAAAAAAAACTGCCGGTCCCCCACATCAGATAGCTTGAGAAGCACTAATCTAGGGTACCAGTTGTTCTGGGCTAAGTGACTGGTCTCTTGGGACTGGAAGCAACCTGAATGTGGTGTGATTTTTGGTGTAAGTGACCATTTATCACAAAGTTCAGTTTGTCTGGGTCGCAAGATAGACTAGGGAGTCTAAGGGGACTGTCTGTGATTCCATGGTAAGACTGCTATAGTGATCCAGGAGTTCACATTTGTAACTGGCTTGGTGAAATCTAATTTTAGAACACACCACCAGTTTGGGGTGTCTGTCCTTGTTTCTGACAGTCTGCCCTGGGGTAGGCACTCACAGTCATGAGCCACTCCAGATAGCGTGACAGCAATGATCACTCATTACCCTAATATACCACGTCCCCCGTGTCCCTTTGCTGGATTCTCCTCTCCTTCCACATCAAGTTCAAGTTTCCAGTCCTTTACCTCCACGAGCTTCTACATCTCTGCACCACCTGCATCCCTGTTCTCATTTCCATTTATTCTCATCTTATTCACTCCACTGCTCCCAAGCCTGCCTGCTACCACCCTCTGTATCATTCTCCACTCTGTTCTGTTTACTTCCTTCCATGGTTGGAAGACTTCCTCGACCAGCGCATCAATCAACCTCCCTTTCCTCATTCAAATCTCTCCTTAAAATGCATGCCTTCCATGGGATCTTTCAAAGATAAGCCAGCTGTGTGGGCGCATGTCTATTTTGAGGGGTGGCTGGTGATTCATGCCCAGCTCTTGGTCACACTGTAGACTGTGTTAATATCTACGGTCTGGCTGCTGAACAGGTAGTATGCAGTCCCATCTGCTGCCACTAAGAAACTCTGAGGTTTGGAAGAAGTGTAGACCCACTACAAGGTTCCAGTATACCTGATACCACCAGTGGTGCTGAAACAGCTTTTATCCTATCATTATGGGTATGATCTTCCATATCTTTGATCAACGTGCCGGATCTTTTCTGACCCCTCTCTAGAACTTATAATAAGGTGCTTAAAACTGGATGCAATGTCATGGACTTAGGGAACAGAATAAAAAGACCCTCAATATTTTAAATAGTTAACCTCTTTAGCAATCGGAATAGCTGTTTTTGTCCCTATTATTTTAATCAGAAATGAGAAAAAAAAAGCTGTAATTGCAAAGCGGAACCAATTTGGATATTTCCGATGGTGGCCATATTTTGAAAATCAAAAACAGGGGTGTTTTTGCATATCTGTGTTTTAGGGTTGTGAGTTAGTCACACAACAGGAAAAGTATTTTTTTAAAATATCACGGTGGTGTCACTACTTCCAACTTCTGACTCAGTGACACGTGCTTATTTCTCAGAGTGGAGGATTTTTTCCCCCCAGTAACTTAGTGCACTGAATGCGTTTGTCATGAAACACTGAACAAGTGTCACTGACATTCACTTTGAGAAAAAGAACAGCTTTGATCTCATCCACACTCATTTGAGAGAGACAAGGTGGATGAGATAATATCTGTTACTGGACCAACTTCTGTTGGTGGAAGAGACAGTGACAACAGAAGTTGGTCCAATAAAAGATATTATCTCACCCACCTTGTCTTTCTTGTGTCCTGGGACCAACATGTCTATAACAACAATCCAAACAACAATGGAAGATCCATGCTCATTTGACTTTTCATTCCAACATTTTTCCATACACTAAACCTGGTTTCCACTTCACTGTTATTCCTGGGAAGCCAGCAAATTCTGCTTGGTACAGCAATTCATCTGGAAATATATTGTAGTTAGATAAAAAAAAAACCCATGTGTTTGACTTGATTAAATAAAAAAGGGGGCATTTCAGGTGTCTTGAAGAAAGTTCCTGGGACATATAGTCATTTTAATATAGACTACCATGTCTCCATGACTTTTAAAACAGAATCACTGAAATATAGGGCTGGAAAGGACCTCAAAAGGTCATCTAGTCCAACCCCCTGCACTGTGGCAGGATCAAGTAAACCTACACCACCCCTGACAGGTGTCTGTCTAACCTGTTTCTAAAAACCTCCAATGATGGGGATTCCACAACCTTTCTTGAAGCCTATTCCAGAACTTAGCTATCTTTATAGTTTAAAAGTTTTTCCTAATATCTAATCGAAATCTCCCTTGCAGCAGATTAAGTCCATTATTTCTTGTTCTATCCTCAATAGACATGGAGAGCAACTGAACACCATCCTCTTTATAACATCCCTTAACATATCTCAAGAGTGTTCTCAGGTGCCCTCTCAGTCTTCTTTTCTGAAGACTAAACATGCCCAGGTTTTTTTAACCTTTCCTCATAGGTCAGGTTTTCTAAACCTTTTATCATTTTTATTGCTCTCCTCTGGACTTTCTCCAGTTTGTCCACATCTGGCACCCAAAACTTGACACAGTCCTCAAACTGAGGCCTCACTAGTGCTGAGTAAAGCAGGAAAGTTACCTCATGTGTCTTACAAAGGACAGAAGCTCTCCCGCTGACATAGAGCTGTCCACACCAGCACTTAAGTCAGCCTAAATTCTGTCACTCAGGGGGGTGGCTAACTCATACCACCGAGTGACATAACTTATGTTAAGTTAAGCTGTAGCATAGTCATAGCCTAAGTCCCCATTGTGAATCCAGCCAAAAGTGTGTCAGCTCCCAGCCCATAACACATAACAAGGTAAGGTATGGCAGACTGCTGCTGGTGTGTCTTCCCAGCCCCAGAAAGATTAAACACCATGACCAGGTCACTTTCAGGCCCTTCCCTCAGGGCACAGTTTATTAATGCAAACAAAAGTAACATGTGCGCGCGTGTGCACACGCACACACACACACACACGCTATTCCCCTGACCAACACTGGCTGCAGGAGCCTTTAACCCTCTTCCAGGGCCAGATACAGGAACCAACCTCCCTCCTGCAGCTTCCATCCAACTAGGGTGGCCGCTCACATGTTACCAGAATAATGGATATTCTGGCACTTCTGAGGATGGAGTGGGCCCGTCCCTGCCTGGGTGACCCTGCCCCTGCTGGCATGATGGTGGATGCCACACAGGGAACACCAGTTTCAAGAGCGCACCGCACGTGAGGTTAGGCCGGTGGGGGAGGAGTGGCACGCTATTCAAAATGGTGTCCCCCATCCGATACCAGACAAAAGCATGTCCGGTTGTGTCCCATTACCAGACAGGGGACAAAAGCCAGGCAAAAAGAGAACTTTCCAGGAATTAACTGGATGAGTGCCCTCCCCACATTCAACTGAGCTCTCTCAGCCCTTTATAGGCATCATCTGAACCCACTGCAACTGGGTCCAATAATCAAACAGGGCTGCCTGGCCACAGGCTCACGGGCCCCTAAAGGAGCTGACTACCCTGTAACAGGCACTACATTCAAACTCAGGGTCAATGGAAGGAAACCAATTCTAGCACCCCCAACCTTTTCTATATCATGACTTCCTGATCCCAATTTTCTCCAACAGCGATTGCTCCCCCTCAGCCCCAATGGCATAATGGAACTAAGGTCCAGGCCCTGGGTATCCTAGTGCCAGCCAGGACTCAAATCCACATATCACCAGGACCCGTGTTTAAACTACCACTGCTTGGAGGGCCTCAGGGGACTTCTAAGTCCTGAGACCTCCTAGAAAATTCCCCTATAGTCTTAGAGTCCAGCCTGAGCTTGGGCTAATGCAGTGTATTACTGAGTGCTGATGTTGTACCTTTCCTGAAACAAACGTCGAGGAAGGCATGGCCCTCTGCCCAGGGAGCTTACAGTCTAAATCAGCCTGGCAATACAGATCAGACATACAAGACATGCAGGGAGAAGGTTGACACATCCAGTTATCCTTTGTGTGCATGTAAATACAGATACAGACAGTGGCAGTCGGAAAAAATGCTTATCTCTCTGGGTCCCTTTAGTGTTTTATCCTAGTCCTGACCTCTTCTTTCTCTCTGCCTGCCTTTCCCCACATTCCAGTCTAGATTTTAACCTTCCTACCTCCTTCTCCATTCCCCTTACCGACACACCCTCCTTCACACACACCAGAGTTTCTGCCAATCACATTTCCATTCTCATCATTCATCCACACTCACCTGTCCCAACTCAGTCCACCCCAACCCGCTCAGCACCCTCTCAACCAGATCCAAACCCTCTCTTCTCACCCACCTACCAGTTTCAGAATTCTCTCTCCCTCTTAACTCAAAAACAAACCCCCTCACTCTGAGATCCCCCTTCTTCCTTCCTACCCAACTTCCTGCAGCTCAGAACCTCCCAGGGGCTTAAAACCTTCTCCCTTCCCATCATAAGCCCTTCTCCTCACCTCATAGTTTAACCTCCTTCCAAATCCTCTCAGGCTCACAAGAGCCACTCCCTCCACCATCACACCACCTTCCACTGAGCCTGGAGAATCAGGATGAAAGACAGCTGAGAAGGACTGTGTGTACAGGTGGTGAGTATGTGAAGGAAGGCTTCTACCCTGCCTCTGTGCAGCTAACCTGAATTAGCATCTCAAGAGGCATATATTTCCTGTTCCTTCTACTGCCTGCAGAGATTTGAGAAACTGGAATACATACCTTCTACACCTGCGTTACATGCACATGAAGCTCACAAATTAACAAAGCGTCTTTGCATGTCCAAAACATCTTGGTTTCAGTACTGGCCAAAGGTTTGAATTTATTATTCTGTTCTTCCTCCTCTGCTAGAAATACTGGAATTAACCGTCAGTCTATTTCCCCATTCTGCTTTTCTGCCTCCTTCTTCACCTTTTATTTCCTTTAAACTACTACCCACTCAGCCAAAATGTTATTAAGTTTCAAGCACTTTTTGAGGAGAAAATTAAACTGATTGAAAAAGGAGTTTGTAATAAGGTCGCTAAAGAATTCAGACCTCTATAAGTGAGACACACCAATCTCTTTCCTCTGCTGTTTAGAAAATTGTATTATTATGCCTGATATTGTCATTATCTTTGTTTCCATTATTACTGACGCTGGGAAGTTGAAATCCCTACTTCATGCCAATTAGAAGTGAACAGAACTGAATCAAAATGTGTCAAAGAAAGAAAAGAGAAGAAGCAAAGATGTTTTTTTGATTACACTTACCCAGCATCTGAGCTGTTGCCACAGAGTAGTGCGTCCGAAGTGCCATTTTTTATGAAGTAGTTTTCTGCCACAAAAGTGAAGGAATCATGAATTGACAACCTGCTTTCTAACAAGCACATTCCCAAATTAATACAATATCTGAAAATTATCCACCAAACAGCATATATAGTTACAGTAATCTGGGGATTTGATGAATAAAGGGTTTTGTTTGATTCACTGATTTTAATTTTCAGGAAGCAACATACTTCAGTTCTTGTAGAATCAGCTGTAAAAATTAAAATATATAATTTTAAAGCTTCTTAGCTATTGCGATCAGTATTTAAAATTCATTAGTAGCCTTTGTTCGACATAAAGAAGACAAAATAAAGGTAATAATACCATAATTAAAATACATCCTTTTAACATTCAACAGACAACAAACAAGGAAGTCTGATATTAAAAGAAATAGGAGTAGAAGAGTAAGTTAGTATATATGCTTTCAACAATGGACATTCTAAAAAGCATAACTGGGGAAAAAATTAAGTGGCTGTACAGAGCCTATCCCAATGAGGCCCTGATCTCTGATCAGGGTTAAATAATAATAGATGTTTTCCAGAAGCAAGTGAAAGTGGATTGAGATGGTTTTCAACAAGGAGCAAGGTGCATACCCTACTTAGCCTACATGCATACCCGACATACTCTACATATCCTAGACCCTATAGCAAGGGAGTAATTCCCTGCTGACTTAACACATGAGGGGGAGAGCCCTACACAGCAGGTGTTGTGAGAGCAGAGATTCTCTCCCAGATGATGCTCAAAGAGTTCTCCATTGCAGCCTTAACCTACATTGTTAATGGTTTTAGAAACCAAGCGTGCCAGCTTATTACTTTGGGGGCATTATGTGCCAAAAAAATTAAAAATTCTTTGCACAATCTTTTAAAATTCTGCATATTTTATTTGTCAAAACAACACAATATAATCACACCAGTTTCAATTATTTTGGTAACTTATTTCAAATTACCCATCAGCAAGTACGTCTGTAACAATACAGACAACAAAAAAGATTCACAATATGTTTTTGATAGATTCCTTACTAGGCATATTAATACAGAACTTTGAGTAACAATTCATTTAAACTACAATACAGAAATGCATTTCCCACACCTGTCAGAAACAGTGCAAAGGCTTGGGGGAATCAGGGGTAATGGAGGAGCTGAGGGAGAGAGAAGTAATTGATAGGAAGCAGCCTGGGTGTGAACTTGGAGGGTTGTTGGGTGTGGGTGGGAGAAGTATGGAAGGGGTTTTTTGCAGGGGGAGGGAAGGATTGTTAGGGAGTCTCCCCCATGCAGAATCTGGCTAGCCCCTAACCTCTCCCACTCAGTCAAGCACATCTGCCCCTGTCTCCATTTGTCCCTGCACCCCCCTCCTCCTGTCCCCATGTGTCCCTGCACCCTCCGTGACCCTGCACCCCTACTCAGCCAATCCCTTCCCCCGTCCCCATGTGACCCTGCACCTCCACTCCTATTCAGTCCCCACTCCAGTCTGTCCCCCACACTAACCCTTTTGAACCCCCCCAGCAGCCCCATGTGGCCCATGCTGTCTGTGCCCCCATATCCTGTGTCTCCTTACATGGCCCCAAGGGCAGGGCACTCTGAGGAGCCCAGCTTCTTCTCTTTCCTATCCACAGCTGGGGCTGCTCCCACCCAGCAGTGACTACTTTCTGTTCTGGTGCCACAGCAGCCCCTGATGGGCAAAGGTGTAACTGCAGCACCTCTCTGGCAGAATGTATTTTCTGCAGAGAAAAAAAAATTCTGTCTGGGACATGAATTCTGTACATGCACAATGGCGCAGAATTTGCCCAGGAGTAAAGGCTTACATAGGCAGACAATGCAAAGAATGCCTCACTCAAGTCAGTGAGCAGATATGCTGCTGCATTTCAAATAAGCTGCAAGCAAGGGAAAGGCCTGTTCTGATTACTGCTAGGAGGAAATTACAATCAGTGAACCTTGTAGTCATGAGGTCATTTGTTGGTTTGCACAAGTCAACATCGGAAAAATAATGACAAACACTGCTCATATGGTGTGTTTTTGTACTTTGTTCCATATGTAGGGTTTTCTCTGGAAATATCTTGGTCCAAAACACTGCCAAGATTTTTAACCTTGTTTACTACTTCTGAACAATCCCCTCAACAGATATTGCCCTGGCATACGTCTAGGGTAGTGAGCACGCATGAGGAGACCACAAGATAAGAGATATACAGCACACTGATGGTGCTCTCCACTTTGTTAAGGAATTATATCAGTGCATATAGGTGCTGAACAACATGGAGAAAATTATATAACTTGGAGGCTTGTCACTTCTTATAGATTTTAAGCCTAGAAGGCTTAAAAGACTAGATCCTCTAGTCTGACTTCCTGCATAATTCACCCAGTGATTCCTGCATCAAGCCCATAATTTTTGGTTGAGCTATAGGATATCTTTTAGAAAGACATCCAATCTTGACTTGAAGACTGCAAATGATGGAGAATCCATCAAATCTGTTAGTAAATTGCTCCAATGGCTAATTACCCTCTCAGTTAAAAACCTGCACCTTATTTTTAGTCTGAATTTATCTAGCCTCAGCTTCCAGCCCTTGGATCTCATTTCAAATCCTTTGGTGATGACGCACAATTACGCCTCACCACTATTTGAGTTCTGTCTCCTTGGCTGACTGGAGCCACTGGAGTGAAGTTTCAGTCTCTTTCACACTGATGCAACAACCCATGGTCAACTGAATCAAAAAGCTGATGCAGAAAGAACAAGAGCACAGGACTGAGAGAGAACTAGAGAGACAGAATGCGTACAAACAAGTTGCAGTGTTCAGGATGAGTTTTAAAATCCCAAGAGTACACATATGAGCTGTCATCTGCTGTTGACTTAAACATTTATATTCCTAAAACAGGCAGGATGCTAAGTCCCAAAGAGCTTTATGGAATGCATGGGGGAGAATCAGTACTGAAGCACTGCCGGTGGAAAGTATCTAAGAAATGGAGGATAGTCTGCACAATAAGAGTGACAGTTACCACGCCAGGTTTGAATTTGAAGGTGAGATGAATAGCTGATTCCCCAGTGATAACTGAAGGGACGGGGTGTTATAGTATTATTACTGAAGAGCAAAACTGCTGTGTTATCACAAGCTCACACACTGGTCACATCATTATTCAAAGGAAGTTGGTTTGGTCTTCTGCCTAAAGGTATATCTACAGAGCATGCCACTGGTGCTGGTATGTAGGGTACATTTTGCTACATGCTTCATCGAAAGGTGGGCTCCACCCACAATGCACTGTGAAGCTACATACCACAGTGAAAGGCTCTGGCAGAAGGAAGGCAGTGGGGAAAGGCTCTGGCAGTTCCCCATTGCTGGAGTCTTTCCCTGGGGTGGGAAAAGGCCCCGGCAGTGGGAAGGCAGGGGATGCACCACTTGAGCTCATAGAGGACCATAGGGTAGGGTACATACCTCTATGGATCTGGCGTGTCTGTACTCTACTTGCCTAAGCAGAACTTTGCCAGCTACACTGCTATTTATAGCTGTGCTAGGGGTATGTGTAGTGCATGTACTGTATATGTCCCCATAAATTCTGTGCAGTGTAGACATATCCTAATGCGGTAGGGAAACAAAGATCTTTGAGGTGCAATCATCATTGTGTTTTGAAGAACAGAACCCCTTCCGTAACACTACAGACTATGCTCCACTGCACCCTTATGCCTCAGCTTTACCTCACTTGATTGTATCATTAACATGTACAGTCAATGCAACACGGTACTATTTAAATTCAACGCATTTTACCTGTAAAAGGAAGAAATGAACAAAAATGAGTAAGTTTGTTTTGTGGAAAATGTTGACAATTGTTTCATTTTCTTTAAATTTTTTACTTTTTACTTTAATTTTTTTTGTTTTTCTGATTTCTGATTCCCCTCCCCTTTATTTCTGAAAAAAAAGCCATTTTGTGCCATAGAAAAGTTTTAAATAAAAATCTATGGCCAGCTCTACTAAAAGGAATAGTGTATTTAAAGGTACATGTGTAACCCTGCCATGCACTTTTATCTAAACATATGTGTATGTGTGTCTCTAAAGGAGTATAAAAGAATAAGATAATCATCTTTGCCATATTAAAACAATGAACGAAAGGGAATAACAACAATGGCCCCAGATCAACTGAAAGTTATATGAATTATTTACTTTGATGGTGCAGGATTACTTTCTCTGTTTTTCAAAAATATCAAACATCTGCAATTAGTACTCAGCAGTCAGAAATTAGAGAACTAAGCACTCATTTTAAACAAGGTTACAATGCAAATGCATTTGCATGCATACCAAGATTCAGCCACATAAACACACACTACACCAATAGGGCTGGCCAGAAAAAAAGAATTCAGTTCTGAAAAAAAAATTTTTTTTGAGGTTTCACAATTTATTTTTGTTCCACATCAGATCCAAAATAAGCCCTCTGAAAATTCTGTGAAGAAACACGAGACAGATTTACCCTAGAACAGCTGATAGCCCAGTGGTTAGGGAACTCACCTGGGAAGTGGGATACTCAAGCTCCCTATTCTGCCTAATTTGGAGCAAGGACTTGAACCTGAGTCTCCCGTCCCAAGTGAGTGTCATAACCACTGGACTGTTGGCTATTCTGCAGTGAATGTCTCCCTCTCTGGTTTTGACCATAAATTCCATCCTGGACTTGAAAACCTCCAGACTAAAGTTTTCTTGAAACCAATGCATTCCTGCAAAAAGTTCTGGTTCCACAAATCATCATTTTCCAAAACAAAAAACCAAACAACGCCCCCCCCCCAAAAAAACCCAAAAAACTGCTGACCAGTTCTATATACCATGACCCAATTTTATATAAGAACATAAGAATGGCCATTCTCCGTCATATCAATGGTCCAGCAAGCCCAGTATCCTGTCTACCGACAGTGGCCTGTGCCAGATGCTTCAGAGGGAATGAATAAAACAGGGCAAATATCGAGTGATCCATTCCCTGTCATGCAGTCCCAGCTTCTGACAGTCAGAGGTTAAAGGACACCCAGGGCATGGGATTATGTACCTGACCATCTTGGCTAACTAGCCATTGAGACACCTATGCTCGACGAAATTATCTAATTCTTTTTTAACACAGTTATAATTTTTGCCTTCACAATATCTCCTGGCAATGAATTCCACAGGTTGACTGAGCGTTCTGTGAAGAAGTACTTCCTTACGTTAGTTTTAAACCTGCTGTCTATTCATTTCATTGGATGCCCGCTGGTTCATATATGATGTGAAGGGGTAAGTAACACTTCCTTATTCACTTTCTCCACACAATTCATGATTTTCTAGACCTCTATCATGTCCCCACAGTCGTCTCTTTTCTAAGCTGAACAGCACCTGTCTTTTTAATCTTTCCTCATATGGAAGCTGTTTCAAACTCCTTATTTTTGTTGCCCTTCTCTGTATCTTTTCCAATTCTAATATATATATATACATACATAGATAGATATAGATTTTGATATATATATAAAAGATAGGGTGACCAGAATTGCATGCAGTATTCAAGGTATGAGCATACCATTGATTCATATAGTGACATTATATTGTCTGTTTTATCTATCCTTTTTTAACAGTTCCTAAAATTCTGTTAGCTTTTTTGACTGCTGCTGTACATTGAGCAGATGTTTTCAGATAACTGTCCTTGATAACTCCAAGATCTCTTTCTTGAGTGGTAACAGCTAATTTAGAACCCATCATTTTGTTTGTATAGTTGGGATTATATTTTCCAATATGCATTACTTTGCATTTAACAACATTGAATTTCATCTTCCATTTTGTTGCCCGATTACCCAGTTTTATGAGATCACTTTGTAACTCTTTGCAGTCAGCTTTGAACTTAGATATCTTGAGTAATTTTGAATTGTCTGCAAATTTTGGCACCTCCCTGTTCACCTCCTTTTCCAGATAATTTATGAATATGTTGAACAGCATGGGTCCCAGTACAGATCTTTGGGGGACCCCACTATTAACCTCTCTCCACTGTGAAAACTGACCATTTATTCCCATTGTTTGTTTCCTATCTTTTAACCAGCTACTGATCCGTGAGATGACCTTCCCTCTTGTCCCATGACTTACTTTGCTTAAGAGCCTTTGGTGAGGGATCTTGTCAAAGGCTTTTTGAAAGTCCAAGTACACTACATTGACTGGATCACTTTTATTCACATGCCTGTTGACTCTCTCAAAGACTCCTAATAGATTAGGGAGGCATGATTTTCCTTTATAAAAGCCATGTTGACTCTTCCCCAATATATTGTGTTCATCTATGTGTCTGATAATTCTGTTCTTTATTATAGTTTCAACCAGTTTGCCTGAAGGTAGGCTTACCAGCCCGTTATTGCCAGGATTGCCTCTGGAGCCTTTTTTTAAAAAGATCAGTGTTACATCTAGCACAGAGGCTGATTTAAGTGATAGGTTACATGCCATAATTAGTAGTTCTGAAATTTCATATTTTAGTTCCTTCAGAATTCTTGGGTGAATATCATCTGGTCCTGGTGACTTACTATTGTTCAGTTTGTTCCAAAACCTCCTCTAATGACACCTCAGTCTGGGACAGTTCTTCAGATTTGTCACCTAAAAAGAATCCTCTGCAGCGACGACTGATGCAAAGAATTCATTTAGTTTCTCTGCAATGGCCTTGTCTTCCTTGAACGTTCCTTTAAAACCCACTGATCATCAGGAAACTAGCCAGATATACTTAAAATAAATTGCTGCTTGTTTTTGTATCTTTTGCTAGTTGCTATTCGATTTTTTTTTTCAATTTTTTTTTGGCCTGCCTACTTATACTCTACACTGGAGTTGCCAGAGTTTATGCTCCTTTCTATTTTCCTCACTAGGAGATAACTTCCAATTTTTTTCCAATGCATTTTTGCCTCTAACTGCCTCTTTTACTCTAATATTTAGCCACGGTGGGTCTCTTTGGTACTCCCCCCCACCAAGGATGTTAATTTTAATTATACTGTGGTCGCTATTGCTGAGTGGTTCAGCTATATTCACCTCTTGAATCAGATCCTGTGCCTCACTTAGGACTAAATCAATTTTACCCTCTGTTACAACACTGCAATTCCCATTAAGCGAGCATTCCAAGCCAGTGGGCCAGAATTGGGTTCCTAGGGCTTGATTTTCAGAGGTGCTAAACAGTTGCAGAGTCCAGTGAAACAAATTTATGCTGCAGATGCTCAGCAAGTCTGAAAATCAGGCAACTAGCCTTATAATCCAAGCTACCAGCTTATCAGCCTATTAGAGTCTAATGTATACATACACCTTTATGTCAGTGGAGAATGACTATTTCTCTAACCTACTCTTCTAACCCTTTTTTCCCCTCCCAGCAGAGGCATTGGGTGTGATGGTGTTGACTGGAGCTCAGATGTCTTTCGATGTGACAGAGAGCTTATAAAGCAGAACAGCATGACTGTGCAGGGAAGGAATGTTTGTTTTTCCCATCACAAGCAAGCGACCTCATACCAACCACAGCAGAAAAGATAAAGGGCCAGATCCAGCTCTCAGTTACACCTATGTCAATCTGAAATAACTCGGTCCAGTGGAGTTCTGGGTTGACACAGGTGTAACTAAGATAAGAATATAGCCCAGAGCAGCCACAATTATTACAATAAGAGTTTTTTCTCTCCATGTTTTTAGTGATGAGGGTCCAGTGTCATATTTGTATGCAACCATAAACCAATAGCTGTCAACTTATTTTGTTCCCTGAGTCTTTAATAAGAACCATTCTTCCTTTTCTCTGCTGTAGGCAACTACTAGCTACATCCTCTGTCAGAAACTAATGTGATAAGATGGAACAAATTCCAAAAGAGAGCACTACCACCAGCTGAGAGAAAGGTACATTCCCTTAGGATGCATGAGTTCCCAGCATCTGACCCACACCATCTCCAGGAAAACACAAGAGAATGATGTGCATCCTCATCTGGTTCCCACTGTGTTCACTTGTAAAAACTCTCACAGAATTTAGTGGGAGCAGGATTGGGCCAATGATTAATTCAGCAACAATACCAAAGAACAGTTAGTGTTGCAAATCATGTGGGATGCCTCCACCTTTTCAAAATTAGGGATTCACAGGAGTTGAGATGGAAAGAAGCTATTAGGTCTCCAGGTCCATCTCCCTTCCAAAGCAGGACAGGATACATTTAATAGTGTTTCTGCAAATCCAGTTTTAAATGCCTCAAGTGACAGAGTTTCTATTGTTTCCCTTGGGGGATTCACAGACCATTACATCTCAGCCAGGAAGTTTCTCCTGATATTCACATTACATGTTCTTTTTTCTTAATTTTACCCTATTACTCTCAGTCATCCCCTTGGCATTATTATCCTAAATCATTCAATTCTTTCTTTCCTATTTGCATCCTTGCTCATAGATTGTTATAACGTCCCATCTTCCCCTTAGTTGTTGCTTAGCCAGCTGTTCACATTTTACTTCTAATTTTTCTATATTCCTGCTTATAATAGGATGAACTGTCAGCAAAACCAATTGCTAAGGTAGTTTAATGATTTCCATTATAAGCTCCTGTTTTCAAATGCTTATAATTTTTCTGGGCTTTAATCATTTGGGTTCAAATTTTCCATGCTGGGTCATTGCTTCAGGCTGAATATTTTGGAAAGCATCAGTCAGAGCAGTTCAGCCATTTCCAAGAACAAGGTTAGGGAAACACAGATTGTTTTGCCAATGTTTATATCTTTGCTTTTTCCATAACATCCCTCAGATTAGTATGTAAGTGCCAGTGGACAGACAACTATACAGTTTTTATTCTTTTCATCTATCTAGCTATTATATATGAAAATCCGGTACATTAAATTGCATTAAAAGAACATTTAAGGTTGTAAAGTCAGGAATTATGCCAAATTATGGCTACCAGTACTTAAGGCAAACCTAAGCCAGGAATAGGACCCAGCTCTCTTGGGTCCTCATCCAGTGTCTTAACCACAAGAAAATAAACTTCTCTTCTTACAACCCTCTGCCTTAATCACTGTCCACAGTGTGCACCAAATGAGGCAGGGATACTCTAGAGCAAACTGAATCGTAATGCATTATAATTCAGCCTCCTTGTGCATATGCTTTAAGATTTCACAGGCAACCTTAATACTGGTATTTCCTGTTTTTCAAGTGCTTGACTTTGCAACCTTAAAGTTGAACACAGGTTTTTTTAAAATGGAATTTCGTAGGGTTTTTAAGATTGAAAACTGAAAAATCAGAAATTCTAGTACGTCACCATATTGACTGCTCACCTCAAGTCACCAGCATAGCCTGGACCCAGGACCTTTATAACTAGAGCACAGGCCTCTACTACTTGAACTAAAGGAGAAACTGTTAGCAGCACCAGGCTGTTACCTCTGTGGAGCAGCTATCAGAGGGGGATGCAACATATACTTCTTTAATGGCTCACATAACTAATTGCTAGGTAGCAATAGGATCGTGGGAATTCAGATTCCTGGTCCTGGAGAGGAGAGTAGTCTAGTTGTTCCACATAGCACAGAGATTTGGCACATTCAATCTGAAAGGTTCGGTGACTAAATGGATGTGACTTGATTCTGCCATGTAGTGATAGGGTATATTCCACCTCTACCAGAAGTGATCTTGTGCAATCTCTTAGATACCCATTTAGAAGAATGATGCTTGCCTTTTTCCTAAGGCCAAGGAATAAGGCCTTGCTCTATATTAAGTGCTCTAAGCGTGCAGCTTTATTAATACCAATCAGCAGCAGAGTTGAGCCTAGAACTCATAGCTCACTCCTGCAGGGCTGCCAAGTATCACTCATCATGTGACAGTGACACATTTGGCAGTCCTGCCACTCATTCCCACAGCTCAGCCAGATTCTCACACATCCAGCTGATCTGAGGGATGGCAGCAGACATTTGCCTGAAGGCCTGCCCTTCTGCCACTCACAGCTGCTGTGGCGCCTGCTAAGTAGGAACCCCAGGTCCTCCTCTCCATGCGAAAGCGATGGCAGCAAAAACATAAGGTGAAGGGCCCGGTATTGCTCTCAGCCGCTCTCCACAACCAAGTGCAACAGGCTCCCCCCAGCACAATCCCCCGGCCATTTCACCTCCACCAGCAGCTACCCAAAGAGGCCTCTGTCTTCCACAAACCCCAGTACCCACTGTCCCCCCCGCCCAGGTCCTTAGCACTCACTGGTTCCTGTAGCCCCCTCACTCTCAACATCCTCTGCCCCCCAGCAACTACTGCCTGACCACCAATAGCATCTATCCCCCAGCACCCAGTGTCCCCCACATCTCCTTAATCTCCAGCAGCCTCTACCAATCACTCCCCTGCCAGCCCAGCACCACTGCTTCCAACAAGCTCTTAATCACCAGCAGCCCATTACCTCCCCTCATCAGGCCTAGACCCCCATTACTTCCTGCACACCCCCAGTCCTCAAATAGACTCTACTCCTCACCGGGCCCAGCACCCATCCCCTCCCACACTTCCTCCTGACCACCAACAGGGCCCACCTCCAACACCCTCTGCCCCCCTACATGCCCCTAACCACTAACAGCCTCAACCCCACCAGCCCCAGCACCCACTGCCCCCCCACAGCCTCCCAAACCCCAGCAGCCTCTACTCCTCCACGAGCTCCAGCATCCACTCCCTGTGCAGCCTCCTAACCCCCAGAAGCCTCAACCCCCCCCCACCCCCCACCCCCAGCAGGTTCAGAACTCCCTACAGTCCCTTAGTTCCCAGCAGCTGCCATTCCTGCCAGGCCCAACATCCCTCCCTCCCACATCTCCCCAACCACTGACAGCCTCTACCCCTTGCCAGCCCCAGCGCCCACCATCCCCATATAGTCCCACTGCCCCCAGCAGCCTCTACCCCTTACCAGGTTCAGCACCCACTATGCACTGTAGCCTTCCACCCCCCTAACTCCAACAGCCTCTACCTCCAGCAGCTCCAGCAGCCCCTGCCTCTCCCCATCCTCCTAACCACTGACAGCCTCACCCCCAGCAGCCCCTGCCCCCCACATCCCTCAACCACTGACAGCCTCACCCCAGCAGCCACTTCCCCCCACAGCCCACTAACTCCCAGCAGCCTCTACCCCCCGCACCTGCCCCAGTGCCTACTGACCCCTGCTGCTCCCTTATTCCCAGGTACCCCAGAACTCACTACACTCTGGCAGCCTTCTAATCCCCAGCAGCCCCAGAACTCAGAGACCCCTGCAGCTCCCTAAGCCCCATCAGCACCCATAGAATCATAGAATATCAGGGTTGGAAGGGACCTCAGGAGGTCATCTAGTCCAACCCCCTGCTCAAAGCAGGATCAATCCCCAATTTTTGCCCCAGATCCCTAAATGGCCCCCTCAAGTATTGAACTCACAACCCTGGGTTTAGCAGGCCAATGCTCAGCCCAATGCTCAACCCAGTGAGCTATCCCTCCCATCACCTCCACTGACCCTGGCAGCTCCCCTAACTTCCAGAAGCTTCTAAACCTGCCCCCACTCCCACATCAAACCCAGCAACCACTGTCCCGCCAGAAGCTCTCAACTCCCTAGAGAGCTCCTGGCTTCTCAAGTTCCCTAGGCTCAAGTCCCCAAGAGCCCCAGCACTTCGTGCCTCCCTAGAAGTTCTCTGTTTCCCAGACGCTCCTTATGCACAATGGTACCAACAACTGTAGCAGGCACCCACTCAGCTACTCCCCAGACATCCAAGAGCACCCCGAAAGTGCTGCCAAGTTTTGTGCAGGTCCATGTCCTACTCTTCCCATTGCTCAGAGCAGGGTGTGTTAACTCTAATCTTAAATATATAGTTTTATGTAAACTTTTGCAAATAGTTCATTACATAGTTTGCATAATGTCATGCATGGCTTTCTCCCCACATGCTTTCCCCTAGGCTAAAAGGGCAGTTGCTGTTGCTACTGCATCCTACTTGGAGCTCAAGCTATGTGAGGTCAGGGAGCATGCTCCATGAAGATAAAGGTCAATGATACTTGCAGCCTGAAATGAGATTGGCATGTACCTCTGTAGAAGAGGAGCAAGCTCATAGCAGATGGAATGTGTGGAGAACTTTGCTGCCAACCCTTAACAAATCACTACTGAGCATGTGCAAATGGTGATTTTCATGGGCTTATAACTTGGCTAAATCTGGGTGATATTTTTAAAGAGGCACCTCCATGACCCCAGGGCTATCCTCTGACCAAATTTCAGGTACTTGCTCCAAAGCATGGAGGTGCTAGAGTTTCTCCAAGTAATGGTTTTAGGATGCTTTGTATTGTTTTGTTTTTACACGAGAACAATTTAACATAAACAAAACCAATTTTTCCCCTATCCAAAATCTTGGATACAGCTAAACCATTTTTACTGAAACTTAAAAAAACTTCTTTTAAAAAATCAAACTGAAGCAGAAACCTACTATGGACAGTATCATCCCAATTGTTTGAAGTTCAGCAAAGTTATATTTTATTGAAAACTGGACATTAATGGAAAGTATTAGGCATCCTTCCAGTTCTGCCTAAAGGATACTTTATTCTGTTGGGGTCTTTCCTCCCAAATTAGTACTTTAAGCTTCTAATCATTTTTGTTGCTCTTCTCTACACTCCCTCCAATTGATTAGTATCTCCTGGTCCAAACACGGCTTTTTTAAAATATTGGCTACTTTTCACCCTATACTTCACACCTACTTAAAGTGGCCAGAACACTTTGGAGAAACAGGTGCAAAGACAAGTGAGGAACGAATGGCATATGTTTAAACGTGTACACCAGATCAGAAGCTGCCCAGAACCATTCATTGTAACAGAGCTGGAACAGACACTGGGTAGCATCAAGTGTGGAACAGCTGCGGGTTATGACAACATATCTCCAGAATTCCTGAAAAACCTTGGCCCCCGTGTTTGGCTTTGGCTTGTGAAATTCTTTCACCAGTGAAGGGAGGCTACCGAAGATATGGCGCACTGCAAAAGTCATTGGCCTCCTAAAGCCTGGAAAGGACCCAAGTCAAGCATCAAGCTATTGTCCCATATCATTATTGTCGGTGTGCTTCAAGGCACTGGAGCGCTTGGTCCTACAGTGCATATTACCCGACGTGGAGAGAATTTTGAGCACTGACCAAGCCAGCTTTCGCCGAGGCCATAACACATGGAATGAAGTACTCGCGCTGACCACATTTGTTGAAAATGGCTTCCAGAGAAACTTGAAAACAAGTGCTGTTTTCATCAACCTAACAGCGGCATACGATACGGTATGGCACACTGGTCTGCTCGTGAAGGTATCACGGGTCCTGCTACCTTGGGTCACAGGCGTTGTTGAACTGCTCCTCTGGGATAGGCGGTTCAGAGTCCATATGCGGGAGAAGACAAGTGCTTGAAGACGACAGAGCAATGGGTTACCCCAGGGCTCTGTGCTTTTGCCAATCCTGTTCAACCTTTACATCAATGACCTGCCAACAATGGAGTCACGAAAGTTCATTTACGCAGGTGACATCTGTTGCTGTACCCAGGCCCGGACGTTCCACAAGCTTGATGCCACCTTAAACTGGGACATGACAAAGTTAGCTGACTACTGTAAGACTTGGAGCCTCCAGCGAAGCGTCATAAAAACAGTCTCCAGTTTGTTCCATCTTCATTACCCCATCGCAACCTAAGAACTGAATGTTTATCTGAATGGTCAGAAGGTGAAGCATGAAGTACAACCAGTCTATCTAGGTGTGACCTTAGACTGCACACTGAGTTACCATACCCACCTGAAGAAGACAGCAGCTAAAGTTAAGACATGCAACAATCTTCTTAGCAAACTGGCAGGTTCATCATGGGATGCTCGTGCTCCAACTTTGCAGACGTCAGCTCTTGCCACCTCGTATTCGATGGCGGAGTACTGCACACTAGTATGGAGCAGACTGTCACACACCAAACTGGTGGATACGCAGTTACATTCCGCCATGCGTATCATCCCCATCACCCTGCATCCGACGCCACTCCCCTGGCTCCCAGTTCTAAGCAATATTGCTCCTCCTCATATCAGATGAGAGGTTGCCACTGGCAAGTTACTGGAGAAAGTACACACCGACTCAAGCCTGCCACTGCACAATGACCTTTTTAAACCACCAGCTGCATGTTTGCTGTCACGTTGCTCATTATGGTCTCATCCGCCACTCCAGGATGCTAGGGCAGAAACACTCTGGTGAGAGGAATGGATATCTGTTATAATCCCCAACCAGTCCCTCGTCGTCGACCCCACAATTCGCCCGCTTGGTTTTGACCTGCTCCATCACCAGTGGTCCCTGTTGAACAGGTTCTGGACCGGGCAAGGTCTCTGTGCAGCAAAAGCAGTATTGCTGGGGGCTTCGTGACAACCCTTTGTGTAACTGCGGCGCAACACAGACGATGATGAACATTGTCAAGGAATGCCTGCTGACTAGGTTCAGCAGTGGCCTAGAAGAACTGCATCACGCCATTGAAGATGCCATCGCTTAGCTAGATGACTATGCACATGCTAAATAAAATCCTATACAGAATAGGGAGCACAGGACAAAACTACTCAAGTGCACACTGCTCCTTGATTAGAATGGATCTAAGCAAATTTTCACAGCATAGTCTGTTAAGTAAACAAAGGCAAATTTACCAGAAAAGGTCATTTATTCCAAATTAAAATATTTAGCAGTTTATGTCAAGACCTGCAAGGCAGAACTGTGCATAAAAGCCAGCACTCACATAGGCTGCTAGGCAAAGAGCCATGATCTCTCCTGCAAAGCCAACACTAAAAAATAAGAAAGATGGAAAACCATCAAGAACATCTGTGGCTTCTGACCCACTGAAGGGAAATGAGTGAGTGTCTTGTTAGTAAGCTACGCAATTTTAGAGAGCAGCTCCTGTTCCCTTCTTAAAACACCCAGCTAGGGTGATGCTCTGATTCATTGTTCAACATGGAATGCATCTGATGTGCAATAAATTTACTCTGATTTTGAAAAAAATAAAATGCATTTGCAAAATCAGAGTGGTGTTCAACTCTAGTCCTGGCTGGCTTTTTAGCAAAAGTTTCATAGAAGTGTCTATTATTTGGGACTGTCTGTTTTGGCCAGATGGATGTATGCTGGCTTGTAAATTTTCCCCTTCAAATGTCTGTCAGCACTGAGAACTGTAATCCACCAAAACATCCAGATCCCAAATTTAAAATATGACTCTGAAAGCGCCATAATTTTGCAGCTCTAGTATATGACAAAGAAACCAATCAACAAAGAACCTCCCCTCCCAGGTCTCTCCCACCCGTTTCCCTCCCACACACACCTGCTGGTAACCTGCAGTGATTAAAACAAACTTGTATTGCATTTTGGCTCTATCACACACAGTGAAATATCTAACAGAGAAATAGAGTTTGGAGATGAAAAACATACCACACACAAAGCCATGGAACACGCTGTACCAAAGGTATTGTTAGAAAAGAATGCTCAGGAATAAATGGCACTGCCAGGTAGTTCTACCAGGGGTTGCATATAGTTATGTTCAGCTGCTCTCCTGTTGCTCTCCCTACTTCTGGGGCTTTGATTCCCCTCACACCTGCCTTGACATTTGCTGCTGCTCTCACCTCCACTTGGTATCCACTGGCTCCTCTGCAAATCCTTTCGCACTGCATCTCCTGATATTCTGCTTTCCCTCACTGCTTTCCATCCACTTTGTCCCCCTCCCTCCCCATCCCCCCAATATTTCTAGCATTCCCGTCTACTGTCTCTTGCCCAGGGGTGGAAGTAACTTAAAGGACTTACCAGTACGCCAAAGTCCTGAGCAGGGGGCATGGCCTCAACTGGAAGAGGCGGGACCTTTAAAATTCGAGGGCCCTTTAAATCAAGATTTAAAGGCCCTGGGGCTCTGGCTGCGGCTGGGAGCCCCGGCGCCTTTAAATCACCCCCGGAGCTACCAGCTGCAGAGGCAGCTGGGAGCCCCAGGGCTCAGGGGCGATTTAAAGGGCCCGGGTCTCCAGTGGTGGGGAGCCCCAGACCCTTTAAAGCGCCACCTGAGCCCGGCTGCCAGAGCCGCAGGGTAGCGGCGGCAGGGCCCCGGTGGTGATTTAAAGGGCCCAGGGCTCCGGCTGCTGCAGGGAGCCCTGGGCCCTTTAAATTGCCAGCCTGGGGAAGCCGGTCCAGTCTGGCATGGCGTACTGGCTCTTGCCAGTACACCGTACCAGACCAGACCAGTTTACTTTCACCTCTGCTCTTGCCCTTCCTACCACCCAACAACCAGCACTGTAGCACAAGAAACTTTCAAAGCTGCATTTTTTAAAAATCGATATTAGGAGTTTTAACTGAGCCTGATAGTACCTAGTCCTGGTGTGTATGCATCAGTGGGCAGAGCACAAGAAGCCTCCCTTTTCGCACTCTCTCGGAAGGGCCAGGTATAGTTGGGGTCCCAGAGCTGTCTTAGGTGTAGGCACTTCCTCCTGGGACACTAGCTAACCCATAGGAGATGTGGAGAGGCCTAGGGGAGGCCTTCGGACAATGCATTATGAAGCTCCAGGAGGAAATATGCTTCCCCAAAGTGCAGTGTCACCTGTAGCATCCTCCCTGGGGTGACGCTGCTCCATACTGCCCCCAATACAGACCTGCACTGTAATAGTACTATTTGGGATTCAGCAAGTTACACTGCCTTAAAAGGATTTTCAAAAGCCAGTTTAAAAAGCAGAAATTTTTGTAAAATGATCATTAAAAGGAATAGTTGTGACTTTTCAGCTATTGATCAAAACCTTTCTACAGAAGGACCTTATATTATGTCCACACTGCTAGGGATAACATCCTCACCCCTACTCCAGCCCCATTACAATGGTAAAGGGACTTTAAAAGCCCCAGCACCAGCTGGGGCAGGAATCCCCTGTGGAAAACAGCCATAAGCCTGCCTTCAGAAGGCCTGCCCAAGGCCTGGCGTAAGGGGTGTGCTAAAAGTGGGGCATGAGGGCAAGACAGGCATGTCAGAGGCAGGACTGCAGCACACAGCACTATAGCCCATACGTAGGGCCCTACCAAATTCCCAGCTGTGAAAAATGTGTCACAGACCGGGAAATCTGGTCTCCTCTGTGAAATCTGGTCTTTTGTGTGCTTTTACTCTATACTATACAGATTTCACAGGGGAGACCAGCATTTCTCAAACTGGGGGTCCCAACCCAAAAGAGGGTCACGGGGGGGGGGGAGTTGTCCCAAAGTTATTGTAGGGGGTCGCGGTATTGCCACCCTTACTTCTACTCTGCTGCTTTCAGAGCTGGGTGGCCAGAGAGTGGCAGCTGCTGACTGAGAGCCCAACTCTGCAGGGCAGAAGGGTGGCAATACCATACCGTGCCATCCTTACTTCTGTGCTGCTGCTGGCAGTGGCAGTGCCTTCAGAGCTGGGCTCCCAGCCAGCAGCCGCCGCTCTCTGGCCACCCAGCTCTGAAGGCAGCACCGCCACCAGCAGCAGTACAGAAGTAAGGGTGGCAATGCTGCAACTCTCCTAGAATAACCTTGCAAGACCCCAAAAAGCCCCTTTGAGGCCAGGACCCCTACAGTTACAACACAGTGAAATTTCAGATTTAAATATCTGAAATAATGAAATTTACAATTTTTTAAATCCTGTGACAGTGAAACTGACCAAAATGGACTGTGAATTGGGTAGGGCCCTACCCATAAGGCAGCCTGGGGAGGTTGAAGCAATTTAGAAAGGTCTACAGCACTGTCTATATTATACTGGGGCTCTCCATCCCCTGAACAGCCCAGGATTGTCAGGGTGCAAAGATGACTTAAAGCCACTTTATCCCTCCCCATCTCCCTCTGGCTGCAAGTAATCTCACCATAGGTGTCCAACAGACATCTGAACAACGATAAAAGGCCTTCATTTTTAGTCCTAGAAAGAAACTATATTAAATTAGAGTTAAGGCTGAGTACACGCCAGTAATCTCAGGCTATGTCTACACTAGCACTTTTGTCATGATAATTTATGTCACTCAAGGGTGTGAAAAAAACACAAACACCTCTGAGCAACATAAGTTACACTGACAGAAGCACTGGTGTGGACAGTGCTATGTCAGTGGGAGATGCTCTCCTGCCAACATAGCTACTGCCGATCATTGGGGTGGTTTGATTATATCAACGGGAAAGCTCTCTGCCATTAGCATAGAGCAGCTACACAGGAGATCCTACCATGGCGCAGTTGCATTGGTACAGCTGTGCTGCTGTAAGGTCTCTAGTGTAGACATGGCCTAAGGGTAAGAACAATACAAGGATGTTGTCCCTATCCCAAAACCAAATGTTTCTAACCCAGGAAATTCAAAATTAAGTTTAAACATAAAAGAAATCCAAAATTATTAACGTTATGGAAACATAAGGTTAAGGCACCCAAACAACCTTAACTCTGCCCTGCAATGATGCCACACAGTAGCCAGATTATTATGATTAGCAGAATACTGTTTGTGGTCCCAGATTAAAGGAAATCGATTTTTAAAAGCATATTTGATTTTTTCCCCCTTATCATGTCACTAACAGCTCTAAAGGTGGACACACCCATAATTGATCTATGACTGAAAAGAAGGGGTTGGAACAGAAAGACTTACACAACCTTCACCAGAGTGGTCACTACTGAAATTAATAGGTAGCAGGTTTAAAATAAACACAAGAAAGTATTTTTTCATGCAACGCACTGTCAACCTCTGGAACTCCTTGCCAGAGGGTGTTGTGAATACTATAACAGGGTTCAAAAGGGAGCTAGATAGATTCATGGAAGATAGGTCCCTCAATGCTTATTAGCCAGGATGGGCAGGAATGGTGTCTCTAGCCTCTGTTTGCCAGAAGCTGGGATTGGGTGACAGGGCATGGATCACTTGATGATAACCTGTCTGTTTATTCCCTTTGGGGCACCTGCCATTGGCCACTGTCAGAGGACAGGATACTGGGCTTGATGGACCTTTGATCTAATCCAGTATGGCCGCTCTTATGTTCTTATGTACTCCCTCTATAGTGGACCATCCTGTGACTCTGTGACAGGGCAGATGAGACATGAGATGTCTAGAGATAAATATGCATGCTGGATTTTAACAGCCTTTAAATAATCTCATTCCACATTTCCCAGGCTGGCTAGTCACAGCAGGCATAGCCATTAAAACTGTAGGCTGAATGGAACACAACTAGGCATATTAAGCACCACTTGTTAAGACATATGCTTTACATCAATATGCAGCAAAGTGGTTAAATATGCTGTCTGGGGCTGGAAATGTTGTTTTTTGACATATTTCACACTATGAAACTGAAAGCAAAAGCTTTAGAAGGACCAAGTGCACTTATGGTTACAGACAGTGGGTGAAACCTGGAAAACACATCCAGCTCATACTATTTAAAAGAAAAGAAAGAAAGAAAGAAAGAAAGAAAATGTTCAGACTTGTAATCCAAAAGAATCGGAGACAGAAAACAAAAAGTATGAATAAAAGGTCAATTTTTGTCATAGATGAAGGTTAACAGCAGAGTATCCTAAGACAGGAGTGTTTAATATATTTATTAACAATAGGGAACATGGGGAGAGCAGTGGGTGACAGAATTTGCAGATGATAAAATTATTTAGGTGACTCAAATCCAGAAAAGGAACATCAGTGGGATCTAACCAAGCTAGGTGAATGGGCAATGTGGTGAAAGATGAAATTCAATGTTGATAAATGCAAAGTAAAATAAATATATATATGAGGAGAAAATCTGAAGTACTCTTAAGCCATATAGGGTTCTAAATTAACAAATAGCTCAGGAAAGGGAATTGGTCATCACTGTGGACAGTTCAGTGAAAAACTCTGATGAATGTGAAGCTGAAAAAAGTTGCCATCTCTGGTCAATATCATATGGATTTTTTTTTAAAGTTAACACTTTTCCAGACATTTGGTTTCTATACAGTTCAGTGCCAGAGGACAGTAAAAATACCGCCATGCAAAAAGCTCTATAGCTAGTCTGGAGGAAAAGCAAGATCCCTAGAAAATTCTCTCCTGACCCACAAAAAGGGCAGTCAGCTACTACACAAAACAGAACGAATACCCCTTTAACATACCAGATTTACCTGGCCAAAAGTGACTAATGATTTCAGGTATTTCAGTATTTGTGTGCCCGGCCTGGGACACCTTGTGCTCAGCACTTTCTGAAAAGCAGGACCCGTCTCAAGACTTCTCCAACTGGGTATCTAAGAACTAAGGTATCCAAAATCATTAGTCACGTTTAAAGCTTTTGGTCTCTAAGGGCCAGCTTTTCAAGTGCTCAGCACCCACAATTGGGGCCAGATTTTCAAAGAGCTCAGCTCCTATTTAAGTACACAGATTTTCAGAAGTATTCTGTATCCAGTACCCCACTGTTACTTATATACATTGCTACTTCTTGATTTTTCCTCTTCTACTGGAAGCCCATTCCACCTATTTCACATTATTTCTGAAGAGAAAAAAAAACCCAACCACTCCAAACCTTGAATTTGTTTTACATTTTTACATACAGCATCTCTAAACTGAAATCCATGTCCCTTAGGTCTAGTTTCTCCGAGAGCTTCAAGCAAATCAACAAGTTTAATTTTATAATAGCCCATGCTTTAAATACTTCGTCACCTTTCATTTGTCATTTTAGAAGACTAAACAATCCCTGTTTTTTAATCTTACCTCATATCTAAGAATTTCCAATTTCATTTATCATCTTTCTTGCCCAGTGCTAATCTCTCTCCAAGTTAACTACAAAGGTGACTGAAATTAGATATTGTACTCCAAATTAGGCTAACTAGTGCTTTAAAAAGCAATAGACAAAATCCCAAGGCTTACATAATATATCCACTCAGCACTACCTGTTAGCCTCCTTTACTGTTCCTGTACATAGGAGTGCAAATCATCGAACCATACCAATGTAGGGTGTGAAGAGACCTTGAAAAGCCATCAAGTCCAGCCCCCTGGGCTGAGACAGGACCAGGTAAACCTAGATCATCCCTGATAGGGGGTTTGTCCAACCTGTTCTTAAAAAACCTCCAGTGAAGGGGATTCCATAACTTCCATTGGAAGCCTATTCTGGAGCTTAACTACCCTTACAGTTAGAAAGTTTTTCTTAATATCTAACCTAAATCTCCCTTATTTGTAGATCAACCTCATTGCTTTTTGTCCTATCATCAGTGGACATGGAGAACAATTGATCACAGTCCTCTCTATTAACAGCCCTTAACATATTTGAAGATTGAGAGGGAAGCTGATAAAAGTTTTCTTTTCTCAAGATCAAACATGCCCAGTTTTTTTTAACCCTTCCTCATAGGCCAGGTTTTCTAAACCTCTTATTGTTTTTGTTGCTGGACTCTCTGCAATTTATCCACATCTTTCCTAAAGCGTGATGCCCAGAATTTGATACAGTACTCCAGCTGAGGCCTCACCAGTGCTGAGCAGAGTGGACATCTAGGTCCGGTGTCTCACATACAGTACTCCTGTTGATACACCACAGAATGATATTAGCCTTTTTTTTGGTTAATATTGTGGCTCCTATTCTGATAGCTGTAGCTATCCTCTCCAGCATCTCTGGAAACACTTCATCGTTCTCATCTAAAGATCAGTAAATGTTTCTATAAAGACACTTGGCTCCTTGCTCCTCAATACTTTTCCAAACTGACTCAACATTTCCTCCCATTTGTTTAAATGATTCCTATCTGCCACTTGTAATTGAACATTACTACCCCACACTGTCTTCACTTTTCATCATTATAAAAACACGTTAAAACCTTTAATTAGTATTATTGTTTTTTACTATGTATACAGCACAGCCAAACTCTAACCCAGTCAAATCCTTCACCCAACCAAGGCTGTTATTCATATAATAGGCAATATTTCCCCCTGAGCCAAAAAAGGTATTTCCCCTATCATATTAATTATATATCACATTTGCTATATTTGTTCAGAGACAATTTCAATGTATGTCACTCCCGACTTTTATACACAGTGAGCCAGAACCAGATTCTCTTCTCTTTTCCATCTATCTGTTTATCCAAGGGTTTTATCCTGCCATCCATTACTGTAGAACCTGAACACCTCACAGACTTTAATGTATTTATCCTCATAATAACTCTGAGAGACAGGGAAGTATTATCCCTTTTTTACAGATGGAGAACTGAAAGAGCCCTACGCAGATACAAATTTATATGTGCAGATGCAGACATTTGTGGATATAAATCGGTATCCGCAGAGCTGCAGGGCTCTACCGGGAACTGCAGTGGCAAAAGGAGCAGCACATCGGGCCGCCGCTCCCAGGAGCCAGCGCCCTATGCTGGTAGCTCCTCCAGCATGGCTGCACCACCCCCAGCCTTGCCCACTGGGGCGTGCACCAGGCTCACTGGCAGTCATCCCTGGTGGTGCTAGTGTGTTCAAGCAGAGTGCACACTCCCAGACAGGAGTCCCTTCCATACAGCAGTCTGCATCTTCTGTCCGGGGGCATGCGAGCTGCTTGAACACAAGCAAGACCTGACACAGCTGCCGGTGAGCCTGGTGCCCACCCCAGTGGGCGGGGCTTGGCATGGTACAGCCATGCCAGAGGAGCTGCTGGCTCCTGGGAGCGGCGGCCTGATGTGCTGCTCCTTTCGCTGCTGTGGTTCTAGAGCCCTGCAGCTCTGCAAATACTGATTTGCATCCGTGTATATAAATTTGTATCCACACAGGGCTCTAAGAACTGAGACATAGAGAGAGTAACGGCCATATTTTTAAAGGTATTTAGGTGCTGAAAGATGCATCTTTCTGCATTTTTAGACATCTAAACTCCTTGAAAATTCTAGCCCTAACTGACTTACCCCAGCTCACACAAGAAGTCAGTGGTGGAGCAGGGAATTGAACTCAAATCTCCTGAATTGCAGGCTAGTGTCCTAACCACTAGGATGCCCTTTCTCTCAAAATAACAACTGGAGTGTCCTTTCTCTCAAAATAAATAAAGTAACAAAATACTCACAGATTTCACCTTTCATACATTAACCATGAGTCACATCTGTCATGCTGCTATTATTTACTTTTCCTCAGCAGCATCATTAAATTATTTAGGGCTTGAACCAATGCTCACTGAAATCAATGAGAATCTTCTATTGACTTCCATGGGCTTTGGACCAGGCCTTTTGTCAATAGTGGAGGCATTCATTCTGACTATGAAGTTTGTTTACCTGAAAGGCAATTTTTAAAATTTTAATACAGGAGTCGTGTTAACATATTTTTACTTGTAATTCAAAGAAAAGCAACCTGTAGATTGTTTAGAAATGCTTTGACATAGAAAGCACACCTTTTGGTAATGTTATCACAGCACCAGATAATGCAATACTGCCAACTCCGTATAGGGAATTAAGTCCCCAAATCATGAGATTTTTAACATTAATAAAACGTTGGGTTCATTTTATTTGCTTTTTGGTTTTTGAGTCTTTAGGGGTCACATTTTCAAGCTTTTCCCACTAACTATGAGAACTAGAAACTTTAAAAAAATAAAAGAAAAAAAAAGAGTGAGAAAGGTGAGAGTTTCATATAATCACCTGACTGGGGCTTTAAGAAAAATATTAAATACTGTGAGACTCAAAAAAAAAAAGAAAAGAAAAGAAAAGAAAGTCCCAAGAAATGGCAATGCTGCAATGAGTTTTTCAGTCATTATCACATCAGCCTATGAAGTGCCAACTGCTAGCACTGCTTCCAACAATACAGTAAAAATATGGTAGCACATCTGGAGCTTCCCAAACCACTTGGCCATTGTGAAGAATACTGTTCTGGGGGAGGAGTTCGGTCCATCCATATTTTTGGCAGTAATTGGTTTGTACACAGGTTTTGATCATCATAATGCAAAGAGACAGATAATTAACTCAAAAGGTTAAAGAGAAGAGTTTACCTGGGTCATTAAGAAAATCATCCAAGGAGTTCCACTTTTGAACGCCTGAATAAAATGTGCCATTGGTAGAGTTAAATTCGGTGTAGTTCCTGACACACTTATGTCTCAAATTGCCCATAAAGAGCTGGAGGCCTATAAGGGCAAAGACACTCAAGCAGAAAACGGTCAGGATCATCACATCAGCAAGTTTCTTAACAGACTGGATAAGTGCACCTACGATCGTCTTCAATCCTAGGGAGATAAAAGCCAAGAGTTTATAGACTTAGAAGCAGGAACAAAGGTGTAGTTAATTCCTTTTGAGAGCTGAAACTCTGCACAGAAGCTACAGTGCCTAATCAAAGGGTCTATGTTACATATTTGCAACCTGATGGCACAAACAAGGCAGAAGTGATTAATGTGAAAACGTAGTTAGGGCCTAATATTTTGGACAAATTTCTTCCTATTTATGTTTGTTCTTCCTATTATTTTTAAATGAAAAAGCCATTAAAAACAAAGAGAAAAATATTTGGTGGAACTAAAAGGCAAGGAGTTAGACACAAAACTGAACATATATAAAATAAAACTGCATAGATGGTATGTAATATTTCAGGTGCATATCATATGTAAGAGTAAACATATTAAAGATTTAGATAACTGATTTGTTAACAGCATGCTAAAATTTTCAAAAGTACCTAAGTGATTTAGGAGCCCAAGTCCCATCAACTTTTGAAAATTGGATTTTGGAGTCTAAGTCACTAGAACACTTGAAAATTTTATCACTTGTCATCACATAAAGAAGCGAATGTGTACTGCTTTATGTCTGAACACATTAAGTGATAAGGCCAAATCCTGCTTGCCTTACTCAGGCAAATAGTCCCACTAACTTCAACGAGTTTGCATAAAATGAGGTGACTGTGAACCATAGGGTGAGATCAAATATATGGATGCTACATTATGTAAACAGCACCAAGGAAGACTTATTCCTTTTTTAAAAGCCCTCTTATTCATTATAAATATATAGCAGGACTTCCAGAGCAATTGCATGCCAGTAGCAGCTATGTTTTTTAACTAACATTAATTTTTAATGAATATTCAGTTACCAGTAACTAATTCTTCTGGTCCTGAACAACACTAATATGGTAACATTAAAAGGAATTAAGTTAAAAAAAATGCAAAAGAAAGCAGATGAAGTTTTTTTATGGGAAATATTCATAATGAGTTGACCAGCCCACTGAACATTAGGTCTTGATTCCCAGGAATTCCACCCCATAGCACTAAACATCCATGGAAGTTGGATTAGAGCTGTATGGGTAAAACAAACAAACAAACAAACAAAACTAAAAATGTTTTTTTTAAAAAAAAACAAAACAAAAAAGAAAACACATGAGGGTTGTTAAGAAAGCAAAACATTTTTTGTTCTCTCTTCAAACTTGTTGCACAAACAAAAGGAAATCGCTGTTTCTAAGGTTGGTTGAAATCTCAACATGGACAATGGATCTTGCACTACATGAATCCACAAGCGTAAACTAATTACACCCCTGTGCGGGGTACAACTGTTACAATAGGCCATTAACTGTATTAATGGCAGTGGAATGGCCATGCAGACATTATATACTGAACTACTAGGCTGTAGGAAGGCCACGTTTTCCCACCAACCTCTCTTGGATCCCCTGTGCCAAGCCAGTTTGTGCCATGGTGGGACAGAAAGGGCTGCAACATTTGTCCCTCTGCACACTAGCCAAAAAAAAAAAAAAAAAGCTCAGGGCCAGATTTTCCAGCGCTCAGAAACCACAATGCGGCCCAATTTTCAAAAGTGCTCCCCTTTTATTTAGGCACCTAGATAAGAGCCAGATTTTTGAGTGCACTGAGCTGTTCTGGAAACCTGGTCACTTACTTTGCTGCCTAAATGGGAGTGAAGCTCTTCTAATAATCTGGCCCCAAATGAACATTAACAAATCAAGAAGCAATAGGTCTCCCAATGAGAGAATGTATTCTGCCTTGCTGCGGATCTACAAAAGGTTCTGTTACAGCCCAAATCTGCGGGTTTTTTTCAGGCAATACTCCCACACAAGTCCATGGGGCAGAGTGGGCATAAAGAAAAACAGGACCAGCCTGTTAATGGCTTAAATTGAACAGTAACAAAACAGCCAGTGAGGAAAATCAATTCTAAATACATTAGAGCAGTTTTTCTAATTGTTTTCTATCTAACTCACCGACATGCATTGTTTGAGCTTTCATCACTGGCCACTCTTTACATATACTGCCATTTGCCTTTTTGTAGTTGCTAAAACTTGGAATGTACAACTAAGAATTGGATTTTAGAGGGGAGCTCTAACTCTAGAGCTAACCCACAAAATCTAATCCTATACACTTTCCCCACAGTAATCCATGTGAAAGTCCTGAAGGACGTCCACTTTATTAATATGAATTCAAACTTAGAGTCTCCATCTGTATTACTTTAGTAAAGTGGTAACACTAGTTAGCTTGCCAGATGCCTGGATATCTTTTGACACATCACAAGGTACCTCACACAGTAATTTAGTGTGGTGTATCTCCCACCCACTATGTGGCAAATAGAGACTTGAACCTGCAAATCCTTACTCACATGAGAAAGAAGAATGGGACTCCTTGCATGAGCAAGGACAATATTAGGACCCAACCCTGAGAATACTTATTTGCACAGGTAAGATATATACAACATGAGGAAAGGTTTGCAAGCTCAGGACCCATTGCTGTTAATGTTAAGGTCAATTTCTGAAACTTATTCTATCAGTTTAGTTACTATGGTTTTAAATGGAATGTTTATCCTCCAGTGTTCGTTTTACATGTTTAATCTTTGCAGGGATCAGAGAACTCCACTTTAGAGGGTTTTCCATTTTATTTATTCATGGGTTTGGGGTTTTTTAGAACTTACAGGACCACCAGCAATTTAGTGGAAAGCGCTTTAGTAATAAAATTATAATTATTGATTAAAATAAATTATTCTTATTTCACTATTACTGGTGTATTGTTGCATTTTTCTGGGTAAAACCATAAGGGAACTTGGCATATTTATTGCAGGATCACTGTATTTTTGTCTCATCCTACAAAATCAAGATGTGACCAGAAAAGTAACTGTCATTCTCATAGTCACTCGGCTTGTGTATCACTAGATAATATATTTGAGTCACCACTAGCCAAAACGCTATGGACCTGGTGTTATGAGGGATGAGTCAATAGGAATTGAGGGCACTCAGAACCTTGCTGCAGGTGCTCTGGATTTCCCAGAGTCTGTTTCCATGGTTTTTTTTTTAAGGGTAATTGCTAGATGTATTCAAATTTAGACCACTATTAAATCTTCTATGGAACTAATCCTCCTTTGAAATAATGCCAATGAGAACACTGCAATACAGCTTAATAGAATATACTATTTATAGAGCATTAAAGGCATTTATTTAACTCTTGCAGGTCAAGCACCAAACTGGGCAGCATGCAGCAGAAAGTCTTAAGGCCTGATCCAAAACTCATTGAAGTCACTAGTCAATTAACATTAATGGACTTTGGATCAGGCCCATACATATTAATTAATGAAATATTCTTCTGAATGACTACATTCTTTCCACATTTTTATGGCTAAATCCTGTTTGCCTTACTCACATGGGTAGAACCACTAAGTTCAGATGCTATGGTGTACCTAGATAGAGGGAGCAAACAAGCGGGATTTGGCCCAAAACATTACTGTTAATAGTGGTACAGGTTAACACATTAGAACATCACCAGAGATTAATCAATTAATAAGTATTCAAAAGCAAATTGCAAAACATAAAAAATGCAAGCAACACCAAACAGTGAAAAACAATCACATCCCCCAAAACCATCCATTCCTCCTATGAAATTTACTAGATTATTAGCATTATTGAGTACGTCATCCATACCAGATGTTGGCAATCACTTACTGTACATCAGACACTTTCATGCATATTCTGGAAAAAAGAAAAGAAAAGAAAAACAAAACAAAACAAAACCACAGAGTGTGACTTGTGCAATGATTGCTATCACTTTGTCTATTCTCATCTCCTGAGTTATGCATAGTTCTCATTAATGTCTCTTTGAGTTACGTATACGTAGCAAGAAAAGAATACACTCCAATGAGTGTATTATGTTATTAGCTACAGACACATACTGCAGCTAACAGTTTTTTTATTACTTTGGAAAATTTATAAGACTGCAGTGTTTCTGCAGATCATCTCTCAAAGAGAAGGGTATGATTCTTTTCCATGCTCATCTTATACAAAGACATTAACAAGTAGCAAGTGTTTGCCACCTCCAAGTTTGATTCCTGCCCTTCAGGAGCCTTCCACTGGCTGCCTGCTTCTTGAGTGGTGTATGTTGCTACTACAAGGATGACATTCAGCCTTATGGAGAGGGCCAAAACAAGACCTCCTGTAACATGTCTTTGAAGTGGGGTTTAAATGGGACATAAGTGGGATTTAAGCAGTGCTTAGGGTCTTTTGCTGTCACTCCACACATAGGCAAATTTCACCCGTAAGGTCTGAAGAATTGTGCTCTGAGCTCTGCCTATAAATTCAGTACCGAATGACAATCAAAGTGTTTTTTACAGTCTTTAAGGACCCTATCCAATTCCCAAAGTCAATGAAAGACTCATGCTAACTTCAATGGGAGCTGGATCAGGCCCCAAAGGCCTTGAACTTATTTATCTCTGACACCACCTCTCCCTCACATCCCAACACAGAAGCTGAGATGCTCCTGTTGCCAGTGTTTGTACTGTAGGCTCTGCTGTTCATCCTCGGAAGTTGAGGGCTCCTGCTAATGAAGCTTGCTCCTGCTGACAGTCTTCCACAGTCTGAGATTGGCCATTTTCAATGAATAGGTTTAATTTATTTTATTTATTAGTTATTATCAATGACTGGGGGGGATTTCTCTGCACATAAAGTATGATATGAAGTCCACTGCAGTTGATGGAAAGATTTCCATTGACTTCAGTGAGATTTAGATCAGGCCCAACATGGGGCGTTGATGGGTGTTATTGAGTTGTCCAGTGGGCTGGCTCAAGAATTTTAGGAGTCCTTTTAAAATTAAATTGCCATGACTATAAGTGAGATCCAAAGTTCTAATTAATAAATAAAATCACCTACATTAAGGGGCTTTATTCCCAAGTAAGGCATCTGAAGTTGATGGATATATATGAGGAAATCAGAGACAAGGATTTTTTTTTTAAAATGGCACTTGAATGTACTTAATGTAGACTGATTGGGCCAGATTCTCAGCAAGTGTAAATGTAAATGGCATAATATTACTGAAATCTAATGAAAAGATGATTGAACTCAATGAACGCTTTGACTTCAGTGGGTCTACTCCAGTTAGGCACATACTTAAGGGTGTGATTTTCAATAGCACTAAGCATTAATCTAACTGCTCCCACTGAAGTCAATGGTAAAACTGTCATTGTTTCAGTAAAGCAGAGTTAAGCTAATGCTGAGTATTTCTGAAAATCAGCCCCTAAGCACTTTGCTGGGTGGAAGCCTTACATCAGCTCAGAATCTGGCCCATTAGTTCAGGAAAGCAATTTCCCCAAGCTCACAAATTTCAGGTATTTCCGTAAATAAATAACCAGATGATGCAAAAGTGTGATTGGAAATCACCTCAGGTCTTTGCAAAAGAGAGTGAATTCCAGCAATCACCCTCCTTATCTGAGAAATAACAAAGGCATCAAAAATACAATGCAGCCCAAGAATGGCATTTAAGATATTACTGTTCATCATTTTTCATTTTAAAATCAACTGTGTGGTAATATTTCATCTCGGCAAAATCCTGTATTATTATTAAAGACCCAAGCTGAGCTCCAAAAAAGACTTATAAGAATACCTAAATATTCCTTTAAAAAGGATAACTCACCTGAAATTATCTACTAGCATGAGAGCTCTCATTTATCTCTGTTTTACTAGCAATTAAATAGATGCCCAATCATTCATATCCCTCCATTTGTGTAATTTTACATGCTCAAAACACAGTTAATCTTGATGGTAAAATCCAAGGGCCAAATTCCCTGCTGGAAAAACTCCATGGAGTTATGTCAGCAAAGTATTTGGCCCTTAGTATCACGATATTAAAAATAGTTATAAGAAAGTTAGCTGAGTCTACATCCAGAGGGTGAAATGACAGAACATGTGCTACTGTGTATTGCACTAGCAAATTATATTTGGTATCTTCTTTCACCAACAAATGGCTCAATCAGGCATTTAATACTACAGAAAGGTTTGGGTGTATTTTAAATAATATCTTGTACTCTCCCTCTTCTCATTACAAAATAGCTACTATTTATTGTCTGAAGTCCAAACAAGCTTCAAGCTTACTTTCTGATTTCTTAAAATGTCACAGAATTACCACACATAACTCAGCAAAATTGCTCTGCTCTGAAGAGGTTCAGGATTGAAGACAAGATGGAAACTGAAAGGCATCCTGTGGTGGTGACTGTCCTTCCAAGTTAGTCTTCAAATTACTGGCAAAAGAGAGAGAGCTCTTTTGCTGGTAGTTTTTTTTTTGTTTAGCTATTACTGCCTTATGTGATCTGTAAATCATGGAGCTCGGCTTGCAGTTAAACCACGGCTTTCCCCAGCAGAAACATTTTCACAGTGAACACCCTAGTTGTAAAAGATCTTAAACTTTTCTGCTGGTTTGGGTTTTCCCTTCTAGGATGACAAATAAAATACAAAACAGAAATGCTACAGGTTTTCAGGTTTCAGAGAAGCAGCCATGTTAGTCTGTATTCGCAAAAAGAAAAAGGATTACTTGTGGCACCTTAGAGACTAACACATTTATTTGAGCATAAGCTTTTGTGAGCTACATCCAATGAAGTGAGCTGTAGCTCACAAAAGCTTATGCTCAAATAAATTGGTTAGTCTCTAAGGTGCCACAAGTACTCCTTTTCTTTTTACAGGTTTTCAGAAGCTTCAGACCTCTTAAACTACTCATTAAAGGCCAGATGTTGCCACCTTTCCTCACACTGAGTATTATCTTACTTTGCAAGTAGCTCCACTGACTTTAATGATACTAATACTGGAGTTAGGCACTACTCAGCATGAGTAAGATTTGCAGAATCTGGCTCTAACTGTACAAGGTGTGTTCTTAAAACATGTGCATCCTAACCACAGTATTTATGCCTAAATTTTAAGCTCTGTGTGGCTGTTAGTTATCATAGCTGAAAATATGCATGACCATACATACTTATGCTAGGTCATTTGTTTTGATTTTAATGTCATAGTGCAAGTGTTTACAATGTACTGGGTTGAAAAATTTCACTACACTTAAATGACTGTGCTTGAGATTTTGAGCAGTCTTTCTTAATTTTTCAAATATATTTGACATGTAATTGCCAACATCTGTTCAGGATAATCATCAACAGGATCTACCATGCACGGATTTTGCTATCTTCTCTACCTTGCCATGCAGGTTGTATATTTTAAACACTGAGGCTGAATGAGACCTGTCCATAGATAACACTTGGCAAGAATGTATTTTCATGGAGCTAGCTTGAAATGGGCTCATCTTTGAATAAATCACTAATTTGAAACTATTATTAATCACAGTAATAACAGCTATAAATGGGATCAAATAATTTGATTAAAACAACGCTGTGGGGAAAAGGGTTAATTCACTAATGTAAATGTGTCAAAACACTGACTCTCTTTGGGATTGTTTCATTGAAAATGTGAAAAATCAATTGGGAGAGATCCTGACTCCACTGAAGTCAATGCCAAAATTCCCACTGACTTCAACAGGGCCAGAATTTCACCCAGGGTTGCTATCCAATGTAAACAAGAGAGCACCAGAAGAATTAAGGCACCTATGTTTCCAGCCACAAAATGAGTTCAATTTTTAGCACAAACTTTGACTTGTCTGCAGAGGCACTTGGAAGTTCTAATAAATATTTTTGAGGTCATCATTTATTCTTTCATTTTTAATATAAACATCTGAAGATGTTAATGAAACTTCATTGCCATTTTCATATGGTTCGTGAATGAGTACTTTATGGATATGATAGATGATACACTGTATACAAAAGCTTATTATACAGTAGTACTCGTTTTAGTGAGCTTTGTCAGTATTAAAAAACATATGAAAAACGTCTTCTATTGACAGGTCACATTCCCTACATTCATCCATTCCCAATCAGTATCTATTGTATTAAGTCATTTTTATTCACTGTATTTGCTCCTGGAAATGGCATGTAGGCTTTAACTGCAGCCTGAGTGTTTAACCTGATTTTCACCTGAAATGACTGAGATTGTTTTCAGCGCCCGAAGTACTCTGAACGTTCGTAAGGCTGAGACATTGCCCAGGTCCACAAATTCAGTTATGTATCTGTAACAAGGGAAAGTCACACACAGACAATGACAAAACGCCAGCAAAAAACAACAGTCAAGGGGACAAGGAGAGACAGAGAGAGAATCACTTGTAGCTGAGAGCCAAAATGCAAGGATCAGGGCTTCTTACCTGGGATTACTGAAATAGTTTTAAAAGCTCTCAATACCCTGAAAGTCCGAAGAGGTGTAACACTGACTAGTTTCACAAATTCTCCTACATACCTGTAGAATTAAATCACAGTTATTTGGAATTATACAGTAGAGCATGCTATTGGATTGAATGAACAGTGCATTCACTTGTAAGAATGAATGCATCTGAATGAACAGTACACCCACTTTATAAGGCTGTTCTTATTTGCCATTCTTCCTGAGGCTATCATATCATACAGGATGCTAAATGTTCCCTACATCATAAATCTTACGAATTAGGCATAGCTTTCTTTAAAACTATACATAGGAGTTGGTTATAACAGTGCTCAGCAGTGCATATTATACATATTATACCATCTTGTTTCAATTTTAATCCCCCCGGGAATTATTTAAAACTTTAAAAAAAGAACAGGAAAATAATCTTTAAAACTATGATAGGGAATTTAAGTCTACAATATTCCCTGTCATATTGACATAACAGATTAAATCAATCACATATAATACAAGAGAAAATATCAACGAAAATAATTCCATGGGATTATTTCTCATATATTGCTTTGGTACATTGCACAACTGATGTGAGCTTTGAGAGATGATGAAAAAAGTATGTATTTATTGCCTGCAATTGCAGAAGACAGATTTGAAGTGAGGACTATACTTTCAATCCTGTGGTAATGCATTTCTCATTAAAAATAGTGGTCCTGACACTCTACAACCTTGCACATCATGTTCTCACTGATACTCATATAAAGTGAGGTAAAATGTGAGTGTAAATGCTACTGCTAGGGTAACTAATTGGAGAACTCTGATTTGGGATTGTTTCACAAGCGATTTCCTCCAACCTAGCGTAGTGTATGCAGCATGTCCACCACCTCACCTTCTAACCTCTTGGGTTCTAGCATGATTATCAGAAATTATCTTTGCATATTTTAGTTTCTGCAGATCCTCTATCCAGTGGAGTTTGGGTTTCAAGGATGCAGCTCACTGGGTTTTGTGCAGATACCTCTGGAGGGTTACAGAGAAGCCTCTCCACACCTGCTAATCCAGATTATGACCTGCAATAGCAACATTGGTTCTCTTCTCCAGAGTCTCATGGGAGAGTTTGAGCAAACAGATTTGCCTAATCAGTAGCTCCTCCTTTAGCCCACCCTCAATAGCTCTCTGTTCCATCTGAATGAGGGCTAACACCAAAACCCCCCTTTCAGCAGGAGGGGGTGTGAAAACTTCGTTCTCCAGCTGCTATTCCATCCCCAGTGGTAGAGCCTTCATGTTGGTTTGAGTTTCATTCTAACTGTGTGTAATTCAGCTCCCCATATGTCCAGAAATTATAAGTGATCAATGGCACGTGGATGTGGTTTTGCTCACTGCAGATTTGTAAAAGCATATTAATAATCTGTAGATGAACATATAACCAAACGATACAAGTGATATTGCCTTTTGTTCACAGTATGGCATTTAAAAACTGAAGAGCAATCCCAGTGAGTGCACAGGACTACACTGTAGTACTGTATATTGTATGCTCCTGTGTGATATGGAAAACAGACTCTGTGTACATTTTGCAATGCTTACTGTTCTATTGCACTAAAAGATACTGTCTGTAGCTATAATGTATACAACTAGTTCCATTATACGCTCAGGACGGGAGATAGTATTATTACACAGTAATGATCCAATAACTAAAAGAAACTATGGGACTTGTACAATAACATCTGCTAACAAAACAACTTTATCTCCTGATAGCTGTTCAGTTAACTCAGACCAACATTATATATATTGGCTGGGCACATCAAAGCTTTACACCCATGAATTTGTCTGGGATAGAACGTCACATATTTCAGCACTCTCCGTCCCTTTACAAATCTATACACTCTATTCACTGCTCTTGCTTCCATGTGCACAGGCAGAACTACCAATAGTATCACACTAACTGTAAGCAAACAAGACTGTAGAGCTACCCGAGATTCAATACAATTCTGGTTTTAATGATTTGCAAATTGCGTTTATGTAAGATACAAATCATGTCAGAATAGAGCCCAATATCCAATACCTCTCACTGTCTGCTGTTAAATATACTTGGAAAACAGGATTCATAACTTTCAGATTGTCTTGCAATCAATTTTAACTCTCTCACTGCTACATGAGTGCCTGAAGAACTGTTTGCTGCTGGAGGAGAATAAAATTGCTTCTAATCCATTCCAGCCCTTCTCAATAACTGAACCCCTCAATTCTGCCAAAAACACATTTGGTTAAAATATGTTAATACAGAATGGCTTAGAATAGGCACCAACAGGAGTATAAGCTGATTCTGAAGCATCCAGTTATTGAAATAATTTTGTTTGTCCGTGTTTGTTTTTCTCTGCAGACCCTCTATTTTAGGGGACCTTAAGTGATTAAAAAAAATCATTTGGACAGTAATTTGGCATGCAGCCTAGGAGCAAAATACTGGGGCCTATTCTCTTGCCAAAGGGTGTAGTATCTTACTGACAAGCAGACCGGTTTCAAGATCACTCTTTATTATGAGCAGGCACTATATACAGATATGAGGTAACAAAACTTTCTACTACTCTGTGTAGCTGAAGCCAGCAACTGCCCTGTCCTGGGCTTTGTTTCTGCCCCAGCAAGAAGTGTCCCAGGAAACCCAAGGACTGCATTTACAGTGCACAGGTAATATGGCATCTTTACGATGCTGGAGAACATACTCTGTAGCACAATGTGGCCTTCTGTGTGGGTGCTACAAAGCCACTGGCAGGAGAATTGGACCCCAAATTGTTTTCATAGCACTGCAAGAACTAAAACACACGCACAGTATCACAAAGAGGGAAAGTCCCGTAGGCTCTATGGGCCAAATCCTGGTTTCTTCACACAGTAGGTGAAATTCATCCTACTGCACCAGAGCCAGCAAAAGGCCTGTGATCTGCTTAAGTCCCAGGTAAACTAAGTGGGGCACAAGTTTTGTGCTGGCCCTCTCTGCACAGGAGTGAATTTCACCCAGTCCAAGTAGTTCTGTGGTGCAGTGTGAGAATAGAATATCACCCCCTTCCCCGCTCAGCTGAGAAGCAGTGGTGCAAGCAGATGTACAGTCACTTTGCAGCCTCAAGGCTAGGTAGCTGCTGCATCATGGCAGGCCCACCATTCTTACCGTTCTTCTCTCCTGGTCCACTCTTACCCACCCTCAAAGTCCTTTGTCCACTAGAGGAAAGGGAGCTGCTGAATGACACAGCTCCACAATATGCCAGAGTTGGAGACTCCTACATGAGCTCCTTGCTCCATCCACCACCTCACGGACAATGGAACCACACTCTCCTGCTTGTGCTACTTCCTGACATTCCATGCCTGTGAAGGGGATGGCAGAACTGTACCACTCCTCCCCTGTGCATTCTTCTACTCCACTTTTAAATGCAATAAAGAAGGATCACACACAGCACTGCAGGGGGAACATATTTAACTTCAACTGATGCAAAAAGACAATTAACATGGGGTTGGCCCCCAAAAGGGCCTCTTCTTCGGTGCGCCATTTTAAAATGCTTATCATAGGCATGCCCAGATGCTGATTTCAGCTAAATCCAGAGTAACTCAGGATTACAGAGTCAGAATCTCAGGTTTCAGAGTAGCAGGCGTGTTAGTCTGTATTCGCAAAAAGAAAAGGAGTACTTGTGGCACCTTAGAGACTAACAAATTTATTTGAGCATAAGCTTTCGTGAGCTACAGCTCACTTCATCGGATGCATTTGGAGTCAGAATCTGGCCATTTTAATACTAGGCATGAGCCAAAGATCATTGAAGTCAATGGGAGTATTTTTATAGAAAATAATGGTAATTATTTTACACCTCTAAATATTGTTCTTAATATTGAGCAATATTAATAGAAACTTACATCCCAAACCTGCCCCCATAAGACTCTTGCAACTAACTTCAATGACGCATAGCTGTGCCTGGACCAGGGCTGGATGGACATATTTTACCTAATTTTGGATCCACTCAAATATGATGACTCAGGAGTTCAGCTCAAATATCAATGTTTGCATTCTGCTGGAAGGAGACTTTAAACAACGGAGGAGAAAGGAAACAGCGAGAACAAAAATTCAATGGGGAAAAAAACCAGCAGAAAAATGTAGCAGAAAACGGGGTGTGGGGTGGGGAGGGGGAGAGAAAATACAGAGATACCAAGAGTGGAAAAAGGTTGGGGAAGTAGAGAAGAAGAGAGAAAATAATATATTGACAAAATAAACACAGTGTATTCTATATTGCAAAATACAGTCTGGGGCTGATTCCCCAGAGCATCACTCCAGGTTTATGCTGGTGTAATTCCACTGAAATCGATGGCCCAGATTCTCCTGAGCACTGAGATCTACTTGGAGCAGGATGGGGGAGTGTATCAAGGAGCTGATTGGTGGGTTCTGACTCTCTGAGATGATCTGCATGGGCCCAGTTTCAAGGGTCCACGTTCCAGCTGGGGATTGGTGGAACTCACCGCATTCTGACCACACACACTGCCTACGCTGGAGCCGGATGGTGAGGTGGGCACAGAGTCAGACATGAATGACTCTGTGTCAATTGAGAGCTCTCCCAGACCAGCGATATTCTTGGCTGGACAGATCCATCTGCTCACCAGCTCCTTTGCATTGCCAGAACCCAAAATAGACTGGACTTACAACGCAGAGGGCACTCAAGCATGGAGTGGGAGGCAGTGAGAGGACCTTGTTCCTAGTATATGCAACAAGCTTCTGTTTAGCTTCAAAAAACACGGAAGTTTATACCTAAATCCCCCGTAGAAAAAGTATTGGTTAAGTTACAGGGGGGAAAAGGGGTTTGTCAGCTCAGTCTAGCTTGGTGACGAAAAGAATTGCCTGAGAGCATTGCAAATCCTGAAACTTTGCTATGTTCCAACTTCCTCTCAATGCCACGTCCATTGTGGGCCAGAGATTCCTGAGCACTTCCCCACTCTACATATGCCAGAACAGTAAAGCGGCATCTTTCAGGGAAAATAACTTCTTATTTCCTTTTTAATTGTGTTATTATCTTGCTGGTTTCTGGTGTGTTATTGGGGGTCGGGTGAGATTTTTACAGGATTTTTATTTTATTTTAGGTAACTACTAATGAAAATGTGTTATTTATTGTTAACAATCCCTATTAGGCATACTAGTTACTATTTTCTGTGTACAAAAGGGAGACAGTCATAGCAAACATCAGAGCTACCTCTGCAGCATGTGTCAGGGATGGAAGTATTACAAAGGAGAAGGCATTTCAATTTTTATTGCAATGCAGTTATCACTAAACAGATGCATTTATGTATTTCATCACTTGCATTCTCATAACACTTTCCATCCAAGAATCTTACCGCACCCTACAAACATGAATTAATTAAGTCTCATAAAACCACTTAAGTAGGCATGTATTATTATAACCAATTTACAGATAGATAAACGGAGGCACAGAGAGGTTAAACAACTTGCCCGAGATCACCCAGCAAGCTGCCAAAATCTGTACTGGAACCTAGGAACCTTGGCTCCTAGTTCCCTGTTCTAAAACCACTCAAACAATTCCATAGAGATTTGTTGCAGCTGAAGTATTGTGCTAGTACATTGGTGAACAACAGTTACTAAAAAGAACAGGTGAATAGTAGTTACACTGCATGTCACACTCTTGAAAAAGAACAATGGAGTGCTACTTACGCCATAACAATGACACTGAAATCCAGCCAATTCCATGGATCTCGAAGGAAGGTGAATTCTGTCATACAAAATCCTCTTGCCAATATTTTTATCAATGATTCAAAAGTGTAAATGCCAGTGAAAGTGTACCTGGGGAGTAAAGTGTCCAAGAAAATCAAGAGCATTAGCAGTTAATGGAGAAGGAGTTGAGGCACACTCAGCTTATTCACTCTGGGCCCAGACCTACTCAGATGAGAAATTCCAACTCATCACAATAGGATTACTCATATGAGTAATGGCTGTGGCATCAGGCCCTTCGTGAGCTGCTTCATGTGTGGACCCAGGGAGCATATGAGAAGTGGGGAAGCACATGTGACAGCCTTACAATGAATGCAGGCTTCATTGCAGCGTATCTTGATGAATCTGCAGTCATTGAGTGAGGCATGAAAACTATCTAGAACACTACGTTACTGGACTCTGAAGCACGCCTGCCACAGTCAATGGGAAAGGAATGGATTATGTAGCATTCCTTGTTATAGCTCACATTTAAGTGAAAAATTCTATTCATACCTCTCATCTCTTTCTATCCAGACCATATCAATGTTCAATAGATTAAATAATGGTTCAGCTTCACCTTATGCATTACACAGAAACAGATTCCCAACTGCAAAGTTCCTGATGTTTCACTGTCTGTGGTAAATAACACCACCCATGAGCGTTAAATAGTAATGTAATGTAATGCCCTAACTGAAAATAGGCATTATACGTAATGATTTGGACCTGCTGGAATTTAGAAAGGGGGCAGCAGTGTGTTTTTATTTACTACAGTAAGTTGTGTACTACCAACAGCTTCTTCACTGTGAATGACAAAATGGATCGAAATATTCCATGAATGATCCTTTGCAATAAATATATTTGGAACAAAACTGAGCACATTCTGTATGGACAGTAGCCAGGGACCTGAGCTACAAGATTCAGAGCTGGATTGTATTTCACCCAGTAGAGTTCATGGGTGAAATCCTGGCCTCATAGACTTCAGTGGAGCCAGGGTTTCACCCTATGATTAGTCAGGTCTGGGGATTTCCCCTCAGGACCATTTCTAATAAAGAAATGAAATTATATAGCTCTAGTACTTCAAAAAGAAATGGATTTTTAATAACACCAGTAAAAAAACATAGATTGCAAGCTCTTTAGGGCAGGGACCATCTCTTTGTTATGTGTTTATGCAGTACCTCAGCACTATGGGATCCTGCACCTGTCTCTGTGTCTTTTTCCTTCACTCTTGATCTGTTGGATTGTTTTGCCCATCTGGTTGTCAGGACTGTGCTTTACATGACAAAACCATCTCAGACTGGACTGCCTCATTTTTTCCATCGGTGAGTGTGAGAGAGATGCCCCAAATTAACACACACATGCCTCAGATAATAATAAATAGTAATTTTTAAAAACACACCACCAACAATCCTCCCTACCACCTGCCTCATTGGCCTCTTATTTTTATTTTTAAACTCCTCTGATGAAGAGAAGATGCGTTTGATAACCAGGCAGAATTCTCATTCTGATTTTTGTAGGTCTGCCCCCATCTAAAAAAAATGGTGCATACACAAAAAATGCTCAGAACTCATATGCTACCACATGGGTCTCTTCACTGGAAATAGCAGTTTGTGTGTAATTTTCATTCCCCAGATTGCGGATTCTCTGTCTGGTCATGTCAGTGTCTAGTCTTTGTGTACTAAATACATACATGGTCCATTAATGCCAGCTCACATGTGGGCACATAGCACCTTATCCCAAATCCACTGAAGTCAGGAGTCATGACTTGACTAATGGGTGTTGGCTCAGGCCCTCAGGGTGAAATCCTGGTTCCATTAAAGTCAATGGGAGCTTTGCAAGTGACTTCAGTAGCGCCAAGATTTTACCCCAGTGCTCATAATCTATAGAATGGAAACATCACCATATAAAATTGCATGAACACACAAATACCACAGTTTGGTTTGGTGTTTTGCAAGAATAGGTGGTGTAGCAGATTGTGCCCAGCTGTTTCATGAGTGCACTAAGAGGGAGGCAGGTTGCAAAGTCTTCTTGTAGCCGTGCCCTTTGTTCTGCAGCTGGGCACAATTAAAGCCCGTCTCAGGGCCCTTGTAGGTGCTAGCTACTGAAGAGTCAGTGGCCCTGTTCTCCCTCCACACCAGCCAGCAGAGCTCAGTCGGACACTACATGAGTGTTTGAGACACCCTATAACATAGGTGCTGGAACTACAGGTGCTGCCGCACCCCTGGTTTGAAGTGGTTTCCATTTTGATTCAATGGCTCTCAGTATCCCCACTATACAAATTGCTTCAGCACCCCTCCCCTCTAATGGTGTGAGTGAGCTAGCAGGCCCACTGTCTCTGTGAGCCTCCCTGCAGTCTTGGGAGTGGAATCCTCTCAGAGCTCCCACTGGGACAGTGTATCTTTTACTGAGATCTTCATGGCTTCTAGATTTGGTCCTGCTTCTGGTATCCAAAATACAGGCCAAGCAATTGACAGGGGCTCTTTAAGCACATGTTTTCATTAATAAATGTGAAAACATATACAAAGAATTAAAAAATAACTTTGCTGTGCATACGCTCGTTAAAATGATAAAGATCTTTCCCTTTGTTCAACATGTCAGATGGTTTCATTGATTTCACAGTCATCGTCTAATTCTGAATGGATGTGGAGGAGGTCCTTCAGCAATTGAAGAGTTTTTATGACAACAGAAGCCACTCTGCTAAATGATCTTTTGGGGCCAAGTTAAATCCATTTCTTTTTTTCAAAATGTAAGTGTTTATTCCACTTCTTTTTAAGTGGTGCTTTATAACATATGTACAGAACACCGCTCTCTTATTCATTGTGGGGTTCTGCATCCTCACTGAGACAACAAGGCAAAACAGATTGATTTTGGCTTCTCAAAATATATTAGTCTAATTTTACAAATAATTCTTAAATTAAAGTTCATCGGGTCATTCTGGTCTTCAAAATTAGCTACCTTTGAGTTTGTGCTTTGAATTTGAGGAGGAAAGACTGAGAGGTATTTTTTTATGAAAAGAAAAGGGAAGGATTCATTCCATGCTGCATGATCAATGAATGCTTCTGTTCTGGACTATGATTTGTTGAACAGGCTATTTGGTGCACTGAAGACATTTACATTTTACTCACTGAAGGAAATGTCCAGTGCTTTAATTTTTCCCTCTAGAACATTCAAATTCCGAAGTACAGACCTGTAGCCTGACTCATGCATCCATGTGATGTCCATATTTCAGTCAAATACATGATGGGTACTGTACTTTGTAACAATTTCCAATAGGAAAAAGACAACATAGGGAAAGAGGCGTGGAAGAAAGCCACAGACATAGCTGTAAGGTAGTATACTCATACTGAAATACATGATGCATCCTGATATTAGGATGTTATGATGATCAAATCAGCTGTTAGGTTCAGAGCTGGCTTAAAGTTAGTAATTTCTGGAAGCAATTCTTTTTCTAGAAGATGTGCCTTGCATGATCTTGGGAAGCCTAAAGAAGAGAAGGGCATTTTGCTGTCTCTCCCTAAGGCCCTGACTAGACCAGCCACCAGGCTAGAGAACAGCAGATGGCTGTGTTTATCATATGTCAGACAAAAATAAAAAGTCTGTTCTGATTGGTTCAATGAGCCAAAGTAATTGTTTAATGTACTATATGTTGATTAGCTTGTGCATCTGGTATCTATTTCCATAAGGAACATTTTGAAACAACTTACAGAAATGCAAACTTACCAGACTTAACTTTAAAGCTAGCTTTTTAAAAAACAAACAAACAGGAAACTGTCAGTTAAAGCTCTGAGGGTTTTCTGAGAGCTCTGATCATCTGAGAAATTCAGACCACCCCACAGAGAATTCCAAAGGTTTGGTGGTTTCTCAGAAAAATATATCTAGAAATTATTTGTATGTACCATAGATCTTTTCATTATGGCCCTGGGCCAAAGCCCACTGACATCAACAGAAGATTGCATTGATGTTAATAGGCTTTGGATTATGCCTTTAGGTTTGACCCAAGTGTGTTCTGTAAGTATTTTCTGAAATCATTCAATTAGAAGTCCAGTAATATAGTCTACTGTATCCAGCTTCTGAATCCCTTACATGGAAACTCAGGAAGGCAGGCCAATTTTAAATGGAGCTCCAATCATAACATGATTCCATTCAGATGTAGCATAGCAGGTGCATTTAGCAAAAAGTATGAGTTTGGTAGACTGAAAATTGTTAACTTACTTTCTAAGGGAGTTTTCAGAGGCGAGAAATACCTGGCAAAACATTTTGTCAGGACAAATATTGCACAGAAGTCAATATTAATGGAAAAAATTAGATAACAGCAAACAAAATGAGAAGACTACAATGAAAGAAAGTATAGAAGAGCTAAAGGTAAGGCATATACAGTTCTGCAGAGATACTTACTCAACATATTTATTCCATGATTGAACCTCCGATTGTGCCATGAACACACAGTTGGTTAAAATAGTGCACATAATAAACATACTGAACAATGTAAATATATGAGTTAAGGAAAAATGTGACTGTGTAAAGAGACCTCATAAAAAGACCCTAATTTTTTCAAGCACCGCACATTTGATCTGATGACTCATTCATATTTTGTAGCATGCGTAAACATCAACACATAGAAGTTGTGTGCAATTATACATGAAGGAATACCTGGACCCTAATCACAGTAAAATCTGTGGGGTCTACCCTGCTTTTTTTCATTACCTACACCTTTTATGCATATTTTGTACAGTAAAATGGATGCAGCAACTGTGCATCATTCAGTGAATACAACACCCAAAACATATAATCATGTGAAGGTTTGGATTTTGTGACAGTGTGCTTAGGTGTGAACCTCAGTATGACAGGAGCATTTATGCATTTTAAACTATAAAAGGGAAATCACTCATCTGATAATTCTGTCTCAGTACTCTATGCTGTACCTTGAAACAAAGAAGAAACTATCAGTAGACAATAATATACAGGGAGAGATTGGGTAGGAAAACTGCCTGAAAATCATGTATTCATCTTCAGGCTCTTGATACCCTCCCTCAAAGCTGCCTTCCTGCTCTTTTAGTATTGGGTCATCTGAACATGCTTGGCAATGGGGCAAGCTCTAGATCACATCTTTTCATTCACTCCAATGGGCTTTGAGTCATGCCCTGGGTGTGGAAGGGTACTAAAGGCTAGTAGCTGCATTGCAGTACTGTAATTTTGCACATGTACAGGCCCAATTTACAAACACTGTTGCCTCAGTTAGGGCACCAAATATTCTATTTGGGAAATTAAGAGCAACATTCAGACTCTCCAATATGCATTCTATTCACCTAGATGCCAATTTGAGACCCCAAATAAGGAACTGGACATCCTAAATTGAGTTCCCAAGTTTGAAAATTGGGTTTCCTGAATCACTTTCTTTAAAATAAAAGCTGCATGCTGTGAAAATTACCAAGTGTAATGGGATTCTCATTTGTTAATAAAGGTTCACATTTTACTGATATTATCTGTAAGTGGGAAGCACAGAAGGCATAGGAAAATGACCTGGCATTTTGTTGATATCCTGGGATACATGTAAGAGAGAGAAAAGATAATCTGAATGAGAATTTTCTTTGTTAATTTTGAAAAGATAAACACATTTTCACTTCCCCCTCATCATAGTTCTGTGATCATTTTATATTAGAATAGCAATCTCACATGGGTTCTGGGGGTATGTCTGAAATGTTTGTATCCAAGCCACATGAAAATCATCCTTTTGTGGAAGTACAATCTCTGTTGAATACAGAATGGAATGTTTTCTGATCTACTGCACACGCAACAGCAAGATCAAATAGGTAGTAACCGCTCCATGTATTCCCGTGTGCAAACTTAGAAACCAGTAATTGAACTCAAAGGGAATACTCACCCAAACACGTTTTCCACTGCAGGGGCCTATGACTCTTGACGAGCGACTGAAAGAGGTTATCTGGGAGCCAGCCTCATTTTCTTAATTCAGGCTTAGATTGGAGTGTAATGGTTGTGCCTCTTTATCAAGTAACTTGATTAGGTTATTAAATATTTTCAGGTACAAAAAGACTGACCTTCACCTAGAAAATTGTGGATTATTTTTCAACTACAATGAAAATTCTATGAAAAAAAATGGAGAGCAAGCGATTTTCAGGCTTTTTCAAACAAGCAAAATCTTCAGTTTAAGCCTAAACAAGGAAAGATTTGCAATCACCCTGTTTCATCCCCAAAATATCTCGTATATCCATGTAGCGTTATATACCCATGTAGTCATATTGAGTAAGAAACTGAATCAAGCAACATTCCAGGGATGCCTTTATTAGAGATAGGGGGAGGAGGGCTAATCTTGTTGGTTTGAGACTACCTGGAGCAGTCAAGAGGGCATTAAATTAACACCACAGGGGAAGGTGCTAAGGCAGCAACTCTGGTACAAACTAAAACTCAGTATGTCGCAAACAAATTGAACCAATGTGATGATGAACATGAAAAGAAGACATTTTTTAGTTGTTTATGTACTACTACTAGGAGTCTGAGTAAAAAGCAAGAGGAGCTATATAATTGGCATTATGTAAACCAGCTGAGATTATTGGAATGTCAAAATCACTGGTTATATAACCTGTTAAAGACGGATACAATGGGTAAAAATTGAGGGTGAGGGGTTGCTACTATATATTAAAGACACCATTCCCTGTTTTAGAGTTACTGATAGCTCATAAGAGTAGGATCTTGAATGCACCTGCATCAATGAGCTAACTTGGAAAGCCCAGAAGGGATACCGGTGAAGGCCTGTTACAGAAAAGGGCTCTTTAATCAATCAGAAAAAGGCATAACAAGAACCAATGCTGAAGCCAGACCAATTCAAAGTAGAAATTAGGCAGAAATTTTTAACAGTGAGGATGATAAACCATTGGAACAAACTACCAAAGGGATGTAATGGATTCATCTCGTAATGTCTTCAAAATGAAGATTGGATGCGTTTCTAGAAAATATGCTTTAGTCAAACACAAGGTACTGGATTCAATATAGGGTAACTGGGGGAAATGTGATTGCCTGGGAGATACAGGAGGTCAGACTAGATGATTTAATGGTCCCTTCTGGCCTTAAACATTATGATGTATGAAAAGTTGGGGCTGATAGCCTATTATTAAGGTTGCCATTGTAAAAGCCTGTTTGCAGTTGCTTACAACTGTGCCAAATTTTAACCATTTGAGCTGTAGCGTTTCATGGTAGGTGTCTTTCTGTCAAGGATGTGCTTTTTTCCATCCCAGTGAAAATCTGTCCAAATTTGACCAAGTTATAAGCCTTTGAAAAAAAAAATCACACTTCACACATGCTCAGTACAGACTTGGATATTAGCAGCTAAACTCTCCACAGATTCTGTCCCCTGTGAGTCTGCTCAATCCTCTCACTGCCCCAGGTGCTGACCAGACTGCACATGCACAGTCCCCACAGCTCCTACATGTAACCAGACTGTGCCTGCACTACCCCCAAAGAATGACGGTGCCTATACCATCCCAGGGCTAGACGGTCAAAACTGGACTTTCCCTGTAAGTGCTGCTTCTTGATGCTCCAGGCCAGGGTGTGGCTGGGCCCCAGAATTTAGAGCAGGGAGCCTCTCTCTCCGTGCTGTTATTGATCATGTTGCTGGCACCCCATCAGTGTGGAGCAGAAAACCACCTGACTCAAATGCAGAAGGGAAAAGCCCCAAAAGCCCCAAATACCCTGACTAACACTTCTTCTGCCCCTCACAGGCCCTACTGAAGTCCTCTACTTCTTGGCTCCTTATCCTGACCCCTGCAGAGCTTCTCTTATCTTGCTTCCTTTCCACTTGATTCCCTCACTACCTCCCTTTCCCAGGGACTCGGGCATTTTCCCTTAGGAATTTCCCTGCTGTTGGTAGGCCCTATCCCACAGGAGCCTAAACTAATCCCTGTGGGTCTCTTTACAGACCCTTTCTCAGAGCCTTCCACAGCAGCCTGCCCGCTCTCTGGTCCCTCTCCCAGTTGGTGTTCCCAGTCCTTCCTGATTCTCTGCTGCTGGGGTCAATTATTTAAATTAACTCACCCTACCACGCTCAGGTGTGATTACTAATTATCCGTGGGTTGCTAGGTCACAGGCAAGGCTGAGCCCAGCTTGCATATAGAGCCAGCCAGCCTGTGACATACATCCCCTATCTCCTTCTAAAACCTTGCTCTGTCCCATGGCAAGGGTTACCACCTATGCCCGAGACCACCCCATATTCTTTCCAGCTCTCCCTTCAGGTGGTCAGTTTCCATGAGCAATTGCTCCTTTTCTTCCACAGCTTGCTGTCTGGCCTCTTCTGCAGCATCCAGGTCCCCTCCATGTTTCTCAGTCAGGAAAAGCAGGTTTCTAACATCCTCTCCATTCATTGTTGCATTGTTGCCCTTCTCACAGGCCTTGTTTTTTTTCTCCCTGTCTCTAGAAAAGCCTCCACCAATGACTTCTGCTCTCTAACGGCTGCCTGTAGAGTTTGTCTCAGGTTCACCTGGTTTCCCTTGCAGACTCGTCGCTTTCAAATCCTGGTCCCCATGGGTAGCCACAGTCACCAGCATATCCTCTGGCTGTCAAGAGGTAACTGATCATCTGTATCAGGCACTTCCCTATCCACGGCATCCATATTCACAGTAATCTCTGTGTTTACGCCCACCTCTATATGGCTTATATCAGCCTCTGTAATTTTCCCACCCTAATCTCTCTTGCCTTTTCTGTGCAGCTCTCTTGAATGGCTGTTCTTCTTTGTCATCAGCACCACCCCTGGTTCACCTGCCTCGTGGGTATTCAGACCGTCATGTGCATTCATATCATTCTACACTCCTTTCTTCCACTGCTGACTCAGGTCCCTGCATCTCTTTCTGCAGTAAGCACATTTCCTCTGAGGACAATGCCTTTATATATGGCCCACTTCTCTACAACCAAAACAGATAACACTTGTCCATGTCTTGGTCCGCGGCTGAGTTTTTCTGGCTTTCCTCACAGTTCACCCTGGCAAATCACTGTTTTCCCCCACACTTACATAGGAGTCTTTCTTAGATGGCCCATACAACAACCACCATAACATCTCCTCAGATTTACTGGACACAGGCTAGTTCAACATTAACTTTCTCTTTTAAAGTTACTTCTTTAATCTATGATAACCAAAGCTGACGTACGTGAGAACATCCATTAAGAATTTCCTTTTTCCAATGCCACACAAGGGAAAGGAGTTACTATGGACATTATCAAAGACAAGATTGAAACAAACCTCTCACGGAATATTGGAGATTTTTGTGCATATGTAGTTACACAAACAAGCAAGTAATAATTGAATTGTGTAGGAGGAGGAGGGTTTGTAGGGAAAGGCAAAAGCAGGGCTGTTCATAAGGGTCTTGGATTAGCTTCTGCTTTAAAATGTTACATAGTGCAATGCTCTTGGGACCAATGAAAATAATTTAACCACTTGAGGGGGGGTCATCACATTCAGGGCCCCACTTTAGCAGCACAAAGCAGCTTGAAGGCCAGTACAACCTACAAACTGAGAAATTCCACATGGACAAGGGAGGTGCTTAGCTGGCATTTCACTTTATTGACAGTGAGATTTTTGTCCTATTCATTAAAAAAATAAATATTCATATATAAAATATTGTTAAAATATTTGATTTTATACCAGTTTTTATTTTAACTTGAAGATCAATCTATACGTGACCTAGGCACTGTAATAAGGCCAGAGTTTCAAGTGTGTTCAGCCCTCGCAATTGGGGCCAGGTTTTCAAAAGAGCTCTACTTCCACTTCAGTCCCAGACTGAAGTGGCAAGAATTTCAAAAGTACTCAGCATTCAGTAGCTTCCACTGAGGTTTGAGCTGCATGCTCAGCACATCTGAAAATCTGGCCACTCCATTCAGGTGCCCAAATCGGAGCTGCTGGGTGCTGAACTCTCTTGAAAACCTGGTCTTAGGGGCTGATCCTGCTTCCACTGGGTCAAAGGCATATCACAGACAAACACTCACTAAAACAGACAGTAGGACACAACTCTTTATATCAAAAGGCCAAATTCAACAGAAGTTTGCTGGCTTCCACTCAAGTCCCTTAAAATTAGCTTGTGTGAAGGTACATAAAACAGAAGCCAAGTATATGTTCATGCAGAACCAGCCCCTTAGTCAGACTTATTGTTGGCTGGTGCTTGAAGTAAAGATACATTCCCCAGGAAAACAGTTAAGATGACCATGTCTTCATAAATTATTCACAATACTAACATTGAAAATTTGCAGATGACAACAACCTGGGAGGGGTTGCAAGCAGTTTGGAGGACAGGATTAAAATTCAAAACAAACATTGACAAATTGGAGAATTGGTCTGAAATCAAAAAGAGGAAATTTAGCGAAGGTAAGTGTAGTGCTTTGCAAGTAGGAAGGACAAATCAAATGCACAACTGCAAAATTGGTTAGGACCTAGGTGGTAGCACTGCTGAAAACAATCTGGGGGTTTTAGTAGATCACGGATTGAATAAGAACCATCAATATGATGCTGTTGTGAAAAAGCTGCAAAACTGGGGTGCGTTAACAGAATTATTGTACGTAAGACATGGGAGGTAACTGTCCTGTTCTAGTCAGCACTGATGAGGTCTCAGCTGAAGTACTGTGTCCATTTCTAGGTATCACACTTTAGGAAAGATGTGGACAAACTGGAGGGAGTCCAGAGAAAAGCAAAAAAAAAAAAAAAAAAAAAACGGTTTAGAAAACCTGACCTATGAGAAAAGGTTAAAAATCTGGGCATGTTTGGTCTTGAGAAAAGACCACCCAGGGGGCACCTGATAAGTTTTCAAATATGTTAAGGGCTGCTATAAAGAGGACAGAGATCAGTACTTCTCCATGTCCACTAAAGGTACAACAAGTAGTAATGGGCTCAATTTGCGGCAAGGGAGATTTAGTTTAGATATTAGGGAAAACTTTCCAGCTATAATGGTAGTTAAGTGGAACATGCTTCCAAAGGCGTTCCCGTCATTGGAAGTTTTTAAGAACAGGTTAGACAGACAGCTGCTAGGAATGGTCTAGGTTTACTGGGTCTGCCTCAGTGCAAGGGGCTAGATTTGATGACCTCTCAAGGTCCCTTCCAACCCTACATTTCTATGATTTCAGTGTTAAATAGTCAAGAATTCTCAATCCACATTCCAGCTCTAAATATAGTTCTGCCCAATTTCCTCCATATCCTTTAATAAACAAAGAATGTTTTAGAGAGAGACATTGCTAATATAAAGAAGCAACAACCCTAGAACACAAGGTATCCTCATGCAGTTAACCATCAGTTACTAACCAGGCCCAAACCTGCTTAGTTTTGAGAATTAGAAAAGATCAGGCCTATTCAGATCAGTGACACCATCTGTTGTTAAGTATCCATCTGCTAGCCCGACAATTGCTATTTACTCTGACTCCTAGAATTTAGTCATTCCAGAAGATGTTTTTACACTTTCAGAATCACAAAAGGTGTTGAGAAGTGCTTGTCCCCAGTGAAAGATCCCAGGGTGTAATACTCAGAAAGATCTCCAAGTTTGAAAAATTGTCTGGTTGACTCATATTTCACCTGTCTCTCCTGGTCTCTCCCAAGATACATCAACAAAAATATCTAGAAAGAGACATGCACAATATAGTAGAGAGATCTGTTTAAGGTACTTGATAGCCTACTGGTGTGCACATCACAGGGATTAGAGACTCTGATGGGATGAGCTAAAACAGTTCACCACCTTATGGAATTTACACCAACTTTTTCAAACTTGGATGCATAAAGTTAGGCATCTATATCCATATTTTGGCTCCTTAAGGAAAGCAGCCTAATCTTCAAAAGCGCTGAGCATGATCAACTTGCACTGAAGTCAAGTGCTCAGCATCTTTGAAGACTAGGCTGTTTTTATTTAAGTGCCTTAAACATGGATGAAGAACAGATACCTAAGCTTTAGTCATCCAAATTAGAGCATCTAAGAACTTTTTTTTATTATTAATCCAAATTTTGTTGGACTGCCATTTTGCACTAGTCCCCACTATTCTTTGGCAAGTTAGAACTACTGATTGCCCCAAACAAAAACGCCAGGCCAATCTTCTCAGTCCTTGAGCTTTGGATCTGAACTCAAACTTCACTTCTCACCTTCCCCACCCTTTTACTGTCATGGGCAGAACCCAAAACTCAAACCAATCTCTCTCTCTGCATATATCGATTTGAAATCACCTGGAGAAACTATCAAAGGAAGGCACCAATCACCAAGAATGGGAACCAAGGCCATTGCAGCTGAGTGCCGAAGTGGTGAGATTCCCTAGACCAAGTGCCAGAACCATCAACACACATGCCATGGCAAGGGCCTAACAATTCAAGCAACTCACTGAACTGAAAGGAAGGGGTAAGTATTGAAAAGGATACAGTAGATCTGGGGAGCTAGAGTGACCAGAAGCTACAGCAATCAGGAAGTTATCTGCAATACTGGAATTTATACCCACCAACGGATGGTGCACAATGGACGCTAGGGGATGTGGCTTGTGTTCTAAGCCATTACCACTTCCCTCCAGGGTCAAAGTTCTATGAGCCATGAGAGTTTCACTGGTATCATACTAGTAAGCTAGAACCCCAAAATAAGAATACAGGTGCATGGTGTTTTTAGAGAACTGAATTTATTGTGCCCCTTTGAACTATCCTCTTCCCACGAATCCATCTTCTCTTGGGACCTATTATAACATTCCAAATTGCTGAACAGATTCAAATGGCCTTATATATCTGCCAGAGACATGTTTCCTGTCCCCCTGCCTTAATGCAGAATTTCCTCATAAAAATACAGCTGCCCATGTGTCAAGGTTCCTCCCCCACTCTGAACTCTAGGGTACAGATGTGGGGACCTGCATGAAAACCTCCTAAGCTTACTTTTACCAGCTTAGGTTAAAACTTCCCCAAGGTACAAATTAATTTTATCCTTTGTCCTTGGAATAACCACTGCCACCACCAAACTCTAACTGGGTTTACTGGGAAACGTAGTTTGGACACGTCTTTCCCCCCAAAATCCTCCCAACCCTTGCACCCCACTTCCTGGGAAAGGTTTGGTAAAAATCCTCACCAATTTGCATAGGTGACCACAGACCCAAACCCTTGGATCTGAGAACAATGAAAAAGCATTCAGTTTTCTTACAAGAAGACTTTTAATAGAAATAGAAGTAAATAGGAGTAAAGGAATCACCCCTGTAAAATCAGGATGGTAGGTATCTTACAGGGTACTTAGATTCAAAACATAGAGAATCCCTCTAGGCAAAACCTTAAGTTACAAAAAAGACACACAGAAATAGTCATTCTTTCAGCACAACTCTTTTCTCAGCCATTTAAAGAAATCATAATCTAAAGCATACCTAGCTAGATTACTTACTAAAAGTTCTAAGACTCCATTCCTGGTCTATCCCCAGCAAAAGCAGCATACCGACAGAGAGAGACAGACCCTTTGTTTCTCTCCCTCCTCCCAGCTTTTGAAAGTATCTTGTCTCCTCATTGGTCATTTTGGTCAGGTGCCAGCGAGGTTACCTTTAGCTTCTTAACCCTTTACAGGTGCGAGGATTTTTCCTCTGGCCAGGAGGGATTTTAAAGGGGTTTACCCTTCCCTTTATATTTATGACACCATGGATGAGGACTAACAAGTCTTGAGCTTGTGACAGTGGAAACAGTCTACTCCAGAGGGCAATAATCTCTAACATTACTGACTTCCAACAAGAGTAGTGACAGGAGGCTGGTACAATCTGGGAGAAAGCTGGTACCAGCAAGAAAAGTGATCAGGTGTTCCATCTATGTGCGTCTCCCCTGCCTGTCCTAATGGGAAAAAATGCACTGCCACAATATCTTCTATCATGACAGGAGCTGGGAACTGATATATCATATAAAAGCATAAATGGCTCTTTATCTCCCCAACACACATTAGAGGTGACTTTGGTGTCCCTCATTTAGGAGTGGGACCAGACTTGTCTCCCTTCAAGGTATGATCTAGCCTCAGTGCCACGAGACTGGAAGTGGAAGCGGGTCCTTCCTCACAAACACCACTCTTATAGAAGGAGGAAGAGAAGAAGACATATCCATCTCCTTGCAGACTAATTCTGATATGGGAAGAAAGGCCCCTGGAGTAGACCCACCTCACCCCAAAGACAACCTCTTCCTCCAAATGGCATTTGAAATATATTCCTGCCTTTTGAGAATGTACATAAGCCTAATGTTCTCAAGAATATGGCCGCATCAAATAATGGATTTGAATCTGAACGCATTAAATGGATGAGAAGATTAAAAAAAAAAACATGCCTAAAACACAGTAATAATGCAAATTACTTCAATTAACAAAGTGTTATCAAATCCTATGCATTTTTTTCCTAGTAGAACACCTTTCTAAATAGCCATATTGTCAAAGATAAATTGGACTAGCGAGGCTGTATAGGTCCCTGAAAAATTAGGTCCTCTCTCTATGGAAATCCCAGAGGAGGAGCTGTAGATAAATCTATTTCATCCAAGAACCTTGGGCTCCTCATCCTGTTTGGAAGAGGATTCTTTCTTCTGCCTCCTGTGCCATTCTCTTCCACTTGCACTATATGTTCCATAATTGGAAATGGAGAGATGGTATCTACTAAACAAGTTGCTTCAGACACTTTTGTGACAGTGCACCCATTTGCTAACACTCTTCAGGAAAAAAGACAGCTTAATATTTTCATGCAAGGCAATAGACCCAGCTCCTGAGTTCATGTCTGTGATATTATCTGCTTGAGTACTTGCCAATTGAGGCTCCATTCAGCTTGGAATATTGACTTCCTGTTTATCCAGTTGCCCTTTGTATTTAGAGTTCTCTTGATGTAAATAGTGTTTATCGACTGAAAACGACGTGCTGCCTAATGTAGGAACTCTCCTACCATCCTAGTGAGACTCGATCTCTTCCTTCCCTCCTTCTGCTTGTTGCTGTATGAGACAGCTGTTAGTAAGGTGTAACTGAAGTGTTTCTGGAACTAAAATGTTGTTAGCTTTATGGCATTTCACTCCCAAAAAATTATGCTTCTGATCTGACCATATTTCTTGTTCTGACATGTCTCTGAAGTGCACACCCCGAGCTCTCATTGCTTTAACTCTTGAAGGTACTGAGACTGGCTCTACCTGCATTATCATCATTTGAGTCACCACCACTTCAGGCAGCTTCTGACCGGGGACATATTTCTGCCCTCTGCAATACATACACAATCTCTATTGGTTTCACTTGGGGTTGCATGGTTGTGTGTGAGTGCAGAATGGGCCCCCAGACCTATAACTGAGAGTTGTGCATTTATTCTTTCTGTTAACAGATTGTAGTTACCAAATTCTTCTCTCAGACCAATGCAATTCCATTGATCTTGATTGACTTCAGCGAAGTTGCACTAATGTAACTGTGAACAGAGCTGTGCCCCAGCTTCCAGCAGCAAGTGTTTAACTGTTCTCAGGTGAATCTTGAGTCACAATGAAATGTCTCTGCACAATCCCAAGGTTCTTAGTAACCTTGGAAATGTCTTGGATGGTATTATCTGTTCATTTTTAAGTTGAACTATTGTCACCTGAACCTTCACAGATATTTTCTCTGAGAGCAACATAGACTTAAGAGCATGAACTATTTCTTCCACTGGATGATGTATCCATTTAAAGGGAATTTGCTGAATTTGATAATAAATCAATAATTCTGTGATATCTCCTTAATGCCTATTATTACTCTTTTGTCGCTATGGACACTGCTTCTACGGAATGGACTCAGACTAAAATGTCATCTAGTCATTTTAGCTATGTGTGGATTCTCTGAGTTCTCAGTCTGGCTATCAATACTGGAACCTTTGTGCAGACCTTGGGAGAAGCTGATAAAGCAAAAAGAAGGCAGTGGTACTGATAATAGATGTTCATATAAACAATATAGAGTAATCTTTTACCACATAGGTGTGCCTCATGGGAGTTGTTGTTTGAGTGGCTCATGTCCCCAGTGTCTCTTATGGGCCAAACTCCCAGGATGAACTATGTTTCCCATGATGTACACACAGTCACGTGACTCTCCTGATCCACCACATGGCACAATCAGAGCCATTTGGACAAAAGAAAGAACCATGTCTCCTTCAAGGTCTCTTCTTCATAAGACACAGGAAACATGATCAGAAATGACTGAAGAGTGGGAGTTGTGTTATTTGGAATACAAATGAAGTTATGGTGGAATCGAGTAGAGGATCCAGTTCAAGTGGATAGTGAGGTGTGCATGTCATCCAGTCCCATTTACTTTCAAACTGACTGAAATGAATTATGTTTGTCTGGGTGAATTTCACCTGGGCTAACCATGCCAGCACAAGGCCTATACACTGCCTGAGGGCTTAAGTGAGACCTATGTGGTGCACAGACTTTGTGCTAAAAGAAAAGGAGTACTTGTGGCACCTTAGAGACTAACAAATTTATTTGAGCATAAGCTTTCGTGAGCTACACCTCACTTCATCGGATGCATTCAGTGGAAAATACAGTGGGGAGATTTATATACACAGAGAACATGAAACAATGGGTGTTACCATACACACTGTAACCAGAGTGATCACTTAAGGTGAGCTATTACCCGCAGGAGAGCCGGGGAGGGGGAACCTTTTGTAGTGATAATCAAGGTGGGCCATTTCCAGCAGTTGACAAGAACGTCTGAGGAACAGTGGGGGGTGGGGTGGCGGGATAAACATGGGGAAATAGTTTTACTTTGTGTAATGACCCATCCACTCCCAGTCTCTATTCAAGCCTTAAGTTAATTGTATCCAGTTTGCAAATTAATTCCAATTCAGCAGTCTCTCGTTGGAGTCTGTTTCTGAAGTTTTTTTGTTGAAGCATTGCCACTTTTAGGTCTGTAATCGAGTGACCAGAGAGATTGAAGTGTTCTCCAACTGGTTTTTGAATGTTATAATTCTTGACGTCTGATTTGTGTCCATTTATTCTTTTATGTAGAGACTGCCCAGTTTGACCAATGTACATGGCAGAGGGGCATTGCTGGCACATGATGGCATATATCACATTGGTAGATGTGCAGGTGAACGAGCCTCTGATGGTGTGGCAGATGTGATTAGGCCCTATGATGGTGTCCCCAGTGAATAGATATGTGGACACAGTTGGCAACGGGCTTTGTTGCAAGGATAGGTTCCTGGGTTAGTGGTTCTGTTGTGTGGTGTGTGGTTGCTGGTGAGTATTTGCTTCAGGTTTGGGGGCTGTCTGTAAGCAAGGACTGGCCTGTCTCCCAAGATCTGTGAGACTGTATTTTCCACTGAATGCATCCGATGAAGTGAGTTGTAGCTCACGAAAGCTTATGCTCAAATAAATTTGTTCGTCTCTAAGGTGCCACAAGTACTCCTTTTCTTTTTGCGAATACAGACTAACACAGCTGCTACTCTGAAACCTGTCATTATGCAAGGCACTGAATTTAGCCGTACGGAGTGGAAATCTATCAACTTCATGAAAAAACTCGTACAGATACAGACAGACATCATCTTCCTTTCCAAATGCAAACAGATGGACATCATACCAAAAGGACTGAAGGTAAAAAATCCATTACAATCTACATACCACACAGACGATGCTGACAGCTTGTGCCACACGCTCTCAAAGAAACTGCGGAACCACCTGATCAACATCCTCTACAGCAAACAGGGAAAGATTAAGAATGAGCTCTCAAAACTGGATACTCTCATAAAAAAACAACCTTCCACACAACCTTCCTTACAAAAACTAGACAAGCCATTTACATTTGCTTCTCTACAAAAGAAAAAGGACACTAAACTATCTAAACTTCTACATGCCACAAGGGGCCACAACAGTGGTTCCCTTAACCCACCCAGCAATATTGTTAATCTATCCAACTATACTCTTAGCCCAGCAGAAGAATCTGTCCTATCTCGGGGCCTCTCCTTCTGCCCCTCCACCCCCACGAACATGATACAGTTCTGTGGTGACCTAGAATCCTATTTTCATAGAATATTTTCGACGCCTCCGACTCAAGGAATATTTCCAACACACCTCTGAACAACATACTAACTCACAGAGAGCTTCCTACCAAGACTACAAAAAGAAGGATTCTGGGTGGACTCCTCCTGAAGGTCGAAACAACAGACTGGACTTCTACATAGAGTGCTTCCGCCGACGTGCACGGGCTGAAATTGTGGAAAAGCAGCATCACTTGCCCCATAACCTCAGCCGTGCAGAACACAATGCCATCCACAGCCTCAGAAACAACTCTGACATCATAATCAAAAAGGCTGACAAAGGAGGTGCTGTTGTCATCATGAATAGGTTGGAATATGAACAAGAGGCTGCTAGGCAGCTCTCCAACACCACTTTCTACAAGCTATTACCCTCTGATCCCACTGAGGGTTACCAAAAGAAACTACAGCATTTGCTCAAAAAACTCCCTGAAAAAACACAAGAACAAATCCGCACAGACACACCCCTGGAACCCCGACCTGGGGTATTCTACCTGCTACCCAAGATCCATAAACCTGAAAATCCTGGACACCCCATCATCTCAGGCATTGGCACCTGACTGCAGGATTGTCTGGCTATGTAGACTCCCTCCTCAGGCCCTATGCTACCAGCACTCCCAGCTATCTTAGAGACACCACTGACTTCCTGAGGAAACTACAATCCATCGGTGATCTTGAAAACACCATCCTGGCCACTATGGATGTAGAAGCCCTCTACACCAACATTCCACACAAAGATGGACTACAAGCCATCAGGAACAGTATCCCCGATAATGTCACGGCAAACCTGGTGGCTGAACTTTGTGACTTTGTCCTCACCCATAACTATTTCACATTTGGGGACAATGTATACCTTCAAATCAGAGGCACTGCTATGGGTACCCGCATGGCCCCACAGTATGCCAACATTTTTATGGCAGGTTTCAGAGTAACAGCCGTGTTAGTCTGTATTCGCAAAAAGAAAAGGAGTACTTGTGGCACCTTAGAGACTAACCAATTTATTTGAGCATAAGCTTTTGTGAGCTACAGCTCACTTTATCGGATGCATACTGTGGAAAGTGTAGACGATCTTATTATATACACACACAGCATGAAAAAATACCTCCTCCCACCCCACTCTCCTGCTGGTAATAGCTTATCTAAAGTGATCACTCTCCTTACAAGGTGTATGATAATCAAGTTGGTGTATGGAAATGTATGTATGGTGTATGGTGCTGGAAATGGCCCAACTTGATTATCATACACAGTGTAAGGAGAGTGATCACTTTAGATAAGCTATTACCAGCAGGAGAGTGGGGTGGGAGGAGGTATTTTTTCATGCTTTGTGTGTATATAATAATATCTTCTACACTTTCCACAGTATGCATCCGATGAAGTGAGCTGTAGCTCACGAAAGCTTATGCTCAAATAAATTGGTTAGTCTCTAAGGTGCCACAAGTACTCCTTTTCTTTTTGCGAACATTTTTATGGCTGACTTAGAACACTTCCTCAGCTCTCGTCCTCTAATGCCCCTACTCTACTTGCGCTACATTGATGACATCTTCATCATCTGGACCCATGGAAAAGAAGCCCTTGAGGAATTCCACCATGATTTCAACAATTTCCATCCCACCATCAACCTCAGTCTGGACCAGTCCACACAAGAGATCCACTTCCTGGACACTACGGTGCTAATAAGTGATGGTCACATAAACATCACCCTATACCGGAAACCTACTGACCGCTATTCCTACCTACATGCCTCCAGTTTTCATCCAGACCACACCACACGATCCATTGTCTACAGCCAAGCTCTATGATACAACCGCATTTGCTCCAACCCCTCAGACAGAGACAAACACCTACAAGATCTCTATCAAACATTCTTACAACTACAATACCCAACTGCTGAAGTGAAGAAACAGATTGACAGAGCCAGAAGAGTACCCAGAAGTCACCTACTACAGGACAGGCCCAACAAAGAAAATAACAGAACGCCACTAGCCATCACCTTCAGCCCCCAACTGAAACCTCTCCAACGCATCATCAAGGATCTACAACCTATCCTGAAGGACGACCCATCACTCTCACAGATCTTGGGAGACAGGCCAGTCCTTGCTTACAGACAGCCCCCAAACCTGAAGCAAATACTCACCAGCAACCACACACCACACAACAGAACCACTAACCCAGGAACCTATCCTTGCAACAAAGCCCGTTGCCAACTGTGTCCACATATCTATTCACCGGGGACAACATCACAGGGCCTAATCACATCAGCCACACCATCAGAGGCTCGTTCACCTGCACATCTACCAATGTGATATATGCCATCATGTGCCAGCAATGCCCCTCTGCCATTTACATTGGTCAAACTGGGCAGTCTCTACATAAAAGAATAAATGGACACAAATCAGACGTCAAGAATTATAACATTCAAAAACCAGTTGGAGAACACTTCAATCTCTCTGGTCACTCGATTACAGACCTAAAAGTGGCATTGCTTCAACAAAAAAACTTCAGAAACAGACTCCAACGAGAGACTGCTGAATTGGAACTAATTTGCAAACTGGATACAATTAACTTAGGCTTGAATAGAGACTGGGAGTGGATGGGTCATTACACAAAGTAAAACTATTTCCCCATGTTTATCCCCTCCCCCCCCCCCCCCGCAATGTTCCTCAGATGTTCTTGTCAACTGCTGGAAATGGCCCACCTTGATTATCACTACAAAAGGTTTTCCCCCCACCCACCCCGGCTCTCCTGCGGGTAATAGCTCACCTTAAGTGATCACTCTGGTTACAGCGTGTATGGTAACACCCATTGTTTCATGTTCTCTGTGTATATAAATCTCCCCACTGTATTTTCCACTGAATGCATCCGATGAAGTGAGCTGTAGCTCACGAAAGCTTATGCTCAAATAAATTTGTTCATCTCTAAGGTGCCACAAGTACTCCTTTTCTCTTTTCAAATACAGACTAACACGGCTGCTACTCTGAGACTTTGTGCTGGCTCTCTGCACAAGGGCGAATTTCACTCAGAGATTAAATATCCCATTTGTGCCTCAGAAAGCTTCAAACTTTGGATCCAAGTGCTATTGCTAATGATGTTTATGGAAAAACTCTCAAGGACTTAAATGAGAAAAGGATCTGGGCCCATACTTTTAAAATATTATACTATCCAGATCTTTAACTTTTAAAGTGTCAGATAAAATATTTTTGTAACTATTGTCATAAATGAATACTCAAGCATACATTGTTGTTTTTTGATAAGACATAATAGTGTATTTGTTCAGTTACATAGACAGATATTGGGCCAGGGCCTCAGATTGGAATAGACCCTTGACTTTAACTGAGCTACACTAATTTACACCATCTGAAGATCTGGCCCATGATGTACATTTTTAAAAAGCCAGGTCTTGGACTATTGAGTGTAAGTGTTTAATTTTTTAAATAATCATTTTCATAGATTCCAAGACCAGAAGGGAACATTGTGATCATCTAGTCTGACTTCCTGTATAACACAAGCCATAGAACTTGCCCCAAATAATTCCCAGAGCAGATCTTTTAAAAAAAACATCCAATCTTAATTTAAAAATTGTCAGTGATGGAGAATCCAACATGACCCTTGGTAAACTGTTCAGCATTAACACTGCAGAACAATTTTCTTTGTTTAGATTATTTAACTTGCAAGAATTCAGATGTATGCTTGTCTCCTTCCTCAGGGCTACAGCAGCTCACCTCATTTAAGTTGCATTCTAGGAATTCTGAATCACTGTGTGGGTGAGGTTCTAAATTCTGTATCCTGTCATCAGTGAAATGAGTAGGAGGTTATGGGGAAGGACCTAAAGACCTTTTGGGTCTGAGTGCAGGCTCGTACCTTTTAAGGATTACTCTACATTGGGACATGTAAGGGTGCAATCACACCATCCCCAGCAACAGCACCCAGCTTTCCTTCTGAAAGTGCATTGTGCCTTTCTTTCCATGATTTGCTGGCCAATATAGATTTGGGGAGGAGACAATGATCCTGCCTTCTCGTCACCTACTCTGGGATGTCTAGTGCCAGCAGTAGTGTTAGCCCCACTCAGTTTTGTATTCACTCAACCACAAGGACAGCCCATGAGGATGGAACAGTGCTGAAGGAGGTATGCATGCATCCCAGCAGAGAATTATCACATGTGTGAAGTTTGCTTCTGACTGGGGAAGGGGACAGATGGAATTTATCCTGGTTAGCTTCCCCTGATGTATCACAGCAAATCTCCTGCACTGACTCCCAAAGGTGCCCTCTCTTACTAACTCTGGGCCAAACCTTGCTCAACTTCATTCACACAAGCAGTCTCATCTAAGTCAATGGGGCTGTTTGCATGAGTAAGACAAGTAGGGTTTAGCTCTGTATTTCCCATAAAAGCCATTTTACGCATCTTATTTACGAAAAATCTAACACATTTCTAGTTATGTCTGTAGTAAATGAAATCAAATATGCAGCTGTCAAACAGCTTGATAAAACCAAATAATTTCATACCCACATCCGCTTGTATCAGATAACATCAGAAGGTGGGAAGTCACCTGAAAGGATATGAATGTACCAAAATTTTAATTGCTGCTCTTCTGACTGGATGGAAAGGACTAAGTATATACAAGGCAGGAGTGGCACTAAATCGAAAGATTGTCTTCCCTTTGTTCAGTACTATAAATGTCTGAAAAACAAAATGGAAAATTAAATGAGAACATTTAGTGTTTGCATTTATACATCAGGGCCCTCTCACTCAGTTCCCAACTGCAGATTCCCTCCCATCTCAGTGCCCTTAATTCCCTTCCCAGATCCTTCCAGTTGCGAATTTCCATTCACGCAATGAACAGTTCCCCAAAAGACCTTTCCAAATGCCGAGTCTTTGCCCACCTCAGGAAAAATGCCCCAAACTTCCCTCTTCACCTCCCTCTGAGCTGAAAATTCCTTCCTGTCCTATGCAGATTCCTCTGAAACCCTGTGTCACCCACGGTGGTGTTTGAGACACTGCATTTATTCTGAAGTGTGTGGTAACTGATGACCTTGTTATGGTGAGTTAGGATGCTCAGCACCTTGCAGGACCAGGCCATGAGAATCCCATCCTATAGCATGGCCTGCTCTCGAGAGCCACATCAACCCAACAAACTCACAAGCTCCAGGATAGTTCAGGGTGTTGTCTTAATGAAGACTGTCATGGTTCCTTCCCCACCTGAACTCTGCGGTACAGATGTGGGGACCCACATGAAAGACCCCCAAGCTTATTTTTACCAGCTTAGGTTAAAAACTTTCCCAAGGCACAAATTCCGCCTTGTCCTTGAACAGTATGCTGCCACCACCAAGTGATTTAGACAAAGAACCAGGGAAAGGACCACTTGGAGTCCTATTCCCCCAAAATATTCCCCCAAGCCCTACACTCCCTTTCCTGGGGAAGGCTTGAGAATAATATCCTCACCAATTGGTACAGGTGAACACAGACCCAAACCCTTGGATCTTAAGAACAATGAAAAATCAGTCAGGTTCTTAAAAGAAGAATTTTAATTAAAGAAAAGGTAAAAGAATCACCTCTGTAAAATCAGGATGGAAAATACTTTACAGGGTAATCAGATTCAAAACACAGAGGATTCCCCTCTAGGCAAAACCTTAAAGTTACAAAAAACTGGGATAAACCTCCCTCTAGCAAAGGGAAAATTCACAAGTTGAAAACAAAAGGTAATCTAATGCGCCTTGCCTTATTTACTTACTCTTTTTGTAATATCAGAGACTTGTACAGGATGGTTTATAGGAGAAGGAGTTTTTTGACCTGATGCTTCTCTGCTTTCCCCAGAGAACACACCAATAAAGCCTTCCCCTCTCCCCCCAAGATTTGAAAGTATCTTCTTTCCCCATTGGCCCTTTGGGTCAGGTCCCAATTTGAGCTTCTTAAACCCTTACAGGTAAGGAGGAATTCTAGGCTACCCTTAGCTGTATGGTTATGACAAAGACAAATTGATCTGTCTGAACTAGGATGGATATGCTCTTGCATAATAATTATCTTCTTCCTCTGATCTCATCAGCTGGGGTCAGGTCATCATTAGCACTAAGGACCTCCTGCTTTCCATCTTCTTTGATACAGCCCATCCATTGCTTCCTCACCTTTCCTCTGAGTTTCTTTCCTATCACCCTCTCTTCCCATGCTATTTTCACCAGGTCTTCATTCATCCTCCGCATGTGTCCAGATCCATAGAGTTGCATTTCTTGGATTTTGTCAGCCACATCACGACTTTGATTTCCATCCTAATACTTGCATTTCAAATTCTGTCTTTGTGAAACTCCTCTAATGGGCAAAGACATCTCATCTTAAACACCTCTAAGCATCAAAGTTACCATCTCTTTTGTCACCCATGCTTCTGCAATATACAGCTTTGTGGGGTGCACCACTGTCCTGTACAGTTGGGATTTTAGTCTCAGTGGCATACGCTTGTCATTCACAACCCCTGTGATGTTATTCTATGCTCTTCCAGCACTCCCCAATCTCAATTGTATCACATTCAAACTCTTCCAGTGCTCTCCAATCTGAACTATATCTGACCTTCAAACTTGCCATCTTCCCATGCACAGAAGTACTTGAACTGGTCAATCTGGTTTAGTCTGACTCCATTAATCTCTATATCTAGTTTCCCTGTGGCATCTCCACTGCCCACATGACCTCAATCTTAGTCATGCTCATTTTCATCAGATGCCATTTTAGCTAGTCATACCACTGGTTTACTATTTCTTCTAGATCTTCCATTTGAGGATGCACTAATTGGTATGTCATCTGCATACAGGAGCCTGTTCATGCATAATACCCTCCACTAATTCCTTGTTTCATTCCTGGCCAAATTCTCACATAGAATGAGCACCTCACTGCCAGCACTGTCTGACCCCATAGCCAATGAGGATGGGACTAAAAGGTTCACCCCAAGGTCACCCCAAGCAAAAGGGATCCTCAGATGGCAGAAAATTAGTGCGGAACCTCTTACGCTGCTCTTCCTTCCTGCTGCCAGCAGAGCAGGGGACTGAAAACAGCTAGGCAGCCAATAAATGCCCTAACTGCGCACAGAGAGACTGACCTGCATGTGGAGGCAGCAAGATCAGGGCAGTTCAAATGTGAGCTTTAAGCAATTTTGGAACTTACCCATCAAGAATCTGGCTTTCAAGACTAAAATACTACAGCTATGTCCTGTTGCTTCTGCCTGGGCACGCTGTATTTAAATAGCCACAGATTATTATAGACTGATTCCAGGCATCTCAAGTAAGTAATCTACTTCTGTGTCTATTTAACTTTTGCTACTTTTTCTATTTAAGTTTGTACAACATAGGAACAAAAATGCAAGTGATTACATCACGGAAACATATAGTAATTTCATGTACAGGTTTATGGGAGAAACATACAGTCTAGAGGAATACATCAAAAAATTGAAAGTTCTCAGAATGCTCGTTTGTGGGTGTTATTTTCTCATCCATGTTATAACATGTTTGAAGTACAGGAAAGCAAGTTACGCAGCCATGCAGTCAACAGCCTTTTGAGGGAGCTGCTTGTACTGTAGTGGCTCTGGTCCAGCCCACACGATTCTCACCAGGTGATATTCACTCCAGGATGAAATCCACCCTGGTGCAGAGGGCCAGCACACTGCACCAGTTAAATCCCACCATAAGTCCTATTTTGACACTTTAAATGAGGCTGAAATGGTGCCTGGGCTTTTGCTGTCCCTCTGCAGAAAAATGAATTTCACTTTTTAAGAATGGTTTGCATATATACCTCTTACACTATGTAGATGATAGTCCCTCCTGTGCAGAAGGCCAGCAAAGGGCCCAAGGAACCACATAAACCCTTAACAAGAAGGGCTTAAGTTAGGCTTAATAATGCACAGGACCTTGGTCCTGGCATGAATTTCATGCAAAGAGAGGAAGGTACAGTAGATGGAACCCACAATTTCATTTAACTCATTTAATGTTCTCTTCTCACATAACACTGTATATTCATACGCAATGTTACTTGAGCTAAGCTTTTATTCCACTATGCCCCTCTGTTTAGTTCTCTGGAGGAAGTTCTGCCCTCATTAGCTCTCCAATCCTTAAACCAGAAGAAACCATTTTTACTGAGCGAGGAAAGACAAAACCAGAGTCCCCGCATAAAATATCTCCCATCTTAGAAAGCAAATGTAAAACAACACATGCTTCTGAAGGCTCTAACCTTGTGGTCACTGTAGTAAGGGTCAAGATCCTCCAGTGGTTCCCCAATGAGCTCTGGAGGAAGAGTCCCATAGATATCAGGCAACTTTTTGCAAGCTTGTAAGTCAAACTGTGGCTGAGGCTTTTCTTCATCATCTGGCTGATCTCTGTATTCCAGCTTGGCATTCCTTGCAAGTTTCTCTGCAATTCGCTTCTCAATAGCAGCCAAGGATTCAGGCGTGAACCGGTGGAAGCTATTAGAACCTGGTGGTAACAAGAAGTCGGCCATCTTTTCATCCTGCTTCTTCTGTACTGGTCGTTACTCCAAGTAGGGGAAACAGCTAAAACAAAAGGGATCAAGGTAAGTGACTAGAGAATTGGCAAGCCAGCAAACAGAACAATGCATGAGTTAGCAACAATCAGGTAACCTTTTGCCCAATTGTATGTGGCCAATAAAACACTAGGGAAAATAAAACTAATTGAAAAAATAATTCAAATGAGGAGTTGTCTGAGTGATCAAATCTGAATAGATTTTATAGATTGAGGGTAGACTTTTGAAAAGCACCTAAATCCCACTTTCAAAAGTGCTTTATGTACTTAGCACTTAAGTCTCATTGAAAGTCATTGGGATTTAGAATCTTGAGTCACTTAAGGACATTTGAAAATCTCCACCTTAAGCGTCTGTAATATTTTCTTACATCACTTATTTTCTTGCAGGGTCAGGAAGAGGCATCTTCCACATTCATATCAATGCCCTGAACAGCTACAAGTTTTCTCCTGTTTTACATCCCACTACCCTAGAAAAGTGGAGGAACAAATGTTCAGTTAGGCATAAAGTTAGTCACCTAAATGCATATTTGGGCACCTTAATAAAAGTGGTCTGATTTTCACACATGCTGAGCAATCAACACTTCCAATTCAGCACCTCTCAAAATCAGCCCACTACTATTTAGTTATCTAAATACAGATTGATTTAAAAGTCTAACTTTTGGCACCGAAGATTAAACATCTTGGCCTGAGTATGCTTCCTCATCAACATTCCCAACTCCTGCCAGAATGGAAAATAGGTGACTGGAACTGGTAATTCTTGCATCTATATTAACTTACAGGAATAAAGTGCAAATGCAAAACCATACCAGAGGAATAATGGACTTACAGATCTTCCCTAAAGGACACACTGATAGCTGTTAAAATTAATGTAAAAATACATTATTACTAAAAAATCTGGGGTGAGTTCATCCCTATGTCAAGAGCCTGCACAATATCTATGCACTGTTTAAGTCCCATTGAAGCCCTATTTTGAAGTCTTCTGTGGGACTTAAACGGCACAGAGGCCTTGAGCTGGTCCCCTACACGAGGGTGGGCTGAGAAATGTTTTGCCAGCAAGAGTAATCTTCATTCTCTAATATGTATCAATAAAACACATATTACATGAGAAATGAAGAGGCTTTTTAACCCACAGCAGCAAGACCATACTTACTAAATTAAAATCTAACTCAGTGACAAACAAAATCAACTCAGGTTTTAAGGTGTGGTACACTATTGCTTTGGCCTGCTTATGCTGGACACCTGTTTTGTTTAGCTACCTATTATTTTTCTCTGCTTTCAAATATTATTTGTTTACTTGTACTGGATACGTCCTGATAGTCTGCTTCTATTAAGCTCTGTGATGACAGCATTTTTTGTTAGCAAACAAACCCTTAACTGGATCCTGTATGACAAAGAGCATATTTATTGACTCAATTTATTTGAGGAAAGTAGTCTTTGAAATAGCTATTGTTTTTCCTGTTCTGACTTTATTTCAAGATGAATTCATTAGATTGTCATTGATCATGACATATCATAGGGGAATGACTTGCATTATCCTGTATATCATACTTCACATTGCTGCCGATCTGAACAGCTTGGGTTCAGATGAATTAGTATACTGACTTGAGTTCAGATAATCTGTACACTCTTCTTCAGTTATATCTTCCCTTAAATTCCCCAACTTGCTCCCCTCCTTATATCGCCATTGTCATGAAAAAACAGGAAATTACAAAAGCCTTTCAGCAAACCAGAAATGAGTTTTCTTACACTCTCATTGTTCTCTGACTCAACACCACAACTGCAAACAAATGGCATTTTCAGTCCCATAAATAACACCAGAGACATGGGCCAGCTAATCCTCATGTTGTCCTTATAATGTGAAACATGTCTTACATGACCACTGAAGGGAATGACAAAAAATGGTTGGTTAACAGTGGTGGTCTCCTAATACAGTTGGAGCACTATAGCCAGTACATTTGGGAACTATTTCGGGGTGGTTTCTTAGGTCAGGAGTTTGCTGGAACAGGGTGATTCTGTAAACATGTTTTTGTGTACCAGTATCCAAATGGATCTCAAGCATCTATGCACAACAGAGAGAAGAGCAATCATTCCCTGAACTAACTATGTCAGAAGTAGGCATCTCGGAGCCCATCAGGTGAGGGAACTGCAGTGCTGTTACTGAGACAAAACATAATCAAACAAACCAACCAACCAAGAGATATAGTATAGAATGTTCTTTTCTTTGGCTTGGTTTATCACCAGAGTAGATGAAAGGATTCTGAGAAGCAATGCAGAGAACCATGAAACGTGACACAATACAGTCAGGCAGCAAATTCTGACCATCCATTTCCTGCCTAGCATTTTCATTTGGGAAACCTTCAAATGCCAGCTGCAATCGCAATTAAACATCTGAAAATCATGGGCTTTTGGAGCCAGGAACTAAGAGGGGCAAATTTAGCATTTAGTCTAAGTGGGCCGGATTCTCTTGACTTGCACATGCACAGATGTGCAAAAGTAACTGTAGAATGCCACCAAATCAGCATTCCCCACTCCTGTACACAGGTAATAGCTTTTACACTCAGGTTGCACAGACGAAAATTACTACACAAGAAGCTTAATTCTTCTTCGATGAAGATAGGAGCAACTATGTTGAAGTTACACTAGCACAAGATTGGCGTGAGGGGAGAATCAAGCTCCTGGTGCAATGCATTGGAGAATCAGGCCCAGTGGCCCAATTCTAACATGAAACCAAACTTGTACTCAGAGGAGAAGGGAAATGATTATATACTACCCCTGTGATCCCCAGAGCTGTAAAGGAGCTCCTTTGCTCAGCCCATGCACACTTTCAAGACATGCAGTGATGAGGCAAGGCTTCCTGCTGACCCTGCATCAGCTCTTATACACATTGACTGCATTTTGCAGACAGAGCTGAGCTAGCTGCATATGTATGTGTAGTGCAGCCTTCCTTAGCTGTACACTTTACAAATGTAGCATGAGTGTGTGGAACGTTTACTGTGTAATCGTATCGTCATAAGGTGGTCATGTAACGCCGACAGACCCTGGTCGTCAGCAGGTGGGATCGAACCTGGGACCTCTGGAGCTTAGTGCATGAGCCTCTACTGCATGAGCTAAAAGCCAACTGGCTGTTAGCTAAGGCTGCAGAGCAAACTCATTAATATCTCTCTCTCTCTCTCTCTAAGTGATCTCAGTGCCTCTAGATGGGACAGAACACCACACCCAGGATGTGTGTGGGTTACATACTTCCCCTAGCTGAGGAAGCATGTCTCAAGCTTCAGAGACTTCCCAGTTGAAATCCTGGACAAGCCCTCACTTGTAATGCCAACAGATCCCAGTGGTTGGCTGGCGGGACTGAACTTGGGGCTTCTGGATCTTAGTGTATGAGCCTCTACTGCATGAGCTAAAAGCCAACTGGCTATTAGCTAAAGCTGTAGAGCAAACTCATTAATCTCTCTCTCTAAGTGGTCTCAGTGCCACTAGGAGGGACAGAACACCACACGCAGGAGGTGTGTGAGTTACAGTCACATCAAAATTAATTTTCACCAGAAAACTCTAAGACACTTCTCCTTAATGAGGGCTATTTTCATACCTTACTGACATCTGCAACTCCTAGTGAGTAAGGGAATGGGAAAGGGCATTCTACATTCTCTTTATGCTCAAAAATGGCTGAACCATTTTTGCTCAAACTTTCTTTAAAAAAAAAAACAACAACAAACCTGCAAACATAGATCAAGCCTTGAATATTTCAATCCAAAAGATTGAAGTTTCAGAAAGTTCTAAGTGACCAAAATTAATGTGTTACAATGGAAATGGTTATGCAATCTTAATTATAGCAGTTACTGCTACTCCTTCTATAACCTCTTATCAAGATTTCTATTTACCATCATTTTTGTGATGGAAAAAGCTTTAAATGTTTTTCATTCTTACACTACACTTATCAAACCTGCTACGTTTCAAAGTATATATTTAACATAGTTATTCTTCAAACTCAGACATATTAAGGAAATGGCCCAAATGATGTAATGGGTCTTTATCATGTCTAATTTCTTCCAATCTATGAATTACAAACATTTCTACAAATAGCCTGGGTCAGAACAGATGTTTCTAAATATAGTATGAAAGCACACAACTTAAAAAGGAAAATCATCAATGACTGAATCAAAGAACTGAAATGCAGGTTTTTTTAATGCGATAATGGCTGTTGTGACTCACATTTTTCACAACAGAGTCTGTATATTTCCACTCCTCTCAGGCACTTTTTTGAAGCGTGAGGCTTCAAAGACCTATCCAACACACTGTGTTTCTGTAGAATCATTATGCATGGAATGAACATTTCTCTCTTTAATCCTACTTAAACCCTGGCAACACCAGCCTGTGCTGATAAAAATGGATTGGTTATGTAAACAGGGTTGATCAGATATCAAAGTACCAACATAACTGGTTCCTATGTCATAGTAGTGAATGGAAACAACCAATAAAATGTGTCAACATTAAAAATGATTGTATTTGATAAAATCAGTACTCCCCCAGTAACTGTAATCCTTCTACTTTTCTCCACCCTGAAGAAGTCTTTCAGTTTTTATTCTTAAAGGTAAAGTCACCCCTGTTCACAAGATCCATGCACCATTTAAGACACACTCAAGTTCTCAAAATAGGGCTTATGTGGTGCATAGGCTCTCTAGTGCTGGGATAAATGGGTCTACAAATTTACCCTATTTGTGAGCTCAACTTGAGAAGTGAGTGAAATTTCATGGAATGTCACGCAATCCAGAACAAATGTTGATGGGGAAAGGTGCAAAAGCAAGACAGAAATACTGAATTAGTACAAACAAAAAGACCTACTGATACAATTCAAGGACTGTGTTAAGATTATGACTGGTAAGCAAGAAGAGCAGAGGACCAGAAATCAATCAATCAAGTGGCGGACAAAATATGAAGGGATGGACTCTTCCTCCCATCACTCCCTTTTGGGAGCCTTAAAGAGAGCCTTAAAGACTTGTGATCAAAATTGGCAACTGGAAAGACCTTCACCATCATGGCTGCCACCCCCACCATCTCCTGGGACGCCAGAGCTTCTCTGTCCTAATCCTGAGAGATATCTTGACCAGGCCAGAGAGAGGGACCCAGATCACACCACCACTTCCACTGGCACCAGCTAAATTCCGAATACCACCTGGGATGTGAGACTTAGTCTATTCTTCCCTTTCTCCCCTCCATGTGTCCTTTTCTTTCCCCACCTTATTTCTTCTCTTTGCTATCCCTGTCCTTTTTCCTTCTGTCTAATAAGAGTCTGTCTTAGCCAGCCAAGACTGGATATTTTGCAACACTGCTGTAAGACTGTGACCAGAAAGATGCAGTTAAAAGCAATACCATAAGCAGCCCAGTGCTGCCACAAGTTTGCCAATTTTTGGGAGACTGTGCGGTGCCTGTGTTTCTCCAGTGGTAAGGCTGCAAGTGAAACTCAGTGCCCAAGACAGAAGCTGCATTTCTATTTTTGCTGTTCTTTTCTCTCCCACCTTTGTGTGTGCATTTGTTTTGTCTTCTAAGAAACAGGATCAGACTTTAACAGCAGCAACACATCTCTGTTAATTCTTCACTTTTTTCCCATCTTTATCATCTTTAATACCATCTAAAAGACAGTCAAACAAGAGGGGTGTTTTCCTTCTAAAAACTCTCCCTAGCTAAAGCGAAAGAGAACAAGGGGATGTTGTTAAAACAAAAGCCTTATTTAATACCTTACTTTTCAAATACTCTGTTTTCCTTCTTTCCTGTATCTTTAATAAAAGGTTAAAAGGATTTTTAATGGTGCATTTGCCATGGTACTAAGCACAGAAGCATAGAAGATTAGGGTTGGAAGAGACCTCAGGAGGTCATCTAGTCCAACCCCCAGCTCAAAGCAGGACCAACACCAACTAAATCATCCCAGCCAGTGCTTTGTCAAGCTGGGCCTTAAAAACCGCTAAGGAAAGGGATTCCACCACCTCCCTAGGTAACCCATTCCAGTGCTTCACCACCCTCCTAGTGAAATAGTGTTTCCTAATATCCAACCTAGATGCCCCACACTGCAACTTGAGACCATTGCTCCTTGTTCTGTCAGCAGGCTGATGTCTCTGTATAACAAACCCTGAACCTTGTTTAACACCATTTAATGTTGGACAGAGACTGAGTTATGTTCACACCTTTGACCTTTTGGGCCCCTGTATTCCATCTAAATTAATACAACACTACACATGGATGACTTTCACCTTAAAGGCCTGATTATAGCTTGGGCGGCACACCTGTGCAGGGAGATAATTGGGAATAAGACCCACAGCCCTTATGTTCCTCCATTTCCTCCCCAGACCTTCAGCCAGAGTGCCCAGGAGTTTGCTCCTGCTACTATCCATGCGGTGATGGCTAGCAGCAAATTACTACCCCTTGGAGCCAGAGAGATACCCCTTCCCTTAGAGATTCCCTTAGAGACTCCTTCCCTTAGATATGCCTCAGGCAGCACAGCAATGGGCTAGTTTTTTATTGTAGCCTGTGACTCTGTGACACAATCTAGCCCTAAACAAGAGGCAGGATAACCTGGTGACACCAGTGCTAATCTGGAGCTAAGGAACCTGGGTTCAGTTCTCTGTTCTGCCCCAGATTCCTTCTGTGAGCTTGGGGAGGTCACTCTCTCTCTGTGCCTCATTTCCCCATCTGTAAAATGGGGATAATAGCACTTCCCTACCACACAGGTAGGTTGTTAAGGTAAATATATTATAGATTCTCAGGAGTGCAGATGCTATGCTAGGTGGAGCCATGTAAGTATCTATTGTCAGTCGAAAGAAAGCAACAGTGTTCAACGGCTAATGGCCAGAGTTGGCCAGCCTTGCTCATGTTGAACAGTACATTAAGTCCTCAATTACTCCCATTGATTTCAATGGGACTCCTCACAGAATAAGGTAGCACTCAACATGAACTAGGGTGACAGAATCTAGCCCTTAACAAGAAATAACATTTCCATTTGAATTATATTAGATGTAAAAGTTAAACAAAAACAAACTGAGCCCAATATTCCAAAGTCGTATTTTTTGTGTAAGAGATATTAGGTCGAAGTGTAGGCATTGTTGTCTGCACTAGCCCCATGACAAAAATCAAAGATGGGTTTCTTTTAAATTATTTGATGCTGCCCATCACATATGCATTCCCCCCCACCCCATTTGATATGATCTCTTTGGCATTTTCCTTTGGCTCCCAGAGTGGACTGCTGTCTCCAGTGGTGCAAAACATGGGAATACTGGGATAGGGACATGCAGAGTGAATGATGAACATATCCAGTGTAGGGTTACTGGCATAGGTACAGAAACTCATATGTGCGTGCACACACTCTGTTCTCCTGTTTATGAAGAATGCAAGATGGTATGGGATGGGGTGATACAAAGGTTCTATCGCCAGGAGTTTGAGAGGGTCCAATAAGATAATGTTTTCAAAAGCACTTAAATCATTTAGGAGCTTAAGTCCCACCGAATAAACAATGGGACCTAGGCTCCTAAGTGACCTAGGTTCTTTCAAAAAGTTTAATCGCAATCCACAAGATGCATTTTGCAGCTTAGTTCATTCACATTGTTAAAGTGCTTCAAGTTCCTCAGTCTGAAGATGTTATGGGAGATTCTTCATATACTGAATAATTTCTATGTTGCTACCGATGTGTATGTTTAGAGGGTATAACACATGAGAACACGAGAGGTGAAGAGAATAAAGCAGTCCTTGAAATTTCACAGAATGCACTCATTATTTCTGCAAAAGCTGATGACTGTTTTCTGTTGGGGTTTTCCAAAAAGCATAATTTAGTCAAGTCCACAAAAGATGATTTACTTAGTGAGTTTTCCTAACATGGATTATCATCGGCTAGATCGCCATCTGGTGTAACTCAGCATAGCTCTGCTCATTTAAATGGAGCTACACCAATTACAATGACAGAGGATGTAGTCTATTATGACTAAAGACAGACAGAAAGGAATGCTTTTAAAATATATAAAAACCTTTAAGATTACCATATATGTCAGAAAGTATGTCACTGGTGTTTTTTTATTTTACATTAGTCCTCATGAAAGATCCCAAAGGCAAAGGAAGCTGAAGGCCTGGTTTATTTTTAGAATAAATACAACACAAGCAGCAACCTGAAATTCTTAACTCTTCTTTGGTGTGTGTGCTAAGGGAGTTCCCTCTTGTACAAGTATTCAGTCCTTACTGAGCCTCTTAATTGAAAGTGCAAACAGGGATATTGACAATTGCGGTAATAGTTTTTGGGACACAAACACTCTGTTTGTTAGGAATGGGACTAATTCCTCCAATTTATTTCACATAGTCCATATAGTTTCACATAGTTAACAGATGGTAATGACTTGCAGTCCCTACTAACCTGGGTCAAATTCAAGCTGGTGACCTACAGATGAAAGGTTTTATATCATGTTACCAATCCCCTGAGCCACACATACCAAACATTGTACTCAAAAGAAAAGAACTCAGAAGTGTGGGTTTCTGAAACTGCCCAACAAAATCTCATTGAAGTGGCTAAGATTTTTATTATTGCAGGAGGATAGTTTTTAGGAGATGTACAATACTGAAGTAACGGGCGACACTGATACTGTCATGTAAACCCAGGTATGAGATTCAGTTTCTTTGTTACATGCTTTGCCAGGCAACCCTACAGGTTGTTGTGACATGACATAATGCGGTAATGAGATGCTTCTTTCCTAAAATCAGACGTTTGTACACCTTGTGTATAAACCAAAAGCAGAACTGGTGTAAATAAAGGAAGGACACAACTTAATTTACAGTCATGTCAGGGAAAAAGCAGCAGCCTCCATAGTACATCAAAAATGAAACCTCTGAATAACTGACCCACAAGCCCTTTATCAGCTTCCAGCCAACTCTGCCTCCACTGTATCTGCTTATAAATCCAGTTTAATGAGTTTTGCTGTAGCAGAATCATTGCATTCTGACATTACCATTGACTTATTGATAAGATAAAGTCTTCTGAAAACTAACATGAGCTAAAAGGAAATGAATTCAGAGGATTCCATCCTCATATTATAGTAGTATTGGGGAAAGACAAACGTTATGCCTAGAATTAAATACTGGTGCCAGGTAACAATTCTCTGATGATAAAATACTTCATATTACTTTTAGTGAGCTCAAATATACTGCTTTCTTTTCATGTGCTGCTATTTCAAATTATACAGACATTGGCTTGTACAAATAAGTCAGAGGGGTGAGCTGTAGCTCACGAAAGCTTATGATCAAATAAATTGGTTAGTCTCTAAGGTGCCACAAGTACTCCTTTTCTAGTTACTGTACAGTTACTGATGCACATCTGTATAGGTTTCCAAATAATACAATTCACTGAAGCCCACCAGGGTTTGGTATCTATTCCTACCTACTCCCAGAATATCTCCCCCACCCTGCCTTTCATCTCCGTCAACAAATCACTGCACAAAACTATCCCCCTCATGTAAACCCTCTTTCTTCCCTTACTCCTTTTACCATGGTTCTTCCATATACCTCCTTCCACTCCAACCCCTCCCCCTGCAATGAGTTTTAACCATCAAGCTGAACACATAGCTGACCCATGTGATCTTATTACTGTAGCCCTCTTTCCATTTGTCTTTGATTGTAAGTGCTTGTAAGCCCGGGGGACTCTGTTTACGTATGTGTTTGGAGAGTGACCAGCATGGTGGAGCCCTGACCCTGAGTGGGACCTCTGAGTGCTACTGTAATATGAATATTAACATGAGACCTGTGTGAACCAAATCAAAGGTCATACATTTAGAACTACAGTAGCAAAATTAGCTCGGTGGGTAAAGGAAGTGGAAGTTCTTGAAAGACAAACTGCAGAAGGAGAGGATGAGGAAAGGGAGTTTGCCTTTGTTTGCTGGAATGTATTTAAAATGTGCTTCATTATTTGGTGGAATGCAGATTTGACAGTGTTGTTTGGAAAAGCTGGCGGATATCCCACTCTGATGCAGGGAAAGAGATTCTTCTCCCTGGGAGAGTGAGAGATTATTGTTTTCTAAGGAGGATGGATATTCTGCCTGTTTACCACCAAAAACTGCGTATGTCCGGAGGCCAAGTTTAGCAATCAGAGAATTAAGAACTACCTAGGGTCTAGGGGCCAATCCACAGCCCACTTAAGCCAACAGATCTTTCCTTTGACTTCAGACGGCTTTGGGGCCGGCCCCAGGAGTATGAAAGATGGAAACATTTTATTTCTGTCATACCTCCTGAATACTGTTTCACAATTTCATTGCCTCTGCATGGAAAACTCATGTGGAAGCTGATGCTGAATGACAGCTAATTGATTGTCATTACATAATGCTATAATCAAGTTTGTAAATGAGACAGATGAAGATAAAGAAGTAGGGGAGGGGAGATGGTAAACATTTTTATTTTCCCTATTTTCAATTATTTTTAAAAATAAATACTAAGATGTAGAAGCTAAAAGCTACAATCTCCCTTTCTCCCAGCCCAGCTGCTGTACTTTGCAGATCGCCTGGCTGCTTTTACTTTTACTTAAATTGAACTGATGCTAAACCACCACATAGGCTTTGCTGCTTAAGGGTGCTTAAGTGACTCAGGGACCTGAATTGACTTTCAATGAGACTTAGGCTCCTAAGCACCTAAGCCATTTTGAAAATTGAATCCAGGCTCCTAAGTCACTTAGGTACCTTTGAAAACTTTACCCCATACCTTTTCCCTACATTTCTCATCTGTTTACCGTGAATTATTTTGGCTAATAAAGAACATGTTGCACAATTTTTTCTAAAAATCATAAATTTTACATTCATCAGACTTAGTACAATTGTCATAGTACAATTATTGTGTACATTACATTGACTAATAAGTCAATATAAAGATGCATTTATGACTAAATAGTGCATGCTTGGTTGTTAGCAATACTGAGCGGGGCCTCATACCTTACAATCCTCTGAAAGTGAGCAGCAATGGCAACCCTGTTACGGCTTCTTGCTTAATTTAGGTTATGGGACCAAATGGTCAATGAGTAAAAACAGAAACATTTGAGGAGATCATCTCATGCTTCTTGAAACAGAAAGTGTACAGCAATGATCTGGGAACTTGTTCAGATTTCCTCAATGAACAGTCATTTTTAAAAAATACACCAAGTGACTGACTCAGAGAGGGCAGGCAGTGCATTAGGGACAACCTGGCTATGGTGCATTATGAGAGATATACCCCAGCTAGGGAACCTCATCCATAGAAGAGAGTGGAGACTTGAGGTAAATGAAATACAAATCCTATGGGGCAGTGGGGCAGCATAATTGACAAAAACTCAAAGTTTTCTGGGGAAAGCAGAAACTTTAAAAAAAAATCATTTAGTTAAAAACCCAGTTTTCCATCAAAAAGCAGTTTCAATGGAAGTTTTTCAACCAGACCTATTACTCAGAATTCCTTTGACAGGCGATTTAAACCTGCTTTAACACTGCTTTTTCCTGCCAGAGTGGTCCAAAACAACATGATCAGGGCTAAAGGATCTGGCCTCTCTTATCTAGAGCACTGACTTATTTTGGGGAGTATGATGCAAGGACTATGTTATGGTTTATGAATCGTTATACAATAGGCCACAGAAAAATTAAAAAGCCATCTTTCCTTGTTTTGGCATTCTGGAAGAAATATTCACGGACAAGAGGTCACAGTTTGCCAGCTCCAGATGCCAGGCTGTTGGGACACAAAATGATTTCAGTTACCCTGTCCTCCACCCCCTCAAAGGAATGAGCTGGCAGAGAGAGAAATGCACATTACTAAGGGAATTCTACAACAAAGAGACCCTATATAGCTATAAGGCAACCCTGATATCAGTTTTCAAAGTATCTAGCTTGAAAGGCTAGAATGCTGAAAATCATGACTGATCCTCCCAATTCCTAATTTCCCCACATCTAAATTAAATTGAAAATTCACATAAAAATATATGGAAACCCACTTAAAACTGATTTAATTTGTTCCTATCACTGTCCTTAACAAAAGTAACCTAGTTTAAAGCAGAGTACCATTTGGTTAACTCTCCAGTTTATGCACCCAAGATGATTACACCACTTGCTTTGTGGGATTGTACACCTGTAGCACAACATCTCCGATCCGGAGTGCTTGGCGCTGGCTCAGTTATACAGGATTTTGTTGCTGAATACTCTAATGGATCAAAAGTCCAGGCAGGGTCAACATCCAAAGGGTTGTGTGTGCACTCCTCTCTGCCGGCTGGTGCAGATGGATAGCAGAAAGACAGCTTCAGCTCCTTCCCGCCCCCTTAAGGGTAGCTAGTGGGGCAAACAGCTCTTGCCCAGGCTCTCATCATCTGGCGTCTAAATTATTGCAAATCCTTCTCTCTAGACTTGACAAATGCTCATAACCATTCAGAATGCTGCTACAAAGATCATTCTCCTAGCCCATCACTCTGATTATATGACCCTCTCTTTTCATCCCTCCATCCCCCTTTTTTATGACATCAAACATAAGGTACTTCTATTCACTTTCACAGCCCTTCACAATCTATCCCTACCCTACCTGTTATTTCTTACTCACTATTGAAATATCAGCTCTAGTTTTATTCGCACACTTGTTACCTTCATACTTTCTCCTGTGCTCCCCCTCATACTTGGGAGGAGTTCCCCATAAACATCCACAAAACTGCATTATCTTTTGCCTGAGGGACTTCCTTGTACTGCATGGGCCACAGCAAGTGAAAAACTTCATGTTCCCCAAAGACAATGTAAATAGAAGTTTCCATCCAACACATTACTGGCGTGAAATCCCCAATGGTGACAAGGTGGAGAGGCCATGGCTTATGTACTCAAAAACCCAGAATGCTGCATACTGTTTTTGTTGCAAACTCTTCCAGTTTAATGTTCCAGCCACATTGGGTTCTACAGGAACAAAGGACTGGAAAAATCTGGCTAGAAATGTGGTATGCCGTGAGAAGGCAGCAAATCACCAGAGAGCATTCCATAGGTGGAAAGAGCTTGAGATGAGACTAAGGTTTAAGGCCACCATAGATGATCAGCATCAAGAGAAGATTGCATCAGAGTCTCTTTACTGGCAAAATGTTCTGAAAAGGTTCATTGCCATTGTGAGAATGCTTGGTACCCAAAACCTAGCACTGCGTGGCACTTCAGATCAGCTGTAAGTGTCAAACAATGGAAACTTCCTTAAAACTGTGGAGCTGATGGCTGAGTTTGATGCTGTACTCCAGGAGCATCTTAGAAGAGTCACCACCCAAGAAATGTACACACACCACTACCCTGGAAAAACCATTCAAAATGAGATTGTACAGTTACTGGCAACAAAAGTCAAACAGAAGATTGTGGCAGATCTGAAGTCAGCAAGATATTACTCTGTTATTCTGGACTGGACACCTGACATCAGCCATATGGAACAAATGACTTTAACGGTTGCGTTTTGTAACAACAACAGAACCGAGTGAAAATGTCCCTGAAATGGGGACTGTCAGAGAGCATTTTCTAGAATTTATTGACATTGATGATACTACGGAGCTGGTATGACAAACGTGCTTCTTAAAAAGCTGGAAGATACGGGAATTGCAATAGCTGACATGAGAGGTCAGGGCTACGATAATGGTGCCAACATGAGAGGAAAGAACAGAGGAGTGCAGACACGGATCAGAGAGTCAAACCCTCGAGCTTTTTTTGTCCCATGCAGTTCTCATTCATTGAACTTGGTGGTCAGTGATGCAGCATCAGCTTCTAGTGAGGCTGCTGAATTTTTTAATGTAATTCAAAGCATCTATGTATTTTTCTCTTCATCAACTCATCGATGGCAAATTTTGAAGCATCATCTGGGAACATCCTCTCTGACACTGAAACCATTGAGTGCCACACGAAGGGGAAAGTTGAGTGGCGGCGATAAAGCCTATCAAACACCAAATTGGGAAGATAGATGATGCCATAGTTGCCATTATGGAGGATAATGCTATGACAGGAACTGTTCGTGGGAGAAGAGTGGCAGAGGGAAATGGAATCACCAGAAACATATATAACTTCAAATTTCTGTGTAGCTTAGTCTTGTGGCATGACATACTGTTTGAAATAAATGTCGTAAGCAAGAGACTCCAAGTTGTTGATCTTGCTTTGTCCAGTTGTTCCATTGCTCCAGATAGATGAAAGTCATACCTACAGTCTTACCGGTCAGATGAGGGATTTCAAAATGTTCTGAAGAGTGCCCAGAAGTTGGCAGAGGAACTTCACACTGAAGCTATTTTCCCACCCATTCAAGAATACAAGAGTCACTGAAGAAGAAGACATTTTGATTATGAGGCACGGGATAATCCCATAAGAGACCCCAAACAACAATTCAAAGTTGAATTCTGTAACCAGGTGCTAGATTGTGCAATACAGTCAGTTGAAGAATGTTTCACGCAGCTCAAGGAATACAGCAGTATATTTGGGATGTTGTATGATATTCCAAAACTCCTCACTATACCTGAAGAAGATCTACACCAGCAATGCAGGACACTAGAGACAGTGCTGACACATGATGACATGTGCAATATTGATGCGAGTGATTTAGGTGATGAACTGAAAGCCCTTTCAAGATACATTTCAGCAGGATCAACTCCAAAGGCTGTTCTGGAATATATGTGCACAAATCAGATGACCACCCTCTTTCCAAATGCTTTTGTTGCTCTGTGCATACGTCTAACACTTCCTGTAACAGTTGCCAGGGGAGAACCCAGCTTCTCCAAGCTGAAGTTAATAAAAACACATCTACACTCCACGATGACACAGGAGACGCTGGTTGGCCTTGCAACCATCTCAACAAAGCATGAGCTGGCCCAGACTGTGGACCTTCAGCAGGAAGCAGTTCAAATCTTTGCAACCAAGAAGGCATGGAAAGCATCACTTTGACTATTCAAACAGATAAAAATGCCAGTGTTTACTATGCAGACAAGAAAAGTTACACTGGCTGTTCAGGTATTTGAATGTTAAGTGTTACTTAAAATTTTTGAACGAGGCATTTTAAGTTGTTAGTTCTCCTTTATTGGGGTAGGTAGCAGAGCAGTACCATGAGAGGAATAGAACAGGAAGAAGGCAGAATTGAGACCTTTCAAAGTTTTGGCCCAAGCAAGGGGGTATGGGGGTGTCATTTGAGCTCCCCACCTCAGGTGCCAAAATGTTGTGGGCTGGCCCTGCCCCTACTCCATGGACACATGGGATCCTGTGGACTTTGGTTCAAGACCTGCAGGTCATGACATTGTACAGTGAGACAATATTGATTAGCATAATCGGCAGTGATCTCAGCTGCCTAGCCATTGTCAAGTATTTTGTAGGCATTATGAAAAAGGAGGGAGTTGAAGAAAGATAAGTGGGTCCACAATCCTGGATCATCTAGACTTAAGGAACTAAACTCAGCAGCAGTTGTTTCTTGCGCCTCCACCACACTCTTCTCTGATCTACACTTTTCTTCAGGAATGTGCATGGTTACATCCATTTGAGATGGAGATATGGATGCTGCAGTAGCTGCCAGGTCACCTGCACTCTGACTGACTGGAAGATCAGGCATCTCCTCACCACTCACATCCTCACTGGGGCCAGAACGCTCACTGTGAACATTTGTGTCTATGTATCTCAGGAGAGCTCCTTCCTGCTTAGATAGAAAAGCTTCCTTTGTTTTCTTTCTTTTTCTGAATGCTGCCCCAGGGGGGCGTTTTCTTCTTTCACTCATGACTGCTGTTCTGTGCCAGCTATAGTGGCCCTTAGCACTCAGTTGAAGGGGACAAATAAGCAGGCTGGTAGGAGGGCCTGAGTGAGGGAAGATATCAGCATCTTAAGGGCCTAACTGGCTCCTACTACTCCATTTGACTGCCTGTTCTCCTCAAGTGGGTTCAGGGAAGCAGCAGGAAACAGGAAGCTCCCTGAGAAGCTGGTGTTAATCAGTCCAGGCTCCTGGGGGTGCTAGAGAGGTACATAAGAGGCTCCTCCTCCTCTCTCTCCCTGCAGCTCCTGCTGCTTTCTGTTATTCCCTCTCACCTTTCCTCCTGCCTGCCTGTTATGTCTCTTGTGCCCTCCTTCCTCCAGCATAGCACTCCACCGTCTCTGTGCATCTAGAGCAGAGAGAATACATATGCACCAGCAGCAGACACAATTTTCTACACTCTGGGTCCTAGTGGCTTCTCCCACTCCCCCACTCTGGCACCCAAGGCGACCACCTCAGTTCGCCTCATGGTAAGGCCAGCCCTGGATGGGGGGCATCAATAACACTCCACTCAACACCTGGCTGGCATCAGCCAGAACCCAAGCTCCTTGAAGCTTAGCTCAGATAACAGGCTCCACCCTTCGGTCCGGATTGGTGGAACACCAGAGCTCCGGGTTGGGCTGCTTTCCCTACTTAAGTCAGGAGGAGGAACAGGAAGTTGTCTATATAGCTGGGCTCCACCCTACTTAGGGCTTCTCACCTAGCACTACCTGCTTTTGTTTCTTGATCCTGACCCAGACTGATTCCTGGTATCTGACTCTCAGTTCCTGACCTTCTGGTTCTGAACCCCAGCTGGCGTGAGGACGTGGCCCCTTGCCCTATGCTAACCACAAGGCCCAGCTGCCTACCTCCTGGCCCTGACATAGTCCCCCGTTTGTCTGTCTGCATCAGCTGTCTCTTATCAAAGGGTAGGTCTACACTACCCACCGGATCGGCAGGTAGCAGTCGATATATCGGGGGTCGATTTATCGCATCTAGTCTAGACACGATAAATTGATCCCTGAGCGCTCTCCCGTCGACTCCAGAACTCCAGTTCCATGAGAGGCACAAGCGGACTTGACGGGGGAGCAGCGGCCGTCGACTCACCGCCATGAAGATGCCGCAGTAAGTCGATCTAAGTACGTCGACTTCAGCTAGGCTATTCTCGTAGCTGAAGTTGCATACCTTACATCAACTCCCCCCCATGGTGTAGTCCAGGGTTTAGACTGTAAACTCTTTGGGGCAAGGACTCTTTTTGCTGTGTTTGTACAGCACCTAGCACAATGGGGTCCTGCTCCATGACTAGGGGCCAAGGTGCTATGGTAATACAAATAATAATAAAGATCAACACAAAGACTACAATTTTCCTTGGTTCACTGAACCCTTCCCTCATTCCCACTTATAAATGTATATAGGATGCCTAACAATCTAGCCCAAAATGTGTGTAATCTTTGGGAATGCTCATTGCTGGGAGAAAACTAGCTTTTGCGTGTTCTAATTTTAAAAATCTTTACACTTTCAAAATTAACATTATAGCCTGATAGATTTTGTATTTAATTTCCTTTGGGGCTGGATTTCCCCCTCAAAAAAAAGAATGGCTATGGAACTAAAGCAATATGAAAATCTGCTGTACATAACTTCAGAAACTACAACTGTCTCACAGATATCCAAAACCCTAACTCCTGAACTGTTATTCTGCAACTCCAGAGGTTTCACATTCCGGAACACTACTCTGTAGTTACAGGAGAAACCTTAATATATCTAACAAATTTATTTGAGCATAAGCTTTCGTGGGCTAAAACCCACTTCATCGGATGCATGCAGTGGAAAATACAGTAGGAAGATACACACACAGAGAACGTGAAAAAATGGGTGTTGCCATACCCACTATAACGAGAGTGATCAGTTAAGGTGAGCTATTATCTTCAGGAGGAAAAAAACCTTTTGTAGTGATAATCAGGATGGCCCATTTCCAACAGTTGACAAGAAGATGTGAGGAACAATAGGGGGAAATATAAGCATGGGGAAATAGTTTTACTTTATGTAATGACCCATCCACTCCCAATCTTTATTCAAGCCTAATTTAATGGTGTCCAGTTTGCAAATTAATTCCAATTCAGCAGTTTCTCCTTGGAGTCTGTTTTTCCCCCTTCTGTTACTCACACCTTCTTGTCAACTGTTGGAAATGGGCCATCCTGATTATCACTACAAAAGGTTTTTTTACTCCTGCTGATAATAGCTCACCTTAACTGATCACTCTCGTTATAGTGGGTATGGCAACACCCACTTTTTCATGTTCTCTCTGTATATATATATCTTCCTACTGTATTATCCACTGCATGCATCCAGTGAAGTGGGTTTTAGCCCACAAAAGCTTATGCGCAAATAAATTTGTTAGTCTCTAAGGTGCCAGAAGTACTCCTTGTTCTTTTTGCTGATACAGACTAACACGGCTACCACTCTGAAACTTAATAAAGCTGTGGACCTCCCCAATGTGGCAATGAGCAACTGCATAGTATGGCAGATAACATCACTATAAGTCAAACAGAAATACTTTATTGCTTGTGTCTAAACAAAGAATTTTAATCATTTGTCTTTGTTATTTTGAAAGTTGTTCCTCTCACTAACCTCACTAAGAGTCTATTCCTCACTGACATTTAGCCACATGAAAAGTCTGATGTTTTAAAGTTCAGCCACTTTAGTTACTTATGGGCAAACATTCTTATGGATTATTTTTACAAAGAGGCATGCTCAACATTTGCAGAAAAATTTACTACTGGTGTTAATAGGCAAAATGGCACTGGGAACTATTACATCAGCAGAGAATTTGGCTCTTTGCTGTCTTTTTTAAAATACTTGAGGGGGACTCCAATACTAAGGTGATGGGCAACAATAAAAAAGGAAAGACCAAAAAAATTACTATTGTCTGAAACTTGTAACAAGGGTAGGTAAAAACTAACACCTATGATTGTTATGAATGAACAAGATTAGAGAAAAATGTTTTACTACATGTTTTTGGTTATTTGTGCATTTGACAGCACTTTGATTGACTGTGCAGAGGAAACTATGAAACCAATTACAAGCAATTTCCTCGGTTTCTGTGGGTCTTTCACATAGTAACAGGGGAGAGAAATACATTTTTAAAAACAGGAAAATGTGCCATTAAAACCACAAAAATTGGAATGAGCACTCAGAATGTAAGTGGCCCGACTGGGTGATTTAAGAGGGCTGGGGCTTCTGGCTGTCGGGCCCTTTTTAATCCCCTGGGCCCCTGGGCAATTGCCCTCTTCAGCGGGCCTGGTCCTGTCTTCTGACAGTGGCCGGTGTCAGATGCTTCAGAGGGAATGAACAGAACAGTGTGATTTATCAAGTGATCCATGCCCTGTTGCCCAGTCCCAGCTTCTGACACTTGCAGGTTTAGGGACCACAGGGTTGTATCCCTAACCATCTTGGCTAATAGCCTTTGCTGGACTTATCCTCCATGATCTTATCTAAGCAGAAGTACTACATAAAGCTACCTTTCACGGTTGGCAGAAAAATCTAGTGAATACTAAGGCTGGTTGAAAATATCCATCAAAACTGATTTTTAAATGGAAAAATTGGGGGTTTTGACAAAACAAAGTTTTTAAATGAAGAAATTTCCATGGAAAATGTTTATTTTCTGTCAAAGAAAATAGAAAACATTTTGGTTTTTCAAGGAAAAGCCAAAATGTTCTGTGTGTGTGCATAAGGGTTGGTGGAGATGGGAACATTTTCCTACAAGGTTTAATGAACAGGAGCACTGAACTGGGACCCAGTAGAACTGAGTCCTATTTCCGAGTCAGACAGACATCAAGCAGGTGTGTGATCCTGGGTGAGCCATTTCATCTTTGCGCAGAGGACATCTATTGCTATGTGTTTGTAACTGCACTTAGAAAATGGGACCCAGATCTTGGCTGGAGCCCTGTTGGTTCTAGTGTAATATATAAATAATATTTTAAACTCATTAGATTTCAAGTTGACAGCATACTTTAAGTTGATAAAGTTTCATTTCCCATCCTCCCCCCTTGTCTCACTCAAAAAACAAAAGAACAGACTTTTTTTAGGTTTTAAGTACAAAAATATAGCTTCAGAATTAGACTCAAACATGGAAACCATCAACCAGAGAAAAGGATCTTTCTGAATTTTGAGTGACTGAAAATGAGGTTATAGCAAAAAAGTTAGTGAACTGCAACCTTAGTTCTAGATTTTGTTGGTAGACCAGCTTCAAAACCTTGGAGCGCAGCAAACAAAAACAAAAAGGAGGCAGACAGTAAGACTCTGCCTAACTAGTCACATAAAAACATAAAGCACTTTGATTCTGATGAATAAATGATGATGGTCTGCAATCCAAGAAACTACAGAATGCCGATTGTTTTTGATCTCAGAATAACCATGGGATAAAAGTATCCTATAATGATCTCCTGGGCAAATGGGCCAGTTCAATTTGGCTCTGGAACCTTGACTATTTAAATGGGCTTTCATCTTAGAGGAAAACTTACCACACTAGGGGCCAATTTCAGGCCTGGCTGGCACCACAAAGGGGATACTGCATGGTGTATCTTCTGCCACTGGAATCCCACCACCCAGAGGGAGAAAGCCAGGGAAGAGGGAGGGTGGAGCAGCCCCATCACATGGGTGACTTCCACCAGTTCACATCTCAGAGATCCTTTCCATATGGACATCCAGGATGTGCAGGGTGAGGAGACCGTGCCCCTTCCCCAGTCTGTGGCTCCAAAACCCATGCCTCTTGTGAGCCTTGTGAAGTGCTGATCTCCCTACCTCCCCCCACGAGGTAAGTGGCATTAACTTAATTTTATACCTTTTGACAGTGGGGTGCAGAGAAGTTAAGAGCCATATTGTGGCTGGTCCTGCTCAGGCACTCAAGACAAATCAAGTGCTCAGATTGTCTGTCCCCTGTGCAGGGGACAGACAATGTGTCTGAGTTGTGCAGGTGAAGGATAGGCCACAGCAAAGCCCATCCTCACCGCTGGCCAGCTCAGCAGCCAGGTGCAGAGAAGAGCTGTTTCTTCACCCCAGGTGGCTGCGTTGCTGTGGCAGTATGTGTTCTCAGGCAGCTCCCAGGAGGAATTCTGGATGAGTCAGCTACAATTCCTCTTGGGGCACTGGCAGCAGCAATGTCCCTCCACAACCCCGCCAGCACCACAGTCCAGCTCTAAATGACCTGGCCAAGGCCATGACCCAAGTCAGTGGCAGATCTGGGATTAGAAATCAGGAATTCCTGGCTCCAGGCCCCCAGTCCTCTAGGCCCCTCTACAAATTAGGTATAGTTCGAATTCATACATTAAACCAAAATGTCTGAGAAGTGCCTTTCTTTAACTTAGATTTTACCTTATTATGGGGGAGCTTTTCCTCTGCCCACCCACCTGCTTCTACAAACATGTATCACATGCTCTGACACTTCTGCACTCACTCATCCTCTTATCTCCACTGTTACTCCTCACACACAACATGCATACTCCACATAACACTGAATGTACACACACAACACTATAGCGAGCTTTCAGGGATGGACAAAAAGTTGGCCATATGCCACCTGTCACACTGTCTGGTGTGGCTCACAACTAGGATTGCCTACCTAAGGGCAGACTGTGAGAAAGCATGGCAGACACCCCTAGCTAGTGATCTGTTCTATAATTAGATTTCACCAAGCCAGTAACAAATGTGAACTCCTGGATCACTATGCCAGTCTTACCATGGAGTCACAGACAGTCCCCTTAGACTCTTCAGTATATCTTACCACCCAGACAAACTGGACATTGTGATAAAAGGTCACAAACCAAAAATCACACCACATTCAGGTTGTTCCCAGTCCCAAGAGACCAGTCACTTACCCCAGATCAATTGGTATTCTAGCTCTTAAACCAAAAACAATGCTGGTAGCCAATTCTATAGTGAACTAATTAAAGGTTCATTAGCTAAAAAAAGAAAATGAGAGTTACTGAGAGGTTAAAGGAGGTAAGTTACATATACACGTGAATCACAGTTTGTAATTCCAAATGGTGGCAGTGATATAATAAACTGCCAGTTTCCCAAAAGTCTTTTCAGGGTACCCAGATTGTCTCTGGGGATCTCCACTTCGTATCTGGTACACTTCCCTGTAAGAGTCCAAACAGTCCAGAGATGAACGATCTTTCCTTAAATCCATATTTATAGCATCTTCTGACAGAAAACAAGCTGTCAGTGTCTCTACCCACATGGGCTTTTCCTTTGATGATGGAGAGCGAGGGAGTCTCTAACCTCTGGTCATCACACACAATGGCATTTTGCTTTGTAATTAGCACTTTTTCTGATAAAGTCCTTCATTAGTATACCACAAGGCTTCTTTAATGGGTTATTTAGTTACAGGGGTATATTCAATGTAAATGTTTGCTGTTCATCATAACAAGCTACAGATAAAAAAAAAACAACACAAGTAACAGCCCATTAGTTTTATGAACTCTAAACACCAAATACATTCTTCTACCTTCAACAATCACTTTGATCTATACTAATACACAAGTGAATTGGCCCAAATACACACACTTGGTCTGCCAGCATCATCACATCACCTTTGCAGCCTACCTGGATTCTGGAGGAATAAACTAGAGCAGCCCCAGGCTGTTGGAATACGAGAAAATGGCTAGAGTGAAGAACACACTGCTGCTGCACACTTCCTCCCGCCTCAAACCTGTCACACTCCAGTTCCCTGCTTCAGCCTCATTTCTACTCAGGGGCACCAACGTTGGACAGTGTAGCACCATTCCACCAGCCATAAGCCACCAGGAATTCTCCTTTACACCTACAGTGTTTCCTAATGGGGAGATCCACCAGATTTACCGCCACTGTACATTGGCTCTGGAGGTATTCAGGGGTTGTGGGGGAACCCACAATCGGGGGCCTGGTCCCTGCTCTGATGAGCATTCAGACTAAAGTCAGTAAGCCATACCAAGTAAGGCTCATAAACAGACAAGAGGTAGGGGGAGGACAAGGGTGACAATACTAAGATAGTACATTAACCCAGGAAGATGTAGGAACATCATGATGGTTTTGTTCTTATTTCTGTTGTCTGGGGGCTTTAGAGGGTTTTTTTTTCTTCTTGTAGATTTCACAGCAGGGTGAAATTTTAGTGAGGGATTTGGATGTAGAGAGGGATGTAACTTGGTAAATAGGATCAGGGAGGATGATCCAGACATACGAAGTGCAGCCAACTATCCAGTGTGCGTGTTAATTGACCCCCTCTCTGCCCAACCCACAGAGGAGAAGGTCTGGCACAGTTCTCAGCTACAAGACGTAGTCCTTTAGTGCAAGCTGTAAAGGCTGATGTTTTTAGCTCTGGAGGTCCCTAGTTGAACCACAGGTGGCAACCAAGTTGACAGGCTTTTACGGGGCCACCACGGAAGGTAGAAAGATGACTAGGTCTGAGGAAACATAGGGGCTGGCATCACTGGAAGGCCATGGGGGAAAAATACGAAAGGAGATGTAGCCAGGGAAGTACAAATTCAGCATTCTCTGAGGACTGCCCAACAAGATTCTATGTGATCTTGCTACACGTTCTGCAGATGAACTGGCACTGTCAAGTCTAACAACTGCATTCCCTGAATTTCACTTTGGAAGACAAGGCGCTGTCACGATTCACATTCACTATCACTCTCTGAAGTAGTATTATAATTCATTGTTGAGAATATCTGTTAGAATTTCCCTTAGACTCTTATGGATTCTGTCCTTTTGTGAATCCATTAACATAAACATGGCAGCATAATTTATGAAAAGTGAAGGTATTTTGATCTGTGACCATCGATATGTCTATGGCCTTCAGACCAAAGCTTCCATTGGACTGGAAATTGCATTACAAAAAAGACTGCTAACTCAGCATTAATCAAGATTTCCTGTTCTTGCAACAACTGAATAATGCCCTCAAGCATTCTGATTATGCTAAACCTGTGGCAATCCCACAGTATCATTCACTGGCCCTGCTGCAATGATTTATTCAGGTAGTCACGTAGCCAGGCAACTTATAATACTGAACTGTAAGCATAACGTTCAAGACTGACAGTTAAAATAATCACTTCTAGGATTATGCAGAGTCCAATGTTTGTACTGGATTTTGTTTGTCAATTTGAAGAGCTATATGACTAAATAAGAATATCAACTGTTCATGAGAGTGCCCTTCGCCCACATATAGCAGAAAGCCAGCAGAGGTGCAGCATCCATTTTTTAAAAAATAATTCGAACAGACCCCGACATCTCTTCATCAAGCCCCTTAGTTCTCTAATGAGACTTCACATTATAACCTTACAATGAGTCTACTTATGTGCCCAATCTGCAAAGGGTGTGAGTCTGTTCCAGCAACAGCCAGGCTCTTAGATTCCAAAGGCAACAGCTCATGCTTTTAGTGCTAGAGGTTTCCAGTTCAGTCCCCAGTCTGTTGCCAAAATGGTGGCTGACACGATAGCACCTGCCTCTGCCTTCCCCCTGCAAAAAGTAATCTAGAAAACCCTCTGCTTTGTCCATCTAGCCTGGCTTTGGCATCTTGGAATGTATAGGGACAGACAATGATCAGTTCCTACCTAGGTGCAGTGAGCCAACCACAAAAGCAGTCGAGCAGGGACTGTTTGCCCTCTCCTTCCTCTGATGAGCAAATTGCCTGAAAAGGAGTAGCTCAGTGCCAAGGGAAGCAATCTGTACCCTCTTAATGAATGCTGCAGCATGTACTCCCCCTGTGCACACCGAGCAGGGGAGATTATCCCTCCTGATATACAATCACTCTTGTTCTGTCCCAGGAATGGGGTGTCAATGAAAGACAATGCTTTAAAACATTACAGCTCAAACTGAGGGTTCACTGTGCCCCATTTACACTACATGTCCATCAGGGTGGATATGAAAAAAGATGAATTAAAAATCATTTTTTTGGTATTTAAACACAATTTAAATTAAATTTGAAATTAACAATTTATATTAAAGCTTAAAATTATAATTATTTAAATTAAAAACAACATTAAGCAGTATGTGTTTGCTGCCATGTTTTAAAGAAACTCAGACCACAGAACTGGTGGAAGTCACTGCCTAAGCACTTGGAATTGGAGTTTGTTGAAGTGCTAAACCAACTTTTGACACTTCAGCCTCTTCCGTAGGTTCAGAGAGAATGTTTTCTTCATTTCATTTTATTCAGCTAATTCAGTTTAATGAGTAGTGCATTCATTCAAAATGAAGACACCAACTGGGAGTTGAAAAAACAAAAAATTGTTTTCTTCTTCCAGTCTATGAATAAAAACAAGGCATGAGAGGATGAGATCTTCTATTTCTAAAATCTTAAAGTACATGGTAACCAGAAACAATCAGTTCCATTCACTAACTAAAGAGAACGCTTCCTTTGTTTAATAAATCAGTTTGTTTTCAATACAAAATATGTTTTGATAAACTTTTTATGAACTTTTCTCTTATGCCTTCAGCACATTTAAGGTAGTTTTATTTAATTAAAACATTAAAATGCTGTTTTGTGCATTTTTAATTGAATTCTAATTTCCATCCGGAGTTTGACACAAATCACAAGTAAAAAAAAAAAGCTACATGAGAAAAATGCATCATTCACCATTTTGTAACATAATAAAAATGTAAAAATTCAAAAGATGGATAAATGCAAGCTAAGCTATAGAATTGCTTATATAAGCATATATAGCTATAGTGTATCCTGCTGGTTAGCAAAAAGTGGAACCTAATTTAGTATAAATGCTACATTTAGTTGCAAATCAATATGTTTTAATGGTTACCAACCAATGAGAAATCACCCTCTCTTTAGGAAAATAACTAAAGTATAAGTACAAAACACGATGAACACTGATTATTTAACTCAAGGTTTTCAGCTTGATTATTTAAATCATGATTAAAATAATTGATTTAAATACTATCCATTTAGATTAGTCCCCCGATATTCACATTGTTTAACACAGGTTGGTCCCTTTTATAGATCTTGGCCCTGTTTAAGCATGGTGTTTAATCACTGTGGGCCAGATTAATTCCTAGTTGCCTCTCTTGACTTCTCCAAGGATTAATTTGGTCCAGAATATTTTGTTGCATAGACAGGGACTTTAGATGTTGTTAATGAATACCCTGAGCATGGCAGTCCCAAACATAGGCACTGAAATAAACCAAACCATTGAAATGTTAACTTCAGTGCCTAGTTGGGGGACATTTGCAGGTGTGTTCAATCATATTCAGACCCAAAACTGAAGCCCTAATCCCATCCCAGCCCTAATAATTTATATTATAGAAGCACCTAGAGACCCCATCTGAGATCAAGCCTCATTGTGTGCTTGCCTAGTATAGGTTGCCAGTTTTGAAAAGGGACCCTCGCCAGCGTGGTGAAAATGAGCGAGTGAGTGAGGGTGGGGGAGAGCAAGTGACGGAGGGAGGGGGGATGGAGTGAGCAAGGTGGAGCCTCGGAGAAGGGGCAGGGCAAGGGTGTTCAGTTCCCTCTTCCCCGCAAAAATAAGATAGATGAAGGGTGGGAGGGAAACCAGGAGCACAGAGAGGTGAAGTAACTTGCCCAAGGTCATACAACAGTCCAGAGGGAGCTAAGATTAGAACCCACGTCTCCTGACTTCCAGTCTAGTGCTTTGTGCACTGGGCCATGCTTCCTCTCAGTATAGAATATTACATTGCCTTTGTCACCAGGAGGTTGGACTACTGCAACGTGGACTAAGACTGTTCACAGACTTAATTCAGTGCAATATGAGGTTGCCTGCTTGTTACACTTTATTTCACACTATGAGTACATCATGTCACTTCCCCATCGTCTGCCCCAGTTGCCTGTTAGAGTTCAAATCATTGGTTTTACCCTATAAAGCTATAAATGGTTTGTGAACTGCCTGCCTCAGAGCCGGCTTTTCTCCCTGTGGGATACTATCATTGCTGCAATGTAAGGAAGTGCTATATCAGCCCCCTGGCATAAAAGGAAGTTGCTGGAGGGAGGGTGTTTTTCACGCAGCATTTTGATACTCATTCCCCCATCCTAGTTGGAAATAGGTATTTTGACCTTAGGGACACGCTGTAAGGCTCATCTATACACTTATTGTCAGGTTGGCTGAGATTTCAGGAAGGGAAAGGCATTTATTTTCCAGCTGGCTCACTGGTTATAATTTGTGTGGGTGGCAGGTTCAGTCCAATGTCTCTGGATTAGTTATGTTTAAAAATGTGTACCAGCTTCGCTATATAAATCAAAATAAAAGCACTAAACCGCCATATTGCTTCCTTTCACCATTTCAAAACTCACCCCCTAGAACATGCAAGTATTAAGATCCTTACAGTCCTTAACTTTTCTTCTTCTTGTAACTGCTGCTGGCTCCCATCCCAGCACCTTCTTGTTGAATGCCATCCCCTTTTTAATACTGTTTTTAGAAGAGTGGGATTTTTCATAATATTCTTTGATCTGAGAAGTACACAGTTACTGACAGGAATCAAAGTGCTATCAGCTTAGCTGGGCATATGGAGTGGGTACAACGGGTCTCCAGAGACTGAACGTAACACCTCATTGAGTGGCCAGGCTTCCAAAACTTGGAAATCAGAAGTTATAAACTGGTTTGACAGCTTCTACAGCAAAATGATGACTGCTGTGAAAGGTACCAATGTAAGATCTGTGGCTCTGGGACCAGGATAGCCTCATGTCCTTGTTCAACAAAAAACGCTTGCATTTTTATTCCTGGAACAGGCAAAGCAAGCAGACTGCCAATCAGCTGCCAAGATCACTCACCTGCCAAACCTGGGTCTGCTGGCTGCTGTGGGACAAAGCATGACCAACCTATTGGTTTGCCTTACAGCCCATATTACTGACTGGTCCAAAAGGCAAATGCTGGATTCACAGCAGCCCATTCTGGCCTATGGCAACACGATGATCAAATGCTAATAACCTGGAGCCACAACTAACCTGAGACACATTTCAACTGCTGACTCTGGGAAGTAAAATGTGCCACATCAAATCAACTGAGCTACCCAGTCCTGTTCTAATATTAAAAGGTTTGATGTAAACCAACAAGTGATCAGAGAAAAAGAACTGCTCTATTTCTAGAGGTACTATGTCATGCACATAATGCTCATAAACATGTCTGATATCATATACCATACTGAAAATGCTGAACACAACAGGGTATACTGAGGACTACATGATGGCTCTTGCCCTACATTTCCTTTTTTGCTAGTTTACAGTAACACACTTGGAAGGGAAGAATCAGAGTTTCTTTGCAGGTGTCAAAATCATGGCCACAATCTAGCCCCTTCCTCCTGGGAATTCTGCAAAGGAAGAACCCTCAGCTTCCTAATATGGAGGAAAGTCCTTACACAACTCTTAAGCAATCCCTTTCACTTACCCACAAGCAGAGCAACTGAATCCAACCTACCTGATTTGGGAGTATGGATCAGCTTTGTGCAAAGTCTTTGCATAGGGTAACAAAGAAGTGAGAGGGTTTCAGAGGATCATCCCCTGTCCACTTAGTGAACAAACAAAAAAGACTCCCCTGGGGTCAGATTCCAGTCTCCCATGAGCAGAATATAGTGCAGTATAACTTCAAAGATGGGCTTCTGCATTTGTGCACATTTGATTTTATTTTAGGTCCCCAGCAATGTAAGGCATATTGCACATCTGAATCTAGAATCAGGATTTTTATGTTTTTATAAATACTAGTTTTTGTATGATTTCCCACAACACATTGTTGAAAACAAATTTGAGAGAAAGAGAAACTCTTACTAAGCCAAAATAAAATACCTGACAAATGCACATACTTTCTTTTCTAACTATGGTATGTACGCAAATGAAAAGCAAAAGAGGGATTTGCCCACATGACAAGTTCAACATGTTCCAATGTTTGCATAAAAAAATTAGCTCAGCTGCAAGGCATCAGATCATGAGCAGTGGCTGAAGCATCTGAAATACTGGCAGACCGCCTGACTACCAGCTGTGGTCAGAATTCTGTCCCTGCCAAGCACAGAGCTCTGCCAGTGTACTCAATGACACTAACTGTGCAGGATTCTTTGGATGTACCTGTGTAACTCCCACTGAAGTCAAGGAGATACACATTTGTCCAAGGGTGGCACTTTTAAATAGATCGGAGTAGTGGGATGTTGGGTCTACATCATCATGTGCAGCATTGAGACAGAGTCCTAGAGCTCAGTGGAAGGACTCAACTGAGGCTTCCACTTTGAAGACAAGTTGTTCAAAGAACTTTAAGCTGGCTTCCTACAGACTTTCAGGAGTGTTTGATGGTGCCTGTAGGAGGCATATCAGGCATTCCCATCACAATGGGACAGTTTTGGGTGCCATTTCCACACAAGTGCTACACTAAGGCTTGCTGTGTTTTTCTCCCAGACACAGGATGTAGCAATCATGCCCACCTGTTCAGGTCAACGTTCAGCTGACCTGACAAACTTTGGCTCCAGCTCTGGAAACAGCATTAACCTCAGTGTTAATGACCTCTTCTGAGCAATGGACAGAGGCCAGAAATGCATACTGATATTACAAGAACTGTTTGTGGCTTTGAAAACCACCTACTATGAAGCACTATTTTACTACAAGACCTGGTAGGGGCAGTGTCTCAGTTTACTGCTATCAAAAACATCACAGACTCAGTTTTACAAAACTGCCCTTTCCCCTTGAAGGTTCTCATATTTATGTTCTACAGGGTGCAAGCCTGTTACCATCCCTTATCAATCTTTATATGAAAACGCTAAGGACCACATGGGCTCCAAAGTCATACAGGCTACAATGACTTTAATAAATATGCACACAGCTCTGGTTCGCCTTGTCAACTGACCCTAACTGAACTGCTTCCCTGATCTCTCAATGCTTGCCAGAGAGACAGACCTGGATGAAATCAAACTGGATAAGGCTCAATCTAAATAAGACAAGATTGGTCAGAAGGGGAAACACTGAAGAACTGGCAAAGGCAAAAACTTTAACAAGTTGAAGGCATCTGCCTCCTATATCCTCATAGCCTTAACGTGGTTTGCAATCTGAGGGCTATACCTGGGTGCTCAGATAGCATTGGCCAGGAATATCTTTACAACCATTCCTATAAACTGAAAGCCTCACCTTAGTCATCCAGACAACTGTCACTTCAAGGATGAATTGTTGCAACATAATCTACCTGAGACCACACAAGCTTCAGGCAATGCAATGTGAGGCTGCCTAACTTCTGCACAGCACACACCGACAACAACATATTACCTTTGGGATCTGCACTCTCAACTGACTAGTAATTCACTCATGAGTGAAAATCAAGGTGCAGGGCATTAGCTATAGAAGACCTAAAATGATCTTGGCCTCAGCTGTTTTAGAGCCTGCCTCACCTCTGATGTCTTAGCCCAACAACTGTGCTGGAAATAATGATTCTTATATGGTGGAAGCTAAGGAAGCAGGGCAGGGGTCTTTAGAGACTGTGGGAATTCAATCCTACTGGAAATACATCTGACCCCCCTCCCTGCCATGTTCAGGGCAAGACACAAAGCGCCTCTCTCTTCATTCATGAATGGCAAGGTCTAGAATCATCCTGACACTTAATCTTCCAGCTGCCATCTGGGATCATGGGTCAGCTGCTATGCTGTGTGCTCCCTAATCATGTGATGAAGATTGCTCTATTTTAACTATCACAACGTAAGCAATGATAGTATGGTGATGGGCACCTTATAAATATTCCTAATAAAATAAAATAGTAAATAATAATAATTAATAATAGCTCTGCTTAACACCTGGTCTTGAACACCACTTAAAGAAGAAGGGAGACAAAATGTGCCTTTGAGGTTATTTAACATCATCACTGTTTTCTCCACTTGCTAAACCAACAGCATATTTTTATGGAGGCACAGACTATAATCAGTGCCCAGGTGACATGAGCTTTCAGCTTACTATGCTCGTTGTTTTATTGTTAACGCAACAAATAGCCTTAGGTGTACAGTAGCTGTGGTGACAAGCTGATGAAGTTGTTTTTGCTACTAGCTGGTACAATCAGTCTTTTGGATGAACTAGCAACACGCTTTCCTTTGGTTTACGTTTTAAAAACCATTCTCTTTTTTTGGTAAGCTCCATAATACATTCATTCATTTTTCAGCAGCTTTGAACATACCTCTGTTTCAGTGACTTTACTATGTTAAGAAAATTCAGGGTTGGGACCACTGTCATCACAAAAAACACAAGCTTAAATTCTTTGTTATTCCTAGCTTTTCTTCCATTCTTTAAGAGTGAAAATCCTCCCTGTGCAGAGCAAGAGGTAAGCTTATGCCCCCGATTAAGCCCTATTTTGAGGGCTCACATGGCACGTAGACCTTGGCTGAAATCATGACCCCACTGAAGTCAATGGGAGTTTTGCCACTGATTCCAACAGGACCAGGATTTTACCCCTTGTGCTGGCCCTTTGCACTTCTTAAGGAGAAGGAACAAGAATAAGTGATCATCTTCCAATGCTTCCAGAATATGGTGTTTCAGAATTGATAGACATACTTGGCATTGGGGTGAATTTTCAAAAGGGTCTCTAGCAAGCTCCAATTCTGCACACACAAAGTTGCACATACACAAGTATCTGCACTTTCAAGGTTTGAGCATCTGCATGGACACTTTCCATAGTCCCAGCCCTACATACACTTTGCACTGAGTTCTGGCCTCCACCGTGCACTCGCTCTGCAGGCAGAGAGGGACCACTAAACCAGGGCATTTCCCTACTCTGACATACGTGGGACACCCTCCTGGCCTAGGACTGCCAGACCAGCCCTACACAATCCATCTCACCCCAAACCCCATGGTATATGGGCAAGCTGAGGAAGAGGCACAGCTCGAGTATGGTGCTGAGGGGGTTTGCTGTAGCAAGGAGTGAGGAGCTACTAGAAAGGTCTGGAAAAAGCAGTGGGGAGGGAGGGAGGGAGAGTCTGGAAGGTTGCTGGGGAGAAGAGGAGCCACGGACAACTTTAGGAGTAGGCTTTGGAGGGCAGACCAGTGGTTCAGACACCAGCCTGGGACTCATGAAACCCACGGTCAAATTCCCTGTTGTGTGCCACCAGCTTCCCCTGTGACCTTGGGAAGTCGCTTAGTCTCTGTGCCTCAGTTCCTCATCCGTCAAATGGGGACAACAGTACTTCCCTACTCCACCGTAGTGTTGAGAGGATGAAGCAGAGTGGAGGGATTTACATTACTTGAATTTTTAAATCACTGATGTAAAAGCAGATTGAAGCTTCATACAAAAAATTTGAAAATTCGTGCTATTGAAAACGTAGAATGAACTAAATTATAAATGCTGAGTTTTAAAAGGCCACTACTGATAGGGCATCTCCTTTGAAATTTACAAAACCACTACAGGCAATAACAGACTATTGAAAATAAAGTCCCTGATCCTTTTGTAACTTTAATCACATGAACAGTCCAATTGACTTCAGTGAGACTATTTGTGCTTAAAGTTAAGCATGTGCATAAATATTTACAGTATGAGAGGATGACGTATTTTTATTCAATTCATTTCTCTTAGAGGCAGAAAATCTTAATCCCTTCAAAAACTAAACTGTTAACAATGAAAAGTAAATAAAAAATTCATGATTTATATTAAAAAATTACAAATGTATTTGTCAATTTCATGATTTGTATCCACCCTGGGATAAACGTAGTAAAGATTGTGTGGTGCTCAAACACTACAGAGATGGGTGATTGAGGAATCTGGAGCCTGTGGAAGTTAAGGGAATAGAGGACTATGAGCCAGCCTCCCTCATGTTCCCCCTCCAGTCCCTACTCCTATTATTCAGCCCCTTTCAGCAAAACCCCACTCACCACTGCCTACCCTGCCTCTCCCCACTATTCCCTTCACTTTCCTACTAGCTGCCACCACTGCCACCTCCTCTTCCCTGGAGGCTCCATGATGGGCAGGCACCAGCTCGGGGGTGGGATGGGCAGAGAGGGGATGCACAGGGTGTCTGCAACACTGTGAATCCAGGCAGACAGCGACAGCCAAGAGCATCAGCAATGGGGCAGGGAGAAGCTCATCTTATCTTGTACTAAAGCAGACCCTGACTCCCTGGACACTTTAACCAGAGAGCCACATCCTCTGTCCCTGAATCCCAGCCACATAAGTTGCGGGTAGCACCGCAGAATCTCCAGGGGGTGGATCCAACTCCCAGGAACAGCAGCAGCTGTAGATGTAGGTCAGGGAGAGGCCACTCGTGGTCTTCACAGCCCCCGGATACCAGTGATGGCAGCAAACAGCTCTCTACAACATAATGGTTGGGCATTATTTTCTGACCAGCAGCTGTTTTTGCCCCAAGTGCCTCCCCCTCCTGGCCCTCTTCCTCAGTCTCCCCACTGCTAGCCTCATTCTCCCGGCCCTCCTCTCATCAGCTCCTGTGCCTTTCCCCCACTCCCTTGTTCTTATTTACTCACCACCCCCCATTCCTGCAACTCTCCCTGCCCCATTAGTAAGGAAGGATTGTCCAGTGGTTAGGGTGCTAGCCTAAGACTTGGGAGACCTGGCTTTATGTCTCTGCTCTGCTACAGACTTACTGTGTGATAGTGGTCAAGTCACTTAGCCTCCCTGTGCCTTGAGTTCCCCATCTGTAAAAAGGGGAATAGTAGCTCTTCATTTCCTCCCAGGTGGTGAGGTGCTCAGATACTATGGTAATGGGAGCCACTTAAGTACACATGATAATTGACAGAACAAATGAAATGATTACAAAAATAAATGTTAAAAGCTCTGAGGAGAGATGGGACTAACAAGACACGTGCCTGCTATTGCTCTGATCTCTCTACTCATCCCTTCCCACACTTGGGCATTTTTTAAAATTTAGATAGTGAACTTTTGGGGGCAGGGACTCTCTCTTCCTAGGTGTTTGTACAGTGCCCCGCACAAAGGGCCCTTGGCGCTGAATGGAACCCTTGGGTGCTACTGTAATTTAGGTTAATGGTGCCAAAGGTGGTAAGGGAGTGCCCTATATCTGTGCATATGTTAATAGTTACTAGATAATGTGCTACTAGATGGAACCCAATGTGTAGCAGGAGGTGTAGATAGTTCCTGGGTTTTGTAGGAGCCGTGAAACTTGTTGTGCCCTGGAAATGGCCTTTGCTGGCAGCTCTTTCCTTGCACTCTTACAAAAAAAAAAAGAAAGAAAGAAAGATGGTTAATTTTTAAGATACAGTACATGTAAGCTCTTTGGGGCAGAGACCTGCTTTCTGTTGTATTTGTACAGCACCAAGCACAATGAGGTCCATGACTGGGGTTCTTATGTGGTACCACAATAAAACCAACAGAAATATTAAAAGGATCCAGACCTTTTGCACACATTGAAGCTCCATGGGGAGTCGTTGCCCCCTAGTATACAAGATTTTCTGGTATATGAAGCAAAGCTGGGGAGGAACAGAGTCAGTGAATTTGTGGCTATATTAATCCAGCAGCCATTCCCCTCTGTACGTCAATGGGCGCAACACCTGCAGGGGTTGCTGCAGCCAAAAGCCCACAGTAGCAGCCACGAAGAGGTTATGCTGCCTGTGTGGCACGGATTCCTACCACTCAGACAGGGTCTGATCAAAAGCTCATGGAAATCAGTGGAAGGCCACTGTGTACAGGAACGAGACTGTGGACCTGAGGATCAGGAACACAGTTCTGACCTGAGATAGGGGAATTCAATGCTGTTGAACATAATGAGAACTACACTCCCAAGTGGGAATGTAGAATTTGGCCAAAAACACATGCGTAATTGCAGTTTTCAAAGCTAAGAACTTTCTTTGGCTAAATTCAGTCAAAAAAAAAGCATCCACAGCCAACCAAAACCATTGGTCTCTTAATTATTTGCGTTGTGGTAGCACCAAGGAGACCCAGTCATGGACCAGAACCCCAGTGCACAAGGTTCAAATACAGAACAAGAAGATGGTTCTTGCCCACAACACCTTACAATCAGGAAAGGACTCTGTCCAACAGGGGGGCCAGTACATACAGGGTGCTGCTTTCAACTCTGTGCAGGCCTGTCACTACAGTAGTTCGGTGGTCTCAGCTGCTGTGTAACGCACACACCTTCTGCCTGTGGTGTTCTGTCCCATCTAGTGGCACCGAGACCACTTAGAGAGAGATTAATGAGCCTGCTCTACAGCCTTAGCTAACAGCCATATATAGCTTTTAGCTCATGCAGTAGAAGCTCATGCACTAAGCTCCACAGGTCCCAGGTTCGGTCCTGATGACCAGGATCTGTCAGTGTTACACTGGGAGCTGGTTCCATGCCTGTCTCGCTGTCCCCTGTCCAAAGGAAGCAAATGGGGGCAGCACATTGGACCCACTCCCACTTTTTCAACTGCCAGTTGCCCTATGACAAACAGATTTTGCCAGGCCCATACGCAGGTGTACAATAAGTGGCTAGCAGGAAGGGATGGGTGGGAGCGGTCTCACCCCACTTGGGTGGCACCAGGGGCTTATTTGGCTGAGGGCTTCTGATGAGGCACAACTGTCCCCTTAAGCTCCCCTCCCTACTCTCCCAGGAACTCTCCAGGAGCTATTGCCTCAAACCCCAAGCCCCACACCAGCCATTAGAGCAGTGGGAGGAATAAGCTCTGCCATAACAAGGTACAGCAGCAACCATGCTCCCTCACACACCAGCAAGCTCAGAGCCGATTCTACCCCACCTCCCACACACACACGCAAGAGGAAAATGCAAGGCAGTTCAACATTCACCCCCACTCTGGGGTAACCCTCATGTTTAGAGCCATCAGAGAATTGGAAGTAAATGAAAAGCCTATAGTTGGACATTTGCAGTGCCTCACAGTGTGTGTGTGTCTTTGTTACATAATGAGAACAAGACTGTCATCAAATTAAAAACAAACAGATGTGACAATGAAATAATAAATATTGAAAACAGAGGGCGTCAAAGTGCTTCAACCAGCCCAAAAAAGTAAACAGCCCAAATCTCTCTGGTTCCTTTCCCTTCCAGAGCTAACCTAGACTGACTGCCATCAGGCTGAGGCTGCATTACAGACAGAGAGGCATGGCCCAGAGATACCATCTAACTGGCACAGTGCTTCCCACGGGGTGGGAAATACTTGTTCTGTAAATATATCATCCTCCATTTTGGATTTTCTTTGCCAAATGCACACAGCATGTGCTGCAGTAAAATCTCCAGACACACTACAAGCTTAAACAGAGGAAGGAGAGAGGGCACTAGGAGCTCAGGGCTGATAGAGGGAGAGAGATGGCAAGTTCCAGGATAGGATGGGCAGCATAAAGGTACTTGCCCAACCTCAAACTTTCAGGGAATTTCCCCAGCCCTAAGGACTGCCTTCTAGGTGCTACAGTTACAGCAGTGACTCTGACTACAAACAGAGATGGATCAAAACTGGAATCTTGAACTCACACCTCTTACAGACATGAGGAGACAGTTCTGAACCCCAACGTCCATTCCTGCCCTTCATGGTTTTGGTTCCAAGCCAGAGCCAAAACGGAAAGAAACTGTGATGCAGTTGAGAGTTGAACCCAAGTTAGTGGCTATTTTGCAAGATCAGATCTCGTGAGAGTTCCTCCACTTTGTAATTATTTTAAATTGTCATCACTGTAAAGCTGATCTGAGAATTATGCAGGGTCCTTTTTATGAACAGTCACTGGATCACCCTGCATTTTCTGATTCAAGAAACCACCATTCCCAGGTAGCACACCTCACAGGAGAGTATTTTTATGGGAATTTCGCTGACATTGCACATTCTCATAAGTATTTAATGAACACTTGATCTTTTTTCTGACTTTTAAGTGCCTAAAATTCTGTACAAAGCCAAAAACAACAGATCTCAGACCCTGCTATTAATGTGGCCATTTACTTTCGAGCTTTATAGAGCTCCAGAACATTAGTAACATTCCAGATAGCACTGGTTCTGTTTTTCAACTGGACATGACAACTTAAAATCAATTAGACATTGATCTTGATTATATATTTTTTTATTTTTAGCATGCTGTCTACTAACCACAGCAAAGAACACTGATCGATATAGCCTGCTTGCTTTTTAGAAAAGCTATTGACTATATTATAACACGTTATAATGCTCCACTCTAGTAAAGAAAATTATGTAAATAATGTCACTTATTGAACCATACAGCGTGGCATACTATGATGACAGGTGCAGTAGGAAACGCTAAGATCGATAGAAAGCATAACAAATCATGACATTCCTATAAAAAAGTCTGTCTTCATAATCAGTGACTTTCACATTTGTTACCATTACAGAAGTGAACTGCAAAGAAACACTGCACTGGGAATAATATAAAAGCATGAATATGAAATCCAATCCAACTTACCCAGAAGTTGCCATTTTAAAGGAAAACTTGAAGTACAATATGGAATACTATGGGCCCAAAGCTGTGAGGTGATGAGGGCCCAATCCTGTTTTGTATTGAATGCTCCTGCAAGATGATAAGTGTTTTCCGCTTCCCTTGATTAAAACCAGTAGGTGTTGGTGGTGTTCACTTCTCAGGATCACTCAGGGTGAAATCCTGGCCCTACTGGAGTCAATGGTAAAATTCCCTTTGACTTCATGAGAGGCAGGATTTCCCCCTCAGCACATTGCAGGATTGAATCCTGATTCTTTTCAATTCCAACTAAAGTGAATGGCAACTGAAAGCTCTCAGCTCTTCACAGGACTGTGTCTTAATTTAGTGTGCTATAAAAGCATCAAATGTATCCAATGACATATACCATCAGTGTATAGAGTACATTTTTCTTCCAGCGCAAACACAGAATCATAGCTTGGTATCGTCCGCAAACTTTATAAGTGTACTCTCTATGCCATTATCTAAATCATTGATGAAGATATTGAACAGAACCGGACCCAGAACCAATCCCTGTGGAACCCCACTCGTTATACCCTTCCAGCATGACTGTGAATCACTCATAACTACTCTTTGGGAACAATTTTCCAACCAGTTATGCACCCACCTTATAGTAGCTCCATCTAGGTTGTATTTCCCTAGTTTGTTTATGAGAAGGTCATGCGAGACAATATCAAAAGCCTTACTAAAGTCAAGATATACCACATCTACCACTTTCCCCCTAGTCACAAGGCTTGTGACTCTGTCAAAAAAAAAAAAGTTATTCAGATGGTTTGACACAATTTGTTCCTGACAAATCCATGCTGACTGTTGCTTATCGCCCTATTATCTTCTAAGTGTCTGCAAATTGATTGCTTAATTATTTGCTCCATTATCTTTCCAGGTACTGAAGTTAAGCTAATTGGTCAGTAATTCCCCAAGTTGTCCTTATTTCCCTTTTAATAGATTGGCATTATATTTGCCATTTTCCAGTCCTCTGGAATCTCTCCCATCTTCCAGGACTTTTCAAAGATCATTGTTGATGGTTCAGATATCTATGTAGTCAGCTCCTTGACTATTCTAGGACAGGTGTTCTCAACTTTTTTCTTTCTGAGGCCCTCCCCCCACAAACATGCTATAAAAACTCCACAGCCTCCCATGCTACAATAACTGGTTTTCTGCATATAAAAGCCAGGGCCAGCGTTAGTGGGTAGCAAGCAGTGCAGTTGCCTGGGGCCTCATGGCACAGGGCCCCACCCCACCATGAGGCTACGTTGCTCAGGCTTCAGTTTCAGTCCCAGGTGGCAGGGCTCAGGGCCTGGGCTTTAACCCCATGCAGCAGGGCTTCGGCTTTCTGCCCTGGGCCCCGGTGAGTCTAATGCTGACCCTGCTTGGCAGCCCCCCTGAAACCTGCTCACAGCCCCCCCGTGGACTCAGACCCCTGGTTGAGAACCACTGTTGTAGGATGTATTTCATCAACATGTAACTAACTGGGTTAGAGCTTCAGCTGCTGTCAATGAGTGTAGCTCCACTGATGTCCATGGAGCTATACTGAATTATACCAGCCGAGGATCTGGGCCATTGCCATCAATGGGAGATAATGCCTCTAGGGAACATCCCCCCCTTATAGCTTACTTCATGGAGCCTGGTTACTAGCAACTATCCCCAGCTAACAGCCAGAAATCCCTTTTATAGTTTTTCCCTTTGGTTCTCCATTTCCAGCAGGGCGATATTTACTTGCCTCTCCTTAGAAATTAACAAAAGTGTTTCAGATAAAATAAGCAGACTCCTGAACCTTTTCCCAAAACTCAAACTAAGCTGGAACTAAACTTCTAAGGTGCAAAGGTATTCTAGGAACATCCTTCTTTGTTGCTCTTTATCTGATTACATAACCAACGACACCCCAAAGCATTGAGTCTGATATGCCTCACCCTGGTGTAACTCCACTCTCTCTTAGGTGTGTTGTACTGCCACCTATTACCATAAACGCTGACTTCAGTGGAGTTATGCTGATTTACACAGGTGCAAGTGAGATCAAAATCAGGCTGTTTGGATGGGATTCACAAGGGAGACATAGGTGCCTTGCTACCTAGGGGAATTCACAACCTTGAATTAGGCACCCAGGCTTCCTATACGAAGTATGGGAAGAGTTAAGCGCCTGAGAATGGGATTCACAAAAGTCAGCACTGAGAGCTATTAAAGTTAGCCAATAGTAAGTTCTAGGGAGAAGGGTGAAGCCAAAGGGATTTAGGCACCCAAGTCTGGAATGGAGGGAGGTGCTTTGCTCCACTTGAGATTCACAGTTGTAAACCTGCTCCTGGAGTTTGGTGCGTAAGCCAGGTTAGTGCTTTATTGCAAAAAAACTGAAGAGGCGAAGCTCCTCTCAGAATCTTTAGTCCAATGGTTAGAGCACTCACCCAGGATGTGGGAGGCAGCCAGATCCCCTGCCTGATGTATAGCAAGGATTTGAGCCTTCCACCTCCAAGGTTAGGGTGGTATCCACTGGGCTAGGGATAGTGTTAATCTCTCCTGCTGAAGCTGTTCCACTGTATATAGCTAATTAAATACTGGAGCAAGGGGATTGGAAGCTAAGTCGCTCACCTTCCAGGTGAGTGCACTAACTGCTGGGCTATAGAGCCATTATCACTCTTTTTCTGGCCCAAGGAATATTTAAATATTTATATACAGTGAAATGGCTTCAGCAGGGGTCACTGAAAAAGGCCTGCTCCAGAATACTCCATAACCCGATGGTTAGGGTACGCTCCTGGGAAGTGGGGGACCTAAGCTCAAATCCCTATTGCAAATCAGGCAGAGGTGGGTACCACATCCTGGATAAAGGCTTTAATCACTGGGCTAGGGAACACCCCCAGCTGTGAATCAGGGACCTCTTGGCACCAGCTGGCAGAGGGAACAGGGATGCATAAGGGTTACAGAGATTCATGCATAATAGTCCATCAAAGAGCCTCATGTAAGGTCCTTACTAGAAACCTGTGTCACCTTGGTCCTCATAATCACTGTGAAATGTATGTACCAATAACGTGTAAGGAGTTATGTATATACACTGAAAATTATGTTCTTAAGGTCTGTGACTTGGGGCTGGTCACACCAAAGGTGAGAAACAGGTTTCTTTCAGGCAAGAGAAGTTTATCTATCTGTCTGGCTACATGCAACTGAGTATTGTATACTTCACAATGCACACATATTTACAGTCTGAACAAAATGCTTATCAAGCGATTGCAAAGTCTCCAGGGGAGATTCTAGATAGGAAAACACAAGCAGCAGAGGTTGAATTGTTTGCAAGTGAAGACAATGGATTTCTGGACTCTAACTGTAGGGACAAAGGCATGCTCTGCATCTTCCACTGTGGAGGCAAGAGGACTGCGTGATTTGTCTCATGAACGGAAGATCACAGCAAGCCTGGCTGTAGAACGCCAGAAGGATTTTGGGTGAGCTTTTGCTCTAGTTATGTTTAGGTTCTAGAATACATGGGATGGTTCTATTTTTGTAACTCTTTGTTTCCAATATTTCTGCTGGCTGTCACTTGAATCTCTGGTCTTTGTTAGATTTGTTTATACAAACAAATATAAGTGCTGTGTGTTAAGCGGAGCTGTGTTCTGGAGTGGAACTGGTAAGCTGTGGGGTTCTGTTTTTTTGTGAGTAGAGAATCTGAGAATTCTGGGAGTGTCCAGTGGATCAAGAGCTGGACACTGCAGGCAAATGCTCCGAGGTTGGTGTATGCCTATCACTAGCCAGGAGAGGGACAGCAGAGCCTGTGTAGGCTGACAGAGCAGTCCTTGTGCTGCCTTTGGCTGGGAGAGTTGGGGAGATGACCCCTGGCAGGCACAGACAAGGCTTTCTCATGCTAAGGGCAGGAGGTAGCGAGGTGCCTGACAATTTGGGTCGTCCCCCCCGGAAAATGTCACACCGTCTTTTGTGCAAGTTAAGGCATGTTCTGAGCATGTCTGCCAGATGACGCCCTGAAGACAAGATAATTGAAGGAAAGTCTGACTTGTGAATGCTACTGGGGCTTAGGTGTGAGCTAGGTGGTGAGCAGTGTCAGGATTGAGATGGCATTGTGTATGGCCAGATGCTGAAATTTAGGCACCTCAGTGGCTGTAACAGTGGAAACTTAAGTGCCTAGAGAGTTACGTGGCAGCTGAGCAGGAGATTTGTGAATGCCAATGGTCCTAAATGTTGGACTTAAGTTAATCCCACCCTGGTATCTGGTATGTCTTGATAACACTTCTTCCCTTTACTTACTTATTTTCCATTCTTCCTGGTTTTAGTCAGGACCAGAAGTATCAAAATATACTGAGATGAGAAAAGCTGCCCTGACTGTAATCAGGGAGTAATGCAACTCTTGTAAGAATACCTGAACTCATGCAATTTCTAGCATGATTTCTAGGCCAAAGAGGCAGCTAAACTTCAGATGCTTATTTGAATGGACCCATCAATTTTCTGAGGTTCACTGATTGCTACACTCCCCACTGCAATCAACAGTGCTACCCTTAAGCATCATTTGAGAAGGAAAACTTGCGGAGGCCCTGAAACTAAAGCCAGTGTCACTCTATGACTATCCCACAAGGGGTAAGTTGTAAAAGTAGCATGATTGACCCCACCCCCGACTTATAAAATGAACCGATCAGCCATGTAGCTCACATGACTGTCTAAGGCCTACAATGCAAGCCCTGGTGCTGATGTAACAGAGTGATTCTGTTACCTACTTCACACAACTGGCTTGGAACTGAACTGAAGATGAAAAGCTCTCAAATTCAGCTTTGCATCTCAAAAGAGGACATGAGGGACAGTGCAGGAAGGGAGAAAAAATATTTCAAAAGTCAACAAATGAAGAGGCTTATTGATGCCACCATTTAACATTGAACTACATGGGAACAAAGGACTTAATGAATCTAAGTGTTAGTGCATTAAGGGGTAATGCTCCCCCCATGCCACTGTGGCTACTACAGAAGAAGGAACATGTGGTGGGACCGCTGTGGAGAAGCCAGGCAGGGGTACTGGACTATATGTACCATGGAGCAATTCCCTATGAGTGCAAAAGAAGCGAGCACATGGTGGATCTGCAATCTGTGCAGATACACATAGTGGGGGAGCAGCGGCCCCCGGCCTGCAGTAGCAGCTGCAGAGTTTAGCATTGGCTGGGGCAAAGGGGTCTCAGTCCACATACATGTGGCTGAGAGCAGAGTCTGCTTCCTTGGGCCATGCACTCAGTTCTAGAATTTCACACCCTATGTGATGACTAATTTAAAAAGTCATTATCAGTCACGGTAAAGGAGGGGGTGAGGAGATTAAATGAAGCTTTACAATAGGAATGCAGCTAAAGGGATACAGTATATCATCATCTCACTAAAGGGGGACTCGCCCATTGACATGGAAATATCCTCCAAAAATGTTCCTGGGGGAACTGTCAGAGTCAATAGGACTAACACTGAACCAAGCCTAAAGATAACAACATTGTAAAATATTTCTTCCTGATCCTGATAAACAATCAGCCCTTCAGAATCACAGCTGCAACAGAGATAAAGCTTCTTAGCTCAGCAACTCACAACAAACCAAGGGCATTGGGCTGCTTTTTTTAAATATTATCAGCACATGTGCACACCACTCCATTCCTCTGCCTTGGCCAGCCGTTGTTACATATCCCCTCTCTGTGCCTGGTCCTCAGAGACTGTGTCTAGTACAGCCCTCAACTACAGAGCCTTGGTTGTTTAGCTCAAGCTTTCAGCTCTGAAGGCCCCCAGTTCAGTCTGGTTGTCAATCAAGATGATGGTCATCGCACATAGACACTCCTCCCCCTGCTGATAGGATGCTCTTAACTTTAAAAGTTCATTGCATCCATTTCATGCAGCCTGGCAGCCTAAAAGTTCACAGGGTCAGAATTCAGGTTTCAGAGTAGCAGCCGCCAGAATTGCTTCTCACCAGGAATAAACTGAAATGTGTATGAAAATTTGGTTTTAAATTACAAGTGAGATTTCTGATCTGACTACTGCAAGGGATAGACTACATTTATATAGTGCCAGAAAATAAGGACCAGACCCACAGCTAAAGAGGAGGGGCCCAAAGACACCTAGCTATTCACTCAATCCTGAGGCTGCCCTGGCACCAGGCCAGTCTGCAGAGTAGGTTGTGCTAATCTATGCCAGGTGCCAACAGCTCCCAGAAATTTTTCTGGCAGCTGCAGAATACCAGGGTCCAGGGATCCCCCAAACACACTCCATTTTTGACTTGGCTATTCCACTTGCACTGGTGGGCAGGAGAAGAGGTTGTGCAAAAGCAGCTGTGTGGCTCTATCTTCCCCCACCCCCAAGAACCCCTTACACATGGGCAATCTTCATGGAACTGGATTCTCCAGGTTTAAGGCAACTTTGTGCCGGGGGGGAAGGGCAACACACAGTAGGGTCTGTCCCTGCAGTCCCATACAGTCTCTGACACTGGAATTCCAAACTATAGATGTCAGTTTCTAGCAACATGAGGGAACGTGCATCTGTGTCAATCATAGCTAAACTCTGTATCATCAGATCCATTACCCAGTTTATTTCTACCTATTTTCTTATATTATTAATTAATATTTGAAGCACACAATTTTAAATACACAATACGTAAATAAAGTCACTTAGTAACAAGCCATATATCCAAATACAGACAGTTTCTGATGCATTCAATGCAGAATCAAAGTAGGAAATGGCAAACGGTGTTTTAAGCCACATTTGTAGCCCCCAAATTCTGGGACTGGTGTTCAGCTGGGGATAGGTATGGGGGGAAGAACTGTGGAAGCCAGGGACACGCAGCAGGTGGGACATATTGGGCAATGACCAACCATTGGCAGGGTTAAGAGAGAGAACACACATTGCCCCACCACCAGCAGCCACACAGAGTCCCCAGAGAAAGTTTCAGGCTATCCTGGGTCTCTTTTGCTTTTCCCGTGCCTCTCCACTTTGCATTAGGGTTCCTTCAGGAAGGGAATCTATGGTGCAGCAGCTCCCAGAGAAGTCCAAACATTTGGCTCCAAGAGAAATGAGGCAGAGCCACATAAAGCCCAGAGCTGCCCTCTGCTCCCCATGGACACTCCAAGATTCATCTGTGGGTCTGGTGGGGGAAGACACTTGCTTTGTTCTTCCCGAGGCCAATCCCCACCTCAAGCAAGAGTACAATGCTGAAACCTCATGGAGTTTTCTGTCCCTAGGTAGATGTTACCAGACAGCAGCACCTTCCAAAACAGCTTTTATTCAGTCCTTACACAGGCAAACACAACCTGAAGTCAACAGTTTTGTCTGAATAAAAACTCAGAATTTGGCCCAGTACTATCAGACTATAAACTCTTTGGGGCAGGGCCTGTCTTTTTGTCTGTGTTTGTACAGTGCCTAGCACTGTGGAATCCTGGTTCATGTCTGGGACTCCTAGGCACTGATGCAGTGCAATATTAATAAAATACTACTAATAATAAATTAATAAAGTAAAACTCTGATCCAAAGCCCAGTGAAGTTAATGGGAGTCTTTCCATTGACTAAAAAGGGCTTTGGATTAGGCTCTGTCAATCTATTTCTTCACTTCAGCAGGTGGGTATTGTAGTTGTAGAGCCAAAAGAGTACCCAGAAGTCACCTACTACAGGACAGGCCCAACAAAGAAAGTAACAGAACGCCACTAGCCATCACCCTCAGCCCCCAACTAAAACCTCTCCAGCGCATCATCAGGGATCTACAACCCATCCTGAAGGATGACCCATCACTCCCACAGATCTTGGGAGACAGGCCAGTCCTTGCTTACAGACAGCCCCCCAACCTGAAGCAAATACTCACCAGCAACCACACGCCACACAGCAAAAACACTAACCCAGGAACCTATCCTTGCAACAAAGCCCGTTGCCAACTGTGTCCACATATCTATTCAGGGGACACCATCATAGGGCCTAATCACATCAGCCACACTATCAGAGGCTCATTCACCTGCATATCTACCAATGTGATATATGCCATCATGTGCCAGCAATGCCCCTCTGCCATGTACATTGGCCAAACCGGACAGTCTCTACATAAAAGAATAAATAGACACAAATCAGATGTCAAGAATTATAACATTCAAAAACGAGTCGGAGAACACTTCAATCTCTCTGGTCACTCGATTACAGACCTAACAGTCACAATATTACAACAAAAAAACTTCAAAAACAGACTCCAATGAGAGACTGCTGAATTGGAATTAATTTGAAACTGGACATCATTTAATTAGACTTGTATAAAGACTGGGAGCGGATGGGTCATTACACAAAGTAAAACTATTTCCCCATGTTTATTTTTCCCTCCCCTAGTGTTCCTCACACATTCTTGTCAACTGTTGGAAATGGCCCATCTTGATTATCACTACAAAAGAGGTTTCCCCCCCACTTCGTACTGGTATTAGCTCACCTTACCTGATCACTCTCGTTATAGTGTGTATCATAACACTCATTGTTTCATGTTCTCTGTGTATATAGATATATTCCTGTATATAGTAGATATATTCCTACTGTATTTTCCACTGCATGCATCCAATGAAGTGGGTTTTAGCCCCCGAAAGCTTATGCTCAAATAAATTTATTAATCTCTAAGGTGCCACAAGTACTCCTGTTCTCTTTGCGGATACAGACTAACAAAGCTGCTACTCTGAAACCTGTCAGTATGCTGGTTAAGCATTCATTGACTAGGCAATAGGGCTATAAAAAAATTACATTGCAGTGTTTGACTGATGAGTGATTAAGTACATAGCAAAGCACAACTAACATGCTTCAATATTACCAGGTTATTTCCTTATTTAACTAACAGCTCCCAACAATAAATGACCCAATAAACAACAACACATGACATAATTTATCTAAAAATACTCAAACAAAAACCTCTCAAAATTTCAGGAGGGGGAAATGAGGTTTCAGAAATGGAGAGCCTGATCCACTGAAGTCAATAAGAATCTTTCTATTGACTCCACTGGGCTTTGGGTCAGGCACTTACAATAGTTCTGGAACCCTTTATTATGAAGCTACTGAATGTGTTTTAAATGCTGCGACCTGCTGGTGTTAACTGTTCATGGTGATTTTAGTTTATACACACAGCCTCACTCAGGGGCTGAGTCTGATCTCACTTACTCCACTCTTACACCACCAGGTTTTTACAGTCAGCTCCACTGACCACAGGAGAAGTGCTCCAGATTTGCCATGGTGTGAGGCACCACAGACACACCTAAAAGCCTTGGTTTCACTTTCTGAAGATCACTTTAGCTCACTAATAAAATAAAACAAAACCACAACTGATTTCTTCAAGAAGATCTTTCAAACTTTTCAGACAAAAATCTCACATTCAGCCGCTCAAGCTACCCTCAGCAGGACTGCAGAATTACTTGCTTGCCACTCCCCATGTCACTTCAAAGGAGGCAGCACAGTAAATCACAGTGCTTTGGGGCACATTTCTGGAATCTGAGGAGAAATCGTTGGAAGCAATCCAGTAAATCAGAGCATCCCAGAAGGATTTTGGCTTTGTTTAGGACACAGCAAACGGGTTGAGAGCTATTAACTTAGCATCCTTTGGGACAAGCAAAGAGATATGAAATGAACTGTGAAAAGTGAATGAGTCTTTCACTAAACAGAACAATACTTGTGTACCGATTAGAGTATTTAATAGCGCACCAAAGGAATAGTGGAAGAGAAATAAACACTGCATTTACCAGTTCCATTTATGGTTAAATTTTCATAACCACATTTTACAATCCACCAAAAGAGTCAGAGAGATCTTTGGCACTCCAGTATGTAACAATAGTTAGCAGTATTCACTCCCAATTACTTGTTCGGACGCCACTTGGTTGTTTAAAAGGTCTCTCTGTGCTTTAAAGCTTATATGTACTGCATATAAAATTAAATTATATACCGCAAGCACAGCTTCCTCTAACTAAGGGAAGGAAAAGAACATAACACTCCACAGACTCCACCATGAATCTCTCTATACAGATCTAATGCAGCACTTAGGTTCTGACTCAAAGCCCACTGACATAAATAGGAGTTTTTCCACTGACTACAACGTGCTTTGGGTCAGGCCCTTATATATTAGAGTCATTGGCTCTACAAAAAAACCTAAAATATTTATTTGTATTATAGTAGTGCCTAAAGAAGGGGTGTGGGAAAGACAGAGAGAGAGATTTTTTAGTTCTCTCCTCCTTTCTCTCAGTTTGCTTTGGTAATTTCTTTTTTAAATTAAGATGAGTGGTTTCATAACATCATTTACTTTTCTCTCTCTAACAGACCTGTCTGTTCAGAAAGTTTGAAAAAAAGCTAAACCCACTAAAAATCAGGAAATCTGTTCTTGTGCAATACATAATTACATGCTATATTTTAATCTTAGTACATTATCTTTCAAATTATATCTGGTTTCAGCAGAAGGAAAAAACATTATTTTCTAAAATTAACCTTGAAAGGGTCTTGTAGATATTTTTTGTGGAAGTGTTTTAAATACACAGCTTTTTCTTGGAAACTTTTACAGAATAATTAATGATTTGAGACAGGGAATATGACTGGATCCAATATATTTTGACACTGCTACACAAACTGTCACCTAGAGCCAAAACTGGAAGCCTTTAGGGTAAATGCTGCTTTCAGTTACACTAGTGTAAATCCAGTTTAGTTTCACTGTAGTCAAAGGAGTTAGTCTGTATTTACACCAGTGGAACAAGGAGCATAATTTGACCATCAGTTTTGGGAATTTAGGAACAAAAACTGCATAAGAACTTAAAGATTTGGTTTGTGAAAAATATCCTTCATCACTGGTAACTATGGTATATTACAACATGTAAAGGGGTTATTTTCCCATCAATATACATGCAGTCAGTAACTCCCATATTCATATGAATGAGAATTACATGTATGTATCAATTGGAGATTAGACCTTTCAAAGTGAAATACTGTTGAACAGAAAGAAAAATCCTTAAGATACTTGTAATCCTTTCCATATCCTTGTATTAGCAAAATATTATGTGCACCAATTGTAACAGTTCTTACCGGCAACCCTACAAGCCAATCCAGCAGGATCAGAGTAGTGCATTGCTCTACCATGCTTGAAACTCAAAGTCAGCTCTTCACTCTGGGGCTGGGAATGTAGCAGAAGCAGTATGCTTAGCCACTGGGAGGCAGAGAGAGCCTCTGCGTCATTCTGTAGCAATCTCTATACTAATATGGGGAGTACTCGCATCCAGCTATCCTCTGCCGGAAGGGCAAGACAATCCCTGTAACATGAGAACCATAGCAGGGACGGGAACTGGGGTGAAGACACAAACATGGCGAGCTTTGGGATTATAACAGGAACCAGGAGAATTCCCTATTTGGTGTGTGGGAGGACACTTATCTTAAACATATAAAGTATTTTAAAATTTATACACACTACACTACATCTTTTACGAAGTCCTCATAAACACTCTCACTGCCAATGTCAGTGAAAGTAATGTACTTTTGGTACATGAAGTTGCCTTACCCTAAGCACCCAGCTCCATTAAAACCAGCATAATTATCCTGTTATAATAAGGCAGGTATTTTAAAGAGGCTGTAGTGTGATTTTTAATGGTACATTATGTAACCACCTCTAAAGTGTCAGACCTTAGAGTACTCTAAACAGCCGACTACTCACCACATTATGATACTTAAACGATGTATTCTAAAGCTGATTTCTAGTAAAACTGGAATAAATTATTTTTCCTTAATAACTGTTACCACAACTCCACCAAGTGAACGAGATTTGCAAGGCTTGATTTCAACATGGGAAGTATTCACCTAACATTTCTGATCCTACCACTTTTTCAACTAATAATCTATAGAACACGGATGAAATTTAAAGCTTTACCATATATTTGCATACATAAACTTTAAACTTGTTTACATGGTTGGAACTCAAAAAGATTGTTTTAAACACGTTCATATTTTATAGGAGTTTATTACTCATTGTGAGGGAAATTCACCCTTGTACAGAGAGACAGCACAGGGCCTGTTCTGAGGATTTAAGTGGTGCAAAAGACTTGTGCTGACCCTCTCAGCAGAGGTGAATTTCATCCGGTGAAAGTTGCAGAAATTATCTTTTTCTAATGTATGTTATTATGCTGGTTACATAGAACAAAGTCAGGATCTGATCCTGCAAGCCCAGAGTCAACAAGGGTTTGACAAATGGAATGCCTGTAGGACTGGACTCCAAGATTGCATGTTATAAACAAGAGTAAAGAAATTTTGCATATTTAGGCACCAGGACTTTAAAAAAATGGACCTTTATCTGGATAACAAGAATATTCAGTTATAATAATAAGGAATTAAAAAAACACCCAAGATTTTTGAAGGGTTATTATAAACTCTCTCTCTCTAACAAATGGGTTTCGAAAGAAACTTCCTCCGGGGGTAAGTTATTCTATAACTGCCTACTGCAGGGGCATTTTAAACCTTCCTCTGAAATATCTGAAAGTAGCAGGGACAGCATGCTGAACTAGATGGACCATTGGTCCTATCCAGTCTGGTAATTCCAAGAATCTTTTGAAGTGCTAAGCACTTCTGAACATCAGACACTCCATAGGTACCTAAAATTAGATTACGTGTCTAACTTTAAACACCCAGGTTTGAACATTTATTACTATTTTTAAAATGTTCCATATTAACGTGGCATCAAATTACAAAGTTAGTTAAGCATAATCTGTAGATAATTTTCAAATTATAACTTAGATTTAGAGTATTATTAGAACTGGAAATTTTGCAGAGACTTATGTAACATGATGGTAGCATTGTGTACCATTGCTGTAGTTAAGGGAGTGTTAGTATTAACAATGTAAACTCCTTTGGAGAAGCTTATGAGTGAACTGGAAAAGTTCAGTTTGATCTGAAAGTTTATATAAATATTTCAGCAGAGAAACAATGCTTTTATTATTGTTACTTTAAATAATTATAATATTTTTTAAAAGTTTGGCCAGTTTTAGATTGGGAGGGGAATAGGCAAGACTGGACAGTTTAAGGGTGTAATTTCAATGTTACTACAGAATGACTAAATGTGACAATGTAAAGAAGAATCTTGGTGCTATTTTATTACTTCCTGCATGGTACTTCTACTTTTAAAAAGCTTGTGCAAGATATGAATTATCAGGTGTACGGTCCCACCATTCTTCCCCTCCCCCTAAACCCAAGATGAGATGTGAGGAAACAGCACACAGTAGATCTTAATCCCTTGCATGGCTACATATGATCAAGCATGATCTAGCCCTGAATAATTTCACCCCAGTATCTGCAGTATTCTACTTGTTCCCTGCAGTAAGTAGAGGAAAATACCAAGGCAACACTATTTATCAGAGGAAAAATAGGCATATTTGTAAGGGTGACCACAACAGCTGTGCCAAACCCTAAAGGTAACCAATTCCTACACATTGGCACTAATGGACCTTGCATGGCAAACTAATACATCACCTGGGTTGATTCTGTGACACAAATACTAGAAGAAAGCAAGAGAGGTTAGGGAAATTCCAGTCCTGAAAGAGTTTTCTTCTCCTCATTACTAGTGACTCTAATTACTGAGAAAAAAGAGAAATGAGATAAATCCTGTAGAGCCAGAAATGTGACCTGATTTCCAGCCTCATTTAGAAACTGTTACTTTGCAAGATAAGCCTAAAGAGACACTGTCAGGTCAAAGTGCATCCACAGTTTCAGTTTTGGATGAAAAAAAAACCAAGCTAAGATTATAGGGGGCAGTTTGTGCTATAATTCAGGTATACAATGTTTTCATCACTTAAAACAGATATTTACTCCCAACTAAAGAGCCAGAATTTGGAACTAGGAAGCCTTCTGGCCAAAGCCCAGGAATTGAAGTGTGCTTCAATTATTGGTGATGCCACAGACTTCTTTTGTGACATCTGGCAAGTTACTTAAACTCAGTTTTCCCTTCTGTAAAATGGGGATGATAATACTTCCCTATCTTATAGGGTTGTTGCATTCCTGAAACCAGTGGGCCTACTTGTGGAGAAAAATATTCCTCCATGTGAAAAAGGGAGACAGAATCTGAACTGTATGTTTGTAAAGTGCTTTGAGATCCTCAGATTTAAGATATTATAGAAAAGTTATACTATATATAAAGTTTTGTTATTGATTGCCAAAGAGCAATGGCTTAACCATTTCCAGACTACTGTACCCCTTTCAGGAGTTAGATTTGTCTTGTGTACCCCCAAGTTTCAAAATCAGAGATAAAAATACAAAATTGTCACAGCACACTATTAATGAAAAATTGTTTACTTTCTCATTTTACCATATATTTATAAAATAAATAATGCAGAATATAAATATTATACTTACATTTCAATGTATAGTATAGAGAGCAGTATAAACAACTCATTGGCTGTAGGAAATTTTAGTTTGCACTGACTTCACTAGTGCTTTTTATGTAGCCTGTTGTAAAACCAGGCAAATATCTAAATGAATTGATGTATCCCCTGGAAGACTTCTGTGTACCCCCAGGGGTACGCATAACTGCCTAAGAGTAAACATTAAGAACCAGAGAAAAAACACACATCACAGACTGGATCCCCAATCATGCATGATGAATTGTGTCATATTTGTATAAGAATATTCTTAGCATCATCACGTACAAAGAATTACGTAAACTCAACTTCTTGAGGCTGAAACCTTTTGACATGTAAACCTAAAAATATCACAACGTGTACCACAGGCCAGCATTAAAATTACTTCATCACTGAGCTACTTTCCCCACAGAAATTGGGTGTTTTTTCTAAACAGCCTATATTTCTGAGGGTCTCTTTCTCCTGCAGTTGCCGTCTGATAAGACTATGCAGACAGACTATTCCCAAACCAGCAAATATCTCTTCCATCTCATCCCGATACTGGTCCTCCCCAACTTTCTGGGAACCAGCTAGGTTAGTATTTCTTGGCAATAATGTGTCCCCCAAAACAGCACCAGCATCTTCAAATACACTGTCCTCTCAGGCCATTAAAATAAGTGGACTGCACATCCCCACTCCGTAGCAGTTCTGACCTTTTACAGCCTCTGCCACCAAAAGCTTATAGGATTCTGCCACTTCCATCTGCATCTCCACCTGCCTTGTTTTCCCAGGCCAAAAGCAAGGATCAAATAGACGTGTTTGAAAACACATCCCAATTTCCTCTCCCTGCCATCTTTCACTTCAAACCACACAGAAAGAATCCAGAATTCACTCCTCCAAAACATTTAAATCCTGGAAAATGTCAGGAAAACCAACTTCAGCACCTTGGACAGGACATTTAACCCAACAATAAATAAATAAATAACCATTAAAAAATCTGCAAATCAGCCCTGAAAAGGTCGAAACGGGACACAAGCCTATTGGACACATCCGTGGACTTGTTTATTTTTAGTACTGATAAATCCTCTTTGGATCGCACCCAGTGTTTAGTCCACTAGGTGTCCTGTCTTTCGGGAGAGTTACTCATTGCCAAAGTGGTGAGACGAATTGCGTTCCCTAACTCTGAACGCACCTCTCCTCTCTTGGCTAAAGAATCCCAAACGCCACCAAACTCAAAAGGAAAGGTTAAGGTCAAGCACCACAAATCACCTTTATTCAATCTTTCTAAGCAAAACCAGACCTGTTGCTCTGTGCGTGTCTGTGTGTTTTTAAAAGCTCAACTCCACCCCCCCACCCCCGCCGCCCGACACTCAAATCCCCAAGAAAAATCCGATTTATTCCCACTGCAGCCACATTTCGGTTGCATAAATGTTGCTTTCCTTCTGCTTTCCACCTCTCAAACTGTGCCCCCTAGTATGTCACTGTCCCACTCCCAGATGTCTTAATAAAACCATGACCACCACACAAGAATCCGCCAGATCTCCCCATGGTTTTATTTGAATATGATCATGAGCCAAGTGGAAATCTCCATTCGGATCGGTATCTTCCAAACCTTTTTAAATATGAGTGTCTTGCAAACTGCTTTGGGGTGAATGGTGCTACCACAATACACATGTGACATCCTATGTTATTTTTGGACAAATGAGATAAATACTAGGTTTATTCTTATAACAAATAAGATCTATACTCCCTCCCCGGCCCCTGAAGTATATATTTTTAATTCTAAATCACTGGGGGGGGGGGGGAGGGTTCCCCTTCAAACTGACTATTTAATTTCTGACCAACTAGGTCCGACATCACATTACCGACAACACGTTTTCTGGTTTTCGTTATGCTGATGGTGCTTTTCGATCTGGAAGTAAATACGACGACAACTAAATAAAAAGTCACCCGTCAGCGGCGGAGCGGCGGCTCTCACACCCCAGCACCAGCGCTGCTGATCCAACTTCTCTGTCCTCCCCGCCACCCTGCAGCCCCGTTCAACAGCCCCGCGCGAAGGCGGCCCCGGGCAGCGGGCGCAGGGGGGAGAGGGGCGGCAGCGGGGGGCTCTGTGGCGGTCCCGGTGTCGCCCAGCTCTCCTGTCGGAACCATTCACCAGCAGTGGAAGCGGGGCCCCGGCGCGGGAATGGTCCGCCCCCCGCCCCAGTGACAGCTCTCTCCTTCTCGGCCCCATCCAGAACAGGACTGATTCTCCCCTCACCACGAACAAACCAGGGAGAGACACTTACTGGCTTTATTCACTATTTCCTGCTAAACCCAGCGTCCCAGCATTGTATCCACAGACTCTGACTCCCAGCTCGGGAACTCCCCGGGGGCGGAAACTCCAGCTCATTGCGGCGGCTCTGTCCCCCTGCAGCGCTTCCTCCCCATCCTGGACGGCGCCCGCGCCACAGGCTGCATGATTTGTTCGCGCCCCGCCTGCGTGTGTGGGGCCGCGCGGCTCCCGGCCCGTCCAGCCCAGGGGAGGTGTTAGCAGGCGCCGCCCCGCGCCCGCCCAAGCCCCGCGCTCTCTGCCCGGCACCTGCCCGCGCCGGACTCTCGGAGCGCGTCTCCAGCGCGAGCGCTGCCCGGCAGCGCCCCCTGCTGGCAACCGGCCACTTCTCAATCAGGTCAATCAGCTCCGGGCAGCGGTGCAGGACAGGCGGGGTTGCTGGAGCAAGTGTTAGGAGAAGCGGGATAGAGGGGGAAGCTGTGAATGGTGGAGGAGCAATGAGGGGGAAGGTGGGACGGCGGAGAGGAGGGAACGGTGGAGCGGTTGCGAGGGAGCAGGTGGGACGGCGGAGAGGAGGGAACGGTGGAGCGGTTGCGAGGGGGAAGGTGGGACGGCGGAGAGGAGGGAACGGTGGAGCGGTTGCGAGGGGGAAGGTGGGACGGCGGAGAGGAGGGAACGGTGGAGCGGTTGCGAGGGGGAAGGTGGGACGGGGGAGAGGAGGGAACGGTGGAGCGGTTGCGAGGGGGAAGGTGGGACGGCGGAGAGGAGGGAACGGTGGAGCGGTTGCGAGCGGGAAGGTGGGACGGGGGAGAGGAGGGAACGGTGGAGCGGTTGCGAGGGGGAAGGTGGGACGGCGGAGAGGAGGGAACGGTGGAGCGGTTGCGAGGGAGAAGGTGGGACGGCGGAGAGGAGGGAACGGTGGAGCGGTTGTGAGGGAGAAGGTGGGACGGGGGAGAGGAGGGAACGGTGGAGCAGTTGTGAGGGAGAAGGTGGGACGGCGGAGAGGAGGGAACGGTGGAGCGGTTGCGAGGGGGAAGGTGGGACGGCGGAGAGGAGGGAACGGTGGAGCGGTTGCGAGGGAGAAGGTGGGACGGCGGAGAGGAGGGAACGGTGGAGCAGTTGCGAGGGGGAGAGGAGGGAACGGTGGAGCGGTTGTGAGGGAGAAGGTGGGACGGCGGAGAGGAGGGAACGGTGGAGCAGTTGCGAGGGGGAGAGGAGGGAACGGTGGAGCGGTTGTGAGGGAGAAGGTGGGACGGCGGAGAGGAGGGAACGGTGGAGCAGTTGCGAGGGGGAGAGGAGGGAACGGTGGAGCGGTTGCGAGGGGGAAGGTGGGACGGCGGAGAGGAGGGAACGGTGGAGCGGTTGTGAGGGAGAAGGTGGGACGGCGGAGAGGAGGGAACGGTGGAGCAGTTGTGAGGGAGAAGGTGGGACGGCGGAGAGGAGGGAACGGTGGAGCGGTTGCGAGGGGGAAGGTGGGACGGCGGAGAGGAGGGAACGGTGGAGCGGTTGCGAGGGAGAAGGTGGGACGGCGGAGAGGAGGGAACGGTGGAGCAGTTGTGAGGGAGAAGGTGGGACGGCGGAGAGGAGGGAACGGTGGAGCGGTTGCGAGGGGGAAGGTGGGACGGCGGAGAGGAGGGAACGGTGGAGCGGTTGCGAGGGGGAAGGTGGGACGGCGGAGAGGAGGGAACGGTGGAGCGGTTGCGAGGGGGAAGGTGGGACGGCGGAGAGGAGGGAACGGTGGAGCGGTTGCGAGGGAGAAGGTGGGACGGCGGAGAGGAGGGAACGGTGGAGCGGTTGTGAGGGAGAAGGTGGGACGGGGGAGAGGAGGGAACGGTGGAGCGGTTGCGAGGGAGAAGGTGGGACGGGGGAGAGGAGGGAACGGTGGAGCAGTTGCGAGGGGGAGAGGAGGGAACGGTGGAGCAGTTGCAAGGGGGAAGGTGGGACGGGGGAGAGGAGGGAACGGTGGAGCGTTGCGAGGGAGAAGGTGGGACGGCGGAGAGGAGGGAACGGTGGAGCGGTTGCGAGGGGGAAGGTGGGACGGGGGAGAGGAGGGAACGGTGGAGCGGTTGCGAGGGGGAGAGGAGGGAACGGTGGAGCAGTTGCAAGGGGGAAGGTGGGACGGCGGAGAGGAGGGAACGGTGGAGCGGTTGCGAGGGGGAAGGTGGGACGGCGGAGAGGAGGGAACGGTGGAGCGGTTGGGAGGGGGAAGGTGGGACGGGGGAGAGGAGGGAACGGTGGAGCAGTTGCGAGGGGGAAAGTGGGACGGGGGAGAGGAGGGAACGGTGGAGCAGTTGCGAGGGGGAAGGTGGGAACGGTGGAGCGGTTGCGAGGGGGAAGGTGGGACGGCGGAGAGGAGGGAACGGTGGAGCGGTTGCGAGGGGGAAGGTGGGACGGCGGAGAGGAGGGAACGGTGGAGCGGTTGCGAGGGGGAAGGTGGGACGGGGGAGAGGAGGGAACGGTGGAGCAGTTGCGAGGGGGAGAGGAGGGAACGGTGGAGCAGTTGCAAGGGGGAAGGTGGGACGGGGGAGAGGAGGGAACGGTGGAGCGTTGCGAGGGAGAAGGTGGGACGGCGGAGAGGAGGGAACGGTGGAGCAGTTGCGAGGGGGAAAGTGGGACGGGGGAGAGGAGGGAACGGTGGAGCAGTTGCGAGGGGGAAAGTGGGACGGGGGAGAGGAGGGAACGGTGGAGCAGTTGCGAGGGGGAAGGTGGGAACGGTGGAGCGGTTGCGAGGGGGAAGGTGGGACGGCGGAGAGGAGGGAACGGTGGAGCGGTTGCGAGGGGGAAGGTGGGACGGCGGAGAGGAGGGAACGGTGGAGCGGTTGCGAGGGGGAAGGTGGGACGGCGGAGAGGAGGGAACGGTGGAGCGGTTGCGAGCGGGAAGGTGGGACGGCGGAGAGGAGGGAACGGTGGAGCGGTTGCGAGGGGGAAGGTGGGACGGCGGAGAGGAGGGAACGGTGGAGCGGTTGCGAGGGGGAAGGTGGGACGGCTGAGAGGAGGGAACGGTGGAGCGGTTGCGAGGGGGAAGGTGGGACGGCGGAGAGGAGGGAACGGTGGAGCGGTTGCGAGGGGGAAGGTGGAACGGGGGAGAGGAGGGAACGGTGGAGCGGTTGCGACGGGGAAGGTGGAACGGGGGAGAGGAGGGAACGGTGGAGCAGATGTGAGGGGGAAGGTGGGGTGGGTGACAGGAGGGAACGGTGGAGTAGATATGAGGAGGAATAGGAGACATGAGGGAGAGGAGTGAATGGTGGAGCACCAGTGAAGGGGGAGGTGGGTTGGGAGAGAGGATAGGATGGTGGAGCAGTTGTGAGGGGAAAGATGGGATGGAGGAGAGGAGTGTAATGTGTAGCTGCTGTTAGCGGGGTGATGGGACTGGAGAGAGGAGTAATTGTGGAGCAGCTGGGAGGGGAAAATGGGATTGGGAGAGGAATGAATGGTGGAGCAGCTATGACTGTGTAGATTGGATGGCAGAGAGCAGGGAATGGTGGAGGAGCTATGAGAAGGAAGGTAGGATGTGAGAGAGAGAAGTGAGTGGTAGAGCAATTTTGAGAGGGAATATGGGACCAGGAGTGGAGTGAAATGTATAGCTCCTGTGATCAGGAAGATGGGATGGGAGAGAGGAGTGAATGGTGGAGAAGCTGTAAGCGGGATGGTGGCTTGGGGGAGAGGAATGCATGGTGAAGGTGGGATGGAGAAGAGGAGGGAATGATGGATCAGGTGTGAGAGGAAAGGGGGGGATGGAGGAGAGGAGGGAACCATGTAACATTTGTAAGAGGGAGGGTGAGATAGAGGAGAGGAGTGAATGGTGGAGCAGCTGTGAGAAGGAAGGTAGGATGTCAAATAGAGGCGTGAGTGTTGGACCAGCTTTGAGGGGGAATATGGAATCATGAGTGGAGTGAAATCTGTAGCTGCTGTGAGTGGGAAGATGGGATGGGAGAGAGCAGTGAATGGTGGAGACGCTGTGCGGGGGAAGGTGGGAAAGAAGAAAGGGGTGAATTGTGGAGCAGCTATGAAAGGGGAAGATGGGACGGAGAAGAAAATTTAATGGTGGAGCATCTGTGAAGGGGAAGATGGGATGGTGAGTAGAGTGAAATTTGTGGCACCTGTGAAGGGGAAGAAGGGATGGGAGAGAGGAGAGAATCGTGTAGCAGCTGAGAGGGGTAAGGTGGGATAGAGGATAGGAGGTAATGGTGGAGCAGCTGTGTGGGAAGAGGTAGGAAGTGAGCGAGAGGCATGAATGGTGGAGCAGTTGTGAGTGGGAAGATGGGAGGGGAAGAGGAGTGAGTTGTTGAGCAGCTGTGTGGGGGAATATCGGAAGGGCAGAGGAGTGAATGGTGAGTCAACTGTGAGCGGGATGGTGGCATGGGGGAGAGGACTGCATGGGGGAGCAGCTGTGAGGGGGAAGGTGGAATGGAAGAGAGGAAGGTCCTCAAGGAATCAATTCTGAAGCACTTAGAGGAGAGGAAAGTTATCAGGAACAGTCAGCATGGATTCATCAAGGGAAAGTCATGCCTGACTAATCTAATTGCCTTCTATGATGAGATAACTGGTTCTGTGGATGAAGGGAAAGCAGTGGACGTGTTGTTCCTTGACTTTAGCAAAGCTTTTGACACGGTCTCCCCCGGTATTCTTGCCAGCAAGTTAAAGACGTATGGGCTGGATGAATGGACTATAAGGTGGGTAGAAAGCTAGCTAGATTGTCGAGCTCAACGGGTAGTGATCAATGGCTCCATGTCTAGTTGGCAGCTGGTATCAAGTGGAGTGCCCCAAGGGTCAGTCCTCCGGCCGGTTTTGTTCAATATCTTCATAAATGATCTGGAGGATGGTGTGGATTGCACCCTCAGCAAGTTTGCAGATGACACTAAACTGGGAGGAGAGGTAAATACGCTGGAGGGTAGGGATAGGATACAGAGGGACCTAGACAAATTGGAGGATTGGGCCAAAAGAAATCTGATGAAGTTCAACAAGGACAAGTGCAGAGTCCTGCACTTAGGACGGAAGAATCCAATGCACAGCTACAGACTAGGGACCGAATGGCTCGGCAGCAGTTCTGCAGAAAAGGACCTAGGGGTTACAGTGCACGAGAAGCTGGATATGAGTCAACAGTGTGCCCTTGTTGCCAAGAAGGCCAATGTCATTTTGGGATGTATAAGTAGGGGCATTGCCAGCAGATCGAGGGACGTGATCGTTCCCCTGTACTCGACACTGGTGAGGCCTCATCTGGAGTACTGTGTCCAGTTTTGGGCCCCACGCTACAAGAAGGATATGGAAAAATTGGAAAGAGTCCAGCGGAGGGCAACAAAAATGATTAGGGGACTGGAACACATGACTTATGAGGAGAGGCTGAGGGAACTGGGGATGTTTAGTCTATGGAAGAGAAGAATGAGGGGGGGATTTGATAGCCGCTTTCAACTACCTGAAAGGGGGTTCCAAAGAGGAAGGCTCTAGACTGTTCTCAGTGGTAGCAGATGACAGAACAAGGAGTAATGGTCTCAAGTTGCAGTGGGGGAGATTTAGGTTGGATATTAGGAAAAACTTTTTCACTAGGAGGGTGGTGAAACGCTGGAATGCGTTACCTAGGGAGGTGGTGGAATCTCCTTCCTTAGAAGTTTTTAAGGTCAGGCTTGACAAAGCCCTGGCTGGGATGATTTAATTGGGGATCGGTCCTGCTTTGAGCAGGGAGTTGGACTAGATGACCTCCAGAGGTCCCTTCCAACCCTGATATTCTATGATTTTATGATTCTATGAATGATGGAGGAGCAGTGAGAGGGAAGGTGGGGTGGAGGAGAGAAGTGAATTGCGGAGCAGCTGTGAGGGGGAAGATGGGATGGGAAGTGGAGTGAAATGTGCAGCAGCTGTGAGAGGGAACATGGGACTGGAGAGAGGAGAAAATGGTCAAGCATCAGTAAGAGGGAAGGTGGGATGGAGGAGAGCTGTGAACGGGAAGATGGAACAGGAGAGAGGAGTGAATGGCGGAGCAGCTCTGAGGGGGAAGATGGTAAGGTATGTGAGAATTTAATGGTGGAGCAGGTGTGAACAGGAAGACAGGATGGAGGCAAGGAGGGAATGGTGGAGCAGCTGTGAGAGGGAAGATGGGATGGAGGATAGGAATGAATGGTGGAGGAGCTCTGAGTGGGAAGATGGGATGGGGAGAGGAGGGAATGGTACAGCATATCGGAAGGGATAGGTGGGATGAAGGAGAGGAGAGAATGGTGGAGCAGCTGTGAGGGAGAAGAGGGGATGGGGGAGAGAAATGAATCATTGTGCAGCTTTAAGCGGGAAGATGGGATTGAGGGGTCCCTGTGCAGGGAGAGGAGGAATTTGATTGGAACACATGGGGAGTGAGGAGGGTCTTGATCAACCTGGTAGGGGAGAGAGGACTGGGTTGGGCACAGAGACTTGGAATGTCAGGGGGCAGTGGACACTCTTATTTCAGAATAAGAGTGGCTTTTTTCATCTTAGCTTAGCCCTCTTCCAAAGCAACATAAAGATAAATCAGAAAAAGGGCAGTCTTATATGGGAACAAGAGCATCCACACAGGGTATAATTTACTGGTATAACTATAACCATTTAAATTCTCACTATACTGGTATAACTTTCCCACACAGACATGCCCTGATTGAAAGTCAATGGAATTTAGGCTCCTAAGTGTCTAAGTCCCTTCTGAAAATGGGATTTAGACGCTTTTAAAGATTTTATTCCATGTTCATGAGGAACCACAATAAGGTGTCAGGCCAGGCCAGGCGGGTTTATTGCTCTTTCCTACAGAAGAGGGGAATGACAACATCTAGCACTTTTCATAGAGTGCAAAGCACTTTACAATGGAAGCATCATTATACCCATTTTACAGATGGGGACCTAAGGAACAGGGAAGCTAAATGACTTGCCCAAGGTCACCAAGCAGGCCAGTGGCAGAGCTGGGAATGGAACCCAGGTCTCCTGAATCTCAGTCCAGTGCTCTAGCCACTAGGCATCACTGCCTTTCTGCACTGGCTAATACCCTGCTTTGGTCTGGGATGTAGCATTGTTGTGCTGATGCTGGCTTTTTTGATCATTGTGATACGTATTTGTGCTGAAAATTACATGTGTGCATTTGAGGTTCCTATAGCTTTGGTACATATTTTTTGGTGCTTTAACAAAACAGAATTTGTCTCTGGAAGCCTGGCTGAGCTGCCTCTTATTATACAGAGGGGGTTACATAAAATCTTTGTGTCTGGACATTCAGGAAATTGTAACTGTGATTTCAGACAGGAGGTCTCTGGACCACCCTCTCATATTTTAGCCTCCTCACTGCTCAGCCCCCCACATCGCTACTCATCCCAGCTTCTGTTTCCCATAGGCTGCTGCTCCCCAACTCCAATTATCCACCCAATCTTCACTCTGCCTTCCACCCCCTAGATCCTGCTTCAAAGTGACCCACCTTTTCCAGTAATCTCAACAATACCCAACACTAGTTCCACCCCGCTGAGCCTGTACCCTGCCCCACCTCCCATCCATTGACTCCCACTTGACCTCCTTCGTATTTCACCCCATCCCAGCTCTCATCCACAACACTCATTTACTCAACCATCCGCTCAGCCACCAGGATACCACTGCTGCCTCCAGTTCCTGCTCCAAATGAAGCAGGAGTCTTCATGTCTCTCCTGGAAACTGCTCTACTCCTATCCCTCAGTCTTCTTGCTCCCCATCTGCAACCTCCACAGCCTCCCTCCTTCTCAGCAACAATCACATGGGATCTCCAGTGAGACTTCATCTTAGTGGAAACTCATTCAGGATCATACATGACAAATTATTGCTAAAAATAATGTCAATGACGTATACATTGCAGTTAAGAGGATGCACTTACACAGTTTTACATGCATTTTGTAACACGATGAAGCAAATAAGGACGGAGCTGGCAACCTTAGTCAATGGGAAATGCTGGATTGTGGGTGTAGCTAGCTGTGATGCTAAATTTAAGGGGAGTGAGGTTTGCCTACTAGCATTTTACATGCACACACTAACTTCATCCCCCCAGCAATGAGTTGATTGTCCTTCTCTTTTATTTGCCTTCAGAGTGAATCTGGTTCCTTATACCAGAGCAAGGCTTTTTTGAGCCTCACTGCTACAAATGTTAAATTCATCTACCACTTTTCCTGTGAAAGCAAAAAATGTGGTGTTACAATACCACAGGTGAAATGCTGGGAGCAAGCAGAAAAGGGCTAACCTTCAATTCATTTTTCTTTAAAAATTGGGAAATTACTCCCATCCCACCCAAATAATAATATTTGTTTATTTTTGATAATGAAATGAGCTCTTTTGTTCCGACTAACCCAAATAGATAGGAAACACTAAAGTCAAATATTTACTTATTTTACTTGTAAATAGCCAAGATGAATAAAAGATGCAAGGGAAACAGTCAGTGGTGGAGCTGAGAACAGAACCAAGTCTCCCAAGTCCAGGGTCCCATCCCATAGATCATGTTCCCTATGTGTTTCATAAACTTTCCCTATAAAAAGGTGCATGCTATTTGAGTGTTTCTTTTTAACTGTCTTCCCTTCTGAACATTACTTCAGCACATACAGAATATTCAGTCATAATACTGTTAATGAAAGAGCATAACTGAAGGCAGTTACTTAGACTGTAAGCTCTACTTACATTGTAAAGTGTCTGGGGCAGAGACCAGTTTTTTGTTCTGTGTTTGTACAATGCCTAGCACAATGGGGTCCTGGTCCATGACAATGTCTCCTAGGCACGACAGCAACACAAATAAATAAATAATAAAACAATGTTAACTGAAACCACTTAAAAAGTGGAAAAATCAGATAAAACAAAACAAATTAGATAAAATAAAAAGACATTTTCTGCCACCCTAAAAACTTTCTTTTTAAGGGAAACATGGTGGCAAGTTTTGGACACGTTAACATATTCAAAACAAGCAGCTGACATAAGCAAAATGTGTATGGTTAGGGGAGCCAATGGATCAATTGCTGCCTACCTTCCTTCCCCCCCTGTTCTCCAAAAATGTGCCCCTGTATTTTCCTAAGCAATCAGAGCTATTCTAAAAGGATCACCAGAAAGCAGCAATGGTGCTGCAAATATGCCAATTATTTTTCATGGAAAATTTAGATTTTTTTTCTAAATTTCAAACTAATATTTCTTAAAGGAAAACCTGAAATCCAAAAATTGAAAAATATTTGGCTTTTGAAAAACATTTGGGGTATTAGAAAGTGTTTCTGAATTTAAAAAATGGACTTTGGTTTCTGATTTTGCAATGAAAAACTGGAAAATTCTTTGAAAATGAAATTATTCTTCACTTTTTTGGTTTTCAGAAAAACATTTTCTTCAAAATTCATTTTTGATGAAAAATGGTCAGATAGCTCTAACGGGCAAACAAAGACCGATAATTCATATAGATTATGAATCATTAACTATTCAGTGAAGCACAACACATAACTTACTTTTTATTGTGGGCCTAAGTCACAAGGTTTCACATGAAGTTTGCTATCACCTCAAAATAGAAACTGTTTAAGAATCTTCCTCTAGTAGTAGGTGTGATGCAATAATTATGAACAATTCTGTGTCAAGCCAACATCTCCCTCTACTGGCTAAATAAAATATTGCTTCTTGTGGCAGCAATTACCTTTAAAACAAAGGTTTCAGAGTAGCCGCCCTGTTAGTCTGTATCCGCAAAAAGAAAAGGAAAAATCGGATGCATGAAGTGAGCTGTAGCTCATGAAAGCTTATGCTCAAATAAATTTGTTAGTCTCTAAGGTGCCACAAGTCCTCCTTGTCTTTAAAACAAAGATGAACTGCAAAGAAACAAAGGAGGGGCCATGTTTCTTTGAGCCAGAGTATGTCCTGCAGGTAAACAATAGGAAGATCCAGAAGAGCAGAACTACACAGAAGTTTAAACTGAGCTATTATTTTTGAGTTGCCAACAAAGCAGACCCCAGGAAGCAGTCAATTTTAGATACCAATGCCCCAATCCTGCAAAAATGTATGTATGTTTAACTTTACTCGCTCTGAGTAGTCTCAGTGATTTTAGTGAAACTACTCAGAATGCATAAATTTGAGTATGTGAGTAAATCTTTGAAGGATGAGGTCCTAACTCTGAACCTGTGTGCTCTGTTGTGGATGAGGGAGGGACTCAACCTGTTCACAGTGGACAGAAGCAAAACCAGAGGCTTTAAGCAGGGTTGCTTTGCCATGGCAGCGCTTTAATGTCGTAGGGACCTGGCAGGGCCGTCAATTGGGGAGGCGCAAAAGGGGCAGCAAAGTTAAAGCGCTGCCCTGGCAGTGCTTTAAAGTCAGCGATACGAGCCAGTACCAGTGGCCACTTTTTACCGGTACGGTGTACTGGCCCGTACCACCTGACTTTCACCCCTGACAAACACAGAGTAATGGTCAGTCACTCCCTTGAAAAGCTTACAATCAAATATACCAGTGTTCACCCTACAGCAGAACTAACCCGCTGCCAGCAACCTTCCCACACACAAGCAGTATGAACCAAAACCTTCCCATTGTTTCTTCTTTTGACGTGGCCACAGAGGATTGTGAAAGATGGTGGGTTCATGGGATGATTTTGTAGCCCTGTTTTTGGTCACTGACCAAAAAACGCTGAGAATCACTGCTCTAGAGAATTGCTTGGTTCCTTAAGTTTGCTGGGTCAATAGAACTAAATGTCAATAGAGGCTCCTAAACCCAGTGGGACTGCTCAGATGACGACATCTTCAGCTGAGCACTAACAAAAAAGGAACAGGAAACAGAAGGTTGTACAGGACAGATAAAGGATATCAGATCATCATATCACTGTCATGCAAGTAATTTTTTAATAGTGTGAGAATGCAACAAAATGGCAACTACAATTACAGGGCTAGATTGCGTAAAAAGCTGCATAAAATTCCTAGTGGAATTCAATTCCTTGCCCCATGGACAACTAGGGTTCTATTTCTCCTTTCATCTGCCTGTTTGATTTCCATGTGCAGTGGAACCCTGACATAAACTTAGCTGATATGTCAGGATGCATCTGTATCAGTTTTCAATTTCTCTTTTTTTAATTAGGTATGCCCTACTAATGCAGAATCTCTCAAAGATCTGTGGGGAAATACTATAATGCCTGGATTTATTTGTTCAATCAAACCCTGAGATATAATATTAAAATGGACTGATCTAATTTAAGGCAAGGATTGATGGGCAGGGAGTGCCTGAGTGAACTAATGTGCTCAAGTGTGAAGAAAATGTTCAGTGTCGTGATATGTACAGTAGAGCTCACATTACTAAAGCAGGATGTATGTAACCCTCTTCCCCAAAGACCCCACAAAATAGCTTGCCTCCAGCAACATTCCATCAGCTGGAAAGGAAGATGATTATCAGCCTTGCACCCAAGCACTGGGTGAAAGGAGATGCTATTACACTAGAGGAATCAAAAAGTGACCATCATCTAAGCAAGTCCAGTTGTGGATTGCCAATACTTGGCTGCATTTTAAAAGGATAGGGTTAGTGTGTCATGCTGTGCTATACTGAGAGATGTCCCACCTCCACAAACAATATCTTACTGTCTGCTGACAAGATGGATACCTGATGTCTAGGTGGTTCTCAAAACACAAGGCATGTTTTGCTGAGTAGTTGGAAATTACTACTAGTTTGTGATCAAAACCGTAATTATTAGGGTGAATGGAAACAATGCCATAATGGAAGGGTTAAAATATAACACATTGTCCATATTTCTGCCGTGTTCCCTGTGCCACTTCAGGACTGTCAAAGGAGACAGGAGAGAAAAATGGAGGTCTTTTCCTTAGCATCAGGCTTGTTTCAGTTTCAGCTCCTCTTACTGTGGGTCAAAATTTACCTCAGATTTGCTCGGTTTTTATGTTTCTCCCTCAAAAAAGCTATGAAAAAAGTACTTTGATAACTTACTTCAATTCTTAGGTAATTCTGTGTTCATGCATCCAATCAGTTTGAAGCATCTGAATGGCACAAATATTCTCATAACACAAGAACTAGGGGTCACCAAATGAAATTAATAGGCAGCAAGTTTAAAACAAACAGAAAAGTATTTCTTCACACAATGCACAGTCAACCTGTGGAACTCTTTGCAAGAGGATATTGTGAAGGCCAAGACTATAACAGGGCTCAAAAAAGAACTAGATAAATTCGTGGAGGATAGGTCCATCAATGGCTATTAGCAAGGTTAGGCAGGGATGGTGTCCCTAGCCTCTGTTTGCCAGAAGCTGGAAATGGGCAACAGGGGATGGATCACTTGATGATTACCTGTTCTGTTCATTCCTTCTGGGGTACCTGGCATTGGCCACTGTTGGAAGACAGTATACTGGGCTAGATGGACCTTTGGCCTGATCCAGTATGGCCATTCTTATGTTCTTATTAAGCCTTTAGGCTGGGACTCAGGAGATATAGATTCAATCCCTGGCTCAAATCCCACGATTTGAGGACTTCAATAGCACAGATATAGGTGTGAGGGTTTTTTTTGTAGTAGTGGTGGGTGAAATTCTGTGGCCTGCGTTGTGCAGGAGGTCAGACTAGATGATCATAATGGTCCCTTCTGACCTAAATATCTATGAATCTATGAGGAGTATAAAAATACTACTCGAGCATGCAGGGGTGTAATCAGGAAGGCCAAAGCACAATTGGAGTTGCAGCTAGCAAGAGATGTGAAGAGTAACAAGAAAGATTTCTACAGGTATGTTAGCAACAAGAACATGGTCAGGGAAAGCGTGGGACTCTTACTGAATGGGGGAGGCAACCTAGTGACAGATGATGTGGAAAAAGCTGACGTACTCAATGCTTTTTTTGCATCCGTCTTCACTGACAAAGTCAGCTCCCAGACTGCTGCACTGGGCAGCATATTATGGGGAGGAGGTGAGGAGCACACAATGGTGAAAGAACTATTTTAAAAAGGTGGACATGAACAAGTCCATGAGACTGGATCTAATGCATTCGAGGATGCTGAGGGAGTTGGCTGATGTGATTGCAGAGCCATTGGCCATTATCTCTGGAAACTCATGGTGATCGGGGGAGGTCCTGGATGATTGGAAAAAGGCAAATATAGTGCCCATCTTTAAAAAAGGTAAGAAGGAGAATCCAGGGAACTACAGACTGGTCAGCCTCACCTCAGTCCCCAAAAAAATCATGGAGCAGGTCCTCAAGGAATCCATTTTGAAGCACTTGGAGGAGAGGAAGGTGATCAGGAACAGTCAACATGGATTCACCAAGGGCAAGTCATGCCTGACCAACCTGATTGCCTTCTGTGATGAGATAACTGGCTCTGTGGATATGGGGAAAGTAGTGGACATGATATACCTTGACTTTAGCAAAGCTTTTGATATGGTCTCCTACAGTATTCTTGCCAGCAAGTTAAAGTAGTATGGATTGGATGAATGGACTATAAGGTGGATAGAAAGCTGGCTAGATCGTCAGGCTTAACCGGTAGTGATCAATGGCTCAATGTCTAGTTGGCAGCCGGTATCAACTGGAATGCCCCAGGGGTTGATCCTGGGGCTGGTTTTGTTCAACATCTTCATTAATGATCTGGATGATGGGATGGATTGCACCCTCAGCAAATTTGCGGATGACACTAAACTGGGAGGAGAGGTAGATATGCTGGAGGGTAGGGATAGGGTCCAGAGTGACCTAGATAAATTGGAGGACGGGGCCAAAAGAAATCTGATGAGGTTCAACAAGGGCAAGTGCAGAGTCCTGCACTTAGTATGGAAGAATCCCATGCACTGCTACAGGCTGGGAAATGACTGGCTAAGCGGCAGTTCTGCAGAAAAGGACCTGGGGATTACAGTGAATGAGAAGCTGGATATGAGTAAACAGTGTGCCCTTGATGTCAAGAAGGCTAATGGCATATTGGGCTGCGTTAGTAGGAGCGTTGTCAGCAGATCGAGGAAAGTGATTATTTCCCTCTATTCGGCACTAGTGAGGCCACATCTGGAGTACTGCATCCAGTTTTGGGCCCCCGACTACAGAAAGGATGTGGACAAATTGGAGTCCAGCAGAGGGCAATGAAAGTGATTAGGTGCTTGGGCACATGACTTATGAGAAGAGGATGAAGGAACTGGGCTTATTTAGTCTGCAGAAGAGAAGAGTGAGGGGGGATTTGATAGCAGCCTTCAACTAACTGAAGGGGGGTTCCAAAGAGGATGGAGCTAGGCTGTTCTCAGTGGTGGCAGATGACAGAACAAGAAGCAATGGTCTCAAGTTGCAATGGGGGGGGGTCTAGGTTGGATATTAGGAAAAACTATTTCACTAGGAAGGTGGTGAAGCACTGGAATCGGTTACCTAGGGAGGTGGTGGAATTTCCATCCTTAGTGGTTTTTAAGGCCTGGCTTGACAAAGCCCTGGCTGGGATGATTTAGTTGGGGTTGGTCCTGCGTTGAGCAGGGGGTTGGACTAGATGCATACTGGCTGTTTTCAAACCATGAAGCACTATGCCAGTGTCAGCATTTCAATTTGAAGGGATGGACCCTTTTAAAAATACTTTTCTTAGGTGCTTTTAAAGTGTTTAGATACCAAATAGCATCAAGTGACCAAGTGTACTAGCTGGTGCTAAACAGCACTCCCAACTAGTGTGTTCATGAATTCACTACTCTGAATGTCTAGAAGTGAGTTCTGTGCAATTGCCCTGCATTCACTGAACACACTTCCCTGGGAGCTTGGAGCATGCAAGAATTAGAGTAGTCCCATAGAGACCTTAAATTTTGCTTCCTTTTTCTTCATGTGGAGTTTCCATTTCATTCATCAATTTCATGCCAACAGTTTCTGTTGAATTCCCCAAAGTCTATCTTAGTAATGTATGATCTGGGCGTTACAGTCATTTCTTTAGAACAGCTGGAATTTTCCATCCTCTTCCTCCATCCACTTTGACACAAATATGGTCATCAAGTTCCATACACACACACCACACAAAATATTTCCCATGTCATACTGTTTAAATATGAATATATAATACTATAGTAAATGAAACAATTAATTCACACTTCTGTGGTTCTTTTGGGTAATGCTGATTGCTAATTTGGCTCCTTAACCACTGAGGTCTGAGTATCACTGATGTACACCATCTCCAGCACTCGCTAAAGGTATGCTTCAGTATTCTTCATACAGTGCCTCCTAGTGGTCATCAACCTCCCCCACCCACCCCCTTCTGGCTTAGGGTGCTTTCCCATTGTTGTTAATATTAAATGTGTTAAGCATCTGGTCATAATTAACCTTTTTTAGTGAAGACTGAAGCAAAAGAGGTATTAAATATCTCAGTCTTCTGGGAGTAATCCTTCTCTGCTCAGTAGTGAGTCTACACTTTTCTTTGGCTTTGACTTTCTCCTAATGTATTTATAGAACCTCTTATTATCGACTTTTATGTCCCTCATACGTTCATAATATGTAATACTTTACTTAAAGCCGCAGTTCCTGGATTCATGTGATTATATGTAAGTCTCAGCTTTCCTTTGAAAAAAGTGTATAGTCTTCATAATTGTGGACATTGAAAATGTGAACCCTAAAGACTTCAAAACCAGAAGGGAAATAAAAGAACTCAGTATTTCTTATTTTTAAAAATCTCATAAATAACAATTTACCAAGGATTGTGGTAGATTCTCCATCACTGACAATTTTTAAATCAAGATTTTTTTTAAAAAAAAATAGATATGCTCCAGTAATTATTTGGGGAAGTTCTATAGCCTGTGTTACACAGAAGGTCAGACTAGATGATCACAATGTTCTCTTCTAGCCTTGGAATCTATTAATCATTTTTCAAGTCGAGACAGATGATTTTTTAATGCTTGGTCGTGGCAGTACTGCATACACACACCCACAGAGATTTGCACATAATCTATAATAGCACTTACCTTAAAAGAAAAAGTCTAGTGATCATTTTAAATTATTCAATTTGGGGCCCATCCTAGTTGATTTCACTGTGTCCCTAAGAAAGTCCAATATCTCCTGATTGATGGCTGGGGATGTGAATGTCAGGACTCCAGACCAGTGAGCAATAGGTTTAGAAACCTTGGAATGGTGTGCACCCTTAACAGTAACACACACACACACACACACACACACTTCCAAACAAGCAGAGACACTGCTACTTCCTACCTCTTTACACAGCCCTCCCCTCCCCAGAACCTTCTGCATAACCTCTGCCGCTTCCTCCAGATAAAGAACCTCTACACACTTACCCTCAGCAGCTGGTAGAACAAAGATCCCCTTACTCCAGCCTCTGCACACTGGAGCAATGTAGAGGGGTCCTAAACTATCCAATTGTAGCCAAAGGAGCAGTCCCCCTGGTGCAGACACTGTGGAAGATAACCATATGCTGTCCTATGAGGATCCCCTTGCAAGCCATGCTGTAGGCGGCATGCTGGGGAGCAGGCCTGGAGATGAAAATGGCGTATTAGGGATGGGACCACAGCATTACAAGGATTCCAAGCGGCAATGCAGCCTGCATGGCAGCCCAGAGAAGCAGCTGTATCTTAGGGTATGTCTACACTAAGAAATTAGGTCAAATTTATAGAAGTTGGTTTTGTAGAAAGCGTTTTTATACAGTCGATTGTGTGTGTCCCCACACAAATGTTCTAAGTGCATGTAGTCAGCCGAGTGTGTCCACAGTACCGAGGCAACCATCAACTTCCGGAGCGTTGCGCTGTGGGTAGCTATCCCACAGTTCCCACAGTCTCCGCCGCCCATTTGAATTCTGGGTAGAAATCCCAGTGACTGATGGGTCTAAAACATTGTCGCGGGTGGTTCTGGGTACATATAGTCGGGCCCCCCTTCCCTCCCTCCTTCCATGAAAGCAATGGCAGACAATCGTTTTACGCCTTTTTTCTTGAGTTACCTGTGCAGACACCATACCACGGCAAGCATGGAGCCCGCTCAGCTAACCGTCACCGTATGTCTCCTGGGTGCTGGCAGACGTGGTACTGCATTGCTACACAGCAGCAGTTTATTGCCTTTTGGCAGCAGACAGTGCAGTATGATGTGTAGCCGTCGTCGACGTAGTCCTGGGTGCTCTTTTAACCGACCTCGATGAGGTCAGGGGCGCCTGGGCAAACATGGGAGTGACTCAGCCAGGTCATTTCCCTTTTAAGTTTTGTCTCATGGTGATTCAGTCCTACCAGCAGTGCACTGTCTTTTAATCAACAGCCAGCAGAAGACAATGGCCAGCAGTCATACTGCACCGTCTTCTGCCGAGCACCCAGGAGATGACGATGGCTAGCAGTCGTACTGCACAGTCTGCTGCCAGCAAGATGTATAAAGATAGATGAAGTGGATCAAAACAAGAAATAGACCAGATTTGTTTTGTATTCATTTTCTCCTCCCTCCCTCCGTGAAATCAACGGCCTGCTAAACCCAGTTTTGAGTTCTATCCTTGAGGTTTTGAGTTCTATCCTTGAGGGGGCCATTCTGTTTCTCACAAAGCCACCCCCGTTGTTGATTTTAATTCCCTGTAAGCCAACCCTGTAAGCCATGTCGTCAGTCGCCCCTCCCTCCGTCAGAGCAATGGCAGACAATCGTTCCATGCCTTTTTTCTGTGCAGATGCCATACCACGGCAAGCATGGAGCCCGCTCAGATCACTTTGGCTATTAGGAGCACATTAAACACCACATGCATTATCCAGCAGTATATGCAGCACCAGAACCTGGCAAAGCAAAACCGGGCGAGTAGGCAACGTCAGCGCGGTGACAAGAGTGATGAGGACATGGACACAGACTTCTCTCAAAGCACGGGCCCTGGCAATGTGGGCATCACGGTACTAATGGGGCAGGTTCATGTGGTGGAACGCTGATTCTGGGCTCAGGAAACAAGCACAGATTGGTGGGACCACACAGTGTTGCAGGTCTGGGACGATTCCCAATGGCTGCAAAACTTTCGCATGCGTAAGGGCACTTTCATGGAACTTTGTGACTTGCTTTCCCCTGCCCTGAGGCACAAGAATACCAAGTTGAGAGCAGCCCTCACAGTTGAGAAGCGAGTGGCAATAGCCCTGTGGAAGCTTGCAATGCCAGACAGCTACCGGTCAATCGGGAATCAATTTGGAGTGGGCAAATGTACTGTGGGGGCTGCTGTGATGCAAGTAGCCAACGCAATCAAAGATCTGTTGATATCAAGGGTAGTGACCCTGGGAAATGTGAAGGTCATAGTGGATGGCTTTGCTGCAATGGGATTCTCTAACTGTGGTGGGGCCATAGATGGAACCCATATCCCTGTATTGGCACTGGAGCACCAAGCCGGCAAGTACATAAATCACAAGGGGTACTTTTCAATAGTGCTGCAAGCACTGTTGAATCACAAGGGACGTTTCACAACGTGGGATGGCTGGGAAAGGTACATGACGCTCGCATCTTCAGGAACTCTGGTCTGTTTGAACAGCTGCAGGAAGGGACTTTATTCCCAGACCAGAAAATAACCATTGGGGATGTTGAAATGCCTATAGTTATCCTTGGGGACCCAGCTTACCCCTTAATGCCATGGCAGCCTGGACAGTAGTCAGGAGCTGTTCAATTACAGGCTGAGCAAGTGCAGAATGGTGGTAGAATGTGCATTTGGACGTTTAAAAGCATGCTGGCACAGTTTACTGACTCAGACCTCAGCGAAACCAATATTCCCACTGTTATTACTGCTTGCTGTGCACTCCACAATATCTGTTACAAGGGGGAGACATTTATGGTGGGGTGGGAGGTTGAGGCAAATCGCCTGGCTGCTGGTTATGCAAAGCCAGACACCAGGGAGGTTTGAAGAGCACAGGAGGATGTGGTGGGCGTCAGAGAAGCTTTGAAAACCAGTTTCATGACTGGACAGGCTACGGTTGTGAAAATTCTGTTTGTTTCTCCTTGATGAAACTCCCCCAGCCCTTGGTTCACTCTACTTCCCAGTAAGCTAACCACCCTCCCCTCCTCCCTTCGATCACCTCTTGCAGAGGCAATAAAGTTATTGTTGCTTCACATTCATGCATTCTTTATTAATTCGTCACACAAATAGGGGGATAAGTACCAAGGTAGCCCAGGAGGGGTGGTGGAGGAGAGAAGAACGAGGAGGGGTGGTGGAGGAGGGAAGGACAAGGCCACACAGCACTTTAAAAGTTTAAAACTTTAAAACTTATTGAATGCCAGCCTTCTGTTGCTTGGGCAATCCTCTGGGGTGGAGTGGCTGGGTGGCCGGAGGCTATGGAACCACGTTCTTGGGCGTCTGGGTGAGGAGGCTATGGAACTTGGGGAGGAGGGCAGTTGGTTACAAAGGGGCTGTAGTGGCGGTCTGTGCTCCTGCTGCCTTTCCTGCAGCTCAACCATACGCTGGAGCATATTAGTTTGATCCTCCAGCAGCCTCAGCATTGAATCCTGCCTCCTCTCATCATGCTGCCACCACCTTTCAGTTTCAGCCCTCTCTTCAGCCGGCCAGCTCTCCTCCCGGTCATTTTGTGCTTTCCTGCACTCTGACATTGTCTGCCTCCATGCATTCGTCTGTGCTCTGGCAATGTGGGAGGACAGCATGAGCTCAGAGAACATTTCATTGCGAGTGCATTTTTTTCACCTTCTAATCTTCACTAGCCTCTGGGAAGGAGAAGATCCTGTGATCCTTGAAACACATGCAGCTGGTGGAGAAAAAAAAAGGGACAGTGGTATTTAAAAAGACACATTTTCTAGAACAATGGCTACACTCTTTCACGGTAAATCTTGCTGTTAACATTACATACATAGCACATGTGCTTTCATTCCAAGGTCGCATTTTGCCTCTCCCCAGTGCGTGGCTAGCCCCTCATCCCTCCCCCCTCCCTGTGGCTAACAGCGGGTAACATTTCTGTTCAGCTACAGGCAAACAGCCCAGCAGGAACGGGCACCTCTGAATGTCCCCTTAAGAAAAGCACCCTATTTCAACCAGGTGACAATGAATGATATCACTCTCCTGAGGATAACACAGAGAGATAAAGAACGGATGTTATTTGAATGCCAGCAAACATACACCACAGTGCTTTGTTCTAGAATGATTCCCGAGTACGTGCTACTGGCCTGGAGTAGTAAAGTGTCCTACCATGGTGGACGGAATAAGGCTGCCCTCCCCAGAAATCTTTTGCAAAGGCTTTGGGAGTACATCCAGGAGAGCCGCGAATGCCAGGGCAAATTAATCATTAAACATGCTTGCTTTTAAACCATGTATAGTATTTTAAAAGGTACAATCACCAGAGGTCCCTTCTCCACCTGGCGGGTCCGGGAGGCAGCCTTGGATGGGTTCAGGGGGTACTGGCTCCAGGTCCAGGGTGAGAAACAGTTCCTGGCTGTCGGGAAAACCGGTTTCTCCGCTTGCTTGCTGTGAGCTATCTACAACCTCATCATCATCTTCCTCGTCCCCAAAACCTGCTTCCATGTTGCCTCCATCTCCATTGAAGGAGTCAAACAATGTGGCTGGGGTAGTGGTGGCTGAACCCCTTAAAATGCAGCTCATCATAGAATGCGGCATGTTTGGGGCTCTGACCCAGAGCGGCCGTTCGCGTCTGCTTTTTGGTAGGCTTGCCTCAGCTCCTTACGTTTCATGCGGCACTGCTTCGGGTCCCTGTTATGGCCTCTGTCCTTCATGCCCTGGGAGATTTTGACAAATGTTTTGGCATTTTGAAAACTGGAACGGAGTTCTGATAGCGCGGATTCCTCTCCCCATACAGCAATTAGATCCCGCACCTCCCGTTTGGTCCATGCTGGAGCTCTTTTGCAATTCTGGGACTCCATCATGGTCACCTCTGCCGATGAGCTCTGCATGGTCACCTGCAGCTTGCCACGCTGGCCAAACAGGAAATTGAAATTCAAAAGTTCGCGGGCCTTTTCCTGTCTATCTGGCCAGTGCATCTGAGTTGAGAGTGCTGTCCAGAGCGGTCACAATGGAGCACTCTGGGATAGCTCCCGGAGGCCAATACCGTCTAGTTGTGTCCACAGTACCCCAAATTTGATTTCACCGCTAATCCCCTAGTCGGGGGTGGAGTAAGGAAATCGATTTTAAGAACACTTGAAGTTGAAAAAAAGGGCTTCGTCGTGTGGATGGGTGCAGAGTTAAATCAATTTAATGCTGCTAAATTCAACCTCAACTCCTAGTGTAGACCAAGGCTTAGATCAGCCCACAGGGTTGTCTAAAATACGTTGGGGGCCACTCCCGCCACTGAAGCAGCCCAGGATTGGGAGGGTGCAAAGGTGGCTTTAAAGCTACTTAGTCCAGGGGTTCTTAACTTTTTCTTGCTGAGGCTCCACTCAACATGCTATAAAAACACCAGGGCCTGGCAGGGGTTGGGGGGAAGAGGGGCACTGTGGGCTTTGGGCCGGGGGGGGGGGGAATCCTTGGGCATAGGCATAGTTTTACTTCTATTCTGGGGGGGGGGGGGCGCAACGGCTGGTGAGGCTCAAGCAGGCTCTGCACAGCAGGGTCCAGGAGGGAGCGCCACCTCCACCCCCTGACTCGCTCAGGAGGCCACATAGCCTGTCTGGGCTGTGTGGGGATGCAACCAAAAAATATAGCCCAAAGAGGGGACTCAGTTCAAAAAGTTTGAAAACCACTCAGGGTGCAGGGAGGGAGTATTTCGGGGCTGTGTGAAGTGAGGGGAATAGCTCAGGGTGCAGGCAGAGAGGTAGCTAGGGGCCGTGTGCAGGCAGGGGAGTAGCTCAGGGTGCAGGAAGGGAGTAGCTAGGGGCTATGTACGGGCATGGAAGGCTCCCAGTGCGGCTCCCAACTTCAGCGGGGGGTGGGGGTGGCTCTGGGGCTCCCGGCTTGAGCCCCCCACTGCTCCTGGCTTGGGAGGGGGAGGTTTGCCAGCTTCAGCCCCACATCATTCCCGGCTTCGGAGGCTCGGGGGAGCCAGCTTCACCTCCACGCTGCTCCTGGCTGGGGTGGGTGGGCCGCCAGCTTCAGCCCTGTGCCGCTCCCGGCTGGGGCAGGGGTTGGGGTTGCCAACTTTCTAATTGCACGAAACTGCACACCCTATCCCCGCCCCTTCCCCGAGGCTCTGCCCCCCACTCACTACATTTCCCCACCCTCGGTGGCTCGATCCCCCCCCTTCCTCACTCTTTTTAACTGGGCTTGGGCAGGGGGTTGGGGTGTGGGAGGAGGTGAGGAGTCTAAATGGGGGTGCGGTCTCCGGGATGGGGCCATAAATGAGGGGTTCAGGGTGTGGGAGGGGGATCCAGGCTGGGGGAAGGAAGTTGGGGTGTGGGAGGGGTGAGGCCGCCGGTTGAGGGTGCTGGCTCTGGGGTGGGTCCAGGGATGAGGGGTTTGGAGTGCAGGAGGGGGCTCCAGGCTGGGGGGTGGGGCTGAAGGATTCAGAGTGGGGGAAGGGGTTGGGGTGCAGGTGGGGGTGGGGGCGGGGGCTCTGGTGTGGGGCTGAGGATGATGGGTTCAGGGTGTGGGAGGGGGCTCTGGGATGGGGCAGGAGGTTGGGGTGCAGGGGGGTGAGGGCTATGGCTGGGGGTGCAGGCTCTGGGGTGCAGGCGGTGGCTCCAGGTTTGGGGAGTCTCAGGGCTGGGGCAAGGGCTCGGGGTTGGGGTACAGGCTTACCTCAGGCAGCTCCCAGTCAGCGGCGCAGCAGGGGAGCTAAGGCAGGCTGCCTGCCTGTCCTGGTTCCGCGCTGCGCCCTGGAAGCAGCCCTCAGGGCTGGCTCCTGTGGGGGGGCAGCAGGAGGCTCAGTGGTGCATGCTGCTATCGCCCACAGGCACTGCTCCCATTGGCCAGAAGCCAGCCAATGGGAGTGCGGAGCCTGTGCTCCGGCAGCGTGTGGAGCCCCGTGGCCTCCCCACCTAGGAGCTGGACCTGATGGCCGCTTCCGGGGTGCAGCGTGGTGCCCCAGGACAGGTAGGGACTAGCCTGCCCTAGCCCCACAGCACTGCCAACCGGCCTTTTAACAGTCCGGTCGGCGGTCTGACCAGAGTCGCCAGGGTCCCTTTTCGACCATGTGTTCCAGTCAAAAACAGGACACCTTGTCACCCTAGTCGGGGGTCGGGGGGAGAAACACACCAGCTTCAGCCCCGCACCTGTTCTGGCTGGGGCAGGGGAGCCGTCAGTTTCAGCCCCACACCGCTTCAGCGCTGGAGCTCAGGGCACCAGCTTCAGCCCCACGCTGCTCCCGGCTTCAGTGCTGGGGCTCGGCGCACCGGGTTTCAGCTGCGGGGCTCTGCGGCCCCCCTGAAAGGCCTCACGTACCCCCAAGGGGCCGCGGACCCCTGGTTGAGAATTGCTGCCTTAGTCCACTTCCCCTGGGCTTTATGTTCTGTGCTCTCAGCCTGAGGATTTTTGCCTCACTTCTATCCCTGAGGTCACTTCCTGTGCATGAGGCAGAGGGCTCAATAAAAGTTTTCTGGTTCCTGCCCTGCTGTGTACTTTACAGAAAAAAATTAAAATAGACCTTCCTTTGCCTTTTATCATTTAAAAATAGCAGATTCTCCATCACAATGGGAAAATTTGCTTTTTGCAGAAATAGTCAAATATGGTGATGCCTTTGAGGCCCAGCTAATGAGAAGACCACCACCAAGAATGGAGGCAAACACAAGATAATGAAATAATTTTCATTTATTCCACACTCTCATTCCTACAATTTTCATTACAATCTAACATGCCCTTCCTTCCAGCATCTTTAAAATTAAAATAAATGTACTGGAATGAAGTTAGTTTTTAACTATTTTTATGTGAATCATCAGCCTTTTTTCTTCTTGGGTTTTAATTCTTAATTAATTGTAATGCTTATTGACTTCAATGGGAACAGGATCAGGCAAAATATGATGACGTGCTTGGCTGCACTAGGACCTAAGATTGGTGCTTTAAACATCTACAGGAAATTAAATTAAAAAAAAATCACTCCTGCCCCCTTTCCTATCTGATTTCTATAGCATCTTTATTCTTCGCCCTGGCACTTCACACCTGCATTTCTCTATTCTTTCTCCCATATACTTAGGCATTGTTACTATTATCAAGTATCATATGGGTGCAGGGTACTGTTCAAAAAGGGACCCAGATGCTGAAATCAGATCTGACAGCAGAATCAGGGCCATAGTTACTTTATTTTCCTTCTCCCTACAATGATCTCCAATGTGCCTTCTCTCCTCAGGTCAGTTCTCCTTTTCCAGCTGTTGCTTTCCCAGCTGTCCCTGAATGTGCTCCAGCATGTTTCCTGGAGTAACCCTTGCTGGAATGGCTGTGAGGGCAACTGGGGTCCAACTCAGCAGCACACTTTAGAGCATGTGTCAAGGTTCCTCCCCCACTCTGAACTCTAGGGTACAGATGTGGGGACCTGCATGAAAAACCTCCTAAGCTTATCTTTACCAGCTTAGGTCAAAACTTCCCCAAGGTACAAAATATTCCACCCTTTTGTCCTTGGATTGGCCGCTACCACCACCAAACAAATACTGGTTACTGGGGAAGAGCTGTCTGGACACGTCTTTCCCCCCAAAATACTTCCCAAAACCTTGCACCCCACTTCCTGGACAAGGTTTGGTAAAAAGCCTCACCAATTTGCCTAGGTGACTACAGACCCAGACCCTTGGATCTTAAGAACAATGAACAACCCTCCCAACACTTGCACCCCCCCCTTTCCAGGGAAATGTTGGATAAAAAGCCTCACCAATTTGCATAGGTGACCACAGACCCAAACCCTTGGATCTGAGAACAATGAAAAAGCATTCAGTTTTCTTACAAAAAGACTTAATAGAAATAGAAGTAAATAGAAATAAAAAAAAATCCCCCCTGTAAAGTCAGGATGGTAGATACCTTACAGGGTAATTAGATTCAAAACATAGAGAACCCCTCTAGGCAAAAACCTTAAGTTACAAAAACGATACACAGACAGAAATAGTTATTCTATTCAGCACAATTCTTTTCTCAGCCATTTAAAGAAATCATAATCTAACACGTACCTAGCTAGATTACTTACTAAAAGTTCTAAGGCTTCATTCCTGGTCTATCCCCGGCAAAGACAAAATATAGACAGACACACATACCCCTTTGTTTCTCTCCCTCCTCCCAGCTTTTGAAAGTATCTTGTCTCCTCATTGGTCATTTTGTTCAGGTGCCAGCGAGGTTACCTTTAGCTTCTTAACCCTTTACAGGTGAGAGGAGATTTCCTCTGGCCAGGAGGGATTTTAAAGGGGTTTACCCTTCCCTTTATATTTATGACAGCATGATTTCACTGAATGATCTGACTTCTTGAAATAGGAAGCCGAACACTTCATAGGACCAACAGAAAGATACCATCCCTACTGTAGTGCAAAGACATAAAAACAAAGAGCCATGCCTTAAGTGTCAACTAGAGATCTCCCTGTCCAGGAAGTTCTTATGTCTATTAAGCTCCCTGCTGCAATGCATTGGAAAACATAATCCCAAATATATATATAAAATGATGAGGTCTAAATTAGCTGTTACCACTCAAGAATCATAGAATCATAGAATCATAGAATATCAGGGTTGGAAGGGACCCCAGAAGGTCATCTAGTCCAACCCCCTGCTCGAAGCAGGACCAATTCCCAGTTAAATCATCCCAGCCAGGGCTTTGTCAAGCCTGACCTTAAAAACCTCTAAGGAAGGAGATTCTACCACCTCCCTAGGTAACGCATTCCAGTGTTTCACCACCCTCTTAGTGAAAAAGTTTTTCCTAATATCCAATCTAAACCTCCCCCATTGCAACTTGAGACCATTACTCCTCGTTCTGTCATCTGCTACCATTGAGAACAGTCTAGAGCCATCCTCTTTGGAACCCCCTTTCAGGTAGTTGAAAGCAGCTATCAAATCCCCCCTCATTCTTCTCTTCTGCAGACTAAACAATCCCAGCTCCCTCAGCCTCTCCTCATAAGTCATGTGCTCTAGACCCCTAATCATTTTTGTTGCCCTTCGCTGGACTCTCTCCAATTTATCCACATCCTTCTTGTAGTGTGGGGCCCAAAACTGGACACAGTACTCCAGATGAGGCCTCACCAGTGTCGAATAGAGGGGAACGATCACATCCCTCGATCTGCTGGCTATGCCCCTACTTATACATCCCAAAATGCCATTGGCCTTCTTGGCAACAAGGGCACACTGTTGACTCATATCCAGCTTCTCGTCCACTGTCACCCCTAGGTCCTTTTCCGCAGAACTGCTGCCTAGCCATTCGGTCCCTAGTCTGTAGCGGTGCATTGGATTCTTCCATCCTAAGTGCAGGACCCTGCACTTATCCTTATTGAACCTCATCAGATTTCTTTTGGCCCAATCCTCCAATTTGTCTAGGTCCTTCTGTATCCTATCCCTCCCCTCCAGCGTATCTACCACTCCTCCCAGTTTAGTATCATCTGCAAATTTGCTGAGAGTGCAATCCACACCATCCTCCAGATCATTTATGAAGATATTGAACAAAACCGGCCCCAGGACCGACCCCTGGGGCACTCCACTTGACACCGGCTGCCAACTAGACATGGAGCCATTTATCACTACCCGTTGAGCCCGACAATCTAGCCAGCTTTCTACCCACCTTATAGTGCATTCATCCAGCCCATACTTCTTTAACTTGCTGACAAGAATACTGTGGGAGACCGTGTCAAAAGCTTTGCTAAAGTCAAGAAACAATACATCCACTGCTTTCCCTTCATCCACAGAACCAGTAATCTCATCATAAAAGGCGATTAGATTAGTCAGGCATGACCTTCCCTTGGTGAATCCATGCTGACTGTTCCTGATCACTTTCCTCTCATGTAAGTGCTTCAGGATTGATTCTTTGAGGACCTGCTCCATGATTTTTCCAGGGACTGAGGTGAGGCTGACCGGCCTGTAGTTCCCAAGAAAGAAGTCTTGGAGCCATTGTGGATAGTTCTCTGAAAACATTCACTCAACGTACAGCAACAGTCAAAAAAGCGAACAGAATGTTGGGAATCATTAAGAAACGGATATATAAAAAGACAGAAAATACCATATTGCCTCTATAGAAATCCATGATATCCCTACATCTTGAATACTGCGTGCAGATGTGGTCGCTCCATCTGAAAAAAGATATATTGGACTTGGAAAGGGTTCAGAAAAGGGCAACAAAAATTATTTGGGACATAGAACAGCTGCTGTATGAGAAGATATTAATAAGACTGGGATTTTTCAGTTTGGAAAAGAGACGAGTAAGGGGGGATATGATAGAGGTCTATAAAATCGTGACTGGTATGGAGAAAATAAATAAGGAAGTGTTATTTACTCCTCATAAAACAAGAACTAGGGGCCACCAAATGAAATTAATAGGCAGTAGTTTAAAACAGATAAAAGGAAGTATTTTTTCATACAACACACAGTCAACCTGTAGAACCCCTTGCCAGAGGAGGTTGTGAAGTCCAAGACTATAACAGGATTAAAAAAAAGAACTAGATAAATTGATGGAGGATAGGTCCATCAATGGCTATTAGCCAGGGTGGGCAGGGATGGTGTCCCTAGCCTCTGTTTGCCAGAAGCTGGAAATGGGTGACAGGGGATGGATCACTTGGTGAGCACCTGTTCTGTTCATTCCCTCTGGGGCACCTGGCACTGGCTGCTGTCGGAAGACAGGATACTGGGCTAGATGGACCTTTCATCTGACCCAGTGTGGCTGTTCTTATGGGCCTCTTTGGTAACTGTTAAAGAGGAAAAACTATATGATCACTCCACATCTCCCTTTCTTGACAATAATAGATTAAAATTAAATTATAAACCGATGTGTTTACCACAAACATTCAAAATAAACGTGAAATTCTTAAAAACTATTTACACTACGGTGTGCCCTTATCACTTCCATTTAAATAATCCTGAGCATTATTCTAAAGATCAAATCTTTGAGAGGGTCTGATCAGGCTTCCAGACTGACATTCTCACTTCTTGCATGTGGAGTTTCCTGTGGAGGGTCCTCACTTCCTGAGAGAGTACCTGTAGGACCCAGATCCTCTTTTTCTGAAGTATCATGGGGATAAAAATTTGCTGTTCTATCACAAGCAGGCCATCAGCCCTGTGAAGGTCATTTCAGGCCTGTCAATGTTGTATGGAAGTGGACTCCTTTGTTTTTTATGTCCGCTAAGTGATGGATAACTAAAATGTCTTTTTGCTTCTCTTATATTACTCAAACTCCATTGCTCTGCCTCAAGAGCCAGGAAGGATTCCAGTGGTGCAGATTCTATCCTCTGGCATGCTCACTAAGCTGCTGCTTGTTAGCTTGATAGCTTTGCTTACTTTTACAGCAGAACCTCATTTATCCCATCAAATGGGGACTGGGGGGCCAGATCAGATAATCAAAAATCCAGATACATTGGAGAATAGGAAAGTGCAAGGCTGCAGTGCCATCTAGAGGCCACAGGAGAGATTGCCTCCTTCTGGACCGGTGTGTGCCAGTTGTCTGGTTAACGCAGAGAACTGGATAATGGTGGGTCAGCTAAACGGGGTTCTACTGTATGTAAATATACTTTCATTGTCTTCTGCCTGTAAACAAGATAGTCAGACAGGGGAAGCCACATTCCCTTGTGTAAGGTGGGCTCGATGTGTACACTGCCTCCCAGACACACTTTAAGAACACATTTCCACTACGCACATATAACTCCTTATACACAATCCAGACATGTATCGCACAGGGATTTTGGTGTTCAGCATATCAACAGTTTACAAATGATACCTTACGTGACACCTTCCAGATATGTCTTATGACAAGACTGTGTTGGGGGTAGTGCCTGTGTCAGGCCTGATATGAATTACGTTATAGCAGGCCCTCCACTAGTGGGCACTGATAGGCTCATAGTGTCGCAACCGCCTGTTAAATTTAACTCTCTTGTATACAATATTCTGTCTGCCTATGAAAAGGGCACCAAAAGCTCACTTGAGTGTATTCTCTCTTTTCCTCATCAGTGAGGGGTAGGGCACAGAGGATGTCCACAGCAGCAGCTTCCAGGGCAAATATTAGGGAGTTTACCTGGTATTCTTGTGTTCTCTCTGTTAAACCAGAAGCCATCTAGAATTGCTCAAATCTCTGGGTCCAGCAAGACCAGCTGCCTGAGTTGCCAAAAATCAAACTTCTGTAACAGAGCCATTTATGCTATGGGTTCCATGGCTGTGCCTCCTTCCTGCTGCAGCTTTCAAAGTCTCCGCCCCAGTTTTCCACTTTCCCCACTCACTCACTACTCTAGCAGTCTGGTGGGTCTCTTTTCTTTCCTTTACTCCTTCTTTGGAGAAAGGAATTCACTCACTCCCAAGATCATGTAGTGCAGGGGTCTCAAACTCAATTTACCTTAGGGCCAGTGCCAGTCCTCAAATCCTCCCAGCAGGCCAATAATGTCACTCATGCTGCCCAGAACCCGCCCCCCCAAAACTCCACCCCCTCACCTGCCTAAGGCTTTGGGAGGGAGTTTGGGTGGGGAAGGAGGCCTGGGGTAGGGGATTGGGGTGCAGGCTCTGGGAGGGTGTTTGGGTGCAGAAGGGGTGAGAGGTTGGGCTCTGGCAGGGAGTTTGGGTGGGGGAGGGGTCTGGGGTGCAGGTTCTGGGCTGGGACAGGGGGTGGGGGTGCAGAAGGAGGGGGTGGGGTTGCAGGCTCTTGTAGGGAGTTTGGGGGCAGGAGAGGTATAGGGGGAGGGGGTATGCAGGCTCTGGGAGGGAGTTTGGGGGCTGGGGTGTGTGGGGAGGGTGTCACAATAAAATGCTCCCGCTCCCATGGGGTCCCCTGGGTAAGCACCAGCGCTGTACATTGCTAACGTTTCTATATGCACTGGGAAGTATCTTGGGAAGGGTTAAAGGTGTGAGTGTGCAATGGAAGATTCCTTTGCAGGTTACAAGAGGCCGAAGGGGGAGGAAGGGAAAAAGGAACTGGTTAACTTAATGATCCAGCTAGGCCCCAAAATAAGGAACAAAACTGCAACCCAAGGCCAGCGCGCACAAACAGGCTCTCTGCTGCCAAACAGCCAGAAGTCTGTATCCCAACCCTGGCCAGCCGTGAGAAAAAAAAAAAACTGAGCCAGACAGAACTGAAAGGGTTGGAAAACTAATAAAATTGTGAAGGCCAGCAAGTGGAAACACAACAGTCTTGCAACCCTGAAACTGGTGTGTTTTGGAGAAGCCAAAAAAGCTGCAGAAGGCTGGTTCAGACTGGTACAGAGAGCATGGGGGACGGGGGCCCCTGGATTAAACACCCTCAGAAGAACCCAGGGCTTAAAACCCTCCTGAGAGCTGAAGCAAGATGGAGATTTACAGCGGACCCTAGACGACCTGTGCACAGGGCAGAACTCTCGTCTACCCTTCCCCCCTTCTTCTTATATTACACTCCGGCTTGGCCAGCCTTGGGTTGTGCCTGTGTAAGTATGAAAGTGGGTTAGGGCTCGAGCACTAATGCTTTCTTCCTCCCTCTGAGTGATGTGGGGTGTGCCCAGCACTCACTGCTGTTATTTAGTTAATAAAGCTTTAAACTTAGTCACTTGGTGTGCTCCTTCATCTCCTCCCCTAAAAATCCTGCAGCCTCAGCTTGATCACTTGAAGCCCCAGGCAGATTGGTAACATAAATCTGTCACAAGGGGGCGCAGGCTCTGGGAGGGAGTTTGGGGGTGGGAGGTGGGGTGTGGGAGGGGGTGCAGGGTCTGGGAGAGAGTTTGGGGATGGGAGGGGGTGGGGGTGCAGGCTCTGGGAGGGGGTCGGGGGTGCAGCACATACCTGGGGCTCCAAGGTGGGGCGAGCCGGGGGGCCTCCACGTGCTGCTGCCCCCAGGCACTGCCCCCACAGCTTCCCATTGGCCACAGGGGCGCTTGGGGCAGGGTCAGTACATGGAGGCCCGCCATGCCCCGGGGCCGCAGGGAGGAGCTGGCAGACGTGGAGTGAGCAGGCAGATGCCTCTCACCTCTGCTGCACTGCCAGGGCCCTGGTCCATGTAAATCGCCTGGGGGGGGAGCACCTGAGGGCGGCAGGTGGGGCCAAGGGAGAGACCCAGCCCCAAAACTGCTGAGCCCAGCTGGCCACATTGGGGAGGTTTGCGGGCCACAGATGGCCCGCGAGTTTGAGACATATCTGACATGATATAGTGTCAGAACATAAACACAAAGAGCCATGCCTTAAGTAGCAGCTAGAGCACTCCCTGACCTGGAAGTTCCTATATTTATTAAACTCCCTGCTGCAACACATCTTGGTCCTCTCTGGTAAATGATGAGGACAAGGGACTTTAACCACTCCACATTTACCTTGAGTGCTTACAGCCTAAGGCCTTGACCCTGAAATTGTATCTTCCTGGGAGGGAAACCTGAGTTCATGTGGAGCCCATTGACTTCATCAGGGGTTCACACAGGTGCAGGTATCTGCCCAGATAGATTCATTAGTAGGAACGGGGCCCAATAACAAAAGAGGAGAGCTAACAGCTAAGAAGGAATGGGGTGAAGAAGGGCAAAGGGTTTCAGCTATAAGATGGTGCAGTGACTCCATTTAGGCATCAAGCAGCCTCTCTGGATATTGAGCAGTCAGCATCAACCAAAGATCAGTTTTCCTGAGGGGTTTTCTGCCTTTTCTCTCAAAGAGGTAGCACATTTTTCATTCTTTCCTCCTGTTTTAAACATTGACTTGGGGGATGATTTATTTCTGCATTTCGAATGGGATAGGACTAGTACTTCTGTCAGGTAGTTTAGGGGAAACCACTGTCCTCCATGTGAAAAAATGTACCACAGAGACACATTACAGGACTCTGAGCATTTTATGCGTCAGATCAAAAGAGCTGAAGATCTGGCCCTAGTAATCCACTTCACATCAATAGATCTTTGTGAACATCCAACCGCTACACATATGCAAACTCCTAATGATCCCATATTAACATCCCAAGGAAAAGAACAAATATCAAAAACTCAGGGCATAAGAACGGCCCTACTGGGTCAAACCAAGGGTCCATCTAGCCTAGTATCCTGCCTTCCGACAGTGGCCAATGCCAGGTGCCCTAGAGGAAATGAACAGAACAGATAATCATCAAGTGATTCATCCTCTGTTGCTCATTCCCAGCTTCTGGCAAACAGAGGCTAGGGACTCCATTCCTGCCCATCTTGGCTAATAGCCATTGATGGATCTATCCTTCATGAATTTATCTCGTTCTTTTTTGAACTATGTTATGGTCTTGGCCCTCACAACATCCTCTGGCAAGGAGTTCCACAGGTTGACTGTGTGTTGTGTGAAGAAATACTGCCTTTTATTTGTTTTAAACCTGCTGCCTATTAATTTAATTTGGTGACCCCTAGTTTTTGTGTTATGAGTAGTAAACAACACTTCCTTATCTACTTTCTCTACACCAGTCATGATTTTGTAGACCTCTATCATATCCCACCTTACTCGTCTCTTTTCCAAGAAGAAAAGTCCCAGTCTTATTAATCTCTCCTCATATGGAAGCTGTTCCATACCCCTAATCATTTTTGTTGCCCTTTTCTGAAGCTTTTCTAATCCTAATATATCTTTTTTGAGATGGGGCTACATCTGCACACAGTATTCAAGATGTGGGAGTACCATGGATTTATATAGAAGCAACATGTTATTTTCTGTCCTACTTTCTATCCCCTTCTTAATTATTCCCAGCATTCTGTTTGCTTTTTTGACTGCCGCAGCACATTGAGTGGATGTTTTCAGAGAAAAGACAGTTACCTTTTCCGCAACTGGTGTTCTTTGTGATGTGCTGCTCATGTCTATTCCACAATAGGTGTGCATGATCACCACGTGCACCGGTGCTGGAAGTTTTTTCCCTAGCAGGGGGGAGCGCCCCCTGCAACCTGTGGAGTGGCACCTGCCTGGCAATGGTATAAGGGGAGCTGCGCACTCCCTCCACCCTCAGTTCCTTCTTGCCAGACAACTCTGACAGGAGATGTGGAATAGACATGAGCAACACATCTCGAAGAACACCAGTTATGGAAAAGGTAACGGTCTTTTCTTCTTCGAGTGATTGCTCATGTCTATTCCACAATATGTAGTTCCAAGCTACATCTGTTGGAGGTGGGTAGGAGTTCACAGATTCCCAGGATGGAGGACAGCCCTGCTGAACACAGCATCATCCCTGATTTGGGGAACGATCGCATAGTGCGAGGTGAATGTGTGAACCGAAGACCACGTGGCAGCCCTACAAATGTCCTGGATGGGGATGTGGGCCACAAAGGCAGCTGATGAGGCCTGCACCCGAGTCGAGTGTGCCCTCGCAATGGGTGGCAGGGGGACACCCGCCAGATCATAGCAGGAGTGGATGCACGAAGTGATCCAATTGGAAAGCCACTGAGTGGAAATCAGCTGGCCCCTCGCGCGCTCAACTGAGGCAATGAACAATTGCGAGGACTTTCTGAACGGCTCGTTCCGCTTGAGGTAGAAAGCCAGAACCCACTGCACACTGAGTGTGTGGAGACGGTGCTCCTCACTGGACGTGTGAAGCTTGGGGCAGAGGACCGGTAAAAAAATGTCCTGACTCATGTGGTAGGCGGAGACCACCTTCAGGAGGAAAGCGGGGTGTGGACGGAGCTGGATCTTGTCCTTATGAAAGATCATGTACGGTGGCTCAGGGCCCTGAGCTCCGAGACTTGCCTGGCTGACGTGATTGCAAGCAGGAAAGCCACCTTCCATGAGAGGTGAGAGCAGGAGCACGTGGCCAGTGGTTCAAACGGAGGCCCCGTGAGACGAGCCAACACCAGGTTTAGGTCCCACTGTGGGACCACGGGTCTAGAATACGGAAAAAGACGGTCCAAACCCTTAAGGAACCGGCCAGTCATAGCATGGGAAAATACCGTGTGCCCTTGCACCGGTGGATGGAAGGCCGATATGACTGCCAGGTGCACCTTGACTGACGAGGGCGTAGAGAGTCTGTGCATGGAAAGAGTGGATCCCATAGACCTATTCACAGCAGACACAAAAAGGGTCTAGGGGACTTTCTGGATGGTTTGATTCTGTAAAAACCTATTGCCCCCCTGACATCTAGTGTGTGGAAAGTATCTTTCTGCATAGTCTGAAACAGTTTAGGAAAAGAAACTGGAAGGTGAATAGTTCAGTTAATGTGATATTCTGAAGAAACCTTTGATAAAAGTTTTGGATGGGGTTGTAATGATACGTTCTCCCTGGAGAGCACATTAAATAGAGGTCCTGCATTTACAGCCCCAATCTCCCCAACCCTTTGAGCACAGTGATGTCCACCAGAAAGCCATCCTCATAGATAAATGTAAAAAGGAGTAACTAGTGGTTCAAACAGCTGTTTCATGAGAGGGTTAAGAACATTGAGATCCCAAAACAAAGTAGGATCTCTAATTTCTTTAAAAATATTCATAAGACATTTTGGGAACCTCATTGTGGTTGGATGGGTGAAAATTAAGAACCCTTCTACTGGTCAGTGGAAGGCTGTTATTGATGCTAAGTGCACCTTGACGGAACTCACAGACTGTCCTGATGTCTTCAATTCCAACAGGTAATCCAAGATTGTGAAAAAGGTGATGGCAGTTACACCAAAGATGATCTCTTTTCCATTTCTGGAGGTAAGCTTGTCTTGTAGCTTCCTTCCTGCTATTTAACAACACCTGTTGTACTTCCGATGAACAGGACGCCTCCAGTCCCAAAAACCATTGAGGTTACTTGGGGTTGTGGAATGTTCAGACTGCGGTGAAGTGTGTGACCCACATCCTGAGTCAACAGTCAAGAAAAGATCGGGGAAATTTTGTAGGGAAAAAAGAAAATGGAAACAATTCCAACTACTATATATCCTATAAACTAACTAACATTGTAACAACTATGTACTATATCCTAAACCTAAAGAGAAAAACTGGCACCCACTAAACACCATTTCTGGCCAAAGGTGGTTGAGAAGGAACTGAGGGGCAGTTCACCCATACATCCCTATATAGCCTCAGTGTCCAGCCTGAGAATGGGTAGGGTGCATGTGCGGGCTGAATGTGCACTGCTACCAAAAATCTCCGCACAAAGGTGCAGGGCACATGCACACCTGAAGTCGGGCACCCAGAGGGACACTACTTGAAGAAGATGTCTACTCTAATAGCTGCTGTTTGACATTATCCCCAGAGCTATAGTGTAATGGAGTGCTATCATATATGACTACATTATCAGTTTTTTCCCAAATACAGATCAGAAATATTTATTGAACTCTTCTGACTTTTCTGCATTATTATTGATAATTCTACCATTTACATCTAGCAATGGACCCATACCAATATAATCACTTTTTGTTCCTAGTTTACTTAATAAAATCTTTCTTATTGTTCTTAACTCTGCCAGCCATAGCTTTCTCCTTGTGTCTTTTTTCTTTCCTTATCGATTTTCTACAATTCCTAGCTTCTGATTTATATTAATTACAATCAACTTCCCCTTTCTTTTATGTTATATGATATTATTTAACTTTTTATAGCTGCCTTCACTTTCCCTCTAAATCAGGTCATTTTTGTTTTAACCAATATGGTTTCCTTGATTGTGGCTTTTTGGGCACCTAAGTAAATTGTTGTTAATTCCCAATTGTCATGGAGAATTGAAAGGACAGTCTGCAGACAGGTTTCCTGTAAGTCTCCCTCAGGAAAATAGTTGCCTATTTCTGACTTCCTGTGGGACCCCGGAGGCTGGAAGATGAGAGGATGTGGGCCAATCTCCATGGGAAGGGGATCTGAATCACTTCACCCCATGCTGAGTCTGGGCTGAGGGGAGGCCAATTGCACAGAACAAGGAATAAGCCAGAGCAACTGGATATGAGTGACTCGCTGGTATCTGAAACGTTGCAGGAGCTGGCACCTTTCATGAGGCCTTGCAGGTAAAGCAGCTTGTGGGAAGGGGAAAGCTTTGTGGCCTTTTCAGCCATTACAGCACAGACCTAGCCTATGCGCTGACCAAGATCAGAGATTTCTTCCTCTGGATTCCCCCCAAACATTGCCTTCTCCTGTGACTCAGGAAGCTCTAGTGAAACTTTCCTGCTTGCTCTTCAAATTGAGCAAATAGGGACAAAACAAAGGGGGGAGGGATTTGAAAAACTTACCCCGCAGCTCTATGCCATTGGTTCTGGCCTGCTCTCAGTGAAGGGAGCTTCCATGTGGCCTGCCCAGCCATCTCTGAGGGGACTTCAACAACACGTTGGCTCAGAGCCAGGTTTCACGGCGACCTGTTGTCTGCCAGCCATTTCTGAGGGGAGGTGCCATCCTCAGAAAGCCCAAAGGAGGAGATTGAGTTCAGCAGGTCTGAGGAGAAAACCCTCAAACTCTTATGAAAGCTGCACCCCAAAGGGACCCTGAGGCTGCAGCATGAGCTGCTCAGAGACAGAGAATTCTACAATGCTCTTCTTGAGGGTCTGCTGGATGCCAGGATCACAGTCAAGAGCTGGCTTGTCCCCAGTTGAATGGATACAGGGAGCATCCCACTGTGAAGACTGGCAGCCTGGGAAGAAGCGAAGGGGAACAATTTTCACTTTTTCACAGTGGGGAAACTAATGCAGAGAGGTTGAGTGACTTGTGCAAGCTTGCACAGGAAGCTTTTGTCAGAGCTGGGACGAGAAACCAGGGTTCCTGCCTCCCTGTTCTGTTCCTGATAACAAGGCATTAAAGTAGTAAGAATTTTCTGGTGACTCAGTAGCTAAGAAAATACAACCTGGCAGGAGACACTCATTGGATAGAACCTCAGATACTCTGTAACCTTGACTGTAGACTTGGGCTACCCTAAAAAAATCCTCTATCAGGAGGCCTTTAAAATTTGGATAAAATGTCAAAAAGCACCTGTGTGACTTAGGAGCTTCTGTCCCATTTTCAAAAATGACTTAGGAGTCTGAGTCCTATTTACTTATCTATCTCCCCACTGAGTTCTGAACTGTAAAAAGTACATCATATAACCACATCATGTGGCTTCACCCAGTTTAATACCTACTTCATCATAGTATCTTATTAACAAGAACTTCAAGCATACAATATAAATCCTTACTCAATATACACAATCCTTACACAATATAAATCCTTATTAATGAATGTAAGGTTAAAAAAAGAAAAGGAGTACTTGTGGCACCTTAGAGACTAACAAATTTATTTGAGCATAAGCTTTCATGAGCTACAGCTCACTTCATCGGATGCATACAGTGGAAAATACAGTGGGGAGATTTTATATACACAGATAACATGAAACAATGAGTGTTACCATACACATTGTAATGAGACTGTGAGCTATTACCGGGTAAGGTGAGCTATTACCAGCAGGAGAGAGAAAAAAAACCCCAAAACCTTTTGAAGTGATAATCAACTATTTCTCCATGTTTATTTTTCCCCCCTACTGTTCCTCACACTTTCTTGTCAACTGCTGGAAATGGCCCACCTTGATTATCACTACAAAAGGTTTTTGTTTTTTTCTCTCCTGCTGGTAACAGCTCACCTTACCTGATCACTCTCCTTACAGTTTTCAGAGTAACAGCCGTGTTAGTCTGTATTCGTAAAAAGAAAAAAGAAAAGGAGTACTTGTGGCACCTTAGAGACTAACCAGTTTATTTGAGCATGAGCTTTCGTGAGCTACAGCTCACTTCATCGGATGCATAGCATATCGTGGAAACTGCAGAAGACATTATATACACACAGAGACCATGAAACAAAACTTCCTCCCACCCCACTGTCCTGCTGCTAACAGCTTATCTAAAGTGATCATCAAGTGATCATCAAGGAAGGCCATTTCCAGCACAAATCAAGGTTTTCTCACTCTTCCCCCCCCCCCCCACACACAGACACACATACAAACTCACTCTCCTGCTGGTAATAGCCCATCCCTCTTTGAAACCTCTCTTTATAATGCGCATGATAATCAAGGTGGGTCATTTCCAGCACTAATCCAGGTTTTCTCACCCCCCCCCCCACACACCCCCTCCAAAAACCACACACACAAACTCACTCTCCTGCTGGCAATAGCTCATCTTACAATGTGCACAGCAATAATCCAAGTTTAACCAGAACGTCTGGGGGGGGGGGGTTTGTAGGAAAAAAACAAGGGGAGATAGGCTACCTTGCATAATGACTTAGCCACTCCCAGTCTCTATTCAAGCCCAAATTAATAGTATCCAATTTGCAAATGAATTCCAATTCAGCAGTTTCTCGCTGGAGTCTGGATTTGAAGTTTTTTTGCTTTAAGATAGCGACCCTCATGTCTGTGATTGCGTGACCAGAGAGATTGAAGTGTTCTCCGACTGGTTTATGAATGTTATAATTCTTAACATCTGATTTGTGTCCATTTATTCTTTTACGTAGAGACTGTCCAGTTTGACCAATGTACATGGCAGAGGGGCATTGCTGGCACATGATGGCATATATCACATTGGTGGATGTGCAGGTGAACGAGCCTCTGATAGTGTGGCTGATGTTGTTAGGCCCTGTGATGGTGTTCTCTGAATAGATATGTGGGCACAGTTGGCAACGGGCTTTGTTGCAAGGATAGGTTCCTGGGTTAGTGGTTCTGTTGTGTGGTATGTGGTTGTTGGTGAGTATTCGCTTCAGGTTGGGGGGCTGTCTGTAGGCAAGGACTGGCCTTTCTCCCAAGATTTGTGAGAGTGTTGGGTCATCCTTCAGGATAGGTTGTAGATCCTTAATAATGCGTTGGAGGGGTTTTAGTTGGGGGCTGAAGGTGACGGCTAGTGGCGTTCTGTTATTTTCTTTGTTAGGCCTGTCCTGTAGTAGGTGACGTCTGGGAACTCTTCTGGCTCTATCAATCTGTTTCTTCACTTCCTCAGGTGGGTATTGTAGTTGTAAGAATGCTTGATAGAGATCTTGTAGGTGTTTGTCTCTGTCTGAGGGGTTGGAGCAAATGCGGTTGTATCGCAGAGCTTGGCTGTAGACGATGGCTCGTGTGGTGTGGTCAGGGTGAAAGCTGGAGGCATGTAGGTAGGAATAGCGGTCAGTAGGTTTCCGGTATAGGGTGGTGTTGATGTGACCATCGTTTATTAGCACTGTAGTGTCCAGGAAGTGGATCTCATGTGTGGACTGGACCAGGCTGAGGTTGATGGTGGGATGGAAATTGTTGAAATCATGGTGGAATTCCTCAAGGGCTTCTTTTCCATGGGTCCAGATGATGAAGATGTCATCAATATAGCGCAAGTAAAGTAGGGGCGTTAGGGGACGAGAGCTGAGGAAGCGTTGTTCTAAATCAGCCATAGCCGTCACCTTCAGCCCCCAACTAAAACCCCTCCAACGCATTATTAAGGATCTACAACCTATCCTGAAGGATGACCCAACACTCTCACAAATCTTGGGAGAAAGGCCAGTCCTTGCCTACAGACAGCCCCCCAACCTGAAGCGAATACTCACCAACAACCACATACCACACAACAGAACCACTAACCCAGGAACCTATCCTTGCAACAAAGCCCGTTGCCAACTGTGCCCACATATCTATTCAGGGAACACCATCACAGGGCCTAACAACATCAGCCACACTATCAGAGGCTCGTTCACCTGCACATCCACCAATGTGATATATGCCATCATGTGCCAGCAATGCCCCTCTGCCATGTACATTGGTCAAACTGGACAGTCTCTACGTAAAAGAATAAATGGACACAAATCAGATGTTAAGAATTATAACATTCATAAACCAGTCGGAGAACACTTCAATCTCTCTGGTCACGCAATCACAGACATGAGGGTCGCTATCTTACAGCAAAAAAACTTCAAATCCAGACTCCAGCGAGAAACTGCTGAATTGGAATTCATTTGCAAATTGGATACTATTAATTTGGGCTTGAATAGAGACTGGGAGTGGCTAAGTCATTATGCAAGGTAGCCTATCTCCCCTTGTTTTTTTCCTACAAACCCCCCCCCCCAAGACGTTCTGGTTAAACTTGGATTATTGCTGTGCACATTGTAAGATGAGCTATTGCCAGCAGGAGAGTGAGTTTGTGTGTGTGGTTTTTGGAGGGTGTGTGTGTGGGGGGGGGGTGAGAAAACCTGGATTAGTGCTGGAAATGACCCACCTTGATTATCATGCGCATTATAAAGAGAGGTTTCAAAGAGGGATGGGCTATTACCAGCAGGAGAGTGAGTTTGTATGTGTGTCTGTGTGTGTGTGTGTGGGGGGAAAGAGTGAGAAAACCTTGATTTGTGCTGGAAATGGCCTTCCTTGATGATCACTTGATGATCACTTTAGATAAGCTGTTAGCAGCAGGACAGTGGGGTGGGAGGAAGTTTTGTTTCATGGTCTCTGTGTGTATATAATGTCTTCTGCAGTTTCCACGATATGCTATGCATCCGATGAAGTGAGCTGTAGCTCACGAAAGCTCATGCTCAAATAAACTGGTTAGTCTCTAAGGTGCCACAAGTACTCCTTTTCTTTTTTCTCCTTACAGTGTGTATGGTAACACCCATTGTTTCATGTTCTCTGTATATATAAAATCTCCCCACTGTATTTTCCACTGCATGCATCCGATGAAGTGAGCTGTAGCTCATGAAAGCTTATGCTCAAATAAATTTGTTAGTCTCTAAGGTGCCACAAGTACTCCTTTTCTTTTTGCGGATACAGACTAACATGGCTGCTACTCTGAAACCAAGGGTTACGAAAGTTTCTCTTTATATGTCATTTTAACCAAAACCACTAGGTGGAAGTGTTCAACAAGTTTAACATTTATCTATCCTGCATTTCTAGTTTCATGCCACCCGCTGCTAATATTCTCAGATTCTAAATTACTCCAGAAATAATTGTCTTGTAATTTTAGTCAAATCTAAATCAAGATGGAGAGTATTTCTAAGAGGTATGCTCCGTCTAGTTCAATTACAAGTTACTGGGCTCACTGGAGGAATCACTGAGTGAAATTCTATGACCTGTGTCATGCAGGAGCTCACATAAACACCACCCTATACCGGAAACCTACTGACCGCTATTCCTACCTACATACCTCCAGCTTTCACCCTGACCACACCACACGATCCATTGTCTACAGCCAAGCTCTGCGATACAACCGCATTTGCTCCAACCCCTCAGACAGAGACAAACACCTACAAGATCTCTATCAAGCATTCTTACAACTACAATACCCACCTGAGGAAGTGAAGAAACAGATTGATAGAGCCAGAAGAGTTCCCAGACGTCACCTACTACAGGACAGGCCTAACAAAGAAAATAACAGAACGCCACTAGCCGTCACCTTCAGCCCCCAACTAAAACCCCTCCAATGTATTATTAAGGATCTACAACCTAACCTGAAGGATGACCCAACACTCTCACAAATCTTGGGAGACAGGCCAGTCCTTGCCTACAGACAGCCCCCCAACCTGAAGCAAATACTCACCAACAACCACATACCACACAACAGAACCACTAACCCAGGAACCTATCCTTGCAACAAAGCCCATTGCCAACTGTGCCCACATATCTATTCAGGGGACACCATCACAGGGCCTAATAACATCAGCCACACTATCAGAGGCTCGTTCACCTGCACATCCACCAATGTGACATATGCCATCATGTGCCAGCAATGCCCCTCTGCCATGTACATTGGTCAAACTGGACAGTCTCTACGTAAAAGAATAAATGGACACAAATCAGATGTCAAGAATTATAACATTCATAAACCAATCGGAGAACACTTCAATCTCTCTGGTCACGCAATCAGAGACATGAAGGTCGCTATCTTACAACAAAAAAACTTCAAATCCAGACTCCAGCGAGAAACTGCTGAATTGGAATTCATTTGCAAATTGGATACTATTAATTTAGGCTTAAATAGAGACTGGGAGTGGCTAAGTCATTATGCAAGGTAGCCTATTTCCCCTTGTTTTTTCCTATTCCCCCCCCCCCCCAGACGTTCTGGTTAAACTTGGATTTATGCTGGAAATGGCCCACCTTGATTGTCATGCACATTGTGGGGAGAGTGGTCACTTTGGATGAGCTATTACCAGCAGGAGAGTGAGTTTGTGTGTGTATGGGGGTGGGGGGGGTGAGAAAACCTGGATTTGTGCTGGAAATGGCCCACCTTGATTATCATGCACATTGTAGGGAGAGTAGTCACTTTGGATAAGCTATTACCAGCAGGAGAGTGAGTTTGTGTGTGTGGTTTTTGGAGGGGGGTGAGGGGGTGAGAGAACCTGGATTTGTGCAGGAAATAGCCCACCTTGATTATCATACACATTGTGAAGAGAGTGGTCACTTTGGATGGGCTATTACCAGCAGGAGAGTGAGTTTGTGTGGGGGGGGGCAGAGGGTGAGAAAATCTGGATTTGTGCTGGAAATGGCCCAACTTGATGATCACTTTAGATAAGCTATTACCAGCAGGAGAGTGGGGTGGGAGGAGGTATTGTTTCATGGTCTCTGTGTATATAATGTCTTCTGCAGTTTCCACAGTATGCATCCGATGAAGTGAGCTGTAGCTCACGAAAGCTCATGCTCAAATAAATTGGTTAGTCTCTAAGGTGCCACAAGTACTCCTTTTCTTTTTGCGAATACAGACTAACACGGCTATTACTCTGAAAGATAGCTAAGTGTTGCTCAGCCTTTTCAGGTTGGTGACCCCTTATTTGAAGACAAGAATTTTCACAACCCCCTTTACATTTTCTATAAAAGTAAGAGTAAAAACGTATCAGTGGGAACAACGGTAAGCCTATGTAATTTATGTGTTTTGAAAAGTGGACAGATAAAACTTTAACTTGAAAGGCAAGTTTGTGCAGGAAGTAAGAGTGAGATTTTCCTTGTTTTAGATTGTAATTAAATTTGTACCACCTTCTAACCCCCTGATTGTCTTTCATGGCTTCCCTGGTGGTTGCAATCCATCAATTGAGAAACAATGGACTAGATAATCAGAATGGTCCCATTTAATAATGCTAATCTCAACAGAGCATTCCAGTTTCAAGTCTATCCCATGGTATAGCTGCTGATATAACTAACAGAAGTGGGTGTTTACTGGTTATTGCTAAGTGGTCCAAAAATCTTTCCATTAATTCATGTTCTGATCAGGGTGTTCATGTGAAAGGAAATTAGCACGGTGATTACTATAATTTTCTGTCAAAGGTGTGTCCACTTAAGCTAGTGAGATGAGGTATACTGAGGAGAGCTGCGGTATCACTGGTTGTGGGGGTTTTCACTTCCTTTTCCTATGGAGATATTTACTGGAGCTCCATCACAGTCAGAGGTTAACTGATACCACAAAATGTTATCAAGCAAGTGTGTTTCTAGTGGAATCGTGCCGGAATCAGTTCTTGGTCTTTTGCTATTTAATCATTTTTACTAATGACTTGGAAGAAAACAAAATGATTACAGATCAAGTTTGCAGATGACACAAAGATTGGGGGAGTGGTAACTAACGAAGAGGCCACTGATACAGCGTGATCTGGATCGCCTGGTAAGCTGGGCATAAGCAAACAATGTGTAGTTCAATATAGCTTAATGCAAAAAAGAACAGGCCATACTTACAGGATGGGAGAGATTATCCTGGGAAGCAGCAACTCTGAAAAAGTCTTGGCGATAATGGTAGATAATCACAAGAACATGAGCTCCCAATGTGATATTGTGGCAAAAAGGACCAATGCAATCCTTGGATGCATAAATAGGGGATTATCGAGTAGGGACGTTATATTACCTCTGTATTTAGCACTGGTGCAACTGCTGCTGGACTACTGCTTCTGATATCCACACTTCAAAAAGGATGTTGAAAAATTGAAGAGAATTAAAAAAAGAGTAACAGGAATGATTAAAGGATTGAAAAACATGCCTTATATTAGACGCTGAAGGAGCTCAAACTGTTTAGTTTATCAAAGAAAACGTTAAGAGGTGACTTGATCATGGTGTATAAGTACCTACATGGAGAATATATTTAATAGAGGGCTAGCAGACAAAGGGATAACAAAATCCAATGTCTGGATATTGAAGCCAGAGAAATTCAGACTAGGAATAAGGTGCTTTTTTAAGTGAGGGAACCAAGGGTTGTGGTGAATTCCCCATCTCTGTAAATTTTTAAATCAAGATTGGTTAGATAAGCTCTAGTTCAATCACAACAATTGGCCATGAAGCAGGAATTAATTCAGAGAAGTCTTATGGCCAGTGTTATGCAGGAGATCAGAAGAGGTAAGCATAACGGTCCCTTCTGCCCTTAACATACAAACATATGAATCTATGTTCTTTTGGTGTCCCAGAGTCTCCTGCTTGTTTAACAGAAGGGTAAAGATGAATGTTGGCTAGTCTCCCAGCCAGGGTTACAAATGAAAAGGAAATGCTTGTAATTGTACATTTTCGTGAGGTGGGATGAGGATGGGGGCTTCATAGACTTACACATAATTCAAAGCTTTGACAAGTGCAAGATCGCTGGTGTGCAGAATGCTAAATATTGTATGTGTGCAGTGCACAAGATGGGGCAGGTACCTACTTCATACAAGGACGTGTGCAGGAATTTAAATCTGACTGCTTTTGGAGGGTATTTTAGAACAGCAGTCAGGGGCCGGGGCAGAGAACAGTGGTCAGCCGCTGGGGTTGGAGCAGTGGCTGGGCTGGGTCAGGGGCCAGAGCAGCAGTTGGGCTAGGTCTGAGGCCAAAGCAGCAGCCAAGGCCGGAGCAGTGGTCAGAGCTGGGGCAGTGAATGGTCAGCAGAATAGTTCCACTGATTTCAATAGTACAGAGTCACAGACTTCAATGAAACTATGCTGATTCACACCAATAAAGGATACTGCCCATGATGTCTAGCTTCGAAGTATAGGGAGAAAGTTACAGCATGGGCCCAAAACTCCATAGTAAGAGACCATTTACACCAGGAGAAGCAGGGGGAATAAAACAGAGAGAAAGAAAGATAAAAGGCATTACAAATATTATTTATTATTTTTTTATACAAATAGTACCTTGAAGCCCCAATTAAGACTGGGACCACATTGTGCAAGGCACTGTACATATGCATAGTAAGAGCCAGTCCCTGCCCAAAGAGCTCACAATCTAAATAGATACACAAAAGTGGGGAAAAGGGAGATTTATTAAAGGAAGTATTATTATTCCCATTTTATAGAGGGGGAACTGACTGAAAGAGAGATTAAGGTACATCTGACTGCAGTCAAATGTGATTTGCCTATGGTCACATGGAAAGTCTGTAGCCAAGCAAGGAACTGAACCCAGATCAGAGTCTCAGTCCAGTGCCTCAGCCACAAAGCCAAGCTTCTTTTCTGTCTGAAAACACTGTGGGGAAGAAAGGAAAGCTGTGCTTCTCCTGGACCAGTTACCCTTGATAGTCACATGAATCTTGCCACTTTTTTTTAATCTTATCTTGAAAAGTGATTTACATATACAATTAACAGTTTTAAATATGAAATGTAAGTGTCAAGAGAGACTTGAGTGGTCTTGTGGCTCTGAATACCTGGCAATGCAACAAAAAGGAAGACAAATCAGTAAATGAAAAGCAAAATGGTTCATACAGAAAGTATGAACCCATGTATCTCAAATAAGTATTTACACACATGGGAGAAGAGACTGAAGGCAGGCCAAGGTGTAGAGTTCATTGTGGAGAAGTGCCAGCTAATGATATCATGATGTCATAAGAGTCACAAAGATTTTTAGAAAGAAAACAGGTGAAGATAAAGATGTCAGCTTCATAATTCCAGAGGAAAAGCAATTCAGTTTTGTGTAAAAAAAATATTCTAATGTAATTCATTTCTGTTTCTGGAATGTTAAGTATTACATTTATTATGTCATTATACTGCAGTAACTTGACTACAATAGTATACATACCATGGCTATTGTTTAAATTCATCATATTGGAGGAGTTCCAGTACAGTTTGACATATCAGTGGGTCATGCAATAGCAATGTTTATGATATGTGGGTCACAGAACTGAAAAGATTGGGAGTCATTAGTCTACCAGGTTTATTATCAAAGTGTTAATTATGCTAAATTTCACCCGCCCCTCCCTACTTCAAAACCCTCAAAAACCATTACATTTTCTCCCACCCCTTTCCCAGACAGCTATTTCTTTCCAGATATCTTGAAACTTATTTTCCACTTCTTGAACTTGGTCCATAATGAGGCAAACCAATCTAAGTGGGTGGGTGTTCGGTTAGCAGAAGTAAGCAAAGTGCAGCTCTAATCAGCTCTGTGTCTGGGCCATAGTAACAAGATACCAAGGATTCTGCCTTAATTCACGACTGCCACCAAAATAACAGTTATTACTCTACACAGATTCTTCCTAGGTATATCTAAATATAAACATTGAGTAAAGTTGAATGTAGCAGGGTCAAAGGTGACAGCTTATGAACTCCCATAGTTAAGGGTAGAACAACCCTTGTTTCTTTTGCAACTAATGTTTAAAAAGAAGGCTGCTTCGGTTGCTGTATATTTACATCATTATATTCTGTGAATATTTTAAAGCATTATTAACAAAATATTAAACAATGGATTCTTTATCTTTGTCTGGAGATAGCCGACAACCTATAGGTACATCACATTTGGAAGAGTCCGCCGTCTTTACCTGGAGGTTGTCATTAGTGTCCCCGGTGACACTGTCATAGGATGGAGGGAAAGATGTTGAAGACACAGTCTCGGACTTGTCTAGATTCTTACCATAATTTTCATTCATCATGAATGCAATGAGACCTTCCTTCTGTGAAGCATCTTCAAGGATGTCTCCATCACAAGTTCTATGATATAAGAGAGAGGCCTGCTTCATGGACCGTTGAATCAAATGACTCCTATAGGCCCTCTGGATAATAATGGCAGAAACCTCCTCTTCTTTGTGTCTGAGCGTGGTTGTGATTGGTTCATGAAAAAACCTAGATGGATTGGCAGCCATAAACTTTTCCTCTGTCTGTTCTTTTAGTTTGTCCATTTCCCCAGATTCTCCTAGCACCCGTTTGGTAAAAGCAAACAAAATATCCAAACAGTGAATCCTATCTCCGCTGGCCAAGGGAAGGTCCATTGCTAGGAGCTCAATTTTGTTTGGTTTGGCTACACGTAAAGGTTCTGCCAAAGCATCTGCAAAGTTTGAAAGTGCAGAATACTCAATAAATTGAGTTGCTTCAGGATCAAACTTCTCCCAGATTTTATAAAACATATCAAAGTCATCTTCACCTAGAGGATCTGTACTTTCCTCAGTGGCAACGTTGAAGTTCTCTAAAATAACAGCTATATACATGTTTACAACAATGAGAAATGATATAATGATGTAACTTACAAAGAAAATAATACCCACAGCAGGTTTACCACATTCTCCCACAGCACCTCGTATGTTAGGATCACAAAACGGAGGTCCAGTGTTTAAAATAGGACTGAGAAGACCATCCCAGCCAGCAGATGTTGTCATTTGGAAGAGACAAAGAATGCTGTTAGCAAAGGTTTGGAAGTTGAACATGTCATCAATCCCACTCTCCCATGGAACATAAGCAAAGTTAGCCATGCCAAAAATGGCATAAATAAACATGACCAGAAAAAGGAGGAGACCAATGTTGAACAGAGCAGGAAGGGACATCATTAAGGCAAAAAGGAGAGTTCTAATTCCTTTGGCAGCTCGGACAAGTCTTAATATTCGTCCAATCTCAGCCAACCGAATGACTCTGAAGAGTGTAGGTGAGAAGTAATTTTCAAATGCATTAACAATGTCAGAAAGCAGAGTGCCTAAAGAAAAAAAAAAGGAACAATCAGTTAGAATTTCTAATTTTTTGTGAATTAGTAACTGAAAGAAATAATATTATTCGTAAAACTGATATCTCCCTGACATTAATGTGTTGATGATCTAACACTGACAGTTCTTACAGGAAAACTTACATATTTAAAAAAAAGATTAATGGCTTATCTGTAAAAGTTTAGAAATTAAAAAAAATAACACACCTTTATGGAATTGTATGTTGTGCCCACAAAATCTGTGAGCTGCGGCACATAGCAAACACACGTGTGTACTCAAGTAGATGTTTTATGTGCAGCATTTTGCCAGTGGGTGCGAAGGTTATGTGACTGTGTTTTAACATTTGGTCCTAAAGGTTGAAAAAAATCAAAGCTCAAACAACAAACCAAAACATAACACCAGAATCATAGGCACTTAGATGCCTAGATGAGAACCATGTAAGCAAGACAGACAGAAACAGATAAAGTAAATATAAGTGTAATCCATGCTCACAGTGTTGCTTTTGGCCCCTCTCTTGTGATTTGACTACTTTATTAGTCTGATAATGCCGCCAGACTAATGGAGAAGGTTCATTTTCACTAGCAGTAGAGTCTATTCTTTTAAATCCAGAGGTCTCAGATTCAGTCCCTGCAGATGATTACTCCAGGGGTGTCCTTATACAAGGAAAGGCTAAACTTATTCTGGCCTTTCTAAAGTGTGCCATTGCAGCCCCAAGTAGTCTCATATGACAACAAAAAAGAAAAAGGTGATCTTCTAAACATCATTTGGTCATAACTTGATGGAAATATCTATACATTTTTTCACATGATAGAAGAACGGGATTTTTTCTCTTGTTCTCCCTTTAGGTCAACTTATTTATTTTTGCTATTTTCTGGGAAGTCCTTGAAGCAACATGCACTATAGAGAAATACTTCTCTTTTAAGGGAGATGCGTTTTAAAATTCTCCTAATCATTACGGGCTTTACAGGGACCACTTTTTTGCTCCTCTGTTTTCACCCTATGTCATCACAGAGGAGGTAGAAAGGGAAAGAGGAAGAGATTAGGATACATTTGTCCCACTACTCTTATTTCTACTCCAAATATGTCTAATAGTGTGGGGCAGTAGACATGTTTAAGACTTGTGGAAAAAAGGCCAACTGATAATTTTGCATAGAATCATAGAATATCAGAGTTGGAAGGGACCTCTGGAGGTCATCTAGTCCAACCCGCTGCCTAGAGCGGGATCAATCCCCAACTAAATCATCCCAGCCAGGGCTTTGTCAAGCCTGACCTTAAAAACTTCTAAGGAAGGGGATTCCACCACCTCCCTAGGTAACGCATTCCAGTGTTTCACCACCCTCTTAGTGAAAAAGTTTTTCCTAATATCCAACCTAAATCTCCCCCACTGCAACTTGAGACCATTACTCCTTGTCCTGTCATCTGCTATCACTGAGAATAGTCTAGCTCCATCCTCTTTGGATCCACCTTTCAGGTAGTTAAAAGCAGCTATCAAATCCCCCCTCATTCTTCTCTTCTGTAGACTAAACAATCCCAGTTCCCTCAGCCTCTCCTCATAAGTCATGTGTTCCAGCCCCCTAATCATTTTTGTTGCCCTTCGCTGGACTCTCTCCAATTTTTCCACATCCTTCTTGTAGTGTGGGGCCCAAAACTGGACACAGTACTCCAGATGAGGCCTCACCAATGTCGAATAGAGGGGAACGATCAAGTCCCTCGATCTGCTGGCAATGCCCCTACTTATACAAAATGCCATTGGCCTTCTTGGCAACAAGGGCACACTGTTGACTCATATCCAGCTTCTCATCCACTGTCACCCCTAGGTCCTTCTCTGCAGAACTGATGCCTAGCCATTCGGTCCCTAGTCTGTAGTGGTGCATTGGTTTCTTCCGTCCTTAGTGCAGGACTCTGCACTTGTCCTTGTTGAACCTCATCAGATTTCTTTTGGCCCAATCCTCCAATTTGTCTAGGTCCCTCTGTATCCTATCCCTACCCTCCAGCGTATCTACCACTCCTCCCAGTTTAGTGTCAAAATATCGTATTTATAGATATAGCCAAAGCTTTTGACTCAGTATCCCACGATCACATCATGTGGGTGCTGCGGGAAAGGGGCCTGGACCAGCACATGATCAACATCATCAGTGAGTCCTATAGGAACGTCCATACCCATATTGCAGTAGGGAAGGAGCTGTAATAACTTTGATAAAGAAATCTACATACATGGTCCTTTTTATTGGTATTTAATAAATTGACTTTTTAATGTGCTATGATAAATAATTCCACAAAAGGCTATCTTGGAGATTTCTAAAGGTGTCTCTAGAACAACTGTGCCCTTTAAACATGTAACAAACTTTAAGGATATACTTTTTCTCTGTCACTAATACTTTGCATCCTTTGTAGAACTGATTAACAGATTTTATTTAGAAAGGTACTAAGTTCATAAAAAAAGCATATATTCCTCTTAAAATGATGAAAAGGCATGAAATCTACATTTATTCATTCATTTTTGATGTTTCCAGTTAAATTAAATTAAATCAAATTTTTCCCCCAAAATGGCCAATGGTGCCAAAAATGCACATGGGTCCAAATGTGATACCTAGATGCCTAGGGAACCTAGAAAGGGTAGGAATAGACTTCCAAAACCATACGGCCAACTCCTAGAGCAGAAAGGGGGAGGAACAAAATGGCAGCAGGAGGGGCGGGGGGCATGGAAACATATAAAATAATATATGGTGATGAAATATAAAGGGCTATTACTGAGCTTGTTGGTATATTTTTACCTACCAACAATAGACATAATGACCACACTTAAATCAAATATGTTCCAGCCATTGGTGAAGTAATAGTGTCTCAGAGCCAACAATTTCACGGTGCATTCTACAGCAAAGATGGCAACAAAGAACATGTTGATTTTGTTAAGAATGTCAGTCTTCCTTATACTTTGATCATCAGTTTCCACCATCATAGTGATCATGTTAAGGCAGATGAGAATCATGATGATAACATCAAAGGCTTGGCTTGTTACAATGTCAAAAAAAACCCCTTGGTATTTGTTCTGCAGGGGGGGAAAACAAGAGTATTTAGTATTAGTTATGAAAATGAGGCCATACTTAGGCATGTGTATTTACTTACTAGTAGTCCTTATATGTTTCAATGTTGCTTAATTCCATTATAGATAGATATATTAGAGAAAGGTAGAGTATAAAACAGGATAGCATAATTCCCTTCCCATTCTGAAGGATAATCAATATCAAGGTAAATATTTCTGCAAAGAACTTCATAAATATTTATTCTTTATAATCCTTCAGTGGCAATTTCTTGGTACAGAATTAATTCTATGAACATTCTCTGAACATCAGTGGAAACAAATACATTATATATAATGTGTATATTATATATAATTAATAAATTTTTGGGTGGATTAAGTTTATTTTACTATGGATTTTCACTGATTAGAAATATTTTAGTTGGAAGAAAACTCAGGTGGTCTCACCAATGGCCTTGGGATGGGTTTTTGGGGTTTCTTGGATCCCAGTTTTTTCATTGCGTTATAGTATTTTCTTTGTTCTTTTGTCATAAAGATGTCTTGTCTACCTAAGTATATGGAGATAATGCTACTGTTACTATTGATGAGAAAAAAACATCATTGACCTGCAAGAGTCTAAAATATTGGAAGCCAACATTTCTTTCTTTTTCTGCCCTTTTATTTCTTGCTGTTACTAACCCTTCTCACAGAACCTAATTGGGATCAAATGCATTTTAAACAGTTCTGTAGTGGCACTCCACTGGCTCAGAAAGCAGGAAAATGACTAGCTACGAGCTCAGGCACATGAGGGAAGGATCAACTTGTTCCCTTCCCCTTGACCTCCTGTTGTTGCTGTCCTCTACCAGCTCTGGCGCACTGCCCAATCCCAGAGCTGCTCCTCAGACCCTGTCCCACAGTGCTTAGCTATAAATCTCCTCACTGTATTTTCCACTGAATGCATCCGATGAAGTGAGCTGTAGCTCATGAAAGCTTATGCTCAAATAAATTGGTTAGTTCCTAAGGTGCCACTAGTACTCCTTTTCTTTTTGCGAATACAGACTAACACGGCTGCTACTCTGAAAGGTAGGGGAAGTAGCATTCAAGGGACTGCGTAGCTGACTTCACAGCCTCTTGAATCAGTGCTGCCTCTGGAGCCAAGAACTACATGGATGGGAAACATGGGAAAGGAATGGTGAAGGGGAAGCACTTCTTAGCACTTCACTTGTAATGCTGCCTCAATTAAATTCAATACTGATGCTGTTCCATGTAATAAATGTAAATAAATGTTTTAGACCTTCAGTGTACAGCTGGCATCCTATACTCTGAAGACAGCATGTAAGGGATATATCAGGGGCCTGGAAACATATCCAATATACTTATCTTTTTCTTTTGTTGGTTAAAATTGTCAATAATGACACCAACAAAAAGATTCAGTGTGAAGAAAGATCCAAAGATGATGAAAACCACAAAATAGAGGTACATGTATAGATTATGTTCCTTCCGTGGCTGCTTTTCTTTCTGCAAAAATGATAACCAAGATGAAAAATGACTGAAAACAATATGGCTCTGCTCCTAGAAGGAGTTCCAAATAGGTGCCTCCATCCCCCCGTACAGAGTTCATTGCAGGATATCAAATTTACTACATCACTGCATATCCTGAAAAAAGGTGTCTAGTTAAAAACTCTAGTGGGTAACAATAAGTACTCCTGACAGAATCCTGTGCCCCTGCAGGAGCACAGAATTCATATGGCCTGCATATTTCTGTGCAGAAAAATGGAAAAAAAAATCTGCCGGGGGACATGCGCCTCTTCCCCGGTAGCCCATTCAGTGCATCTATTCCAGCATGCCTGGAGCAGCCTCAGAGTTGGGGGAGAGAGGCTGGGTGTGTGTGTGCCTGTGTGGTTAATCACTGGCGGGCGGGGGGAGGGAAGGCTAGGCGTATGTGTGTGCCAACGAGAGAGAGAGAGAGAGAGAGAATCTGTCCCTCTCTCTTCCGACTGCAGCTTGCGGCATGGAAGGGTAGAGCTTTTTATTATGCACGAGGCTGGCTATGTCCTGGAGGCACAAATATAGAAGCATGCCTCTGTAGTAACATTGTTAAAGTGGCTGTTGACTTCAATTGAGCTCATTCTCTGAGGCACAAATGTAGCAGCCTGCCAGTGTAGTGACACTGTTAATATTCTTATTGTTAGTTAACTGTTTCCAGTCTCAGTCAATTCCCCCAGGAGTATAAAACCTGTAAAAAGTTTTAAGGCTGCTACATTGCCAAAGTGATGTAAAGGAGCCTTATTATAATGAAAGGAAGGGAATCCTCAGCTAGAAAGGTCTATGGGCTTTCTCACTTTTTTCCAAAGTGGCACAATGGGGTTAGAGTACAGCTCAGGATTTATTTTACTTACCCATTAAAAAAAAAAAAAAAGACTTTGAGGGCAAATAAAACATTCACTAAGCAGTCAATAAAATGTCAGGACAATCCAAACCAAGCACTTCCCCAAGTCCCCAGCCAGACACAGGACAATGATTAGCAAACCTGTAGGACTTTCATGTATGAAAGTCTGAGCAAGTTAAAATAACATTCTACATTTTTGGGGGGGGCGCTGTTTGGTGTCTGTAACGTACTTCAAATGAAAATCCAGGATTATAACTGGAATCCGGGTATGCTACCAAGTGTTTGTAACTTAACTTTCATGTGTTTAGGAAATGCTGTGACTTTTTTCTGTATTGTAGTTTAAATAAATTACCAAAACAATTGAAATTGGGGTGATTATATTGCATTATTATGACAAATAAAATATGCAGAATTTTGAATTTTTTGACACAGACTCTCCCCAGGAATAAGTACGTCGTGCATTTCATGGGTGCACTTGAGGAGGGGAGAGAAAATCTACAGTGTGACTGTTGGATAAAGTTAAATCTAAGGACACCACAGAAGATGTGGATGACAATTTTACTGAGAGCAATGTTTCTCCTAGCACTTGACTATCCTTCTTGGTGACCTGAAAATATCTTCTAAAAATAATATGCCAAATTTTCTGTTGTCAATTAAGTAAATGGGCAGAGAATTTGGCCCAATGTATTTTAGTGGTGTCATAAATATAAAGGGAAGGGTAAACACCTTTAAATACCTCCTGGCCAGAGGAAAAACCCTTTCACCTGTAAAGGGTTAAAAAGCTAAGATAACCTTGTTGGCACCTGACCAAAATGACCAATGAGGAGACAAGATACTTTCAAAGCTGAGAGGGACACAAAGGTTCTCTCTGACTGTGTGATGCTTTTGCCGGGAACAGAAAAGGAATGGAGTCTTAGAACTTAGTAAGTAATCTAGCTAGATATGTGTTAGATTCTGTTTTGTTTAAATGGCTGATAAAATAAGCTGTGCTGAATGGAATGTATATTCCTGTTTTTGTGTCTTTTTGTAACTTAAGGTTTTGCCTAGAGGAATTCTCTATGTTTTGAATCTGACTACCCTGTAAGGTATTTACCATCCTGATTTTACAGAGGTGATTCTTTTACTTTTTCTTCGATTAAAATTCTTCTTTTAAGAACCTGATTGCTTTTTCATTGTTCTTAAGATCCAAGGGTTTGGGTCTCTGTTCACCTATGCAAATTGGTGAGGATTTTTATCAAGTCTTCCCCAGGAAAGGGGGTGTAGGGCTTGGGGGGATATTTTTTTTTGGGGGGGGGGACGTTTCCAAGTGGGCACTTCCCCTGTTCTTTGTGTAACACTTTGGTGGTGGCAGCATTTAAGCTAAGCTGGTAAGAATAAGCTTGGAGGGTCTTTCATGCAGGTCCCCACATCTGTACCCTAGAGTTCAGAGTGGGGAAGGAACCTTGACATGGTGGCAGAGCGGTGGGATTAATTTGAAATCATCTTGAGATTTTTTTTTTAATCAGAAGCACAGAAGGATTTTAAAAGATTTTAAAGGGTTTTGTAAAAGGGGACAAAGCAACAAGCATAACAAAAGGGAGCTTGCTTTTGTGAGCTGGAGTTTTCTCTACCTAAAGGCAGGGTAGTTAACTTCCTGCAGGGAAATTCACAAGTCTTCACAGACCTGAAGAGGTGGGTTCTTTTTTTAGCTAAGAGCAACGAGAGGCTTTTTCTCTCTATTTGCCTGGAGACAGAGATGTTAGTTTCTTTCTTTTTTTTTTTTTAAGGATTTTTCTGTAGGCTGACAATCACTATCAGAGAACATCGGTATCCGGTTACAGCACAACCTTTTTTTTTTTTTTTTGACAAGCCAAGTTTTTTTTTTGTTTGTTTGTTTTATTTCTAACTCTCGGGTGTAAAGTTAGTTAAAAAAAGAGAGGCAAATATGACAGAGCCCAAGGCAGAAAAAAACCAAGAGGCTGCCCACAGGAGAGCTATGGAGGCAAAGGAAAAAGAAATGGAGGCAAGGGAAGAAGAAATGGAGGAGAAGGAAAAAGAGAGGAAGCATGTACTGGAGTTGGAGACGGTAAGGGCTGAGTGGAATCCACTGGATAACCCTAACCATCCTTCCCCAACAATCCACAAATGGGAGCGACTATGTCCACAGTATGATGAATCCAGTGATATTGCTGAATATTTTCTCACCTTTGAGAGACTGTGCACTCTCCATAAAATTCCTGAAGCTCACAAGATGAACACATTGGTCGCAAAATTGACTGGAAGAGCTCTGGACATATTCAATAAGATGCCTATTGATGAGGCTTCTGACTATAATAAGTTCAAGGATTTGGTTTTAAAGCAATTTCAGATTACTTCTGAAACGTACAGAGTAAAATTTCAAACCCTTAAGAGAGGGCCTGGACTAAGTAATGTGGCTTATCTAAACCAGATGAAGGATCTGTTAGATAAATGGGTCCAAGGAAGGGGTGTCACTAGCTTTGACGGAATGTGTGATTTGATAGCTGAGGAGCAATTCCTGAATATGTCCAAGGAGGAAATAAAACAGTGTTTATGGGATAAGGAAACGGACTCAGCAGAAAGTCTTGCTTCTTATGCTGATCGATACAAGCAGTCCCAGACCGCCAGACAGGCAGGGCAAGCCAGAAAAAAACGGGTGAAGGGAGGAGAGAGGAACAACCCTGGTCGCAGTTGGAGCGGATACCAGAAGGGACACCCTCAGACCACACCCTACTACCAGGGGCAGCCCAAAGCCCCAACTACACACCAAGGAATACTCCCAACACCTTATTGTCCTGCCACACCGTTCTCCAGCAACCCACCTCAGTGACCCGTCAGCTGGACGATGTTTTAAATATAACGAGCCGGGGCATGTGAAGGCCAACTGCCCCAAGAACCCCAACAGATTACAGTTCATTGCACCGGAATCACACCAGAGGTCCTCAGGCCCAGATACCTCCCAGATACCCTCAGAGCGCAGGGAAACTGTGAGTGTGGATGGGAAGAAGGTCACCACGTGGAGGGACACCGGAGCACAAATGTTGGCTATCCACACTTCCTTAGTGGACCCCAATTTAATCGACCCAGAGATCCAAGTGACAATTCAACCCTTCAAGTCCAACTCTTTCAATTTGCCTACAGCCAAGTTACCTGTCCAGTACAAGGGCTGGTCAGGAACGTGGACTTTTGCAGTCTATGACAATTATCCCATCCCCATGCTGTTGGGGGAAGACTTGGACAATCGCCTGAAGTCAGCCAAGAGGGTGGGAATGGTCACCCGCAGCCAGGCTAAACCAGCTGTCACGCCTAGCTCTGTTCCGGAAACTTCTACCAGGACCCGGTCAGAGGTGATGGACCCGGAACCCAGGCCAATGTCTGCAACAGCAGTAGTGGATCCAATCCCAGAGACCCAGACAGAGCCAGCCCCAGAACCAGAACCGGTGGAACAACCAGCACCAGACCCACTGTCAGCACTGAACCCAGTACTTGCAACCCGAACACCAGAGGGCCCCACCGAACCTGAACCAGCAGCAGCCGATAACCCTACACAAGAGGCTCAGCCGGAGCCTGAACCCCAACATAGTGCACCAGCGAAGAGCGGTTCACGGTCAACGGAAACAGCCCCATCCCCTACATCGCTTCCAGAGGGACCAAGCCTAGGTCCACAATCCAATGAGGAACTGATGTCTCCAGCATCAAGGGAACAGTTCCAGACCGAACAGGAAGCAGATGAAAGCCTCCAAAAAGCTTGGACGGCGGCACGGAGCAACCCACCGCCTCTCAGCTCTTCTAATTGATCCAGGTTTGTTGTAGAAAGCGGACTTTTATACAAGGAAACTCTTTCTGCTGGACACCAGGAAGACTGGCATCCTCAGAGACAGTTGGTAATTCCAACCAAGTACTGGGTAAAGCTCTTGAGCTTAGCCCATGATCATCCTAGTGGCCATGCTGGGGTGAACAGGACCAAAGACCATTTGGGGAGGTCATTCCACTGGGAGGGAATGGGCAAGGATGTTTCTACCTATGTCCGGTCTTGTGAGGTATGCCAAAGAGTGGGAAAACCCCAAGACCAGGTCAAAGCCCCTCTCCAGCCACTCCCCATCATTGAGGTTCCATTTCAGCGAGTAGCTGTGGATATTCTGGGTCCTTTTCCGAAAAAGACACCCAGAGGAAAGCAGTACATACTGACTTTCATGGATTTTGCCACCCGATGGCCGGAAGCAGTAGCTCTAAGCAACACCAGGGCTAAATGTGTGTGCCAGGTACTAGCAGACATTTTTGCCAGGGTAGGTTGGCCCTCCAACATCCTCACAGATGCAGGAACTAATTTCCTGGCAGGCACTATGGAAAGCCTTTGGGAAGCTCATGGGGTGAATCAATTGGTTGCCACCCCTTACCATCATCAAACAAGTGGCCTGGTGGAGAAATTTAATGGAACTTTGGGGGCCATGATATGTAAATTTGTAAATGAGCACTCCAATGATTGGGACCTAGTGTTGCAGCAGTTGCTCTTTGCCTACAGAGCTGTACCACATCCTAGTTTAGGGTTTTCACCATTTGAACTTGTATCTGGCCGCGAGGCTAAGGGGCCATTACAGTTGGTGAAGCAGCAATGGGAGGGGTTTACACCTTCTCCAGGAACTAACATTCTGGACTTTGTAACCAACCTACAAAACACCCTCCGAACCTCTTTAGCCCTTGCTAAAGAAAACCTACAGGATGCTCAAAAAGAGCAAAAGGCCTGGTATGATAAACATGCCAGAGAGTGTTCCTTCAAAGTAGGGGGCCAGGTCATGGTCTTAAAGGCGCTCCAGGCCCATAAAATGGGAGCGTCATGGGAAGGGCCATTCACGGTCCAGGAGCACCTGGGAGCTGTTAATTATCTCATAGCATTCCCCACCTCCAACCGAAAGCCTAAGCTGCACCGTATTAATTCTCTAAAGCCCTTTTATTCCAGAGAATTAAAGGTTTGTCAGTTTACAGCCCAGGGAGGAGATGACACTGAGTGGCCTGAAGGTGTCTACTATGAAGGGAAAAGTGCTGGTGGCGTGGAAGAGGTGAACCTCTCCATGACCCTTGGGCGTATGCAGCGACAGCAGATCCAGGAGCTGTGTACTAGCTATGCACTGAAGTTCTCAGCCACCCCAGGACTGACTGAACGGGCATACCACTCCATTGACACAGGTAATGCTCACCCAATTAAAGTCCAACCTTACCGGGTGTCTCCTCAAGCTAAAACTGCTATAGAACGGGAGATCCAGGATATGCTACAGACGGGGGTAATCCTCCCCTCTGGCAGTGCATGGGCATCTCCAGTGGTTCTCGTTCCCAAACCAGATGGGGAGATACGTTTTTGCGTGGACTACCATAAGCTAAATGCTGTAACTCGCCCAGACAACTATCAAATGCGATGCACAGATGAACTATTAGAGAAACTGGGACGGGCCCAGTTCATCTCTACCTTGGACTTAACCAAGGGGTACTGGCAGGTACCACTAGATAAATCCGCCAAGGAAAGGTCAGCCTTCATCACCCATGTCAGGCTGTATGAATTTGATGTACTCCCTTTTGGGCTGCGGAATGCACCCGCCACCTTCCAAAGACTTGTAGATGGTCTCCTAGCAGGATTAGGAGAATATGCAGTCGCGCCTACCTTGACGATGTGCCCATATTTTCGGATTCCTGGGCAGAACACCTGGAAAATCTACAAAAAGTCTTCGAGCGCATAAGGGAGACAGGACTAACTGTTAAGGCTAAGAAGTGTCAAATAGGCCTAAACAGAGTGACTTACCTTGGACACCAGGTGGGTCAAGGAACTATCAAACCCCTACAGGCCAAAGTGGATGCTATCCAAAAGTGGCTTGTCCCAAAGTCAAAGAAATAGGTCCAATCCTTCTTAGGCTTGGCCGGATATTACAGGCGATTTGTACTGCAATACAGCCAAATCGCCGCCCCACTGACAGACCTAACCAAAAAGAAACAGCCAAATGCCGTTCAGTGGACCGAAGAGTGCCAGAAAGCCTTTAACAAGCTTAAAGCGACACTCATGTCTGACCCTGTGCTAAGTGCCCCAGACTTTGACAAACCGTTCCTAGTAACCACAGATGCGTCCGAACATGGTGTGGGAGCAGTTTTAATGCAGAAAGGACCGGATCAAGAATTCCATCCTGTAGTGTTTCTCAGCAAGAAGCTGTCTGAGGGGGAAAGCAACTGGTCAGTCAGTGAAAAAGAATGTTACGCCATTGTCTACACTCTGGAAAAGCTACGCCCATATGTTTGGGGACGGTGTTTCCACCTGCAAATCGACCATGCTACGCTACAGTGGCTTCATACCACCACGGGAAATAATAAAAAAGTTATTCGGTGGATTTTAGCTCTCCAAGATTTTGATTTTGACATCCAACACATCTCAGGAGCTTCTAACAAAGTGGCTGATGCACTCTCCCATGAAAGTTTCCCAAAATCAACTTGTTAAAATCGTCCTTGAGATGTGGAAAATATTGTTAGTCTTTATATACTTGGTAGTATATTTAGAGGTGCATGTTTCTTATTAACTCTGTTTTTTCCTAGAGCTCCAGGAAGAAATCACAGCCAGCGTTTCACCCTATCTGTGATTTGGGGGGTGTGTCATAAATATAAAGGGAAGGGTAAACACCTTTAAATCCCTCCTGGCCAGAGGAAAAACCCTTTCCTGTAAAGGGTTAAGAAACAAAAATAAACCTCGCTGGCACCTGACCAAAATGACCAATGGGGAGACAAGATACTTTCAAAGCTGGAGGGCCGGGGGGGAAACAAAGGGTTCTCTCTGTCTGTGTGATGCTTTTGCCGGGACCAGAGCAGGAATGCAGGTCACAACTCCTGTAAAGAATTAGTAAGCAATCTAGTTAGATATGCGTTAGATTCTGTTTTGTTTAAATGGCTGATAAAATAAATTGTGCTGAATGGGATGTATATTCTTGTTTTTGTGTCTTTTTGTAACTTAAGGTTTTGCCTAGAGGGATTCTCTATGTTTTGAATCTGATTACCCTGTCAGGTATTTACCATCCTGATTTTACAGAGGTGATTCTTTTACTTTTTCTTCACTTAAAATTCTTCTTTTAAGAACCTGACTGCTTTTTCATTGTTCTTAAGATCCAAGGGTTTGGGTCTATGTTCACCTATGTAAATTGGGGAGGATTTTTATCAAGCCTTCCCCAGGAAAGGGGGTGTAGTGCTTGGGGGGATATTTGGGGGGGGGGGGAAGACGTTTCCAAGTGAGCACTTCCCCTGTTCTTTGAGTAACACTTTGGTGGTGGCAGCGTTTAAGCTAAGCTGGTAAGAATAAGCTTGGGGGTCTTTCGTGCGGGTCCCCACATCTGTACCCTAGAGTTCAGAGTTGGGACGGAACCTTGACAAGTGGTATGATTGCTATTGTCTGTTGATTTGATTTCTTTGCAATCTTTAAGCTCTTCTCTGTCCACGTATTGAAGAGATCACTGCAACTGACACTGATGTTGATTACACTTGTGCTAAGAAACTGGTAGGACAATATCTCCCATTCCATTTACACTGCTGACAAAGAAATTAAAAGCTTGACGGATGAATTTTTTTAAGGAGAGTGAGAGGAGTTGCACTTTTGTCTTCATTCAAGGACACATAAGAAAATGTTCCTCTTTTTAACCATCTGTTTAAAATATTATATATCATGACTAAATATATGTCCAATTCAACTTCCATTGAAGTCAAGCGGAGTCTTTATTGACTTCAAAGAGAGTTGAATCACATCTTACTGGGATGATTTTCAAAGGCATCGAGGAGCAACCAACAGCTTTGACTGAGGTCGGTGGCAACTGTTGAGCACTCAACATTTGAAAATCAGGTCACTTATTTAGGAGCCTAACTTCAAGCTTCTGCTTTTGAGAATCTTGGCCGAGATGTGTTCTTCCAATTTAAACCTTTGGTTGAAAAGCTCTTCTATTACTGTTGGAAAAAAGCAACAAAATTTTACATAAACCTGAGAAAATTATTTTTGAATGTGGTTACATTTGAGCTCATTCATTTCCTTGGAAGATATGCTGGTAATTTTGTTCAATTTAAGTCCTTTGGATGCAGAACAGTATCTTCCTCTGTATTTGTACAGCAGCTAATGCAGTGGAACCTTAATCCTGACTGGGGTCTCTAGGTGGCACAGTAATACATACATTAAATATAATAATAATAATGATACTTAATAAATAATGCTTGAGCATTTATTTTAAAAAAGATGCTCATCCATTTTAGCTCAGTGAGTAGATAGCACCACGAAAACAATGAACAGACTAGACCTACACATTGTGTTGACTAACACTAATAAGCATGAAAATTAGAAAATATAAGTAACAATTGGAGAGATGGTTACAAGAGAGAACATTTTAATTTTCATGACCTACCCCTCGTGAATCTACTGCTGCATACATAATGTCTGTCCAACCTTTAAATGTTGCCTAGAAAAAACAGAAAAATTATTAAAATCATATTAAACTTTTAGGATGAGATTGTTTAGCCTGTTTACATCTTTGTGCTTCTGAGATGGTGCAAAGGGACTGTAGTATGTCCACAAATGCCCAGCACAGAATTCCCCTGGTGTAGGGGATCTCCTTGCTGACATGTTTGTGACAGAGTTGATCACAACAAATCAGGGAATTGGAACCAGCCCACTGATGATCTCTCTCCACTTCCCATTTCTGCACTGAGCTTTACTCAGTGCAGGAGAGAATTTTGCCTGTAGTTTAATGAAATTATAACAAACATTTCATACCATCTTCCCAGGAGATAGCTGCAAATCAGAGGAGCACATTTTCAAATGGTTACATAATCAGTTCGTAGCTCACCATTGGACACTATATGTGCATACACTGGAAGGGACCCTGAATGGGCTAACCATATTGTCAGTCTGAACATGGGGTGGGGTTGGGACAGCAGGCTCCGCAGGGCCACTGCTTTCCACTCCTTGCAGATGTGGGTAAGCAACTGGCAAAACCTGATTCCACCCCACCCCACAATGTACTAGTCAGCAAAATAGAACTTACCACCTGAAGAAGAGCCAGATAACCAGAACCAACATTATCAAAGTTGACCTTAGCATTTGTCCAATATATTTTTTGCGTGTCATTATAGGTTGTGCAATCCAATTTGTTCCTAATACTTTCATTTAATCCTGATGTTTCTTCAGTCAAGTTAATGCATTTTCCAAATTTTCCTGCAAATAGGTTCACTCCCATGATACTAAAAACGAGCCAAAAAATGAGGCAGACAAGCACAACATTCATGATAGAAGGGATGGCACCTACTAGGGCATTCACAACCACCTTAGGAGAAATCAAAGAAAAACATGCAGTTACTAAAGCCTTAAACAGCTATTTGCTGCATTAAACTGTTTTGAAAATCTAAGCAATCCCGTGTCATTTCAGTAAACAGTTACACACATGAGTAACTTTACTCCCATAAATACTTCTACTGAAGTGGCAACTATTTCGAGTAAAGGTTCTTACATCTATAGTGTTGGCAGGATCAGGCCCTTTGATTATCAGTTCTTCCGGACAGGAACCTGTTTTTTGTTTTCTGTGAAACACCTAGCACACTTGGGAGCACTATTAAATAACAATAAAGTATTTGAATGTAATGGTAGAATGTTCACTTTTGGAGCTTCCTTTTGTTGTTGGTTTTTTTTTTGTTTTTTGTTTCTACAAGATTCTAAATACACATTATTTCTTCATGAGGATTAATATAGCCGTCTGTTTTTATTCATGTCAGCATGAAATTTATTCAAGTTGTGTGGAAAATTAGTTATTAGAGGATCAATAATGAATCTGTGGTAGATATGTAAAGGTTGCTGCAGATATTGTAACTTCCATGAGAAGTTTTCCACAATTCAAGAGTAACCTGGAAAGTGTCAGTACAACATGTATGTTTTGAGCAGACTTACAAGCTCCACTGGTATGAAAAAATAAGATCTACCATAATCTCTCCTGGGGAAATAGCAGAAATTGTGACCAACTTGCATAAATTACACATTCTGACTCATGCCTGATGGAGACTTTAACTTCCAAAGTGCATCTCATCACATTTGGCTAGGTGTTTCAAGGAGTAACCTCTACTAATGATCTCATAGAGTAAACAAATGTCAAAGCTGTCACTTCCTGCTTAGGACAGGAACTTCTGCTCATTGCCTAGTAAAGGGCAGAGTAGAACCCAGTACCCCCCAAAAGTAGAGTATGGGTGATCCTTTACCTTCACACAGGTCACAGCCGGGGGGCGAGCTAGCTTCCCAAAGGCAACACTTTGAAAAAGAGAGGTCAAGCAGGCCACTGGGCATCCCCTCTAAGAAATATCTAAAGTTAAAGTGGGAGCCTGAGCTTATTGGGAGGGTGGAGTGGGAGTGTCCTAAACTGACTGCAAGTATAGCATGACACTCACCCTATATTCAAGTGAATACATTTCGGATTCTTAACAAATCCCAAACCCAGGCAAGCTTTTCTTATTTTTGTTTCCTTACAAGTTTCATACAGCTTTCAAATTAGGAGAGAGAACAGGAAAGAAGCCTCAAATATTGTGCTAGTCAAGTTTGTGCTTGCTGGGTTTGACATGGCCAGAAAAGCCTTCAAGGTCTATATGGTTTGTGCAGAAACTATAGCATTTCCCAGACAAAAACTTTATGATAATGTTAAAGTTATAAATAAATATCTTGTTTCAGAACAACATTTTTAGAACACTGGGATTATATAAATAGGGGACAAATTTGTAGTTAAGATTGTACAAGCTGTCTTAACTATACCCCTATATCCTCTATATATATATACCCCTATATCCTGCCTTTACTGATACACCAAAAACCCACATCTCTACCGGTCCTGTTTCATATAATTTCCAGTCTGGACTACAAATCATCATGAATCACCAATCACAAATGGCCTACAGACAATTGTATATCATCTTTCAGTTCACTTCCCTTTTATAGATCAAAGACACCAAAATCTTACTGTCCATAGACAGTTCAGATGGTTGACAATCCCCCATAACAACTTTCTTCTATGGCCAACAGACAACAAAGATATCACATCAGACTTGTAGTATACGATAGTTCAACTTGCCAGAGACAGGTATGTAGAATGCCACTTCTATAACACATTTTCCTTTCTCTCCCCTTATCCCAAGACAGGCTCTCCAACTGACGCTGTGGGGCCAAAGGACTGGGAGGGGAAGAAGCAGCTGTGGAACCTGTCTAGAGGCACAGGACTCCCACGCTGACAGACATCAGCTTCACTGGATCTACCAGGATCCGGAACTGATGCCCTGGCTCTTCCATAGGAAGAGCAGTGGCAAATTCCTTATGTAGGATCTTTCCACATATAGGTGATGATTTGGAGAGAATGGTTAGCGGAACAAAGAAAAGCAGTAGATATGTTAGTTACAAAATTGCCTTCAGCTACAACCCGTGCAACTCCTGTGGAATTCAATGGGGTTGCACAGTTTTAACTGAGGACAGATTTGGACCAGTTATCCAGGATTCAAAGCCTTCCTGCCATGTAAAATGTAAAAGCCTTTGATGTATACCAAACTTAACAAAAAACCATCTAAAAATTCATGTACACCCACTATCACAACATGTAATTGTTTTCCCACTATATTACTAACTTTTTGCTTTAAATCCACTACTATATGCCAATGACTCACATTAGCATTCATATACAATACTCTAACAGTCTTTCTATAAAATCTAGTCTATATTTGAATGAGTTTGCTGCTCAGTTCCTTCATGCTATCAAAATTAGGATCTTCTCTGCTGATACAAGCCTTTTCTCTTTTTCTCTGACATTTCTGAGCCTGAGACAAAGTGGTATTGATTCACAAAAATAAAATTTTATCTATTTTTGAAACTGAGTATGAAAATGCCAGGTCTTATTCTCCATCATATCACAGTATTTCACTTTCTTCTAAACTACTAATATAGGGTTTCTCTGTCCCTTTTGCATTTCTCTACGCTTCACAGAAAAATGACGTTACACACTCACAACAGGTAATCATGAAGGCCACACTATGGATCAGACCCTCAGTTATTGTAAATCAGTATAGTGTGCCCTTCACAACTAGCTTCAGGTAGCATGAGTTTTTGCAATGTAACCTGGAGATGCTGAAGGCAAGGGTCATGACAGTTAGGTCAACATATAAGATTCAGGGGGCAAAGTATGACTTTAGACACTCAGCTGAATCCCCAGCTTTTTCTATCACTAGTGTGTACAATACCATATTGTGAGTGACCAAGGTAAATTATTTTCATTATTAGTTATGATTATTAATTATGAATTAATATTAATTATGAATTTAGTGCTAGTGAAAGGGTCAGAACTGGCAGGCCTGGAGATGCAATTCCTATATCCACAGAACATGTATGTAGATTAGTTAATGATAGCACAAATTTCCCCACAGTATCCAACTAATGTCTCAACCTTGATGTGCAATTACTATGTTGGGGGAAGAAGGAGGGAGATTATCTAGTTTGCATTAGAGATGGGTCTAAACCAAAACCTTTAAACAACCTGTGGTAAATTTTAAAGGAAATCTTAATCTAGTTTCAAACATCACTGTTGGTGCGTCTTTCTCTTATGGGTTGAACCATAATCTCTGGTCTAAACACCTCCAAACTCTGGGAAAGTTCAGATCTGAATATTGTGAATTGGACTTATCTCCAGTTTCCATGTTCGCTGAATTCTTGACCTTTCTGCAAGTAGTATCAACAAGGGTTCCAATTGTTCTGGTGGTTTTGTTACCTTAATGCAGACAATTTTACTTTAGAAACAGGAATGGGGCCATCAACTTACTGAACATCCTATAGATATTAATGACTTTTAGTTCATACAAACATATATTGAATCTGAATTTGATATAGATACAATAGGCTCCCTATCTTAGTATCAGTCTCCTGAGTTTATGTAATTATTACATAATTAATACATAGTAATACCTTTCCTTAGCACAATTAAGGATTTTGTGTTTCCGAATTTAGTTTTTGCTTTCATTTATTGAAAAATTTATCTGGTGCCTTGCTATGTGTGTTTACATCAGAAATCTTAGATGGATTTGTAAATGTTACTTACACTGCTAACTTACATATCGTGTGTTGCCATGTGATCTGCAGTATTAGTGGTGCACTTGCTGATATAGAATACAATTATAATAATTTGCTAATCATATAATGATAAAAAGGAAATACAAAAGCAACAAATCCAAATCACTAAAGGTTAAATCCTGGACCAATTGAAGTCAATGGGAGTTTTGCCATTGCTTCAATGAGATCATCATTTGTGTACTTAGTATGATCATCAAGCAAAAACAAACAGATAAGAGAACTCCTGGAGAAATATTCATTCACCAAGAAAATGCAGAAGTGAGCAAGAAAATGTTTGGACAAACAATGAACACAAGTGATATGGTTACAAGCTAATTCTGGCATTCCAGCTTTAAACGAAAGTATATCAGAGGATTTTTTTCCCCCGTAAATCTACTTATTAGTTTTCCAGATTTATAAGTGTAAGGTTACTTTTCTTCATTATTTAAAAAAAAATCCGCAAACATTTTGTGACTTTTTCTATGTCTGAATTCTAGCGGAAGAAAAGAGAGAGAATTCAGTGAAAATCGGCCATAAAGGAATGATTTTTGAAATCTTATTGTTCTTTGTGTTTCAATTCATTTTTCATCAAACCACTATAAAAAATCCAAACATATATAAACTTTGAGCATGATTTGATTTTTTTTGCCATTTCAGTGGTTTTTTTTACAAAATAAAGTTTTAAAAACTCTTAAAATTGAACTCAAATGTAACCGTAACTATTGTGCAGCACCATAATGAAAGCAAACCCATATGAGATAGTGTCCTTTCACATGCTTGCTCTTCAGACAAAGGGGCTTCAATGGTTGCTTTATTTATTCTTACCCTCATCCCTTCAAATTGTGACAATGCCCTTAATGGTCTCAATGCTCTCAGGGTTTTAAGGGATTTCATGGGTCCCATTTCGGCATATCCAAGTGAGTTAGCTATAAGGCTTGCTAAAGAGATCTAAATAGAGAGAGACAAAAAATATTAGCATAATCCTGCCCTCTGTTTTTTTTTTCCTCTTTTTTCTCATGCTTACAAAGTCCTATCAGTGAAAGTATGAAATGGAAGCCAGTACAGTACAATAGAAAGGCATTTTAAGGGGACACTAACAGGTATAAAATAACGAGTGAAATGCAGGCAGCATTGAAGTTAATAATAAAACACCAATGATTTCAGGGGTGCCAAGATTTCACCCAATCCATTTTAACAAAACAAATGTACTTGACCTGTCTTACTAATGCTAACTTAGATTATTAAAGCTGTAAGAATTTTGAGGCCAAAATTTTAACAAAATTTTGTTGTCCAAATTGAGACACTTTGAAAGGTCTGGTTTTTCAAAGGGTGGGTGCTCAGTACTTTCTAAAAATCAGTTCCCCTTCAAATGAAGGTGCCTCAATTTGGGACATCCAAAAAAAAAAAAAAGCGAACATTCTGTTGTTCTATACTACGTAATCCAGCCCACAGAACTGATCAAATGCAATACTTACACCTACAATTAGGAAGTCAAGCCAACACCAAGCATTGGTGAAGTATTTCTTGAAGCCATAAGCCACCCATTTCAGAAATATCTCCAGGACAAAGATGTAAGTGAAGATTTTATCAAAAAATTCCAACATAATTTTAATGTTTTTTCTTTTCTCAAGATGTATATCTTCAAATGCCTGAAATAATAATGCTTAGATATAAACCCACTCTACAGAATTTCAATGGAATATGGTAATGTTGTACTGAGATTAGAGATATGTGCACCCTTCATTATGAAACCCCAAACCACATGAAACCTGGACCCTCATACTGCAAACAGGTACACAAGAGTTTAACTTTCCACACAGGTAGCCACTCTGAAGATAATCCTGATGAAATGGACATTAGACACTGTGGAGGGGCTACAAAATATTACCATACATTAAAAAAAATGTGAGTCCTTGCTCCATTACACAGTTGAACTTTGATATTAAATTTCAGGTTTCAAAGTAGCAGCCGTGTTAGTCTGTATCCGCACAAAGAACAGGAGGACTTGTGGCACCTTGTTAGTCTCTAAGGTGCCACAAGTACTCCTGTTCTTTTTATTAAATTTGTATTTTGTGGCACAACAATCTATTTTTGGCAGAAACATGGGTGAGAATCCTGATACAAGTGTAAATAGGTATAGGCTCAGTAAAAAACAGACCTGGACAACTATCACAAAGTATCATATAGGCCTATATATTCCCTGGTTACAATCTATGAAAGAAACAGCAACGTTCAGAGGTGAGCCTTGTTATATTTGGACCCAGCAGAGAAGGGGATGGACACAGGGGATGCTGGCAAACACAGCTGTCTGCTGTAGCGGCTTTATTGTTCTAACAAAACAGAAACTAACATGAAAGTGAGGCTCTGCAACTGAGTGCAGAGTGTCCGAACTATTTAAAGGTGCAGAATATCTAATTTCTCCACCCTCCATTAAAATACTTTCCAAACATATATACATTATCATTTATGTGGATAACATAAAACACTATATAACCTAACTAAAAATTATGGGTGGACTACTGCAGACTCTTAAATTGCAAGGGATTATTCTATCCTGGAATACCAACTCTAGCTAAACAACGTATAAGTTCAGGGGCAAGCACTGGTTTTTACACTCTCTTGGGATAACATGGTGATGGTGGAGAAGCAATGTCTGGTACAACAGGAACAGTCTGTGGTACAGAATCAACTGCATCTGGTACCAAAATTTGTTCCAACAAGCCAAGAAAATTAAGAATTGAATGGAAGGAGGTTTGATCAGAGGAGAAGAGAGTGCTGCTGGAACAGTCATGGATTCTGTTACTTGTTGAGGTTGCAGCTGGTCCATATGTCGTTTCCACAAAGTACCACCACATAGTTTAATCATGAACGAAAAAGATCTCATGCATTTCACAAGTTCCCCAAGTACCCATTTCACTCAACAACTGTAGTTGTGAGTCCCTATTACATCTCCTATTTGAAAACAACAATGATGAACCTCATGTTGTCAATCACTTTGCATGGGATTTGGCTACACATAAGACAACATCAGGACATAGCAGGTTCCAAAAGATACCCAATGATTGCTTCAAAAAAACAGGTGCAGTTGACTGCAAGGTAGTAGCACATGGTGTGCTCCTGTAGACAAACAAGAATTTGTCCAATTTCTGCTGATAACTCAAAATAAACTTGTTAGCTCTTAAGGCATGCTTAAGTGTCTGTACAAAGAGTTCCACTAATCCATTTTTAGCAAGGTGGTATGGAGCAGAACATATGTGCTGAATTCCATTTGATGCTAGGAACCTCTGAAATTCTTCTGAATAGAACTGAGGTCCATTGTCACTCACCAACTGTAACAGTAGACCAAACTGACTAAACAAGGCATGAAGATGTCCAACGGTCTTGAAAACTGTGTTAGAAGTCATTCTGAAAACTGGTCATTTCAAATGGGTGTCAACTATGACCAAATATATATAATGTTCTAATGGTCCAGCAAAGTCCACATGAACATGTGTCCTCCAAGGAATCTGAGGCCAGAACCAAGGGTGTAAGTATGCTGGGCCAGGATCATGCTGAATTTGCTGACATATAGTACAGCACTTCACCTTCCTCTCAATGTCTTCATCTATCCATGAGGACATTGAGACAGAACTCAGACTATAGCCTTTGTTCATACAATGCCAATATGACCATTGTGAAGAGCTTCCAAAACTTGAGACTGAACTGATTTTGGAAGGATAACTCAGATTCCCCATAAGATGTAACCTTGATTCACAGATAATTCAGGCTGACGCGACCCAAATTGTGTAAACTGGGGATTCATAAGATCCAATATCGTACTTTGTAGTACCATTCTCTTCACAAGAGAAAGCACAACATCCTTAACAGTTTCTTTGTGCTAGTGACAGTCAATCTATCCACCAAATTGAGATAAAACACTTCGTCTGAAGTTTCTTTGGATTGACGGGAGCTTGGGCATGACAGATATGATAGCCCATTATCATTGCCATGCTGAGTCCCTTTATATAATTGAATAGTATAGAAATCAGCTGAAAGTAGTAACACCCATTGTTGCAGATGAACAGCAGCTAATGATGGATCCACATTTCGGTCCAAAAATTGAAATTAATGGGTGGTGATCCGTTAGCAAGGTAAAATGTCTACCATACAGACAGGTATGGAACGTCCAAATTCTGACAATAATGCTGAGAGCGTCTTGCTCTATTTGTACATAGCTCTTCTCAGGGGTAGTGAGTGTTTGTGAAGCAAAGGCAATTGCTTTCTCTCTGTTATCAGCAAAAATGTGGGAAAGAACACCATTCACTCCATATGGTGAAACATAACAAGGCAATTGCAATGGTAACGAGGAATCAAAGTGAGATCTTCAGCTGATCCCAACAGTTTTTTTGCCTCCTTAAATGCACACACACATTCTTTAGTCCAGTTCCATTTGTTGTTTGTTTGTAACAGTTCATGCAAAGATGCAAATACTGTCACCAGTTCAGGCAGAAATTTACCCTAGTAATTAAGTAGTCCTAAGAATGAATGTAACTGTGACATGTTCTCTGGCTATAGTGCTCGAAGAATTGTCTTCTCTTTCTCTGGAAATTTCCTTAAGTCCATCACATCAATTACATGCCTAAGGTATTCAACTGAAGGATTGAAAAAAAGCTCATATTTGTCTTGACATACTCTCAGTCCATTGTCTTCCAAATGTTGCAAGATAGCATCCAAATTTTGAAGATGATCCTGCTCTGCTGATCCTTTCCTGTAACAAGGATATTGTCCAAATAGCATTGATTTCCATTCAGTCCCTTCAGGATCTCATCCACGGCCTTCTAGAACAGGGAAGATGCCAGTGTGGTACTAAAAGGCAACCGGTAGCAAAATAAGCTTTTTCTTCCATGTTGATTGTGAGATATTTGTTAGATGCCATATCAATCTACATTTGGGACTTATCAGTTGGAAGTGATAGAGGAGGAGAAAGACTGGGTGTATTGGTTGATCACAGAGTGACTATAAGCTGTCAATGTGATGTGGCTGTGAAAAAGGCTAATGCAGTGCTAGGATGCATTAGGCAAGGTATTTCCAGTAGAGGCAGGGAAGTGTTTAGTACCATTATAGAAGGCACTGGTGAGACCACATCTGGAATACTGTGTGCAATTCTGCTCTCCCATGTTTAAGAAAGATTAATTGAAACTGGAACAGGTGCAGAAAAGGGCTACTAGGATGATCCAAGGAATGGAAAACCTACCTTATGAGAGGACACTCAAAGAGCTTGTCTTGAGGGGAGATATGATTGCTCTCTATAAATATGTATCAGAGACGAAGAGGAGTTATTTAAGTTAAGCACCAATGTGGACACAAAAACAAATGGATACAAACTGGCCACCAACAAGTTTAGGCTTGAAATTAGATGAAGGTTTCTAACCATTGGAGCAGTGAAGTTCATAGAATCATAGACTTTAAGGTCAGAAGGGACCATTATGATCATCTAGTCTGACCTCCTGCACAACGCAGGCCACAGAATCTCACCCACCCACTCCTGTAACAAACACCTAACCTATGACTGAGCTACTGAAGTCCTCAAATCATGGTTTAAAGACTTCAAGGAGCAGAGAATCCTCCAGCAAGTGACCCATGCCCCACGCTGCAGAGGAAGCCGAAAAACCCCCAGGGCCTCTGCCAATCTGCCCTGGAGGAAAACTCCTTCCCAACCCCAAATATGGTGATCAGCTAAACCCTGAGCATGTGGGCAAGACTCACCAGCCAGCCACCCAGGAAAGAATTCTCTGTAGTAACTCAGACCCCACCCCATCTAACATCCCATCACAGGCCATTGGGCATATTTACTGCTAATAGTCAACGATCAATTAAATTGCCAAAATTAGGCTATCCTATCATACCATACCCTCCATAAACTTATCAATCTTAGTCTTGAAGCCAGATATGTCTTTTTCCCCCACTGCTCCCCTTAGAAGGCTGTTCCAGAACTTCACTCCTCTGATAGTTAGAACCAAGGGGCGGTTCCAAGGGGAGCATTGGAGGCAAAAAAAATCTAACTGGCTTCAATGCTGAGCTTGATAAATTTAGGGAGGGGATGGTATGATGGGACTGTCTACAATGGCATGTGGCAAAAATGCCCAGTTGCCAGAGATGTGGCACTAGATGGGGAGGGCTCTTAGTTACTACAGAGAATTCTTTCCCAGGTATATGCCTGGTGGGTCTTTCCCACACGCTCAGGGTCTAACTGATTGCTATATTAGGGGTTGGGAAGGAATTTCCCCCTGGGTCAGATTGTTAAAGACTTGGTATTTTTTTGCCTTCCTCTGAGGCATGGGGCAGAGGTCAAGTGCAGGTTTAAACTAGTGTAAATGGTGGATTCTCTGTAACTTGAATTTTTTAAATCATAATTTGAGGACTTCAGTAACTCAGCCACAGGTGAGGGGTCTATTACAGGAGTGGGTGGGTGAGGGTCTGTGGCCTGCAATATGCAGGAGGTCAGACTAGATGATCACGACAGTACCTTCTGACCTTAAAGTCTATCCATCTATGAATCTATTTGTAGGTATGCATTAAACAAATCCAAGTTGCTGAAACACTGTCTTCCACTAAGAGTAACAAACAAATCTTTGGTACGAGGAAGTGGATACTGGTTTGCACATAAAACTGGATTCACTGTCACTTTGAAATCTCTGCAAATTCAAATGGAACCATCATCCTTGATCACTGATACAATGGGTAGCCCACTCACTGTGTGTAACACGACTCCGATGTTCACTAAACGGTCCAAATGAACCTCCACCAGAGGCGTCGAAACATAAAGCGCAACTCTGGGCTTGGCTGTTAGACTTAACACTGAACTTCACTGACATGTTGCTTATCTGTCCAAATTCTTTTTCAAAAACTTTGGAGTGTCTGTCCAGTATTTCTTGAAGATTTTGAGGTGCTTTTATGATCACCTTGATCTTGGTCCAATTCACCTTGAGCTTCTCAAGCCAAGTCCTGCCAAACAGTGATGGATACTTTCCTTCAATCACATACAAGGTAAAATGACAGATTGTCCATCTAGCTGAACTTTCACTTGGAGTATCTCTTAACTTTACCCTGGTATAAAAGTCTTCAAAACTGGAGAGGTTTTCTTCCAGAGGAACTTGTGACAAAGTCTGGTGATGGCAGATGCAGAAATCAGTGCGACAGCAGCTCCGATGTCAAGCTCCATTCTTGTAGGAACTCCCTCAATCAAGGGTGTGACTCAGATGACATCTCTTTCTCCAGCTTCCGATAACACATAGAATCATAGAATATCAGAGTTGGAAGGGACCTCTGGAGGTCATCTAGTCCAACCCCCTGCCCAGAGCAGGACCAATCCCCAACTAAATCATGAAGTGTTATGGTTTGGTCAGTGCCGCTAGAGCTTTTGACTTTTTCCACATTATGAATTCCCAACTTCTATACTTTCTTAGGTACAGTCTTCATAAATGTGCTCTTGGATGGATGGTTACTCTGTGTTGTTGGATGTTGAACAGTGCAACAGGTAACCATAATGTTTCCTTTCTCCTGGCACTTTCTCCAAATGACCAGATATGCCCAGCAATCCTTTTTAGCATGTGCAGTTTGTGCACAGTGGCCACATGGGAATGACTCACATTCTCATGGTCCTCTGTCTCACTAATTCAGGAGACGTACTTCTTGGTTCATACTAAATTCCAGAGAATCCTCTGTGATTTCCATGGTAATACCTACCTCAATAGCCTTCTTGAATGTAACACTGATATAGTCAGTAACTTCTTCTGGATCTAGTCTTTGCATAAACCAGAGACAAACTGGTCACACAAAGCATCACTTAATGTTTGTCCACACTGACCATGCTCTGAGCACTGTCTTTACAGGAGCAACAAACTGTGTCACTGACTCTCCCCTTTCCTGATGCCTCTGATGGACCCGCTATCATTCTGCTATTATTGATGGGTAAGAGAGAAATATTCCTGCATTGCCGCAGTAACTGCAGCATATGTGGCAGTTCCAGGCATAGCTTGATATAGTAGATCATGCAGCAGTCTGTATGCCTTTGGACCCATCACTGTCAGCAAGGTTGAAACTCGTACATCTGGAATGCAATTGCAGGTCATAAATTGCTCAAAATGTTTGAAGTACACAATCATGGTTCACGATTCTCTTCAAATTCACTAACATTGCCCAGAAGAGTTGCCATTTTACTTCTATCCTGTTGATCTACACACCCTTCTGGATCTCTGCTTTTCCACTGATTTTTTTTTAAACCATACACTGTCTGTTCTTGATCTCCCTTTACTGGCTGTGTGCTGACAGAGCAGAATCACTCTTTTGACAGGTTTCAGAGTAACAGCCGTGTTAGTCTGTATTCGCAAAAAGAAAAGGAGTACTTGTGGCACCTTAGAGACTAACCAATTTATTTGAGCGTGAGCTACAGCTCACTTCATCGGATGCATACTGTGAAAACTGCAGTAGACATTATATACACAGAGACCATGAAACAATACCTCCTCCCTGGGGTGGGAGGAGGTATTGTTCCCTGGGGTGGGAGGAGGTATTGTTTCATGGTCTCTGTGTATATAATGTCTACTGCAGTTTCCACAGTATGCATCCGATGAAGTGAGCTGTAGCTCACGAAAGCTCATGCTCAAATACATTGGTTACTCCTTTGACAGTACTTGGGCTCCCTCTGCTGGCTGTATACACTGCAGGCTAAAGCTGTCTCTTTCTGTCTTCTTGCATGAGGTCATCCAAGATGGCTGCTTCATCCTCACTGCTCTATGTCTGGTCAATCAGCAGCAACTGCAACCGCCTCCTTCTTTGTTCTGCCCTATTTGCCTACTTTCCCTGTTTTTCTGGCTGGTCGACACTGTTTTTCTTGGGACAAAAGCTTCAGTCTGCTACCTTGTGCCTCGAAATGAACTTTTTTCCTTTTTTAAATATTATTTTTTTACTTTTTCTCCTTCTTGGGCAGGCAGTGAGAGCACTGGACACCCATGGGACAGAAGCTCCTTGTCACCAATGTTATACTTGGAACCAGCAGACAAGAAGATAGACTTAGGGATTGCTGATTTAAGTACAGCTGTCCGCTTTATTGTACTGGCAGCAAAACAGAATCTAACACAAAAGTGAGGCTATGCAACTGAGTGCAGAGTGACCAAGCCTTTTAAAGGTGCAGGATATCCCAAGTTTAAGAAAGTGTAAGTCAAGAGGGAGACAAAGTTAATTAAATCTTCTGGCCCCTCAATATGTAAGTTACACAAACTTAACTCCCTTTAGACTTATTTAATTCACACTAACTTACTAACTTGTAACTTTTACACACAGACACACTACACTTCTGTCCTGAGGAGTTTTATTTTCAGTAATTTTTAGGGGAGTATTTTTTCAGATGTATACAAAAATCTAGTTCAAAAGTAGATTCAGCTTCATGTTCCAAGAGAATTAGCACCAAGAAAGACTCTTTGGTCTTAAGGATGAATATAAAAATGATAGTCTCTGTGTGTGAAATAACTGCCAGACAAAGCTTCAGAAAAACCAATATACAACCAGAATGGAAATCATCACAGCTTGTTAGAGTTGCTCATTCTGTCATTCGATTTACTGTATTTTCCAATTACTATAAAAAATAAGTTAGCCCTTTGCAAGGCCAGTTTTCTTCTTCTCCCACCATCAGCTTTGAAAATACACCCTCTTTCCTGTGCTAAAAAGTCATTTATAATTCAACCTGATATGAGATTAAATTAAATTTACCAGGCTTCCACTGCTTAGCAGAATCATGAATATGATAAAGCTTTCGAAAGAGTTGTGTTCAACAATTTTGTAGCATGTTTTCCTCAGGTTCCACCATGTTTTTCCTGGAAACTTTGTGGTATTCACTGAGCAGCAAGGGGAACGTCGAACACAGCCTGAAAGAGGGACACATGGTAAATACATGAACACCCAGGACTGCTGTAGAAATTTCTGGGTTCAGGGGAAACTCCTTGGTCACCTTAAATTTGTGTCTCTGCTGTTTCATCTCTCTGTCCATTTTCCTTTGAAAACAAACTACAAAAATATTTTTAAGCAATGAGGAATATCTTACACCCTTTAGTGAGTTACCTTCCCGATCAACAATACCTGTTGAGAACACTGGCAACACCCTCAGAATGTTGATGTTCAGATTCACAGAACAAAGGCAACATAACATGACGAATTTCATAGCTCTGGAGGAGGTTTACCAGCATGGTTAACACTGGAATATGGAAGGATAATACAGTTGGCAGAAGGAGTTATTGCATCTCAGAAATTAAAGATAAAGAAGAGCTGTGGGGTCATCTAGTTCACCTCCTTAATAGTGCATTATTGTTCCCTACATTCTAACTTCTAGTCATTTATTCATTCTAGATTCAAATGTACAAAGCAACTGGGTGTCCACCATACACCTTGAAAAAAGATATAGAGGTTACTTAACTGTAAGTGGAGGTTTTTTGAGATATGTGTTCCCTATCTGTATTCCACATGCGGGTACTCACGAGCACAGTGCACCTGAGACTGGAAAATCTTGTGAGCAGAGTCTATTGGTCAACCCTTGCATCCTGGAGATTCTTGTGGTCAGTACCCAAAGTGGAAGGGGAAGTGCAGACTGACCACCTCTCCAGTTCCTCCTCTACTACAAATCCAGTCATGATCCAAAGCAGAATGGAACTAAGGCAGGTAGTGGAATACATATAGGGGCCACACATCTCAAAGAACCTCCAGTTATAGGTAAGTAGCTTCCATTTCTTCTTTGAGTGCTGGTCCCTACATGCATTCCATACATGGGTGACTGGTAAGCAGTAGTCAAGAAAGAAGGAGGTGCAAAGATGCAGAGGGTATAGATTCTGTAATACTGCTGTTCCAAAGACTGAAATCAGCAGAAGAGGCTTGGACTAAAGCTTAATGCTTTGTAAAGGTGTGGATGCAACTCCAGATTGCTGCCTTATAAGTGTTCAGCATAGGCAGTTCTCTAAAACATACTACCGAAGTAATCTATGCTCTAGTGAAATGGGCCCTCATCCCATTCAAGGAAAGGAACTGTGCTCACTGATAGCAAAGAGGAAACAGTCAGAAATCCACTTAGAGTCTCTGAGCAAATATTGCTTGACCCTGTGTTTATTCTGCTATAGCAACAAATAATCTAAGTGGTTTTCCTAATTGGTTTCATTCTTTGCAGATAGAAAGCCAAAGCTCATCTGACAGAGGTGAAGCCTCCTCTCCTTGCTAAAGGCATGAGGTTTTGTAAAGAAAACTGCCAAGTAAATTGATTGATGTGGAACTTGGAAATTAATTTAAGAATAAATTTCAGGTGGAGATGAAGAGATGCCTTCTCTTTATCAAAAGTACTGTATGGAGGGTGGGCCATGAGTGACCCCAGCTTACCTTCTGGCTGACATGAAAGCAACAAGAAAAGTGACCTTCACAAACATGTGGCCAGTGGTTCTGGAGGGCCTGTCAGGGGTGTGAATAGGGGACGGGGAGCAGGGGGGTTGAATAGGCGTGGGAGTCCTGGGGGGCCTGTCAGGGGCGGGGGTGTGGATAGGGGACAGGGGGCAGGGGGTGGGGTCCTGGGGGGCAGTTAGAGGCTGGGAGTTCTGGGAGGAGGCAATTAGGGGACAAGGGGCAGGGAGGCTGGATGGGTCAGAGGTACTGAGGGGGGCAGTCAGGGGGCAGGAAGTAGGAGGGGGAAGATAGGGGGCGGGGCCAGGCTGTTTGGGGAGGCACAGCCTTCCCTACCCGGCCCTCCATACAGTTTTGCAACCTCAATGTGGCCCTTGGGCCAAAAAGTTTGCCTACCCCTGCTATAGCCCCTTGTGAGGAGAGAGTCTGCCTCCTGATGGAGGATTTCCTTGTGAGAGTGGTCTCTGAAGAGAGATTGGAAAAGAAACTAGATGTAGCCAGAGTGCATGATATCTAGTGCCCATCTGTCCATTGTTGTGGCCCTCCAGTTGTCGGCGTAGTATGCTAGGCAGCCACTAAAAGGTTTAGGAAGCAGCAGGGGATGGTGTCTGTGACGGTTTGCAACTCTTGAATGTCCCAGCAAAAGTAACCCTTTGCTGGTGAGTGAGATTGCGTGGCTGATATCGAGGTGGATGAGGCTACATATTTTGGTCCTTGGACCTTCTGGCACTTGCAGCACAGCCTGAATGGAGAAGGTGGTAGAAAGATAGTGGGAGAGGAATTGGCTTCTACAGCTGTTTATGGTATTTCCTCTTACGGGCTGGGATATAAATGCCATTGCAGTGGAGGATTGTCCTGGAGTCCTTTAATGAGCGTAAGGACCCATTTATGTTCTCGTTAAAAAGATTAGACTTGAAGGAAAGATCCTTGATGGTATTCTAACCTCCCTTGAGAGTCCCAAAGTGTGAAGCCACAATTCACACCGCATAACTTTTACAGTTGCTATGGCTTTAGATGTGGTATTAGCCATGTCCACTATGTCTTTGCTACCAGTTTACCCTCATCAATGTGAGTTTGAAATTGGATCGTCTGTCACTGAGTGAGTCACTCCTTAAACTTCAGGAACTTGGAGTACTTCACAAAATCATACTTCGCTAACAGGGCCTGGTACTTAGCAATTCTAAACTGGAGGCTGGTTAGTGAGAATACCTACTTCCCTAGAAGGTCAACACATTAAGCACCCTTGTCTGCAGGGGTAGTCTTGAGATGTTGCTGCCCAGATCTTTCTATGGCTGCTTGTACAAGTAGGTAGTTGGGGGCGAATGGGTGAACAAAAATTCCTCTGCTTTTGGTAGGTACAAAACAATGTTCAGCCCCTTTACGTGTAGCAGTCCAAGATGCAGGTCTGTGCTACATCACCCTGGTAGGTTCCACGATGGCCTCATTTAGAGGGAGAGCCACTTGATTGAGACGAGTAGGCTGCAGGATGCCCAGGAGCTTATGCTGAAGTGGGATCTGGACGTCAGCCACTACCCTCCTCAAGAGTTCTTGGTATTGCCTGTTGTCATCAGTCAGGGATGACAAAGATAGGACGCTAACCTCATCAGGTAAGAAAGATGATATGCTTGCTGGTACTGCCGCTACCAGGGGTTTGAGCTGAATATCTTCCTCTTCTGCATACTCAGGTGGAGCTGGTTGGTGTTGTCTAGGGGAAGAGAGTCAGTGACACTCTTGCATGAATCAAAAGTGCGATGCATAGGGATCCCATGGGCCTCAGTAGGGCCAGTATGATGGTTTGAAAGCTGGTTGGGGAGGACTCCACTGGGTACTATCGGTCCCTCAGAGGGTAATAGTGTCTGGGTGGAGGGAGGGTCCAAGACAGGTTCTGTCAGGGCTAATCTCCCTCTGTGGAGGTGGATTGCTCATCTTGAATGTCAGATTTGACTGAACAGAAGGTTGGATCCAGCGATAACAGTGATACTGGGAGATGTAGACTCCAGCCTGGGGACAGAGTAGGGGAGTAGCTCCTTCTCCTCAAGGTGGGTTCCTCTTTTGGTGTCAAAACCATCCGTAGAAGAACTGGACTTGGGAGAAGAGGAAATTGAGGGTAGGGAAAGTGAAGATACCATCCAGAAAGGTAGAAGTTTCAATTAATCCAAGAATACAAGGTGTCCCAGTAGTTGGTATGGGCAGATCCAGCACTTTCACAGGCTTAGCAGTTGGCTGATCCTTATGGGGTTGAGTCAGTACCATCGGAGAAGATTCTTGCCTGGAGCTGATGGTCAGTGCCAGCAGATGGTGCTCTTTTGGCTTAGTAGTCAGAACCAGAGTCAGTACCAGTGGATCCTTGCTTCTGCATGCCTTACCCTTGTGGTTGGGAGGTTTAGAAAGGCATAAGTCTTTAGGATTCAAGCACAAGGTTTAATCTGATTTGGAAGGAGTCAGGGAGGGATCCCTTCTTTTGGGAACAGATTTGGAAGTGTACCTGGTCCTGTATTTTAAGTGTACCCCTTCTCTCATGAAAGGCCCAAGACAATGGGTCCTTTGACTTAGTAGATTTGACCTCTGTTCTGGAGCTCATGCTCATAGAGGTGCTGCTCTAAGTTCTCCCAGCCCGGATCCTACTGGGATCTCATGGCTTTCTCCATGAGACACTTCCTCAATTGAAGCTCCTGTCCCTCTCAGGTTTGGGGAGGGAAGGAGCAGTAGATGCTGCAGTTGGTGGAGATATAAGCTTATCCAAGGCAGAAAAGGCTGTGCCCAGGATTACCACTGACTGAGAAGGAGCAGGGTAGGAAACACGGTTTTTAAACCCCTGATCTCTGGGCATAGGCCTTCTCCCAAGGGGAGAGAACAGGGAAGGTTTTGAGGTGGGGAAAAACTATGTGAGGACTGAGGCATGGCCAGTCAGGCCTAGTGGTTGGAGTCAGGGGCCAGGAACCAGAGCCGGGGGCTGGACCTAGAGACAGGGTGAGGAGTCAAGGCAAGGGTCAAAGCCAGAGACAGTTACAGTTACCAGTGTTTTACCCTACTTCTAGGGTAGATGTCAGTTTACATACTCTGGATGTTGGAAGGACATTAGCCTTTCACTTGGAGCCTTTCACCTCCTTTGGAAAACCTGGTGTGGTTGGATTCTGCATTAAGAACGTAACTGGAGTGGCAGTTGGTCTAGCACAGCCCTATGTACCCTTAGTACAGGGCACAAGGATAGTTATGATGCATGTGTGGACTGAACAGACTGCAACCAAAAATCTCTCAATTTGAGGTACATGCACACCTATGGCGGAGCACCCAAAGGAAAAAAACATCTTGAAAAACTCCAAATACCGTACACAGTAAATAGCCTATCCTTATTTCCCTTCCAACTGCTTCTGACTCCCCATCTCTTCCATTCCTGAATTTTGACCAAAAATCCAGAATGAGGCAGGTTAATGGTATCTCCTACTACTAAAATTACTGTGTTTTTTTAACAACAGATTCATACTGTAGCTTCAGGGTGGAGACAAATAAAGCCGATAGTATTGTGGTGTTATGCTTGTGATTTGGACTGTAAATTAAATGTTAATTGACTGTAATATAGCTGAAATGCTTGTAATGGAAATGGCTGCAGTAGAATGCACAAGGATAATGATATCGTGGAAAAACTGAAAACAAAACAGAGAATACAATATTTACACAAAGTAAATAGTTTGATTTGCTAGTCTGGTGTATTTGGAAATGTTCCTACTTCCCAATGCTGCTTTAAATTGGAATTTATACTTTCTTTTGGCTATGAACTGAAAATGTATGGCCAGATCCTTGGCCCCGGTCAGGTCCCTTTGGGTCAATCTCTGACAGGGAAGCTGGAGGTTCCCGTCTCCTGTAGAAGTGACATAGCCAGCTCTGCACCAGCTCATCCTTCCCCATCTCATGAGGCATGTACTGGGATTAGAAGTGCTTTGCACTCCAGTAATCTCCAGCCAGCAGAACAGCTCCTTGGAGGCCATTGCTGTGGGCACAGATTAGAGAAGCCTAAAGGTCAGAACAAGGTAGAGACTGCTCTACTTTATGTTGGGGCAGAACTGGCCCCGGCTACCATCAGGATAGTCACCTTTTCTTTCCCCACCTTGGGTCCTATGCTGAGAGTAATTTGGCTAGACTTGAGGATCTGGTCTGTAATAATTTTCCTGTTTTTGAACTGAAATTGTCTAGATAGAGAGGATACAGCTTCTGCAGAACTAGTCACATGGATTAAAAATTTGTTGCAGGATCATAAACTAGTTCAAACTTATGCATGATCTTAACTGGAAGAAGGTGAGTAGCCCCCTGGAAGTCTATTCACCTGTTTACAGTAAGTATGTGTGTAAGTGTTTGCAGGATTGGGGCCTAAACACACAAAGCAGCATACAAAGGTTGTCGGGAAGAGAGAAAGAGTCAAACTAAGAATTATATATATATATATACACACACACTTGTTTTATTTTATAGCAAATATCCTGGAAAATAATTTAATGGCAGAGTGGAAAATGGAGGATGACTATCAGGAAAAGTTTCCTTTCAATCTCAGCACATTACTCAAACTTGTTGTACTTATTCATCATCCATTTTCCTAAATAGTAAAATCAACTGAAGTGCCGATTCTTCTTTGAGTACTGGTGCCTATGTGTATTCCACACATAGGTACACATGCACACAATGGTACAGGAAACAAGAAAATCTTGTGAGTCTATTCCTGTGCCCTGAAACTCCTCTTGCATCAGTTTCTGCTTCCTTTTGTCTCTTACGTTAAATTGGCTTTGGCTTATTTGTATAAATAAGTTAGCTTGAGTCTCAGAGAGGGGCTCACATATCTGGGTGCATTGGCAAAGCGCTTTGCTAATAAACAGAGTGGTCTGACAAATTATGTGAGTCCTGAATCTGACTTTGACACTCAGTACCATGGTATAATGGGAGGTGCAGACCTACCACTTCTCCAGTTCCTTTTCATTGCTGCACGGTCTGAGTCGGAATCCTCTCTGTCCAAAGCTCCTTCACGGTCTTATTATCTATTAAACAGTTCTTAGTTTTCTTCTGCTAGCCCTTAGAGGTGGTAGAGAGTATTTTGTGAGGAAATCATGGATCTTGAACCCAGGCCCATAGGTCCCCAGGTAGCGCTCAGACCACAGCCACCATCCATTGCTCAGCAAGGGCTCCACCCACAAAGCTCCTGACTGGGAAAACATCCAGCTCCACCAATCGGCTCAGACGCACCACTTAAGCCAGAAGGAGGCACAGGAAGTTGTTGAGGAAGTAGGTGAATCCCTTGCTGGCTGCCACTTCGGACCCTGCCTACTCAGCTGACTCCTGAGCCCTGCCTTTCAGCCTGGTCTGGGTTCCTGCCTCCTTATCCCGGATCCTCCAATACCCCAAGTTCCTGTGTTCCTTCCTCGCTCTAGTTCCCTGCTCCTCTGTCCTAGCCTTGACTCTATCTCCGGCTCGACTCCTCACTCTGACTCCAGCTTCAACCCTTGGCTTGACACCTCACTCAGACTTTGGTTGGACCCTTGGCTTGACTCCTCAATGACTACAAGGTTCTCAGCCCATGGGCCACATGAGGCCCCATTACCACACAGCTGCGGCCCAGCTCAGCTGTGTGCTAAAGACCGTGGGCTCCAGGATGCTGGCTGCCCTGCTGCGTGGCGAGCTCCGGGCTCCTGGCAGCCCTGCTGTGTGGTGGGGATTGGGGTCCAGTCAGCTGGCTGCCCTGCCACATGGTGGGCTCTGGGCTGCTGGCTGCACAGAGAGGGTTCCTGCACAGCAGGGTCTGGGGTTGGGGTCCCTGCCCCACACCCAGCTCTCCGCTCCTGCCCCCACCCTGTGGAGAGGTCTCTGGGCAGAGGGCACTGAGCATAGGGGTTTGTGTGTGGGGGGGTTAGATGGGGGGCACCGTGGTTCTCAACCTGTGGCCCAGGTAACACTTTGTGGGCCATATATGCAGCCCACAATGATAAATAGGTTGAGAACCCCTGATTTAGCATAACAAAGAGAAGGTTAAGGGGTGACTAGATTAGAGTGTATATGTATCTACATGGGAACAAATATTTAATAATAGGCTCTTCTACCTAGCAGAGAACAGTATAACATGATCCAATGGCTGAAAGTTGAAATTAGACAATTTGAGACTGGAAATAACATGTACATTTTGAACGGTGAGAGTACTTAACCATTGAAACAATTTATCAAGGATCATGGTGGATTCTCGATCATTGACAATTTTTAAATCAAAATTGTTTTTTTCTAAAAGATATGCTCAAGGAATTATTTTGGGGATGTTCTACTGCCTGTGTTATACAGGAAATCTGACTAGGTGATCACTGGACTCAAGGACAAACCAAAGATCTTTAAGCCCATGTCAAGGTTCCTTCCCCACTCTGAACTCTAGGATACAGATGTGGGGACCTGCATGAAAGACCCTCTAAGCTTATTCTTACCAGCTTAGGTTAAAACTTCCCCAAGGTACAAAATTTGTCTTGTCCTTGAACCGTATGCTGCCACCACCAAGCGTTCTAAACAAAGAACAGGGAAAGAGCCCACTTGGAGACGTCTTCCCCCAAAATATCCCCCCAAGCTCTACACCCCTTTTTCTGGGGAAGGTTTGATAAGAATCCTCACCAATTTGTACACGTGAACATAGACCCAAACCCTTGGATCTTAAGAACAATGAAAAATCAATCAAGTTCTTAAAAGAAGAATTTTAATTAAAGAAAAGGTAAAAGAATCACCTCTGTAAAATCAGGATGGTAAATACCTTACAGGGTAATCAGATTCAAAACATAGAGAATCCCTCTAGGCAAAACCTTAAGTTACAAAAAGACACCAAAACAGGAATATACATTCCATCCAGCACAGCTTATTTTACCAGCCACTAAACAAAAGGAAATCTAACACCTTCCTAGCTAGACTACTTACTAACTTAACAGGAGTTGTAAGGCTGCATTCCTGATCTGTTCCCGGAAAAAGCACCACACAGACAGACAAACCCTTTGTTCCCCTCTCCAGATTGGAAAGTATCTTGTCCCCTCATTGGTCATTTTGGGTCAGGTGCCAGCGAGGTTATCTTAGCTTCTTAACCCTTTACAGGTGAAAGGGTTTTGCCTCTGGCCAAGAGGGATTTTATAGCACTGTATACAGAAAGGTGGTTACTCTTTGCTTTATATTTAGGACAGCCCAAAAGGTGATATAATAAATGTGGTAATTCAGAATCGGAAGGAGAAAAGCCACATTGTGTACACCAAAAAGAAAAGGAGTATTTGTGGCACCTTAGAGACTAACAAATTTATCTGAGCACCGAGACTGGAACCTCTTCCATTTCTCAAGGTAAGACTTTCTTGTGGATGGTTTTCTGCTGTTCACCAATGTTTTGCACTTCTGCAGTACAGTTCATCTCTAGGCTTAGCAAACATATCTTGAGATGGATCAGACTAAGACTGGAATGGAGAGTCCTGAGTCAGCAATTTGGGCATCAATGGCAAATGAAGTGATGGCTGGGATAAATTAGGTTGAGACATTAATAAGGTCTGGTAACTATATCTGTCTTGCACATGCTGGTGCTGTAAGAATGACTCTCACCTTGTCTTGCTTTATCTTTTTCAGCACCTTCAAAAGCAACACAGAGTGGGAGGGTAGGCATAAGCCAAATTCCCTGACCATGTTATGAGGAATTTATCCTCTAGAAAGCTGTGACCTAGACTTCCCCTTAAACAGTACACAGCTAGCAAATATTCTGTAAAACACTGAATGGTTCAGCTCTTATTCGTGATCCCACAGGAAATGTCTACTTTGTCTGCTGTAGTGTTCTATAGATCCAGTAAGTATACAGACAAAATGGTAATCTGATGTCTTATAAACCAAATCTCTAGTTTCCCTGCTTCTGTACATAGGGAGAAAGCTCTCATTCCTCATTGATGATTTATGTAAACTACGGTCGCCTTGTCATCTGTCATGATTCTGATCACATGATCCTAAAGATGAGCACCCCAGACTATTACAAAGGCATTTGTCACTATAGTCTGCATGGGTAAGGTGAGTGGGAAAGAGTAAAACGTACTCCAACGCACACCTTGTTTGGATCCCTCCACCCACCAACTGAGCAAGTCAAGAACCATCTAAGGAACTCACAGTGACCTGTTTTGACTGTATTTTTGTGTATATAAGCACTCTTTAACCATATTTTAAGGCACTGAAGATGCAATATGGCATGAGGTGTTACAAATGTACATGTAGACATAATGACTCAACAAGTACTTGCTGTTTTGTGTGGACTCAAGTGCAGTTGGAAAATGAGGCTTGACTTTGTATCAAACCTGTCCCCTGATAAGTAACTTCCGGCAGTTAACCTCGGGCAGTTTTGGAGTCCAAGTTGGTTCTTATAAACTCAATGAGCTGAATGGGTATCAAAGTGGACTTTTCTTTGTTGAGTTTTAACCCTCGAGTCTTGAATATGGTTATAGCCTTGTTTATTGCTGACTCTACTTTGTCATAAGATCAACCTTGAGGAGCCAGTCATCTAGGTAAGGGGAAACTTGAACTCCTAAATATCTTAGGTAGGCTGCTACTAGTGATAGAACTTCCATGAAAACCCTGGGGGCAATCAAAAAGCCAAATGGAAGTACACAGTGCTGAAAGTGATCATGGCCAATCACTTTGCTATAAGAAAATATTCATTCTGGAGGTCAAGGTGTGCAAACCAGTCACTTGGATCTACTGTTGTTGTTGCTGCTGCTGAGGTAACCATCCTGAATCTCTGTGTCTGGATGAAGGTGTTCAGTATTCTGAGGTCCAAAATAGGTCTCCACCCTACCTTCTTGGACACTAAAGCATTTTGAGTAAAAAACCCTTCCCACATAGGGGAACAGAACTGGTTCCATATCTTCTAGTTGTAGAAGAGATTCTACCTCCTTTCTTAAAAACCTTCTTGTGAGAGGAGTCCCTGAAAAGGGACAGGGAAAGTGGATGGGGTGGAGGAATGGATTATTACTTCTAATGCCCATTTGTCTGATGTAAACTTTCCCTTGAGTCTTTGTAAATGGAAAGATGGTCTCCAAATGGTGAAGTAGAAGGGTAATGCAGCTGTAAATTCAAACAGTGAAGTGGTTCACAGCTCTCAACCAATGTGAAGTGTGGTAATATCTTTTATTGGACCAATTTCTGCTGGTGAGAGAGACAAGCTTTCAAGCTACACAGACCTTTTCCTCGGGTCATCACCTGCCTGAGGAAGAGCTCTGTGTAGCTTGAAAGCTTATCTCTCTCGCCAACAGAAGTTAGTACAATGAAAGATATTACCTCACCCACCTTGTCTCTCTAGTATCCTGGGACTGACACAGCTACAACACTGCATACAAAATGAGTGCTTGCCAGATGTGGAAGATTCTGTTGTTGCAGTTGCAGATGTGGAAGGTCTATTCTTCTGGAATTTAGATCTCTTTCTAGGTGGCTACGATGCCCTGTGATAGGCTGGAAATTGAACTAGATGAGGATCTTTGGTATGTCTGTGACCTGCTGTATTTTCTTTTGCTAGCAGAAGTATAAATCCTGAATGAAGGAAGCATTGCCCTCAGATCTTTTAAAGAGTGTCACAGTCATGGTTTGAGGCCGAAGGGATCCATCAGATTACCTAGTCTGACTTCCCGTATATCACAGGCCACCAACGCCACCCAGTGCTCACAACCTAATGACCGAAATTAGACCAAAGTCTTACTGCCCAAAGGAGACTAAACTACTATGTGCCACAGGCAGAAAATAAGAGGCACAAAGGCGCACTAATGCCTGAGGCCCCTGCAGTGGCAGGGAAATGATTAAGTGACATATACCAAGTTAATGCTAGCAAATTACCATTACCCCACACTGCAGAGGAAGGTGAAAAACCCCCACGGCCACTGCCAATCTGACCTGGAGGAAAATTCCTTCCCGACTCCACGTATGGCAATCAATTAGACCCTGGGCATGTAAGCAAGAACCCACCAGGCACGCACCTGAGAGAGAGAATGCTCAGTGCAACCTCAGAGTCTTGGCACTCCCTTTCCAATGTCCCATCTTCAGCCGTGGCCATCCCTGATGCTTCAGAGGGAGGAGATAAACTAACATAAAATGGAGAAATCCTTTCCTGCCTCCTGCAGGTGGAGAGGTTTGTCCATGGTATCACTAAGCAGTTTTGTCCCATCAAATGAGATATTCTATACAGTAATCTGGACCTCTTTTAGGATTCCAGAACATTGCAGCCACAATGCCCAGTTTATCACTAGTGCTGTTGCCATACAGCAGGACACTAACTGCCACATCCAATGAAGCTTGCAGTGATGCTTTGGTAATAAGATGACCCTCCACAATAATTGCCTAAAACTCTCCCTTTTTTTACTAAGATATTCAATAAAAGATGTGAATTATTATGGTTGAGATAATTGTATTTAGCAATGATAGCTTGATAATTTGCCACTCTAAATTGCAGAGAAGCCAACAACAACAACAAAAAACCCCTCTTTCAGCCTAATAAATTCAAACATTTCTGGTCATTAGCATGAGATAGTCTTGGAGTGGTGTTGCTTATTGAGCTCATTCACAGCATCCATCACCAACGAATTCAGCATTGGGTGTGCAAATAGGTATTCTGTCTCTTTCACAGGCACGTAACATTTTTTGTCTGCACTCTTGCACATTGGAGGTGCAGTCACTGGGTGATGCCACAATGTTTTAGGTGGTTCAAGAAAGGCTTCATTCATTGGTGGAATTACTTTGTCTTAGGGCATGGTGTGGAGTATATCTACCAGCTGATGGTGCATTTCCTGAACCTCCTCCAATGAAAATTGTAAAATCTCAGCTACTCTCTTGAAACGTCTGAAGTCATCTCAAAAGGCAGGAGGAGAAGGCATTCTTGTCTCATCAGACAAAGAGTAAGATATATTGGCTGCTGGCGGTGTTTCCTCATCTGGTCCCATCTCTTCCTCTTCAAAAAAACTCCTTTTGCTGAGGAGATAGATGAGAAGGGTGTGTGCTATAGCTGGTTTTCTCCTCTGATTCTCCCTATCTGGATGTCTAGACACCCAAGGATAGTGCTCTCCAGCCAGTAGGAAGAAACAGCATGTCAGCTAATGCAAGTGACAAGGAGCGAGAACACTGTGGGAAAAAGGATCTGAGTACTGTCAGGCTTTCTAAAATCAAAGAGTTAATTATCCAGGAACTCTATTCCTTTACAGTTATATAGAATTGTAACCCAGGAGGAAATTAATCCAACTGCGAACTGACCTTGTTGACATGTGGTACACCATTACATCTAGTACAAACAGGGGGAGACTATCCTTTGTTCAGAGTAATAATTGATATAAGGGTTTGAAGGAAATGTTAATAAATTTAACTTTTCTCTAGCAACAACCATAATAATCTTGTTATGGATAGTTTTGGCTAGAAGGAGCCAGCTTTGAAAATTTAAAAGCGCATTGAGCACAAATATTGACTGAAATAAACTTGTAAAGCTAAAAGCTATACAGCAATTTAAAGTGGGCTTCCAGGCTTACCATCCTAGAGAAATTCAACCGAACACTAACAAATTCTCTCTGCCTATTTCACATATGTTTTCACTATTACTGAGATCTATGGATGAAAAGTGCTACACAAGTACTAGGTAATTATGTATTATTAAAGTATTTTTATCATTAAATACTTTGCAAATCGACAGAGTGCCTTGGTGTTGAGTGCCTGAGTGTCTCAGGATTAGCTAGGAGAACAGGTTACTGTGGGCTATTCTTCTCACTTCCTAGTCATACTGAAATCAGCAGATCCTTACCTTCTGGAAAACAGTTATCAGGTTTCTTTAAGTATTCAGCTAGCTCAGGGATCTGTTTCAGAAGCTCCTCAGGATTTGTCAGATCCACTGTGCTGCCTTCAGAACAGCTGATGTCATCAAGTTGCTACACAATAAAAGACAATGCACCAATTTTCCCTTAATGCAGTCATTGTGCTTTAAAATAAACTGAATACGTACATTGGTGAACAGTTATAATTAAGGGAAATATTCAAAAATATAAAATTTAGTTGGGTACTGTACTTATTAACAACATAGCAGTCCTGAAATGGCCTCTTGCTTTACAGTGTGTGTGATCCCCGAAAAATCTCCACATCAATTTAAACGGAAGTCAAAGTTATATTTAAAAGGAACCAGATTAATCACTCTAGTAAAGCTCACAAATGGGAATGATTCCAATTTCTCTGCATTCAAGTACATGTGGTTTTCAAACATGGATAGGCTTTAAAACACTCTACTAGCTTGGGCTGAAAACAATTAAAACAGAGGACAACACATGAAAAAATAGAGAAGGCAAAAAGAGAAAATATAATTTTCATCAAAGGACTACTTTGTAGAGCTCTAAAACTTTCTGTTCAGAATGAAACTATGAAATGCCCATGGTAGTTTACATGAAGTAGAATATGTAATCACATCATGTATTCTTCTCTAGCACAGACTTCCATCCTATTTCATTATATTTAGGATGTCACACCACTAGAGATGTGTGAATAACTCATAACTAATAATTTATTCAATTATTTTTACTGTTTCCAAATTGCATATATTCATTGTTCAAAATTTTTCTCCAAAATATTTCTGTGAATAATCATTGGACTTTAGTTTATTTGTGAGCAATTCATTTAAAATATTCTGTGTTTGAAATTTGAGCTGTTTTGATTCGTCTCACAGGCCACATGGTATGTTTCCTTTCTCTGACCGAAGGAGCAATTTTCAAAGCTGAATACTCATGATTACATATACAACATTCACTTAAAGTTCTTCCAACTCAAAAAGAAAGAACACGCTGCACACACCAGAATTTTCTGGGACAATCTTTTAACACCTCTTTATTTCAATAATTCAGATTTAAAGAAAAATAAAGTAGGTAATGTTAATTTTATAGTGACCCTTTTAATAAAATTATTTCAGTAACTCAGGACTATTTCTCTTCCTATTAATGTTTTATATCAATACTTAGAAATACAGCATTGTGCCATTTCCATTCACTGAAATCCACTTACTCTACCCTTCACCAGTGAGACAGAATACTTCAAGATAAATACAGCTAATGCAGCTAAATTTATTAGTGATGTTATGATGCAATTGTGAACACTTGTGTGGCTAAGATATCTGGGGACTCCCATAACTGGAGTTGCAGCTAGCAAGGGATGTGAAGGGTAACAAAAAAGGGTTTCTACAGGTATGTTAGCAACAAGAAGGTGGTCAGGGAAAGTGTGGGACCTTTACTGAATGGGGGAGGCAATCTAGTGACAGATGATGTGGAAAAAGCTGAAGTATTCAATGCTTTTTTTGCCTCGGTCTTCACAGACAACGTCAGCTCCCAGACTGCTATACTGGGCTGCACTGTATGGGGAGGAGGTGAGCAGCCCTCAATAGTGAAAGAACAGGTTAAGGACTATTTAGAAAAGCTGAACAGGCACAAGTGCCTGGGGCCAGATACAGGTGCTGAGGGAGTTGGCTGATGTGATTGCAGAGCCATTGGCCATTATCTCTGAAAACTCATGGTGATCGGGGGAGGTCCTGGATGATTGGAAAAAGGCAAATATAGTGCCCATCTTTAAAAAAGGTAAGAAGGAGAATCCAGGGAACTACAGACTGGTCAGTCTCACCTCAGTCCCCAAAAAAATCATGGAGCAGGTCCTCAAGGAATCCATTTTGAAGCACTTGGAGGAGAGGAAGGTGATCAGGAACAGTCAACATGGATTCACCAAGGGCAAGTCATGCCTGACCAACCTGATTGCCTTCTGTGATGAGATATCTGGCTCTGTGGATATGGGGAAAGTAGTGGACATGATATACCTTGACTTTAGCAAAGCTTTTGATATGGTCTCCTACAGTATTCTTGCCAGCAAGTTAAAGTAGTATGGATTGGATGAATGGACTATAAGGTGGATAGAAAGCTGGCTAGATCTTCAGGCTCAATGGGTAGTGATCAATGGCTTGATGTCTAGTTGGTAGCAGGTATCAAGCAGAGTGCCCTATTTGTTGGTTCTGGGGCTGATTTTGTTCAACATCTTCATTAATGATCTGGATGATGGGATAGATTGCACCCTCAGCAAGTTTGTGGATGACATGAAGCTGGGGGGGGGGAGAGGTAGATATGCTGGAGGGTAGGGATAGGGTCCAGAGTGACCTAGACAAATTGGAGGACTGGGCCAAAAGAAATCTGATGAGGTTCAACAAGGACAAGTGCAGAGTCCTGCACTTAGGATGAAGAATCATATGCACACCTACAGGCTGGGACCGACTGGCTAAGCGGCAGTTCTGCAGAAAAGGACCTGGGGATTACAGTGGATGAGAAGCTGGATATGAGTCAACAGTGTGCCCTTGTTGCCAAGAAGGCTAAAGGCATATTAGGCTGCATTAGTAGGAGCATTGCCAGCAGATTAAGGGAAGTGATTATTCCCCTCTATTTGGCACTCGGGAGGCCAAATCTGGAGTATTGCATCCAGTTTTGGGCCCCCCACTACAGAAAGGATGGGCACAAATTGGAGAGAGTCCAGCAGAGGGCAATGAAAATGATTAGGGGGCTGGGGCACATGACTTATGAGGAGAGGCTGAAGGAACTGGGCTTATTTAGTCTGCAGAAAAGAAGAGTGAGGGGGGGATTTGATAGCAGCTTTCAACTACCTGAAGGGGGGGGGGGGACGTTCCGAAGAGGATGGAGCTATGCTGTTCTCAGAGATGACAGAACAAGGAGCAGTGGTCTCAAGTTGCAGTGGGGGAGGTCTAGGTTGGATATTAGGAAAAACTATTTCACTAGGAGGCTAGTGAAGCACTGGAATGTGTTACCTAGGGAGGTGGTGGAATCTCCATCCTTAGAGGTTTTTAAGGCCTGGCTTGCCAAAGCCCTGGCTGGGATGATTTAGTTGGTGTTGGTCCTTGTCAAGGTTCCTCCCCCACTCTGAACTCTAGGGTACAGATGTGGGGACCTGCATGAAAACCTCCTAAGCTTACTTTTACCAGCTTAGGTTAAAACTTCCCCAAGGTACAAATTAATTTTATCCTTTGTCCTTGGAATATCCACTGCCACCACCCAAACTCTAACTGGGTTTACTGGGAAACGTAGTTTGGACACGTCTTTCCCCCCAAAATCCTCCCAACCCTTGCACCCCACTTCCTGGGAAAGGTTTGGTAAAAATCCTCACCAATTTGCATAGGTGACCACAGACCCAAACCCTTGGATCTGAGAACAATGAAAAAGCATTCAGTTTTCTTACAAGAAGACTTTTAATAGAAATAGAAGTAAATAGAAGTAAAGGAATCACCCCTGTAAAATCAGGATAGTAGATACCTTACAGGGTAATTAGATTCAAAACATAGAGAATCCCTCTAGGCAAAACCTTAAGTTACAAAAAAGACACACAGACAGAAATAGTCATTCTATTCAGCACAATTCTTTTCTCAGCCATTTAAAGAAATCATAATCTAACACATACCTAGCTAGATTACTTATTAAAGTTCTAAGACTCCATTCCTGGTCTATCCCCGGCAAAAGCAGCATACAGACAGACACAGACCCTTTGTTTCTCTCCCTCCTCCCAGCTTTTGAAAGTATCTTGTCTCCTCATTGGTCATTTTGGTCAGGTGCCAGCGAGGTTACCTTTAGCTTCTTAACCCTTTACAGGTGAGAGGATTTTTCCTCTGGCCAGGAGGGATTTTAAAGGGGTTTCCCTTTATATTTATGACAGTCCTGCTTTGAGCAGGGGGTTGGACTGGATGACCTCCTGAGGTCTCTTCCAACCCTAATCTTCTATGATCCTTTGACTAGTAAATTAGAGAGTTCTTGTGCATTAACACAAAATAGGGTAATAAATACAAAATTTAAAGTACAAAATTATTTCTTGATTAATGATCTTTATAAATTCTGAAAAAATAAAACAGATATAAAGGAAATCAACCAATGTTCGTGATTCCATGTTAGATATGAACACAGTGTTACCTCTTTTTGTAGCAGAGATGATGATCCAGCCTTCCATTGTTTACCTATGTTAAACTCATTTAAGTCTTCACAGAAAATCGCAGATCCTTTACACCAAGCTCCTGATCTTTTACTTTGTTCTCCCCTCTGTCTCTGGTGGTTTTCCTGCTGAAGATAATCTCAGATGTGTTTATTTTATTTTCTCTTTTCTTTTTGGTGGCAGAGGGACAGCACACATAATTTTAAAGGAGAACTCTCCAAATGGAACACAAAGCACCTTGAATGGCTCATTTTCAGTATCTTTATTTTTACAGAAAGAAATAAAGGAGGGGAAAGTTTTCATCGGTGACCTAAAATAAATTAAGGAACCCACAGTTTAGCCAGGCCTGATCCAAAGCCTACTGATGTCAGCGGGAATCTTTGCATCTGGACTTAGCGAGGAACTCAGTATAACTATGTAGCAGCCTTCAGGACCAGAAGGGGAGCATTTTAGAGTCATAGTCAGTCATGACTCCATAGGTAAAAGGGAACTGCAAAAATTCAGACAAACAAAGAAATGTCATTCTATACACTATAATATAATAAGCATAAGTTGACAGAGCCATTCCTTTCTTAACCCATTAATCTTCTTCTAAAGATTATTTTCTGGGACATGTTGATAGGACAAAAAAGAAGGTGAGGCCTCCTTGTTAAAAATTCACAATTTGAGCCCTTGACATTGTGTACTTTATCCAAGAAATAAATTTCCTCTCCACCGGGTTACTGATGCTGAACATAGATGAGAAAGTTACTCACCTTGTGCAGTAACTGAGGTTCTTCAAGATGTGTGTCCCTGTGGGTGCTCCACTTCAGATGTCTGTGCGTCCTGGCACCGTTGATTGGAGATTTACGGTAGCAGTGTCTGTGTGTTCACAGTAAGTCTCGTGGTGCTGCATCTAGCATGTGCACAACCCAAGCCTTCCAGTTCCTTCTCTACCGCAGATTCCCAACTGCGAACTCCGAAGTAGAGGGGAGGAGAACTTCTCTTCTTCTTCAAGTGCTGTCCCTGGAGGTGTTCCACTTCGGGCGACTGTAGAGCAGTGCCCTTCAGAAGGCAGGAGGTCCTTCGGGTTCATTTGAGTCATAGAGGTAAGTACGGTTAGGCCAACTATGGTGTCAGCCCTGGAGTCTGGAGTGATTGCATAGTGCTCAGTGAACGTGTGGACAGAAGCCCAAGTGGCCGCCCTACAAATCTCTAATATCGAAACATTGTTGAGGAACGCTATTGAGGTAGAAACCAATTGTATGGAATGCTCTCTGATGTTCGCAGGAGGGTCCATGTTCCGAATACAATAGCACTGTTGAACGCATGGGGAGATCCATTTAGACAATCTCTGAGTGGATATTGTGCAGCCTTTCGAACGCTCTGTAGTAGAAACAAACAGTCTAGGAGATTTTCGGGAAGGTTTGGTCCTTCCCAGGTAAAACACTAATGCATGCCTAACGTCCAATGTATGCAAAATGGCCACTGCTGGAGTGCTGTGAGGCTTGGGATAGATCGTGGGAAGATGGATTGGTTGGTTCATATGGAAGGCTGATGTTACTTTTGGTAGGAATCTTGGGTGCGGCTGTAGAATGACCTTATCTTTAGAGAATATTGTGTACGGAGGATTGGCATGAGCTCCCCTATCTCACTCACCCATCTGGCGGAAGTAATAGCAACCAAAAAGGCCACTTTCATGGACAAATGCAGCACGGAGTAGGTGGCTAAGGGTTCCAATGGTGGTCTGGTGAGGCATTTCAATACCAGACTGAGGTCCCAGGCCAGGGTAGGTTGACAAACTTCTGGGTAAATGTTCTGGAGACCCATTTAGTAATTGGGTGTGCGAAGATCGAGGTCCTGTCAATCTCATGATGGAATGCAGTAATGGCTGCAAGATGGACTTTGGTTGAGCTCACTGCTAAACGTGCTCCAGTAGGTATTCCAACACTAATGACAGTGGTGCTGTGGAGGCCGTTAAGTGTATTTCTTGACACCAGGAGGAGAATATCTTCCATTTTTTAAGGTAAGTATTACATGTGGTCATCTTCCTGCTGTTTAGTAGCACGAGTTTAACTTGTTCTGAGCAGACTAGTTTGCCATGATGGAACCATGCAGGAGCCATGCTTGTAGGTGGAGTTTCTCTCGATTCAGGGAAAGTGTGCGAGCATTGTTCTGAGACAGCAGGTCCAGATGATGAGGAAGAGCTCAAGGGGTGCATATCACCATGCGCATCAGGTAAGGGTACCATGCTTGTCTGGGCCATGTCAGGACTATGAGGATAACCTTGGCCTTGTCTGTTCTTATGTTGTGTATCACATGTGATATCAGTGGAATTGGTGGGAAAGCATACATGACGTGTGCATTCCATGTGATGAGAAAGCTGTCCCCCAGTGACCGGGGTCCCATTCCCGCTCTCAAGTGGAACGTTGCACATTTGCAGTTCGTTGGGGATGTGAACAAGTCGATCAGGGGAGGGCCCACTGGCGGAAAATGGACAGCAAGACTCCCCCATTCATGGTCTTGACAGAAGTACCTACTTAGTGTGTCTGCCATTGCGTTCTGACAGCCGGGAAGGTATGAGGCAAAAATGTTTATGTTGTGGTATTTGCACCAGTTCCTCAGTTTCATGGCTTTGGTGCATATCAAGTGTGATCGAGCGCCTCCTTGGCGACTGATGTAAAACATGCATGCAATGTTGTCGGTCATGATGTGCATGAATTTGTTCTTTATGTGATGTAGGAAATGTCTGCAGGCATTGCAGACCGTGCTTAGCTCTAGTAGATTGATATGATGAGTCTCTAGGTAGGCTGTGCTTGCTGGGTACGTATACTGAGCTCAACCAGCCCTGTAGGCAGCACATATGTAGTCTTGCGTGTTGTACCACAAATGTTGTGGCTGCCATGTGTCCTAGCAGTTGCTGGGCAGTACGAGCTGGTATTTGGGTGCTGAATTGTACCTCTGAGATAAGGTTTGTCAGAGTTGTGAATCTGTTCAGGGGCAGAGATGCCTTGGCTTCTATGGCATCGAGATGTGCCCCGACGAAGTCCAGTTGTTGGACAGGGATTAGAGTGGATTTTCATTCATTTATCTCTACCCTAGATCCCTGAATTGTGTAATTGTCATCTGGACTGAGTACAGTACTTCTTGTTGAGTTGGGCCTTTGAAAAGACAATCGTCCTGGTAAGGGAAAATCTTTATTCCCTGTTTGCTTAGATGTGCTGCCACTACTGCTAGGTTTTTGGAGAAAACTCTTGGTGCCAGTACTCTGTACTGGAAGTGTTTGTGTCCTACTGTGAAATACAGGAATTTCCTGTGAGAAGGGTATATGGTAATATGAAAATAAGCATCTTGGAGGTCAAGGGCTGAAAACCAGTCCTGCTTTTGCAGCACTGGAAGTATCGTGCCCAGTGTCACCATCTTGAACTTTTGAGTGTGTACGAACTTGTTGAGTTTCCTGAGATCCAAGATAGGTCTCCATCCCCCATTCTTCTTCTGGGTCAAGAAATAGTATGCGCCTCCCCAAGAACACGAACACACAAAGAGTGTCGTCCGAAATGGGCATTGCTTCATGGCAGGAGCCGCATTGCTTAAAGCCTGGGGAGCCAGACATCTTAATGGTTAACCGCCCCCAGTGTGGGGAGGATAAACTTAAACTTTGGGGGGTGGTTAGGGGTAATAAAAACTAACACTACACTAACTACACCTTTCTATATGACTAACTAATTACATTATTTTTTTCCCGACAGGTTTGGAAGAGTGATGAACACTGCCCCAGGGCTCCGTCTTCAGCCGAGGACAGTTGAGAAGGAACTGGAGGGCTCGGGTTGTGTGCACGCTAGACGCGGCACCAATAGTACTGCGCGACCTGCGAGGACACTGCTACCATAAATCTCCGATTGACGTCGCCAGGATGCCCTGATACCTGAAGTGGAAGAGCCAAAGGGACTCCAAGAGATAGAAAACTGACCAAACCTCTTGGTAAGTTCTTCCAATGGGTAATTACCCTCACTTTTGAAAAATTACATTTTAGTTCTCTTTTGATTTTTTCTAAATTCATCTTCCTGCAGCTGGATCATGCTATGCCTTTGCCAGCTCCATTAAAGAGCCTGTAGTCTCAAACATCTTCTCCTGAATAGGCTTCTTACCTGTTTACTGTTCTCCATTTCTGTGAATGTACTTGGATTATCATCATCATCTTCATAGTCCTCACTATCAGATTCTGCCTCAGCAATCGGGACGCAGACAAACATGTTGGGGTTGGTGATAAAATCTTCAAGAATGCTAACTGAGCATTTTTCCCCATTTTTCTCAATCACATTGTTACTGTGATTTTCTTTACACTTCTTCCCTTCTTTCCCAATCTCCACACATGTGTTCTCAGCAGCCAATTTAATTTTCTTTTTGGTGACTTTCTTTGGATGCCGGAGCTTTCCACAACAGTAATCCCATGTTGAGTGTTTCAGCAAGCGAAGTCCTTTGTGGATCCGAGCAAATGCAATCTGAAGGTTGTTCATCTCTGCATCATCTTCAGGTGCTTGGAGGTTGTCAGCACTGAAGGAGTTCAGCAGTAGTGCAATGAACAGGTTGAGAACCTAAAAATAATTGAAGTGAAAAGAAAATCATGGCAATATAATTTTGAAATTTAAATAGGAGGCTTGAAGATTAGTCAGTTTCTAAACAATTTGTTCTTAATGCATCAGCCTTAAGACAAAACAAAATTATGGTTCATAAAATTATTTTTCATAGAGCATGTTTAGATCTCAAAAGGGCATGTTTTCATGATCCTCCAAAAAATAAAAAACAAAAAACATTTTTGTGGCATAAAACTGACCCTTTCTGTAATACAGGCCTGTGTATGAAAATCACACAATTTTACTGCAACATGTTTTAAAATGTTAATAATAGTAATGGTAAATTAATAATAAATTGTGGTCATGACTATATAGTGAAGGTTGAGTGGAGTTTTGCTCTTCAAACAAGAATTTAATCTTTTTGTATTTGTATGAAAAATACTCTGCATCTTCCCCAAAATTACAGCATTTACTCTTTGAGTATTGAATGAATTGTCTGAGCATTTGCAAGTAAATCCATTAATATATGAGTTAAAATTACACAAAAAATTTAGCACTCTCTGTCGGCCCTTTTTGTCTTAAATGTTTTCAATTCATGTATTATCTATCTATGCAAAACTTGGCAGAGATAAATCTTGAGTTTAAAAAGTCAAAACATGGAACGCCCAGGTACAGCACACAAAGAGCCTTACCTTGGCCCTGTGGTGATACGTGGAGGGGGAAAAAAGATTGAACAAATCTAACACGTCTTTTAAAATCACTTTAATCTAATCTGGGACAATAAGCATAAAATACATCAATGATTTTTATGGTTATTGCCTGGCATCACTATAGGAAAGAGTTAGGTTGTTTGGGTGCATTAACTGTGCATTTCCTTATCTTAATATGTTTAGATTTCCTTTAAGTTTATCCTGAATTCTGAACATTCTGTTTATAAAGTTTGTTTTGGGGATGGTTGCAACATTCTTAAAATGTTTATTACCTTTAAAACACTGTTATGCACCCTCCTGCTTAACATATTGTTTGTCTGGGAATAAATTCTAATAGTATCAGCTGTGAAGGATGAGTCGATGAAGGAGGGAAGATTTTATGACAGCTGGAAGGATGTTGGTGAGAAGGTGGTCCGGGAGACAGTGTCTCTGAGGGAACTGGGAAGAGTACGGAATTTGGAGACAATTCACCAAGTGCATATTGGGATCCACCAGGTGCTGCAGCTTATGAGGCCTCGCAACTGAAGAACCTTTAATGTTTGCCTCAGAGTCACAGTCTCCTGGGAGCACTTCCAAGTGGAGTAAAAGAAATAAAAGTTGGTGTATCATTACGTTCCATCAATTCCTTGAGGGGGAGACAATTACAAAGTTACTGATATACATAATTATGGGGGCATGGTTCCTTTAGCTGGCCAGAATTGGCAAAAGGAAGCTGGAGATGATTTGTACTGTAGAACTATCACCCCCTGTATTAGGCTAAGAGCACAGATTCAGCATAGTAAAGACTAGTAAGGGCCTGATTTTAGTCTCATGATGGTTTTCTTAAGGGAAACACCACCAGACCTGAGTGGAACTGCTTCGGATTTGCATTGGGTCCAAAACCCACACTAAATAAATCTACCCCTTCCTTGGTGTTTAAACCCTTCGGATGCTGGTTATCAAGTCCCCTGATGGACATTCTTTAGCTGAACAGAGCCCCCAGATTATTTATGATGCTTTGCTTTCGGACAGACAGTCATCCCCAGGTGGGTATCATGCATCCCCTCACCCTGCTGCCACAAAAGATTTCTGACAACTGTAAGTTCCATCCAGGACTCCCTACGAGCTCTGTGGGAAGAAGATGCACTAATTAACATGTCCTTCACCCATCCTGATTCTCCCCTGCCCACATTTAGAGCTGTGCAGGTCAGCCATGAACCTCGCATCTCCAAGCAGACTTCCACCAGAGAGAGACTGGCAGCTCCCACAACCCAGATTCCACTGGTGGAACCCAAGTTACGCTGTCCACTTCCCCTTTCCCTTTTCTCATTCCCAGGCTCCTATGTATTTCTGGCTTTATTGCACTAAGCTTCTCTAAAAAGAGATCACTGCCAGCTCCAATCTACTATTTTAAAACGTAAAATGAGAATTTTTGGTCATGATCCTCCTCGCACTTCCTCCAATGGAGTAACTCCTGACACTGGTGTAAGCAAAAGAAGAATCAGGTCTTGTACCCCCTTATGAGTCTTTTTTATATATTTAATTTTGCACTATGCTTGCAAATGTGGGAGTATGCGTGGGAGGATGCCATGTAAACATCCTAGGCTGATGTTTTTCATTCTCTCTGAATATCCTGGGTTTGTAATGCTTGTTTTGGGGATAAATTAAAACATCCTTATAATATATGGGGCTCTTAAATTACTGATATGTACTTTCAAACTTACTTCCAGATTAAGGTTTTTATTATTCCCACACAAAATACAATGTTCACATCTTAATATTTGTTTAAAAACAAACAAACAAACGAGATTCCACTGATTCGCAGAAAGCCAACAAAAGTAATTCAAAGCCCTTTTGGAAACAAAAATTTCATCTGAGAGTTAGTTTTCTCTCAGGAACTCTACTTTTACAGTAGGGCAACAACACTGATTTTAGTGTATTTACTTCTGATTTAGCGTAGTTACTTCTGATTTAGCCTACTATAAGAAAGAGGAAAAGCAGATCCGATGTCTTGCATCTAAAGAGAACTGAACTATGAGCCTGCATTGAGCTATGTTCTGACAGAATCCTGATTTCAGTGGGTTCATGTGTGGGCCCAGGGATTGCCTGCAAATAACTCAGTAGAGAAACAAGTTCTTAAACAAAAAACAGGTTGTGATACGCAAATACAGGGCTGCATTCTCAAAAGGAGTTAGGTTCCTACTTTCTATTTAGGCGTCTAACTCCCATTGAAATCAATGGAAACTATTAAAAATAAAGTTAGGCTCCTAACTTCCATTATCTATCAGTAACTTCCACTGATTTCAACAGAAATTAGGAGCCTAAGTAGACATTTGGAGCCTAACTCCTTTTGAGCATTCAGCCCTTAGTGATTATTTCCACCAAAATCTTGAGATGAAAAAGAAAATTGTTGCTAGTAATTTTTTTCCGTTAGAAAATTGTTCCTCATTGGAATGAATACTGGTCTGTGAAAAGGTTCAGTGATGCAATATTGAAAGAGTCTTACTTTAAATATGAACATGAGTTCCACATGTGAAAGATAAATAGGGGATTTACTAGAGCACAATTGACATGGGGTGGCCCCTTTACCACCATCTGTAGGAGACCTACCATTCATAGAAAGATAAGTCAGTAGATTATGCAGTGTTTTGTAGTTGTGTTGGTCCCAGATATTAGAGAGACAAGGTGGATGAGGTAATATCTTTTACTGGACCAACTTCTGTTGGTGAAAGAGACAAGCTTTTGAATTTACACAGATCTCTTCTTCAGGTCTGCTGAATCCAGACCTGAGGAAGAGCTCTGTGTAAACTCCAAAGCTTGTCTCTCTCACCAACAGAAGTTGGTCCAATAAAAAACATTACCTCACCTACCTTATCTCTTATAAGTCAGTATATTGTATACTCTACAGGCAATAAAAAGAGAAACATATCTGGAAACTCACCACTAGGTTTCCTATCACCATGGCCAGCAAGAAGACAATAAGGCATAATGGTTGCTCAGCTACCACCATACAATCCCACATGGTTTCAAGCCATTCTCCACACAGAATTCGGAATATAATAAGGAATGAGTGGAAAAAATCCATCGTATGCCAACGTGGCCTGCAATCCTTACTTATTTTATAGGCATGTTCTTTGTAGCTTTTACCAAAAAGTTGCATTCCTACTACAGCAAAAATAAAGACTATGATCGCCAGAACCAGGGTAAGGTTACCCACGGCACCCACTGAGTTACCAATGATTTTAATAAGTGTATTCAAAGTCGTCCAGGACTTTGCCAGTTTGAAGACCCTCAGCTGTGTATAAACATAAAACATAGCATTAGACAACAGAAGATTAGATATTCTTCATTTTGCACTGTTTAAAAATGGTTAAAAAAACATTATGCAGACATTTCAAACTACTCAAACACTATGAAATGTAGGGTATTTTAAGTCAGTATATGATCTATGTAATATAGACTACTGATTTGTTTATATGTTATATCTTTGTCACCTTCTCTTCATCTGTGTGTCTTTTAGCACAGTGATACCACAATCCTGGTTGTGGTCTTTGCACAATCCCATAAAATAAATGTTTACCATACCACTAGTAGCAATTTATTAGCACCTTCCATTGTGAGTTTCTCAGGCAAGCAAGCTGGTGCATTTCCTTCTTCCTGTATTTTCACATCTTCTAGAATCAGAACTTAAGTTCCTGTTTATCATAATCTGTACTTTATTTCCATTTTCAATAACCAAATATTTACATGCAAATGTCCTGAATTTTAGAGATGCTGAGCACCCACAATTCCCACTGACTTAGATAGGAGTCATAGCTGTTCAGCACCTCTGTAAATCAGGCCAAGGATCTATCTTAAGTTTTTATAGCATCCACCACCACAGCATCACAGACACTAAACAAGCAAGGCACATAAAGTATATGCTTAATTTTAAGCATGTGACTTCAATGGCTCTTCTTACATGCTTAAAATTAAGCATGTGCTTAAAGGACTTTGCTCGATTAGGGTCTACGTGTTGATGCAGAAAGGTAATTACTTATCTGTAATTCTTGTTCTTTGTATTTATAGAAGTTATAACATCTCATGACACTTAGGATCTCTGCCTCTGGCAAATGTCAGCCTGTAATCTTTTAAAAAATCAGTTCCTTGCCATTTTGAAAATAAAATGGTAAAAACAACAACATATTATAATTCTGAGCTGGTGAATAATGATCTATTACAACCACAGTACAATGTATTCAGAAAATAAAAATAGGTAAGTAACTTTCTTCAAAGATAAATGTTATGATAGATCTCCAATCTTGACGAATAAAATTCTTATGGGATCTTTTTCAGAAATCCTAATTAATCAAAAAGAAAAAAATTACCACAAAGAAGAACCAGTAACAAGTATGACTGACAACGTAGCAACAGTAGACTGGTAGAGCAAAGGGGGAAATAAATAAATGGGAAAATGGGTGCCTATATAGTTTATATATAGATACAATACATCCCTGTTTGTGCATTGGGAGAAAGTGAGATACCTTCAAACAAATCACAAAATACCAGCTAAAATTCCAATTCAGGAAAGCACTTGAGCTGACACTTAAATCCATCCCTATTCAAGAAAGCACTTAAGCATGTGTTTAACTGACACACACATACTTAAGTGCTTTCTGGAACAGGGATGCCTTTCCTAAATTGGTGTTTAGGAGACATCCTAAAAACATTTAAATAAGGATGCCTGTTATATCCTCCTTTTGTCTACCCAATCCATCACACAGGCCTCAATCCTGCGAACAGTTACACACAAGAGTAACTCCAAGTCTCTTGATGTGTGTAAAGTTACATAATTGAGTGTTTGTAGGAGTGGGGCCTGAGGCCTAGATTCAGAAAAACATCCTTACTCTTTCATGTGGGCACTATAAAATAATAATCTTAGCCCGAGACTGTTTGGTTTATTTGAAAGGCTCACACATTTCTCTCTCTCAGGGTCAGATGCCTATATTTCAAAAGTTATATAGAGTTTTTGTCACATGATTTGCTTTTCTTTTCAGCCATTCCTTTAATTTTGACACGTTTTCTCCTCAGAAGCTGCTTGCTGTGATGGTCTCTGACAAGCAGAAGAACAACTTGCAAAAGTACATCATGGGAGAAGGAAATAGTTGACAACACTCAATATTGTTGCTGGAGATGGTATAGCAGTTGCTGTTGCAATAGTTAATACGAAGAACAGCAACTTTCCATTCCAAACTGAAATGAGGTAAGGATGGGGAAACATGCATTTTGAAGATTTCATGAACCTGAAATACTATTTCAGGGGTTTGTAGGATTTACCAGAAAAAATTGAGTTTGCAAACCATTTTCACTTTAAATTAAAAATCACACTTTTCCCAAGATTGTTTTATTTGTTTTTTTTAAAAGTGTTTCTAACTAAAAAGAAGACTGTGATATAGTGTATGAATAGATAAACCAACCACCTCCCTAAAATCCAGGATAGCACAAGTGTATGGTGATTATATACAGTATAAATATGTCTTTATTACATTTTTTTTCCTCCATTTCTTCTTTCTCAGTTTCTCTGAATTTGTTTTTCATTCTTTTCATTCTCTCCTCCAACATTAACTACATCTTAACTTTGGATATTTCTTGTACTTCTTTTATTCCATGTTTTTAAATCATCTCACAGTGAAATACAAATGCTATATTTGTTTGTCAAAGTTTTAAATGGGTCTGAAATTAGAAAAAATGAGTTTCCAGTTCCTAATATGAGGGTATAGAAATTGCACTGAATGGGGGAACTAAAATCCTCTCTATTGTATTCATGCAAAAAAAGTTTTATGAGACTGAATATATATGAGCCATTACCAGTTTGAAGGAACGTAAAACTAACAGGTTTCCTCGTTCTTTTCTTCCTTTACCTTTGGTGGGTAAACTCAGGTCAATTAAGCTTAGAGTGACAATTAAGCTGTCAAAAATATTCCAGCGCTGCTGAAAATAGTAGTAGGGATCTAGAGCAATGATTTTCAAGACCATTTCTGCAGTAAAAATTCCAGTAAAGACCTATGATAAAAGAAACAGTAAGTCATATCTGCCTAAAAGGTACTGTGAGCACATCTCTCTAGACCAGTGGTTCCCAAACTCGTTCCGCCGTTTGTGCAGGGAAAACCCCTGGCGGGCCGGGCCAGTTTGTTTACCTGCCATGTCCACAGGTTCGGCCGACTGGGGCCGCGGTTCGCTGCTCCAGGCCAACGAGAGCTGCTGGAAGCGGCGGCCAGTACGACCCTCGGCCCACAAATGTAGTAGCATAGATATAGGTACATCAGTAAAGTCTGAACAGCAAACCCTACTTTTATCATGTATATCATAACAGATTGTCAACAAAAATTCTAGCCTTGTCTGCTCATATTCTAAAGGATGTTTAGAACAACTATGAAACAAGAGTAACATTTGGGAATCCCATATCCTGGAAATTAATAGACAGAGAATGAATAAATGAATCGTTTGTTCTTACCACCATTCTTTGTATCCTGGGTAGAAATACACATAAATTCATTCTTGATAGTGAATGTCAGAATTCACTTACCTTGTTGCCTACGTCAAGCATGAATTTTAAATTTCTTCTCATTTTATAGTGCTCTAGTGCCATGAAGATAGTATTCATCACGATGCAAAAAGTGATGGTGAGGTCAGTAAATGGATCCATTACTAAAATTGTCACCTTTTTCTTGATTCTCAACCACAGTGGACAACAGTCCCAAATAAGATATTTTAGGGCAAAGTCCTTCAAGCGGGAAGGGCATTTCTGTTGTGATTCTTCAAGTTACAAATGACAAAGAAAACAAAGCAATAACCAGGTAATTAGTGCTGTCCTATGTGACAAGAGAAGAACCGAAACTAATGAAAGCACAGAAAAATGAAACCCAAAACCCATCACATCTTCTTGAGCCTTTTTCCAATCATATCATTCATTTTCTATATAAGGCACTCTCTCAGCCTTCCATTCTTTTTTTAAACAAACCCCAGATCAGTGAATTAATATTTAAACTCATTCTCTTCAGACAAGGCCTGATTCAAAATCCACTGAATTTCAATGGGCTTTTAATCAGAACCTTATTCATTTTAGACATACATTCCTATTGTCTACAACACTGGAAAAATATGACTGGGGTGACACCTTGCTTTCTCATTCGCCAAGAAATATAAAAATTAAAACTACTTTTGTGCTTTCTCCCCCACTTGTATAGAATACATTTTGTGTGCAATATCACTAATAACCATGTTGAATGCAACAAACAGCTCAGTGGTTGATTAGTGCCAAAGTGAAACAGTATTACAGTTACATTTTGATTAGGTCTAATTCACATGCACATGTAAACACTCCTGTATTTTGCAAAAGTTTCAGGTCACTTAAAGTCTAAATACCAGAGGCAAAACTCAGTACAAACACATAAGCAACATTTATTAAGCTCCAGACTGCCAGTAGATTTGGACAGGGTTATTGAAACTGAAAGTAAGGTTAACAGCTATCTTGGAGGATCTCATTGAGTGATGGAAAAGGAGGGATATGATTTTTCCATCTGGTGTATGGAATGCATTTGAGTAAAAGGATATAAGTTGCACTTTTTTTTTAAAAGTCTGGGTGTTAAATTACACCAAACAGCTGCTAGCCTATTTTTCCGTCATAAGCAGATGGAAGAACACTGTTGTATACATGGCTTACTCACTTTATGGGTATGCTGAAGAAAGATGAACATTGTCTTTCTAAAAAGAGAAGTGGCCACAAACAAATCTCATACACTTCAGGAGATATATAGATACAGTGTGTCCTCCCCTCCAAAAGCAGAATAGAAACTCTTTTCCAATTTGCACGTGGGTGGCAGCAAATACTGATGTGGGAACATTGCTTCTTGACAGACTTTGTAGGATGGCTGGGCACTAAATGCAATATATATTGTAATACAGATAATATACTGATATTGTGATATGTGCTGCTTGATGTTCAGGCATATGGGGTCACATTCAGATAATAGATTTGTCTCTGAATAAATTAGGTATCTGTTATAGATAAGGATATGATTTTTGTTAATTGACTATCTTGCTGAATTTTCTGACTGTACGATAATCACACAGTGCGCTACCAAGATGTGCATCACTGAGAACATCCACAAGTACAGGGTAATTAATAACATACATGCAGCACTACTGGACTTGCTACACAGCAGCTTTCCGAGTGCATGTATGTGTGTTGGGGGAGGGTAATCTATGTGAAATCTATATGTATACATTCTTTGACAGGGTAACAAGCTGTGTAGATGGGGGAAAGCAGTAGATGTGGTATATCGTTACTTTAGTAAGGCTTTTGATACTGTCTCGCATGATCTTCTCATAAACAAACTAGGGAAATAAAACCTAGAAGGAGTTACCATAAGGTGGGTGCATAACTGGCTGGAAAACCATTCCCATAGAATAGTTATCAGTGGTACACAGTCAAGCTGAAAGGGCATATCGAGTGAAGGGATCAGTTCTGGGTCCAGTTCTGTTCAATATCTTCATCAAGTATTTAGATAATGGCACAGAGAGTTCATTTATCAAATTTGTGGACGATACCAAGCTGGGAGGGGTGGCAAGCGCTTTGGAGGACAGGATTAAAATTCAAAATGACCTGGACAAACTGGAGAAATGGTCTGAAGTAAATAAGATAAAATTCAATAAGGACAAATGCAAAGTACTCCACTTAGGAAGGAACAACCAGTTGCACACATACAAAATGGGAAATGACTGCCTAAGGAGGACTACTGCAAAAAGGGATCTGGGGGTCATAGTGACTTCACAAGCTAAATATGAGTTGACAGTGTAACACTGTTGCAAAAAAGTAAACATCATTCTGGGATGTATTAGCAGGTGTGTTGTGAGGTTGGACATTAGGAAAAATTTCCTGTCAGGTTGGTTAAGAACTGGAATAAATTGCTTGGGGAGGTTGTGGAATCTCCATCGTTGGAAATTTTAAAGAGCAAGTTAGACAAACACCTGTCAGGGATAGTCTAGATAATACTTAGTCCTGCCATGAGTGCAGGGGACTGGACTATATGATGTCTCGAGGTCCTTTCCAGTCCTATAATTCTATGATTTACTTTTAATGCTTCCAAGAAGGGTATAGAGTAACAGCCGTGTTAGTCTGTATTCGTAAAAAGAAAAAAGAAAAGGAGTACTTGTGGCACCTTAGAGACTAACCAGTTTATTTGAGCATGAGCTTTCGTGAGCTACAGCTCACTTCATCGGATGCATAGCATATCGTGGAAACTGCAGAAGACATTATATACACACAGAGACCATGAAACAAAACTTCCTCCCACCCCACTGTCCTGCTGCTAACAGCTTATCTAAAGTGATCATCAAGTGATCATCAAGGAAGGCCATTTCCAGCACAAATCAAGGTTTTCTCACTCTTCCCCCCCCCACACACACACACACAGACACACCTACAAACTCACTCTCCTGCTGGTAATAGCCCATCCCTCTTTGAAACCTCTCTTTATAATGCGCATGATAATCAAGGTGGGTCATTTCCAGCACTAATCCAGGTTCTCTCACCACCCCCCCCCCCAACACACACACCCTCCAAAAACCACACACACAAACTCACTCTCCTGCTGGCAATAGCTCATCTTACAATGTGCACAGCAATAATCCAAGTTTAACCAGAACGTCTTGCGGGGGGGGGGGGTTTGTAGGAAAAAAACAAGGGGAGATAGGCTACCTTGCATAATGACTTAGCCACTCCCAGTCTCTATTCAAGCCCAAATTAATAGTATCCAATTTGCAAATGAATTCCAATTCAGCAGTTTCTCGCTGGAGTCTGGATTTGAAGTTTTTTTGCTTTAAGATAGCGACCCTCATGTCTGTGATTGCGTGACCAGAGAGATTGAAGTGTTCTCCGACTGGTTTATGAATGTTATAATTCTTAACATCTGATTTGTGTCCATTTATTCTTTTACGTAGAGACTGTCCAGTTTGACCAATGTACATGGCAGAGGGGCATTGCTGGCACATGATGGCATATATCACATTGGTGGATGTGCAGGTGAACGAGCCTCTGATAGTGTGGCTGATGTTGTTAGGCCCTGTGATGGTGTTCCCTGAATAGATATGTGGGCACAGTTGGCAACGGGCTTTGTTGCAAGGATAGGTTCCTGGGTTAGTGGTTCTGTTGTGTGGTATGTGGTTGTTGGTGAGTATTCGCTTCAGGTTGGGGGGCTGTCTGTAGGCAAGGACTGGCCTTTCTCCCAAGATTTGTGAGAGTGTTGGGTCATCCTTCAGGATAGGTTGTAGATCCTTAATAATGCGTTGGAGGGGTTTTAGTTGGGGGCTGAAGGTGACGGCTAGTGGCGTTCTGTTATTTTCTTTGTTAGGCCTGTCCTGTAGTAGGTGACTTCTGGGAACTCTTCTGGCTCTATCAATCTGTTTCTTCACTTCCGCAGGTGGGTATTGTAGTTGTAAGAATGCTTGATAGAGATCTTGTAGGTGTTTGTCTCTGTCTGAGGGGTTGGAGCAAATGCGGTTGTATCGCAGAGCTTGGCTGTAGACGATGGATCGTGTGTTGTGGTCAGGGTGAAAGCTGGAGGCATGTAGGTAGGAATAGCGGTCAGTAGGTTTCCGGTATAGGGTGGTGTTGATGTGACCATCGTTTATTAGCACTGTAGTGTCCAGGAAGTGGATCTCATGTGTGGACTGGACCAGGCTGAGGTTGATGGTGGGATGGAAATTGTTGAAATCATGGTGGAATTCCTCAAGGGCTTCTTTTCCATGGGTCCAGATGATGAAGATGTCATCAATATAGCGCAAGTAAAGTAGGGGCGTTAGGGGACGAGAGCTGAGGAAGCGTTGTTCTAAATCAGCCATAAAAATGTTGGCATACTGTGGGGCCATGCGGGTACCCATAGCAGTGCCGCTGATCTTAAGAATTATAACATTCATAAACCAGTCGGAGAACACTTCAATCTCTCTGGTCACGCAATCACAGACATGAGGGTCGCTATCTTAAAGCAAAAAAACTTCAAATCCAGACTCCAGCGAGAAACTGCTGAATTGGAATTCATTTGCAAATTGGATACTATTAATTTGGGCTTGAATAGAGACTGGGAGTGGCTAAGTCATTATGCAAGGTAGCCTATCTCCCCTTGTTTTTTTCCTACAAACCCCCCCCCCCCCGCAAGACGTTCTGGTTAAACTTGGATTATTGCTGTGCACATTGTAAGATGAGCTATTGCCAGCAGGAGAGTGAGTTTGTGTGTGTGGTTTTTGGAGGGTGTGTGTGTTGGGGGGGGGGGGGTGGTGAGAAAACCTGGATTAGTGCTGGAAATGACCCACCTTGATTATCATGCGCATTATAAAGAGAGGTTTCAAAGAGGGATGGGCTATTACCAGCAGGAGAGTGAGTTTGTAGGTGTGTCTGTGTGTGTGTGTGTGGGGGGGGGAAGAGTGAGAAAACCTTGATTTGTGCTGGAAATGGCCTTCCTTGATGATCACTTGATGATCACTTTAGATAAGCTGTTAGCAGCAGGACAGTGGGGTGGGAGGAAGTTTTGTTTCATGGTCTCTGTGTGTATATAATGTCTTCTGCAGTTTCCACGATATGCTATGCATCCGATGAAGTGAGCTGTAGCTCACGAAAGCTCATGCTCAAATAAACTGGTTAGTCTCTAAGGTGCCACAAGTACTCCTTTTCTTTTTTCTTTTTAAGAAGGGTATAGTAAATAATATTTTTAAAATAATTCCCGCCCCCCAATGGATGATGGAGCCAAAAATGTTCATACATAGAAGCCCCGGAAGTGGGAGAAGAGGGGAGATAGGGCTTCCAACACTATATGGCCAACTCAATTGACAAAAAGTGGTCAGCACAAAAGGAAGGGTGGTGCACAGTTCTAATTGGTACAATATCATGGCATGGGGAATGGAAACCTGTCAAAAATATGCGATGAGGAAAGATATAGAATTATTATTACATATGTTCAAAACACAGCTCCCAGTGAACGCAGTGGCAGCTATGTGTGCTCACTACTTCTGCAAATCAGAACCCAGGGTCTCAAGTCAGGCAGCCAGAAAGTAAGGAAAACACAATTAGTGAACACCTGTGAAAAGACTAGTTTAGGTGACTTGACTGACATCAGACAGGAACTCTGTGGCAGAAGCAGGGACAGAACATAATTCTTCAGAGTAGCAATCATGCAACCAGCAATAGTAGGTTGTTATCCTCTATGTGGCCTAGCACCAGAGATGGATGAGACATTTTGCCAATGGGTTTCAGAGACATTTGCTGACAGCAGAGGAATCTCGAGCTCCATTCCAGGCTCTGGTGCGGAATGTGCTCTAGAAGGCACAAACTCTTCTGGCCATCCCTCACCCCCAAGGTTGACTCCTTCTGCTCTGTCATTCAGCAAGACAGTAAATTGACAGGAACTCTGGCTCCTCCTCCCAGCCCCATTGTCCTCACCTAGCCAATCCTATTCTTCACTTCAGAGACTTCTCATACCAATCCTAGTACACTCCAGTTCTTCCCCCAAACTCCGACTCCTTATCAGATGTCTCTCCCCTACCAGACCACCTCTTTCTCCCTCACTGGTTCCTAGTTTCATTTTCCTTGCCAAGCCAATCCTAATCTTCCCCACCATCGCCTTGTCTCCTCTCAGTCTTCCCAAACACATTGGCTTCCAGTATCACTTTCTCCATTTCCCTCCCCAGCTCCCAGTCTCTTCCCCGAACCAGTACCAATCTCCTCCCCACCCCAAAGGTCACCTCCTATCCAATTTCAGGCCCATGCTTCAAAGCATGTGGGTGATAAAGCTTCTCAAAAGAAAGGTTGCCAAGATTTTTTAACATGGGCAAAACAACATTTTTCCTAGCATGGTTCTTGGACATCGATAAACCCTTTTGGCTGAAATTTCCCAGAAATGATCAGCCTGAGGCACACACCCAGCATGTAAAATTTCAACCTGCATGGTTAAAGTTTGGCAAAGTGATAAGAAAGTTAAATAGGGTCTTATAATGGGAAGTGTCAGGCAACCTTAATAATATGTGATGCTACCAGCCCACTATATAACATATTTTTTAAAAAGTAAAAAAGAATTTTAAGGTGGCAAAGTCAAGCACTAAAAAGTTAGGGAATGTCAGAATTAATTTTGCTTAATTTTGCTAAGTAACCTCTCCTTGCACTACAGTAGCTTTGAGATGTTTTGGCCCTTTGGGTGCTCCACCAAAGGATGTGAGCATGCTGGTGTGCTCTCAGCTGAAGACTGCAAAGCAGTGTCTGCGGGCACATGCCTGGGCAGAGCAGCACCTTGTGCTCAGAATGAGAACATATAGGGAGGCATGAGCCTGCCACCACACAGTTCCTTCTTGATCATGAAGCCAACTCCACAGTAGAAGGAAAGGAGGGTGGGAGGTGGAGCACCCATAGGGATAAAACATCTCTACTTACCTTACAGTAACTTGAGTTCTTAATCTCTTCTTCTTCAAGTATATGCCCTTCATTGTAGGAGACCCCCAAGCAGTAACTCAGTGAGGAGGCATGTGTTGTGGAGGTTAGTTCAGGACAGTTTGAAGGACTGCATCACGAGAGGCGGCGTCATCTCTGGAAGCAGATAAGATGGCATAACGCTTGGCAAAAGTACCGATAAAAGATCAATTACCAGTCCTGCAGATTTCTGCTATGGCAACGTCCTTCAGAGGAGCTATAGCTGTGGACTGAGCTCCAGTGGAATGTGCTGTGCTACTCTGTAAAGGGGATGCACCCTAGCATTTTCATAGCAGGTCAAGATGCAACCTGAAACCCTCTTAGCCTTTGTGTGTAAATCAGTTGGTCCTTCATCCTATCTGCAGCTGATATCGATAGCCTGGGAGAGGTCTGGAATGGTTTAGTCCTGTCCAGATTGTAAGCAAGGGCCCTTCCAACAGCCAGTGAATGAAGGCTTGATTCTTCTCTGGAGGCATGAAGTTTTGGGTAGAAAACTGGTAGGAAGCAAGGATGGGGACAAAGTATAACCTTGTATTTGTAGAAGGTGGGGCATGGTGGGTCTGCCATGAGTGCTCCCTGCTCCCCCGTTCACTTGCTGAAGAGATGGCAGCTAGAAATGAAATTTTGAGGGAAAAATGGAGGAGGGACCAGGCTGCCATCGGTTCCAAGGGTGGGGCGGGTGGGTTTGTAGAGTATTTAAACCAGGTTGAAGTCCCATTTTGGGGCCAGCTGTCCCATGGGAGGAAACAAGTTGTATAGACCCTTGAGAAATCTGGTTGTTGTAGGGTGGGCAAAGACTGAGAAGTTCTGGATGGGTGAGTGAAGGCTGTGATGGCAGCCAGAGGTACACTGATAGAGCTCATTGAGGGACCCAGGTAGTGCAGGATCTTGAAAAGTGGAACTTCCAAGTATAGAGAAGATGAAAGGCAGAACCAGGATTGGAAGCACTTGCACTTTTGGAGGTAAGTCTTGTGAGCACTGGGCTTTCTACTGAATAAAAGAACTGACTGAACCCTATCCAGAATGGTCAGTTCCATGCTTGAGAGCCATTGAGGAGTCATGCTTTCAGATTCAGGGAGGAAGTGCTGGGATGGATGAGTTCTGTGTCACAAGGTCCTTTGTGATAGGAAGTCTGAGGGATGTTACCTCTGAGAGGTGGATGAGGTCTGAATACCACACCTGTTTCAGCTAACCAGGTGCAATAAGAATAGCACTTGCTCCTTCTTGGGGCAGCTGGAGAAGGATCTTGAGGATTAATGGTATAGGTGGGTAAGCATAAAGAAGGATACAGGGCCATGGTATCCATCAGAGTGTTCAGGCCATAACCTCCCTTGGAGTAGAACAGATGGCATTTTGCATCATTCATGGTGGCAAAGAGGTCTACCCCGGTATACCCCAAGTCTGGCAAACACTGTGGAAGACAGAGTCTTTAAGCTCCCATTGTGATCCTGCCAGAAGTGTAGACTCAGGGATTCTGCAATTGCATTCAGGAGGCCTGCTAGATAGAAATATCAGCAGTCTATCTGATGGGAGATGCACCATTTCCACAGCCATAACGACTTTGCACATAAGGACTGGGATCTTGCTCTGCCCTGTAATACATTAGTACGCTGTTGTCCAGCATTATTCTGACAGTGATTCATATGGAGTGAAGTAAATGTTGGCAAACATCTTGTACTGCTTTAGCTCAAGGATATTGATATGGAGTGCCAATTCCTGTGCCAACCATTTGCTCAGTGCTGTCTCCCTCTATAGGTGAGCTCCCCATCCTTTCAGAGACACATGTGTTGTGAGGATCTTCGGAAGTGCTGGATACAAGAACAGGGTTCCATCACAGACCCGCCTTGGGTCCTTCCACCAAGTACAAGAGTCCAACAGCTTCCAAGGTACTGTGACATGTTTGGAAACTCTGTCTTTTGGGGGGTATACACTGTTCTTATCCATGTCTGGAGGCACCTGAGGTTCATACTCTCATGAGGAGTCACATACATGGAGTCCAATATATGGCCCAAGACCTGTAGACAAGTCCTCACTGTTGTTTCTGGGTTGCACTGTAAAGCTGATATTTGTTGGATAGGATGGAGACTCTCTCTTTTGGTAGGTAGGCTCGTGCTTGTGGAGTCTAGAGTAGCTCTTATAAAGTCTATTCTCTGTAGTGAAGTTAGTATGGATTTTTTGTGGTTGATGTGGAGGCCCAGAAATTGGAATAGTGTTAATGCTCTGGACATTGCTGACTGGACCTCTTGGGGCAACCAGACTTTGCAAAGCCAGTTGTCCAAATATGGGAACACTGATATTCCCCACTGATGGAGATGAACCACTAACACTGAGAGAATCTTTGTGAATGCCCTCGGAGACATGGAGAGTCTGAAGGGGAGAACTCAATGTTGATAGTGGTCTGCTCCACCATGAACAGGACCGGCTCTAGGCACCAGCAAAGCAAGCACATGTTTGGGGTGGCACAATTCCAGGGGCGGCATTCCGGCAATCTTTTTTTTTTCTTTTCTTTTTGTTGTTGTTGTTGCTTGGGCAGTTGAGCTCTCAGAGCTTGGGGCTGCAAATTTTTTGCTTGGGGTGGCAAAAACCTAGAGCCGGCTCTGATCACAAATCGTCCATGCTTGTGGAAGGGGTGGATGGCTACATGGAAGTAGGTATCCTGAATACTGAGGGCAATGAACCAGTCTCCTGGATCTAAGGATGGAATTATGGTAGTTAAAGTCAAGCATTCTGAAGTATTGTGCTAAGGACACAGTTATTTAAGTTCCTGCAGTTAAGGATTGGTCTCCACCCTCCACCTTTCTTGGGAACAAGGAAGTAATCAGAATAGAACCCTCTTCTACTGAACTCTGGTGGAACTGGTTCTATTGCTCCCAGAAGGAGGACGGAATGAACTTCTTGTTTTAGGAATTCCTTGTGAGAAGGATCCCTGAGAAGGGATAAGGAGGAGGAGTGGGAAGGCGGAATAGAACTGAATGGAAGTAGATACAGTAACCCATATTGATGACCTCCACTATCCACCTCTTTGATGTAAGGTACTCCCAGTTTGAGGTAGGTAGTGTGATAGTTGGTCTCCAAAGGGGGGTAGTCGCATAATATATGATCCTTTGGAGTGGACTGCTTGATTTCCTTGACTGAGTTGTCACAAGTGCCTCTTAGAAGGTGTAGCTGATTGGGTAGAAATGAGGTGGGAGGTCCCCATTTATGTGGTCTGGTCTTTCTCTTGAAGGGCTACTGAGGTCTTGGGAAAGCATGCTGATAGACTGGAATGGTTTCAATCTTTGAGCAGTTTGGGATCTACTAAAACATTTTTTCATTACAGGCACATAAATCCACAGTGACTGTAATGTTGCCCTGGAGTCCTTGAGTGTATGGAGAGAGGAGTCTGTATGTTCACTGAAGAGCTTAGGTCCTTCAAACGGGAGGTCTTCCACCATGTTTTGAACTTTTCTGGTAGGCCTGAGGACAGGAGCCAATATGCTCTTCTCATGATAATCACTGTGGCCATGGACCTTGCAGCTGTGTCAGCAGCATCTAGGACAGTGCAGCTTGCAGGAAGGCTTTCACAATCAACTGTCCTTCAATGACGATAGTCTGAAATTGATCTTTCTGGTCCTGTGGCAAGTGCTCAATTAAAATGTGTAAATTTGGAGTATGTGTTAAAATCATATTTTGTCACCAAGGCCTGGTAGTTGGCAATCTGAAATTGGAGAGCTGCTGAGGAGTAGCTCTTCCTTCCCAGCAAGTCTAGCTGGTTAGTTTCCTTGTCAGAAGGAGAAGGCCTAGAGCAAGCCTGATGGTTCCTATCATTGGTTGCATCCTTTACAAGGAACTGGGGTTATGGTGGGAGAAGAAGTATTCCACTCTTTTGCATGGGATGTAGAATTTCTTATCTGCCCATTTATATGTTGGTGGGATTGTAGGAGATATTTGCCACAGGTTGCGTCCGGGAGAGGATAAAGCCTTTCACTGGGACTGATGTTCAAGATGGCCACCAGGAATATTTCGGCTCTGGGACTTCCTCTAGTCAGATTTGAAATAAGTCCACTAGTTTTTCAGTGAAGTTCTGGAAGGTCTTAAAATCATCAGTGTAGGAGGGCAAATGGAGGTGAGATCTCCATGGCCTAAGACTCTTGCTCTTCTTGTACATTGTCCAGTAGCAGAAAAGTGTGCAGTACCAATGTGTGTGGTATCATAGGACACTATGTAGGTGCTGATTGCTGGTATGGTATCAGTGCTTTCTCTTAGGCACCCAATGAAGTTGATCAACATAGTGGCTCCAGGGATCCCAGTAACCCCACTATGGAGAAGGATAAAGCAAGGGATTCCAGTGATAATCATAAACTCTGAGTTTATGATGTTTGGTAAGTTCCTTAGGATCCTCCTCATGAAAGGGACTCATGGGTGTGGGGTAGGGTAGTATGGTACTGGATGGATCCTTGTATCAAGTAGCTGAGTACGAGGAATCTTCCCTTGAACTAAACAGGGGTGGGAGGGTCCTTCAATGTTCTAACCAGTACTGAAGGCTGGAGACTTAAACGAGTCTCAACTTGCTACTTTCACAGTGGTACCGGGGAGATAACACTGGAAGATCTTCCCAGTACTGTTGACTCAGGTTCACCGGAGATAATGAGATCCTCTGATGAAAGGGACCTGGAAGGAGGTAGAGGGCTCTGATAGCCTTCACACAAAGTTTAGGTCAGTATTGGCTGGCGAGATGGAATCTGCTGTGGTACCAAGGTGATCATAGAGACATCTCCCCTTTCAGGGGTACAGTGAGATACCAGTACTGGGGCATGGATGGTATCCCTGAGTGTCTCACGGTGCCACAATGTATCAGATAGTGCTGTCGCAGTGGTTGCTTTGGTGGTAGGTATGTCCAAACAGGGCTTCTTTGCCTGATAATGGGTCTTATGGGGTGATCTGGCCCTTTTCTTCATTTCCTTGGTTGGAGAGACTTTTTTCCTTCTTATTTTCTGGGGCTGCAGATGAGGCAATAATTGGGACGGAGGCAGCCTGTGATGTAGAAGCTGATGTATGTAAGGGAAGCGGACCTCTTTGGAGCTAGGGCATATTTCATAAATAGGAACTTAAGTCTAGTCTCCCAGTCTTTCTTACATCTGCCTTTGGAACCCAGACCGACCTTGCACTTACAAGGGTGGCAAGAGTCCCCCAGACACTGCAGGCAGCTGGAGTGTCTGTCACTGTGGGGAAAGGACCTGTGGGAAATCTCACAGGTCTTAAACCCTGGGGTCCAGGGCATGACAAATTGTGCTCTTCCACAAATGACTGAAGAAGGAGAGAAGGGGAAAATGCTCCACCCCCTAACTATCACAACAGTGCTAAATAAAATAAAGGTATCCAATGAAATAAAGAATTCACAAAGACAAGGCAGGAAGCTGAATACAGCAGATGGCAAAACTCTCCGTCTTGAGCTACAGATGGTTGAGAAGGAATTGAGTGGTAGTGGGTTTGAGCTTCCCTATATAGTCTCCTTCTAAGCAGGAGATGCTGCCCTGTGCAGGCATGGGCCCATGGACACTACTTTGCAGTTTCTGACAGGGTATATGGGCATGCCTACCATGGAGCACGCGTAGGGACATATACTTGAAGAACTTTAATGAGGTTCCCTTGTGCATATGCACTATGATAATCTTTCCCAATATCACAGTATATGGCAGAGTAAGGAATAGAACCCAGTTCTCCTGAGTCCCAATCTAGTGCCTTAAACACAAGAAAACATCCTCTCTCCTTCTGCAATCACTACCTCATTCATTGCCCATCCTGTGCACTGTATGAAAAGAGGTTCCTGTAGAATAAAAAGTATGTGATCACAAAATTAAAGACTGTATCATCGAATCATAGGTCTGGAAGGGACCTTGAGAAGCCATCTAGTCCAGCCCCCTACGCTGAGGCAGGACCACGTATGCCTAGACCATCCCTGACAGGTGTTTGTCCAGCCTGTTCTTAAAACCCTCCAGTGATGGGGATTCCACAACATCCCTTAGAAGCCCATATCTAATATCTAACCTAAATCTCCCTTGCTGCAGATTAAACCAATTACTAATTATCCTAACTTCAGCAGAGATGGAGAACAACTGATCACTGTCTTATTTATAAATTTTTTTAACATATTTATCAGCTGCACCCTCAGTCTTCTTTTCTCAAGACTAACGTGCCAACCAATTTGCTCAGAGATTATCTAAATAGGCTTTGGGGAACATTAGACTTGGTTATGAGTTAGCTAGTTTAGATCCTCCAGCCAATGTTAGAGTCCATTTTACTAGGGCCCAGACAGCCTCCACTGCTTCCTTGCAAAACATCCCCATTTTGGATATCTGTATAGCAACTACTTGGGTTTCAGTACATACTTTTACCAAGCATCATGCCGTAGTTGAAGGATCCAGGTTGGATGGTTTAATTTTTCCTCATAGTTCAGGTTTTCTAAACCTTTTATTATTTTTGTTGGTCTCCACTGGACGTACTCCAATTTGTCCACATCGTTCTTAAATTTAGAACTGGACACAATACGCCAGCTGAGGCAACTCCTGTGCTGAGTAGAGTGGAACAATTACCTCCTGGGTCTTACATACAACACTCCTGTTAATACACCTCAGAATGATATTAGCTTTTTTTGCAACTTCATCACATTGTTGACTCATATTCCATTTGTGATCCACTGTAACTCCCAGATCCTTTAAGTGGTACTACCATCTAGCCAGTTATTCCCCATTTTGCTTTTTGTGCATTTAATTTTTTCTTCCTTGGTGCAGTACTTTTCACTTGTCTTTATTGAATTTCATCTTGTTGATTTCAAACCAGTTCTCCAATTTGTCAAGGTTGTTTCGAATTCTAATCCTGTCTTCCAGAGTGCTAATAACCCCTCTTACCTTGATGCCCTCCACAAATTTTATAAGTATACCTTGCACTCCATTATCCAAGTCATTAATGAAAATATGAAATAGTACCAGACCAAGGACAGACCCTTGTGGGGCCCCACTAGATATATCCCTCTCCCCCAGTCTGCCAGTGACATACTGATAACTACTCTTTGGATACTTCTACACTACATGCTCCTTATGGCAGTGTGTAAAGTACAACACACTGCACTCTCCCCTAGCAGAGATATAAATAGTAGTGTAGATGGTGATGCACTGCTTTGGTGAATAAAGGAAGGCCTGAACCCAGGTATGTACCCAACATGGCTTTCTACATACCCAAACAGTGCCTCCTCCATCTACACTGCTATTTTTAGCAGTGTAGTGTCCTGCTGCCTACCCACTACCAGAGTCTTTCCCCACTGCAGGGAAAGGCTCCAGCAGCAGGGAAAAGCTCTGGTGTGAGGAGACAGCAGAGAGAGACTCTGGCAGCTCCCCACAGCCACAGCCTTTCCCTGCTGCCTCCCTTGCCAGAGCCTTTCACATCGCAGCATGCTTTTCTCTGTGGAGTGTAGCTATACATACCCTACACACTGCCATCAGTGATGTGCAGTGTAGACATAGCCGTTGAGTATGATCTTTCAACAAATTTTGCACCCACCGTACAGTAATTTCATCTAGTACACATTTCCCAAGTTTGTTTATGAGACTGTCATGTGGGACTGTGTCAAAAACCATAATAAAATCAAGATATATCACATCTTCTGCTTCTCCCCTATCCGCTAGGCCAGTAGCCCTGTCAAAGACGGAAATTAGGCTGGTTTGGGATGATATATTCTTAACAAATCCATGCTGGCTATTCCTTATAACCTTATTATCCACTAGGTGCTTACAAAATGTTTAATAATTTGTTTCAATATCTTTCCAGGTATCCAATTAGGCTGACTGGACTATAATCCCCTGGCTCCTCTTTGTTATCCTCTTAAAAGATAGGTCCCCTCTTGAAAGACAGGTATAAGATCATAATATATATATTCACAAGGGAGCCAAATTAAGGATGCACAGAACATTTATTCTGGCATTTCCTAACTGAAGCATTTGCAAAGGCTCTATTCCCCCACCCCCCATTTTTTTTTAGATTTTGATCTTTCATATCAACATATGCTTAGGTTTGAATTAAAAATTATGAGAAATGACTTACCCTCCAGGACACAGGTAATGGTACTGACTGCCTCAGTTGCCTTTTGTCTTTGTAGTGGCTCATTAAAATAGTCCACTGACAGATGATGGAGCAAATGCTTCTTGCTCACTTCATCACATACAGGGGTCTGTTTAAACAAGTAAACATGGTTAGTAACATAAAACAATACAAAGTGAGGTAAGAATTTGACAGGGATAGGCATGGACATTAATATGAATGATGACACGCAATGAGATAAATGGGCCTCTTCTATAGGAAGTAATAGCCATTTGGAATGAGTTAAAAAATAAAGGCCTGACTCCCTTGTGGCCATGACAGTTCCCAGGGTATTTGCCTTCCAGTATTCTGAACAAACTTGAGATTGGTTAATGAGATTCTGCCTATCTAAAACTTCTCTTTGATTACAGTATTTTGCCTTTCCTATCCTGAACTAATCTGTAGTGTTTCTTTTTCATACTCAAAAAGTGGATGCTCTGTTTTTGCTCAAATTTTACAAATAAAAAAAATCACCTCTGGGCAGAGACCAGACCTAGAGAGTTTTTACTCCTCAAGAGATAAGTTTGAAAAAGTTATTAGCAACTGAAAAAGGGAGTTTTCAATGCAAAAACTTATGCAACTTTAACTAGTTGTCAGTAGCATGTCAGCTATATTTCAGCCATGGGATCAATTTTACTACCAATGTAAGCAAGTGCAATTTCAGTGACATTGGGGGAAGTTGTATCTTCTTATTCAAGTGATGAATTTGACCCAGGGTGCTCATATTGGTTCAAATTCTGTTTTCAGCTTCACTGGAGTAACTCCAGATTTACAATGGTGTCACAAGGAACAGATTTTGCCCAGTAGTTCCTATTTGTTGTGTTTTAGTGAATGTTTGATAGTGTTACAATATCTAAAGAAACCATAGAAAACTGTATGGTTCTGAAGGAAAACATAATATGAAGTGCATTTTTAAAAAGTGCACTTTTCTTGCCAAATCATCTATTCTAAGGTTTTTCATAACTGGGTGAAGCAATAATCCTTGAGGAGAAGTTGATTCTAAACTGCATGCCCTGGTACCTTCTTCTCCCATCAATGAAATCACGCCACTGAAACCATCTATATTGTTCCACTTGCTATTCTGCATTTGTTTACAGTACAGATGCTTGGGGAATTTCTGACAAAACAGGGTTTTGCTGGAAAATGCCAGTTCATCAAACCTGAAATGTTTTGATTAAACATGTCAGGCTCAATGAACCACAGACTAGCTTTCGATGGAACCCTGCCTGGTTCCTGGCAGCTTGTCTAGTGGACTGCTAGGAACCCCAGGCTTCTGATGTTCATAGTTCTGCACAGCTCCACTATGTATATTGTCCCAGGGCCAGAGATGCAGGACTTCCATATTATGCAGCTCTTGGGAAGCCTTACCATGCGGACTGCCCTGGGGGCAAGGACCCCAGGGCTTCTAGATTCCCATGCCAACTAGCTCACAGGCTGCACAAATCCGACAACCTGGTGAGCCAGCTTCCCTGAGAGTCAGACAGTCTGGGGAGACAGCTGGCCTGGGAGTCTAGAAGCCTTAGGGTCCCTGCCCCAAGCAGTTCACATGGTGGGGCTTCCCAGGAACCGTGGGATCCCTGGCAGCTGACGACTGAAATTTACATGAATCATGTTATTTTCAGTCAGCAACTGCTAGAGTCCCAGGGCACATATCTCATTTTGGAAATACCAAGTGTTGGTATTTCCAAAACAAAAATTTTACAGAATTTCCAGTTAATGGGAAATTTCAAAAAATTTGGGTTCGGTACACATCAAACCAAATTTTGAAATATCTAATTTCACACAAACTAGAAAATTTGCCAATTCTAATTTGGAGTAGCAGAGTCATAATTATGGCTCATTTGACTTTGCACACTTGGTTGTCATCAACATAGGTGTCATCAACCGTAACCTGCATTGGATTTCATTTTCCAAAGCACTGAAGATCTCATCATCACCAAAATCTGTTTTGGAGCCAATGTCTCTGCTAGGTAACTGGAAATTGAATATGCTTCCATGGCTGAGCCTGCATTTCATTTGGTTTGCACTGGGACCACAAGTAAGTACAAGGAGAACCTAAAAGTCCCAAAAAATGAAAAAGGGAAAAATGGCATAGCATTGTGCAATATGTTTCTTGGGAATGATAACGATTTTTAGTACCTCAATCAACCATGGAAGGTCTGTAAGTCCAACATTAAATAAAGTTACTCATAAAATGATTTAATTTAGGGAAGGTCTACACTACTGCTTAAGTCAATCTAACCTACGTCACTTGGGGTGTGAAAAGAACAGCCCCCTGAGTGATGCAAGTTACAGCGACTTAAGCTCTTCCCACACCGGCACTATGTCAGTGGGAGATGCTCTCCTGCTGACATAGCTTCTGCATCTCCTGGAGGTGGAGTAATTATGCTGACAGGAGAGCGCTCTCCCATCAGCATACAGTGTCTTCACCAGACGTACAACAGTGGCGCAGCTGCATCAGTGCAAAAGTCTGTTATGGAATGTTAATTAAATTCCAGTTCCAATGTATTTTTTTAAATTTCCCAATATTACACAGAATGTTAACATATTTTAATCTACATATATTTTAAACGTTCATGAAAATATTTCTGTTACAACAAAATCTTCTCTGCTTTCATTCACACATAACTTTCTCAAAAGTTTTCCTTTTGCTGTGAAATGTTATCTGCTTCTTTCTCAGCTGAAAGGAGATTTAGCTTTAAAGACCAAAGAAGCAAATGCTAGCTTATATCTATAAATACAGCATTCTATTTTTTAATGGGATTGTGTTTGTGCTTTTGAGCAATTTCTGTTCTAAAACTAACAAAGCTATAAGGATTTTAGATTTAGATAATTCATTACCGAGTTTTGTTGACAGCTACTGGACTGTGATTTGGGAACTTTTCGATCTTCCCCGTAATCTTCTATCCCTAAGGACATATTTTTATTCCTCCTATTGCTTCTATCTTTGACTTCTTCGGCGGGTAAAGGTGACATTTCAAAGGAGCAAAGTGACTTTGTATCATATCCTTTAGCAGCCAATGCCTAAAAGTAAACAAACAAAAAACATAGCTGGTACTCTAGATACAGAGTTAGGATATCAGTAAGGGAAAAGTACTGCAGTGCTCTATAATTCTTGTTAACAATTATCATTTCATATAGGTGGTTAAAATACTAACTTTATGTTTCTGGTGCAAGCTGATCACTGAAGGTATTAGGAAGGATTTCCCACTCCATACAGAGAATTGAGCAATTGGTTACATGCAGTGTTTGTGTACAAACAGATACTCCCCCTGTCAGAGGCAAAATATAAAACTTTGGATCATTCATACCAATCAACTCCTATTTTTCTGTGTACATTTTACAGATTGTACAGAATCAGTTTAACATTTGAGTATTAGCACATCTATCCACTTCCCAAAATGAGGACCTAAACACTGAAAATCACAACCTCTGTTGGGTATCTTCAGGACTGCAGTCACACAGTGGTCTGCTGTCATTGCTCCAATCTGTGTTTTCACCGATATTTCAAATATACAAGAATCCTGCTCTCTAGGAGCCTGATCCATTGAAGTCAATTGGAGTCTTTTCATGGTCTCCAATTGGCTTTCGATCAAACTCTAAAGCTGTCAAAGAATAGAATTATTGTATGTTTCAATACCCAGCCTACCCACAAGAATGGGCCAGCTGAGCAATGGAATAAAAAAAAAAAACGTTCATGTGTCCTTATGGAAACTACAGGTTGGTGGAATTTTAGACCTGTCAGCCTTTACAATACTATTTTGCTTACAGTACCATGAACTAATGTTACATTTTTATGTTCACTACTCACACTTTTCTGTTCTCTACTCTCACGTACTTTTTATGAGTGAGGCATTGTTTCTATTTGCTCTAGAAAGCACTCTGATAACTTTGAATAAGGTAGTAGCCGGCACCTGTTCTCATCAGTGATCATAGTGTCATTGTTTATACACACTCAAAGATAAGGAGGGATTGATAAATACCACTACAAATGTTATATATTGCAAGTGGAGAGTGCCAAACATTAACAAGGGAATAGTTTATGGACCTCTTGCTCTTTTTTCAACAGTTCCATGGCTTCCTGAAACTTCCTTTCCTTTGCCTCAGTTTCAGCAATAGTAGCTTTGTTCTGCTCTTCGTATGCCATAGTCACTACAGCCAGGATCAAGTTGATCAGATAAAATGAACCCACAAAGATGACCAGCATAAAAAAGAGCATGTAGATTTTTCCAGAAGCTCTGAGAGTCTGTAAGCATAAAGTACACACTAAAGTAAGGAGTTTGACATGACACTTCTAGTGTAATTAGATTAGTTAATGGTCATAAAGCATATTGAAAATGTAAAGCACTATATGAAAGTAGTAAATATTATTTTAAGGTGTTTTTAAAAACCTTGGTTACATTTCCATATTCCTGAATAAAATGCTTTAAAAAAACCCTTTAAACCCCCACAACCTATTTGGGCTTCCGTTCCCACTTCCTTACCACCCTCAATGAGCCCTAATGACCTTCCTGATGGTGGCCAGTAGACCTCAGTTTGGGTGAACAGAAAGGGAGCTGCATGTCTGAGGGGAAGGCTCTGTTGTGGTACTGGAGCACTGCACAGTGACATCTCAGTCCCCTTCTGCTGCACTACACTCCCTGGGATTAGGGTTAGTTTAAAGGGCTGTGGAAGCATTATGTTGCCCCCTTGCAGGAAGTCTGGCAAACACCGCAGTACAAAGAGGCTATGCTCTTGCCAAACAGCCATTAAATAGGAAGAATTTTAGTCAGATTCAGAGGTGCAAAGCTTTGTATTATGTTACCGCTCCCAGTCCCTTGTGGTCCCCCTTTTTGGGGATATATATGTAGCATGATTTGAATCTTTCCTCCAGGCCAGTAAAATCTTCTGCCCTCTACTTATTGACCCATCATACAACAAGCTATTAAGTGTTTTTCATGATGTTTAATTTCCTTGTAAAAATTCTTTATTGAAAGCAGCAGAAGCTTCGTATAGTGAGTTAGCTGTAATACTCTCATCATATGGATGTGCACAGTTTAGTCACTTATTCTGTGACTTCACCCATCATTTCATTTTAGACTTCTTTTCCTCTTTTTACTTTAAATACTTTATACATTTATCCAACTACATTACTGCTTTATTTAATATTTGAATTAAGTAAATCTGATACCTGTTGATAGAGACGCTCCCAGTAATCTTGTGTCATCAGGCGGAACAAGGAAAGAAAGGCCCAGCCAAACGTATCAAAACTTGTGTAGCCATAATCAGGATTTTTCCCAACTTTTAGACATACATATTTATCTGGACAGGAGCTACAGATGATGAATAAAAAGTGATGAAAACTTAACAGGTCCAAATTTAAAGGCAAATAGCTTCAGTTCCTGTGAAAATTCAGATTACACACTCAGTTATACTACAACTGAAATATAAGGACTCACTTCTTCCATGAGACCTGCAAACACTAACCCATGCTAAGCAAATATCCTCCACATCCCTACAATATTTTGTTGGGAAAGAGGGCCATAAAGTGGAAGGGCAGAGAGAGTAATACAAAAACACACGTACACAAAAATATGTTAAATATTATTTTGTATATAGATAATATTATTTCCCATTCTAAGTTAACTTTTCCTCTGCTTCTTTTAACGCACCTTGTCTTAAACACGGGCCCAGTTCTGTGGAGTTACACATGTGCATAGTCTGATTGAAATCATTGGAAGAATTGGTGCTGGAGTAACTGTTTAGAAGACCTACCTTCTGCCTTTTACACTGTGAACTAAGGTTATCTTTAGACTCTGAACTACAGTCAGAGGCTGACTGAATATGCATTAGACAGAGTGGCATCAGGGTAACACATTATAAAAGCTGTTTCCGAGCCTACGTGCCTTGGGAGATGCCAGGATGACAATCATGATGAGGATGACTAACACTTCAGGTGCTTTTGCAAGGGATGGTGTGAATTTATGGATGCTCAGATCTCATTCTGTATTCTCTCCATCTACCTTGCTCGGTGGAGTGTTTGTGGTTTTGCTAACTGTGTATATGAAACTATTGCAAATTCAAGGTTTTTCTAAGTGTAAGTGTTGCAACTGTGCACGTCGGGGTTCCCCATTTAACAGTAATTCTAACAACACTGGGCCTGATCTTGAGACTAGAACCTACTAAACGTCCGAGTGTTGTCAACTGGGGATTCTGGAGAAACAGAAGAGGAAGAAGGAAGATCAGAAGAGAGCTGAAATCACTGAAGAAGGGAGCGCTGTGGCAGCAGTGACAGCTAAGTTGTCATGACAGAGCAAATGGACTGCAGTCAGATTAGAGGGAAAGACGACTATAGAGAAATAAGCATGATGACCATAGTATAAGGAACCAAGACATATGAGTGTGTATGCCAGAGATGATAAAGTTGGACGTTGTGTATGTATGTTTGTTACTCTATATACAATTTTAATGTTTTAGGTAAGAACTTGCTGTCAGCATTCTACATGTGATTGATCACCGCATGTAGAATGTGACCACTTAAAAGCTATTTCCAACTGTATGGTATTGCAGTATTGGGTACTTTGATATGCATACCTGTGCTAATGGGATTTGCATTTTGTTTCTTGAGATATGCTTTTAAGGTTTATTGTACAGGGAATATTGATATATTAAATTAAGATTTATTTTTTGGAAGAATTACTGCCTGAGTGTCAATCCTTCAATCGGAAGGCTGTATCCGTGTCCTCCCAAGAGTCAACAAAGTTAGTCTACCCTGGGGAGTTCTCGAAGGGTCAGGGAGAAACCCTTAGTAAAACCCTGGCAATTCCTCTAGGGCAAACCACCCCCTTCCACCTACCAAAACAGAGAAACTGACAAGTGGGTTACTGCCTCAGCGTGGAGGTCCTTCCAGATTTACATTTCTTTGCCTGTATTAAATTAATCCTATGGTCAGAGTTCCCACATCTCACTGACACATCAATTCTGCCTGTCCCCCAGCTCCAACATCAGATCAGCCCCACAGCCAGACCCTAGATCAGTGTGCCCCCCCAACCGCACATCTGCTGTACCCCATCAATTCTGCCCCTACATCTGCCCACACCCCCCACAAGTTCTTCCCTTCCCCCTGGCATCCTCACTTCTCCTCCTCCTCCTCTTATGGTGAGTGAAAGGGGAGAGACTCTGCATCCTTCCTGCAGGGTTGAAATTTGTGAGGGGGCTGGAGTTTCTTGCATTATCAAGAAACAAAAACTCTCCATATCTTGTCCCTGACCTTTTAAATCCTGTCTGATGTCCTGGGTACAGGAGAGGAAGTGCAGCTGAGTCTCCCCTGCCTATTTGTCAGTCCTATCCTTCTACACCCTCAGGGTAGGAACAGATTTGGGTTAAATTTTATTTTTTTCTGAAATGAAAACACTGAAGTTAACCCTACTTCCATCTCCACCTCTCATTCTTTTGAAATGTAATTCATTAAATGGAAGTGTATTAAATACATTTCTGAGAAGAAAGTTAAAGTAATTGCAAGAACATCTGCCAGAAGGCCGAGGAAGAATTTAGATCTGAGTATAGAAACCATGGGCTCAAACTCTATCCCCTGTCATTCATTAGACTGTCTTATTATTTGTTATATTTTTATTATCCTTGCTCCCATTTTGTTGTCTTTAGGAACTTGAAATTTGCTCTTCACATTAGTCACTGGTGGGCTGAGTTAAGCCAAAAAGTACTGAAGCAAAGAAAAAAGTTTAGAACCAAGAAAGGTTAACTGCACTTACCCAGCATCTGAGCTGTTGCCACACAATAAGATATCCATGGTGCCATTCTTCTTGAAAAAATTTTCTACAAGAAAAATGAAAGCATAATACATTCAAAATACTTTTTAACATGTACCTCCTAGATTAATATGACATGATAAATATCCAGTGAAATAAATATTGGCAAGGGCACATAGACACAAAAGGTAAAACTGACATTTGATTAATTCAAAAATTTACTTACCTGTACAATAACTGGAGTTCTTTGAGGTGTGTGTGTGCGCGCACGTGCATATATATATATTTCCACTCTTGGCTCACATGCATCTCTTCCATTAGAGATTGGAGTCTTTTGGCCATTTGGTCTGCACATGTGCCCTGAATGTCCTTGTGATCCTGTATCAAGGGTAGTGTATGCACACCAGACAGTTCCTTTGCAACTACAGAATCCACATATAATAGGATTCTGTAGTAGTGGGGAAGGAGGGCAGGTCATATAGTATCTATATGGATAATACATCTTGAAGAACTCCAGTTACTGTACAAGTTAAACATCTTTCTTCTTTGAGAGTTTCTCCCTATATGTATTCTATTTTTGGCAATTCCCAAGCAGTGATCTGATATGAGGAGGTGAGTATTCAGAGTCTACCTAAACAGAGACTTCAGCACAACTCTTCCAAAAGAAGTGAACAACGTGGATGCTTCCGCTATGGAAGGATGCTTGATAAAAGTATGTACTGAATCCCAAGTAGCTGCTGGACAGATCCAAAATGGGGATGCTTTGCAAGGATGCAGAAGAGGCTGCCAGTGCCCAAGCAGAATGGGCTCTACATTAGCATAAACTACCTAAAATATAATAAAGTCTAATTCACCCCAAAACCCATTAAGATAATCTCTGGGCAGGAATTGGTTGGCCTTCATTGTGTCAGGAAATGATATAAACTGCCTTGGGGAAGCTCTGAAGGGTGTTGTCCTTTGCAAATAAAAGGCTAGCGACCTGCTAACATCCATATGTAATCTGGACTCTCCCTGGTTAGAATGTGGTTTTGGAAAGAATACGGATAAATGAATCATTTGATTTAAATGCAATTCTGCATTTACCTTGGGAAGGAATTTGGGATCTGGCCTAAGAGACACCTTATCAGTAGGGAAAACCTGCCATGAGTCCCTGTATCTCCCCAATTCTCCAAGCTGATGTAATTGCTACATGTTGCTTGGGGTTGGAATGGAGGATCCACCAAACTTGCAAGCAACTCATTAAGGTCCTGGGGAGATAGGGGAGGTTTCTTTACTGGTAGAAAAACCGTAGGTCTCAGGAATTTAGACAGAGCAGTGGGAAGGCTCTTTACTGCCTTCCATAGGAGGGTGATATGCAGTGGTGGCTGTCATGTGGACTTTATCAAAACTAATCAAAAGTCCAGAGTTCCTTAGAGAGAGTAAATAGCCCAAGATAGGTATCTTTGTGTTAACAGGGCATAACTGGTACTGTATGTACCCTGTTGTAAATCTTTTCTGCTTAGCAGTGTAGGCTTCTCTGGTAGAATTTTTCCCACTATTTATCAGAATGTTCAGGACATCTGAAAAAAAAAACCTCTCTCTATCTGACACCCATCCATTAGCCATGCAATGAGATGGAGGGAGGAGGAGGTTGGACAACGGATGTTCCCATTGTCTTGGCATATCACATCTAATGTTTGGAGTAAAGGTCTTGGAGAAAGTATCAGCTCCAGGTACCAAAACAACCTCCGCCAAGTGGGAGCTATCTAGATGACACTGGCAGTGCCTTGCTTGATCTTTCTGAGTACCGTGGGAATCAAAGGAACTTTGTACAGTCATGATCTGAGGAGAAAAGCCTTCTTAAATTGTCTGCCAGAGTGTTAGCAGACCTGGAAAGTGAACTGCTGCTAGAGATATCTGGTGTCAAATGCACCAATTCCATAATCAAACCACCTCTTGGCATAAGGCGGGATGATCATGCTTCCCCCCCCCCCGCCTTCTATAAAACATGAGTCATGTTGTTGGTCATAATTTGGGCAGACAATCCTTGAATCACAGGTAACAATTCCAGGCCTTGCAAACCACTGAGTTCCAATACGTTTATATGTAAGAGTCGCCTCAAAAGTCCACTTGCCATGTAATCCAGTTGTACTCCCCATCCCAGAAGTGATGCATCTGTCACAAGATCTTTCCACCAATTCAGTGAGGAAAGAACATCTTGAGGGATCAACTTGGTGCATACACTGATTTTACCCAATCCTGCATGCAGCCTCGGTGTACTCTGGCAATCAGCACAGTGAACCTTCTGGAAACTATGTGTCTGAGTAGACTTACACAAGTCCTTACTATTATCTGTAGATTTGTTTGAAGTTGAGTAATAAGACTAGACATGGTTTCAAATTTGTCTTGGGGCAGACAGGTTCTGGCTGTCATAGAATCTAACACTGATTTCTTATATGAGCAGCAACTACCGTTAAGACCTTGCTGAACATTGCATCCTTGGTTATAAAGAGAGATCAAAGGGTCTCTAATGATACAGTAGTGTATTGTACTGTCCTGTCTGGAAATGTAAGCATTTTCTGTGTACCAGATGAATGGAAATATGGAAGAAGGCTACCTGAAGGTCACAAGCTGCAAACCAGTCTTGTGGCTCTAGAGATGGAATTATGAAGACTAATGTGACAGTTTGCATTTAAAATGGTGTATGAAAACGTTGAGTCCTCTCAAATCCAAAACTGGATTCCATTCCCACCTTGTTCTTTGGTATGAGGTACTAATTGGAGCAGAAACTTTTCTTCTTGCATTCCTGTAGATCCTCTTCTATTGCTCTGAGAGACAGAAGTGTTTCTAGTTCCTTCTGTAATAGTCTCTCATAAGAGGGGTCCCTGAAAAGGCATCAGAAGTGGGTGAGGGGCGAGTGCAGTATGGGACTGTACGGACTAATGTACTGAGACAATCTTCAGCTTCCAGCAGTCTGTTAGAGAGTCCCATAATTTTGGGAAGAAGTGTAGATGGTTCCCAAATGGAGTGGAAGAAGGGTCTAGATCTATCAAAACGGTTGTGGTGCGAATTTCGACCAACCTGTCAAAATGATGTTTGTAGATTCAGGGTAGAATCGAGAGGTGGCTGATGCAGAAATTCTTTTCTTTGGAAACACTTCCTCTTTTTATGGAGTTCTGTTTTTCTCTGGTAAAAGAAAATGCATGTGATGTTCTCTGTTTAGAATAGCTATGAGGTCTCCTTTGTTTTCTTTTGGTTGCAGATGTATACACTATAAGAGAGCAAAGTGTGGCTTGGGGACCTTTCAACATGTGGAGAGTGTCATTGGTTTTAGTGTTGAAAAGTTCTGAACCACAAAGGGAAGATCTTCCACAATTGATTGAACCTCTGTTGGAATGCCCGAACTTTGGAGCCAAAACATCCACCTCATAACCACTGATGCTGCCATAGTTCACGAAGCAGACTTAACAGTTTCCAGAGCTGCCTCTAAGGACATGCTAGCAATCAGCTGTCCTTCCAAAACTAAGGATTTAAATGCCTCCCTATTTTTTTTGGCAGCTTATCAACAAAATCCATACAGTTGTTGTAGCTGAGAAAACCATAATACGCTAATGATTTCTGATACTTTGAAATTCTGAATTTTAAACTGGCAGATGAGTAACATTTTTGACTAATTAAATCTAGCCATTTTGGTTCCTTTTCACAAGGAGTCATTCTCGGTTGACACGGTCAGCTTTTCTCATTATCTGCCACAATCACCCAAGAGACAAGATATTTTTCTCGAACAGATGACACCTGAAATCTTTTGTCAGCTTTCATTGAGGTGAAGGTGATCAACACAAGTGTTTGCCAAATATTTCTGGCATGGTCCAAAGGAGCCTCCTTAATGGGGAGTGCCCCAATCTTTGGCGCTGTGGCATGGAGAATGTCCAGTAATTTCTGTGGGGACTCCTGCATCTCTGCTAATGGAATCTGGGAGGACTCAGCTATCTGCTTCAGCAGTTCTTGGAAGCTCTTGTAGTCATTCAGATGAGATAAAATAAAGGGGATCACTACCGCACTTGAAGACAAGGACAAAATAGTCAGATACTTCTAGATCTTCAGTCTGAGGTTGTTCTTCCTCAGAAAGTTCCTCTGTTGTTCGAAGATCCAGTGGTGTCATCTGAGTCATCATACGATTTTGCCTCTGATTAGGGAAGGAGGATATCTTCCTGGAGGTTAGTGCATGGGAGTTATGCCTTGTACTATAAGGACCCCAATAGTTCCAATATGGCCATGGTGGTACATTATTCATGTAAGGACCAGAGGCCACAGGAAAAGGTACCAGAATATGTGTATCCTCATAAACTTTATGGTGTCTAGGTCTACATGAAGTCCTGGATTCCCTCTCAAATTCATAAAACTCATAAGAAGGGGGATCCTTGAGGAATAAGTAGGGGATCCTTCTCCACTGTGCTGAGACTCACAGGATGAGTATGAACATTTCACCACTAAGGGAGGGGCTGCTGAAAGTGGAATGATAGGTTCTAATGTAAGTCTAGCAGTGAGTTCTACAGAGGAGCTCAGTACTGAGAAAACATTGGGCATCCATACTGAGAACTCAATATTTAGCCAAACAGAAAGTAAAGGAAATTCCAGCTCCCCTAACAGTTGAATGTACTTCAGTACCATATACTTTCCTGTACCAAGATGCACTCAACCAATTACCACCATTTATCTGCAGCTAATCTGCATGCAACAATTCTATTGATTGTAATGACTCAGTCATATGAGGGAGACTGGACACACATCAACAGTTCTCACTGGTAGATTACATGGCTTAACTGTCACTGCTCCTTAAAGATTCTGTTTGGATGTTGGCATGGGCATTCATGCTTGAAAGGCACTGCTACTTTGGCTTCACTGCACATTGAGGTAGCATTGCTGGGGAACTGAGGCAGGAACACAGGGGAAGCCCTTAAAGTGCAGAGACATTGAGACTCGGAGACAGGACTATTTCTGACCCCCTTCATACAGTACCAGTCTCACTAATATAGCCCTCTTGTCAATTGCAAGTTAAGGGACAGATTCACCAGTACAGAATCATAGAAATATAGGGCTGGAAGGGACTTCAAGAGGTCATCAAGTCCACTTCCCCATGCTGAGGCAGGATAAAGTATATCCAGACCATCCCTGACATGTGTTTGTCTAACCCAGTGGTCTCCAAACTTTTCAGGGTCACGCCCCCTCTTGCCCATCCACGCCACCTCCCGGGAGCTGGGGCTAGCAGCAGGGCCGCAGCTCTGAGTGTGGGGGGGAGGGAACATGGACAGGGTAAGGGGGCTGAGGATGGAGCTGGGAGTGGGTCTGGGGCCACGGCCAGGAATAGAGCCAAGGCTGGGGGCCAAGGCTGGGGGGAGGGGCCAGGGATGTTAGTGGAGCCCCAGCTGGGGGCCAAGGCTGGGGGCGGGGCATGGCTAGGGGTGGGGCAGGACTGGTTGGTGCTCCTTCCCCACCCCCCTGTGGGGGCTGGTCTGGGACCCATTGTACCCCCCAAACACTCCTCTGCACCCTGCTAGGGGGGCATGCCCCAAACTTTGGGAACCTCTGATCTAACCTGTTCTTATAAATTTCCAAGGATGGGGAATCCACAACCTTCTCAAGAAACCTATTCCACTTCTTAACTATCCTTATACTTAGAAAGCTTTTTGTAATATCTAACCTGAATTTCTATTGTTGAAAACTAATCCAATTAATTCTTGTCCTACGCTCAGTGGACATTGAGAACAATTGATCACCATCCTCACTGTATAATCATTTACATATTTGAAGACTGTTAGGACCCCCCAACCCCCCACCCCAGCCTTCTCTTTTCTAGACAAAATATAAGAACATAAGAATGGCCCTACTGGGTCAGACCAAAGGTACATCTAGCAAAATATCTTGTCTGCCGACAGTGGCCAGTGCCAGAGGCCCCAGAGGGAATGAACAGAACAGGTAATCATCAAGTGATCCACCCCTGTCGTTCATTCCCAGCTTCTGGCAAACATAGGCTAGGGACACCATCTCTGCCCATCCTGTTAATAGCCATTGATGCCCAATTCTTTCAATCTTTCCTTATAGATCATGTTTTCTAAACCTATCATCATCTTTATTGCTCTCCTCTGGACCCTATCCAGTTTGTTTACATCTTTCTTAAAGTGTGGTATACAAAACTGGACACAGTACTCCAACTGAGGCCTCATCAGTGCCAAGAAGAGCGGGACAATTACCTCCCATGTTTTACATACAATATACTTGTTAATACATCCCAGAATGACATTTGACTTTTTTAGAACAGCATCACACTGTTGGCTTATATTCAATTTGTGATCTAATGTAACCCCCCAGCTACTTTTCTGCAGTACTACTGCTTAGCCAGTTATTTCCCATTTTGTATTTGTTCATTGTTTAATTCCTAACTGTCATACTTTTCACTTAACTTTATTGATTTTCATCTTACTGATTTCATACCAATTCTCCAATTTACTATGATCATTTTGAATTCTAATTCTTTCATCTAAAGTGCTAGCAACCCCTCCGAGGAGTTGCTAGCACTTTATAAGCATAGTCTCCACTTCAATATGCAAGTTGTTAATGAAAATATTTAATAGTACTGGACCTAGAACAGATTTTGGCTGCTTTGCACTGCTCTAGCCTCCAAAATTGTGTTGTGTTGCCCCAAAATTACAATTTATTTTTAAAATAAAATTTAAAAAAATTTAAAAATTTAAAAAAAATTTAAAAAAAATTTAAAATTTAAAATTTATTTTTAAAATAAAATTACAATTTATTTTTAAGATAACATGAAATGACCAAGTTGAACATACAGTAGGAGGGAAGCAGTGGAGGGAGAACAAGGAGCTGAAAAAGTAGGACAGTAGCTCAGGAAGTCTCTGATTAACTCCCACTCCTCGGAAAGGGAACTGAACTGCTGTGGGATCTAGTGCAGGGTTTCAGGCAGTTCCACCCCTATCCAGAGCAGTGTGTACAGTGTCAGACCCAACTCAGCACTGGCTACCAAAGGCCAGCCAAGACCCCCCACAGAACTCCAGACTAAAGAGCCAGGAGATGACCTTGCCCCATCCAGAGGTGAAGACACTGTAAGAGGATCCTTTTTCGTTTGTTTATGCTGGCCAATGTTCACAGCACTGGTCTCTGGATTCAACCTTAGCATGTCATCTGGCTGGGAAGATGCCAGGGAGGGAGCTGTGGTTTGAGAAGAGTAGTGAGTGCTGGGAGGTGGGAAATTTGTTGATGTGTTAGTACTTATTAGTTAACCCTAAGGCTTTCCTTTCCCAGATGCCATTTTCCTGCTCTGAATAAAATCGTCCTTTGTTATATTGTTATTTCTGGGTGCGTCATTTCTTTGCTGTGCTTTGTATAGATGTGCTTTATTCTGTCATTATGTAGTGGGTTTTATACTCCTTGCCCATTAGCAGCATTAGTCATTTTTCAAAAAGACAGCACCCCTTGTGCCCTGGGCACAGTGAAGAGTCACCTTTGGTGGAGGCACCAGACATCACATTACAGAGCCCAGGACCAGCCCATGCAAGGAGAAGGGAGAAGTCACTCTAAGTAGTAAGCATCCCCGGGGAGGCTTGAGCCACACCTCAGGGAAGGGGCCACATTATGAACCACAAACGTGTATCCTACAATGAGATATAAATGATGTGCAACACAGCAAAGTTAATGTTTGTAAAGGAACATTTAAAAATTAAAAGAAAAAAATGAGGGCTAGGTTGCTGGTTTCTGTTTCATGTTATTCCTCTTATGTATTTTGAAATTCCTCTTTGTAGCCAAAGCTTTTACACATCTATTGCATGGAAAAAGATCTCTCTCCTGTGTGAATTCACTAGTATTTTTAGAGATTGCCTTCTGAGTGAGGCTCTTCCTATATTCCATGCTTGTAAATGACTTGGTTCCTGTGTGGATTTTTCCAGTGGGTTTTGAGAATTCCCTTACCATTAAAGTTTTCCCTACATCTGGTACATATAAATAATTTCTCTCCTAACTGGATTCTTGGTGAGTTTTGAGAGATCCAATCTCAGTAAATCTTTCACATTCAGTGCATGCAAAATGCATCCCTTCTGGGTGGATTCTTTTGTGTATTTTAACCTCTCCTTTACAAGTACAGTTTTCTCCACACACAGTGCTTATTGACAGTTCCTCCTGTGTCTAAATTTCCTGGTGTATCTGGAGATTTCACTCAGTGGTAAAACTTTCCCCAGATTCAGCACATGCAAATGGTTTTTCTCATGTTGTTCTCTTATGTATTTTGAGATCTTTTTTCCTCATAAAGCTCTTTCTTCCCTCGATGCACCTAAATTTTTTCTTTCCTCTGAAGATGCTTTGTTGTGTTTTCAGATGTCTGTTCTACACATCCATATTTTCAGCACTAATTGTAGTCAAGAAATACATATGGAATAGAAAGATATACAACTTATTTATAAGGAAAACACACATTTTAGCTGAATATTTAGTTCAGCTAAAACTGTTCACGGTCCACAACAGAACACACAAATCTGCAGACTTCTTAAATGTACAGCAAACTGTATGTACTGCTTAGTACACTGTACAAGGCCAAATGTCTGTAAATTACGTCAGAGAATGAGCTAATGTGCATTTCAGTTACTATGGTATCATACTGGGAAACACAGATGACTATTATTGGAAACTTTGTAAACACTGTTTCCAATAATGGGTTGATGGGGGGAAAAAAGAAAGGAATTGTAGCAGCAATAGCAGAAATCATCCCTGGACCTTTGCAAATCATTCTGGCATTTTAAAGACTAACATTGTGCTGTGGTAGTAGTTCATCTGTATTTTCAATATATTTGCAGTGCAGGAGTCTATACACACACACACATATATATATATATATATAAATAAAATCTATCATCTTAAAAGGAAACAAGAGGACAACATACCTGAATCATTAATAAACTCATCAAAGGAGCCCCATTTTTTGTCATCCAAATAAATAGTTCCATTGGTGGAGTTAAAATCCCTGACACACTTATGTCTCAAATTGCCTTTAAAGAGCTGGAGGCCTATGAGGGCAAAGACACTCAAGCAGAAAACAGTCAGGATCATCACATCAGCAAGTTTCTTAATAGACTGGATAAGTGTACCTACAATGACCTTCAGTCCTAGAGAGAGAAAATTCAGCAGTATAAGGACTAAAAGACTGAAACACATGTATCGTGCTTTTTGAGAGTCAAAACAACATACAGTATCCACAAGTTCATAGTCACTTGGCCAGTGTTGCATGTATCTTTTCAATACAAACATAGTCCAGATGAAACAAAAGTAATCAAAGTAAGAAAAGAAGTTTTTCCTCTAGTCTAAGCAATTGTCCCTAGAACTTTTGCACCGAGTATGGAGTGTGTGGAGGGGAAAAGGCTCCTTTTGTCCTTCCTGCATGAATTGTACCCTCATCCATGCAAGGACCAGGGAGAATCTGACTTTCATAATCTCGAAAAGGGAATAAATATCCTGCTAATTAAATTTGCAATGATGCTACCTTGGGAGGACTTGTAAACACTAGAGACATACAGAAAAATAATACAAGGGGACCAGAAAGAGACCAATGGACAAGATCCATCAACCATATTCAATTTCATTACAGCTGTTAACCAGCAAACACCTAATTGATCTGCCTGATTAAGGAATGAGTAAAAACTGAATAGGATTTGACCTAATAATAATAAATATTAATTATAAAGTCTGAGTCATTAAGGACATTGCACAGTCAAAACAATGATCAACAAGAACAATTAGAACAGCCTTCTGTATAACAGATATTATAAAAATCAAGCAAAATGCTTAAAGACATGAACAATCAAAATAAATAAAATGGCAGATTGTTTCCAGTGCTTAAATTATTCTGACTGGGCCAACAATCCTGAGATACCACATCCACAAATTCAGTTGTTTCTGTAACACAAAGTCACTCAGACAAAAAAAAAAAAAAGACAAAAGACCTACAAAACCAATGAAATGGTTGGAGGAGAGAATCACTTGTAGTTGACAGAAAATATTCAAAAATCTGGGCTTCTTACCTGGGAGTATTGAAATAGTTTTTAAAGCTCTCAGAACCCTGAACGTACGAAGTACCGAAACATTGCCTAGATCACTAAACTCCCCTGCATATCTATAAAATCAAGACATGACAAAATATGCTATTCAATTGAATGAACAGTGGAAATATTTTATACAGCTTTTCTTAATTTCTAACCCTTCTGAGCATATAATATCTTGAGCATTAACAAACCCAATGTCAAGGGCTCATCCTGAGTATTATGTATCAAGGATCCATTTCTTGATTACTTCAAATAGCACATACTTATAAATTAATGCTTGATTATGAATGCTTCCAACATCCCACAATACCATGAGCTTCTAAATTTAGCCAAAAACAGCAACACATTAATTATTACAAATATTTATTAAAAATATTTTGGCCAGAGGAAGGAGAAAATAATTACTTTTGATCAAATTCCCAAGTAATACTTCAAAGTTTGCCTCCTCCCTAGTTTACAATAAATCTATCCATTCCTCCTACATCACGGTTCCTCCCTGGAAAAAAAATCCATCAGTTCTCCTCACTATAAGAAAATGAATCAATTCCACCCTGTAATAGTCTCCTCTATTCCCAGAGTACAGATCAAACAGTCCAATCCACAAAACAATCTGACACCTCCACTTCTCTCTCTCTCACACACACACACACGCGCACACACAGTCCCTAGTACCTCTCAGTTACTGCCTTTGGCTCTTCTTTCTCAGCCCTACCTGTTGCTACCTCTGTTTATCACCTCTCTCTCTGTCTGACACACACACACACACACACACACACACACGAGCGTGTTCACCTACCCACCCACACACCTGTTGTTCTTTCAACCAAGTGGGAGGTAGAGTTGGAGACTTTAGAATGAGTCACTTCTTCACTGGCAGAGACTGCTAGAACAGTATAAAGAGGAAGCTCTCTCTAGCGAAGCTCTGTGACTGTTACAGGCTGGAGGAACCGACAGGACATGCAAAAGGCTGCTGTAAGGACAAGCCCTGAATGGCAGCGTAGACAGTAAGAGCCTGAAGAGAACAGTCAGAATCACTGGAGAAGGGAGACAGTGGGGAGCTAATCAATCAGCAGGGTCCAGGAGGAGAGTTGGTATCCACCTCTGGACCAGAGAGGTTTACAGTTTGAGCCTGGGAAGGAAGCAGTAAGCTAAAGAGTGTGCTGACAGAGACATCCTGAAGAGGAAGTATCTAAGACATTAGCTCTCCATGGAGAAATAGCAGAAGAAGAGACTGAACTCTAGAGTGGATGTGGGGTGGAGCAGCAGAGTCTGGAATGCAAAAGGGGCTGATGACAAATTACTGATGAGAGACGGTGAGAAGGATCATCCCCTGATGAGGAGGAAAACTGAAGCCTAGAATTCTTTATTTTAATTTAATGGTGATTAATGAATAAAGTCCTTCCTTCAACAACGGGTTATTGAAGGTGAAGTCTGACTCAGGACTGAGTTACATAGCCAAAAGGGGAAACTGTGGCATGATCCACGGCCTTGGCTGGTGACCCTTCCCTTAGAATGGTTGTCAATAGTGTCCTGGGAATTAGTAAAAGGGACCTATGGATTTAATGGAACTAAAAAAGTCCTGTGGCTGTCTCTGTGTGTGGTAGGAAGTTCCTCCTCTCATCTCTGATGACTGGGCTGCAGTCAGTGTGTTGTCACTGGGAGCACAGTGAATGAGAAGCTGTCTGTGCAGACAGCTCAGAGGAACTCTGCAGGGAGTAGCTCTTGCCACTGTTGGTATGGAGTACACTTCATACTATCTACAGTGAAATAACTGGAAACACTCTGGATGATAGTATTGTCTGTTCATTGCCTTATTGTGATAAAAGGAAACGAAGATATAAGGGACTGAAAGGCCCAGTTTCTTTGGAACTCTCATCACTCAGGCAAGTTGGGAGTAATCAAACCATGGAGTAATAAGTTCTGCCTCCCCCCCCCTTGTTACTTATACTTTAAAAGAAAGAGACAGAAAAATTTGACATCCCAAATTTGACATCCCATAGGTCTTGAACTCCTGTGGATTGCAGACCTTCTTGACAAGCTTGTGTAAAAGGAGGAGCCTGTAATACAGTGGCTTAATTAATTTGGTTTTATTGCTTTCTAATTATAGAAAGTTCAAGCTCACACTGTTTTTGGTGATGCCAATCCCAGATTTAATCCACTGACTACCATGATGTCTGCATATATGTGGCACACAGATACTTCATGACAGTATAGATATTACATCTCACTTCCTGTCAGGTCAGACCCTTTTCCTCTTTCACAGAAAAGGGGCTGCTGATGGCTACTTGATGGCATTGAATGTATCATATATGTTGCTATCTTTACCCTCTGTACAATCCCCTTAGCCTCTTTTTGTGGGACTGGCATGCTGTTGATATCCAGTATACGATACAACAAAGAGAATACAAGAGCACTAGATACAGTTATCACTCCTTACAATGTTGTTGTGTCTTAAGGGGACAGTACAAAACCTTAGTGAAAAGTTCTAGAGAAAATAAACACAAGCAAAAATAATTTTTACACTTCATGATAGCTCTTTAAAATATATATGTTTACTTACGCCATAACAATGACACTGAAATCCAACCAATTCCACGGATCTCGAAGGAAGGTGAATTCATTCAGACACAATCCTCTTGCCAATATTTTTATCAATACTTCAAAAGTGTAAATGGCTGTGAAAGTGTACCTGGGGAGTGAAGTGCCCAAGAAATGTGAGAACATTAGCAATTAATGGAGGAGGGTATGTGGCACATGCAGTTTACTCACTTTGAGCTCTCTCTTTGCCCAAGAACCTGACCTAGTGCCTCCAAATGAAGTTAATGGAAAGGCTCCCATTGATTTCAATGGGTATTGGATCAGGACTTAACTCCTACAGGCAACTTAAGATATTAGCTGCCAGCAGTCTGCATGTGGCTATCAACATCTGTGTCTGCAGTATAGTTGCTTACATGTGACAATTTTTTCTTTGCTAAAATTTTAAAGTGACTCAGGTTGGGCATCCCTAATTTGAGCCACCCCAAATCACTGTCCACTTTTAAATTTTTTGACAATAATCCATATCTTCACTGGTTCAAAATGTCAAAGTGGCTGCTCAGTGCATTGTATGTTGTTCACTTTGTGTATCTGGTAGCACTTTCTTTAAGGAATGTTGAAAAAAAGCTCACAGAAATACAGCTTTACAGGACTTTAATTTTAAAGGCAGCATTTTCTTTAAAATGGAAACTAGCAGTAAAAGCTCTGCTGGCTTTTCTGAGTGCACTTATCATTTCAGCAAGTTTGAGATCTCCTTAGAGAATTTTAAAGGCATTTGGTATTCAGGAAATATGTTCAGAAATTATTTGACTGCAATGTAGCCCTTTTTACTGAGGGTGGGGATGGGAAAGGTGTTTGAATTACCATAGCATCTATTACTTTGTCTAAATTCTGACCCCCCCCCCCCTTGCAGAGAAACTTATTGATGTACACTGGTTTTCAAATGGGGATATATATTACAATCATACAGTTTTATTCAGATATTATAGTTAGCAAAGTGGATGATCTGGTAGACTGAAGTTATTAATTTAGGTGCTGATCCTGCATCATGCTGCACAAGGGCAGAACCCTGCACCCACAGGGAGATGCACTGATGTTAATGAGATTCATTCAGGCACACAGATCCAACCCCATAGAGCCAGGGCTGCCCAAAGAGGGGCAAAGGGGGTAGTTTGACACAGGCCCTCTGTTTGAGAGAGTACCCAAACTGACTGGTGCTGCAAACTTGAGTGAGTGGCATTCTGACTCTGCATGCCAGGTTGCAATGCCCAGAGGGAGCGGAGACACTGCTGCAGGGTGAGTGCAGGGCAGGCTCACGCTCCAACCCCCCGTTTCCCACAGCCTCACCTTAGGGGTATTTGTTTGGAAGGATGCGGGGGCTCAGTTTCAGATTTTATCCCAGGCCCCTGAAAACATGCATTCCTGCACAGAGCTCATTGGAGTACTCAGTATTGCCAACACAGCGTGTTTGAAAATCATGAGTCAGGTCCCAACAAGTCATGCGAGTGTCTTAAAACAAATGTTTAAAGTAATAGGTTTTTTGTGGTTTTTTTGCTGTGGATGTTGGGGTTGTTAGGGTTCATGTTTTCAAACTTTGACACTGGGAAGGATAGAAGTTTACACTTTCTTTTTTTAAATGAAGTTTGAGATTCTCAGGTTTTCACATGACATCAGGAGTTGAAGCTTTAAGAAAAAACATTAAATATTTTGATATTTGTGATAAAATTGCGAGATCTGGCCAATGCTGAAGAAAAGGCCCCTTATTAACAAAGTTCCACAGGCAAGAAGCATCTGACAGACCATTTTATTAAAGCAAATTGTGTACAAATCAACATTACAGAAATGAATTCAGTAAGGATTTCAAGACCTTATCCTTTCTCTTAGTCAACAATGACATTGATTGGAGACTTGCCTCAGTAAAAAAATGTGTAAAAATTAAGGGAGGACTTTAGGATTTAGAACTAAATGTGGACAAAAGATAATGAAAAGAACTTAGCACTTTTTTGGCACTAAATGGCTGATTCTGCTTTCATTCACCCCACTGAAAATCCAAAGCGACTCCAAAGACTTACTCTGGATTTATAATACAGCAAATGAAAGCAGAAGATGGCCCTATATTCACAAAGCAGTAATCCTAAAGTTCTAACACAAGCAAAATTCCTAATGACTCCAAAATGTTATCTTGTGTGAGAACTACAAGATTAGGCCAATTAAATAATTAATTAGAACTAGAGAATTAGGAAAAATAAATTCCTACAGAAATACTTACTCGACATATTTGTTCCATGGAGGAGGTGTGGATGACTTAGACTTCCTAGGAGTTTCAAATATAGCCATGAAGATACAATTGATTAAAATAGTGCACATAATAAAAATAGTGAACAATGTAAGTAACAGGAGTTAAGGTAAAGAACATTACAGTGTAATCGAAACACTCCACTAATACAAAAAATGTTTAAGCCATTGTAGATTTAACATCTGGTTTCAAAATTTAGGACATTATTAACAATTCTATTTGGATGTTATTCATATTGACGTCAGACCAAGCAACTAAATTGGGACTCCATTGCAATAGGCATTATATGTAAAACTTAATAAGAGACAGTCCCTACCCCAAAAGAACTCAGTCTAAATAAATAAGAACAATGAAGAGTGGGACAAGAGATCTGTTTTTATCCTCCTCTTACATATAGGAAGACAAAGGCCCAGATCCACAATGGTATTAAGGCTTCAGTGGAAATTAGGAGCCTAAACAGCTTTGCGTCTCTGGGTCTAAGTGACTTGTCCAGGGTGACAAAGATAGTTGATAGGTGGGAACTGAACCCAGATGTCAATGTCCCACTTCAACGCTTGAGCCACAAAATCATTGTTCCTCACCCAAGAATAGTTTGTTCAAGAAGATATGTGGGAAATGTCACTGCTTGGCACTACCAGGAACAAAATGCAGAGGACTGCTTCTGATAACACTGACACTGATTTTAACACTAGAGTAACTATGGGCTTGACCATGATGATGGTGCAAAGGGTTTGCACTACCGCACACATGGGATCTGCAACAGCGCTGAGCACAACTCAGTGACCCTGTTGGTATGGATCCCCACTTGGAACTGAGAGAGTTAGGCACATAGAGTTACCACATAGCAGATGTGATCCACATACACCCAACTATGGAGGAGCGTGCAGGGGGCAGATGGGGCATGGTGCTATGCACCATGCACATATGCACTTCATAGAATCATAGAATATTAGGGTTGGTAGAGACCTAAGGAGGTCATCTAGTCCAACCTCCTGCTCAAAGCAGGACCAACACCAACTAAATCATCCCAGCCAGGACTTTGTCATACTGAGCCTTAAAAACCTCTAAGGATGGAGATTCCACCACCTCCCTAAATAACCCATTCCAGTGCTTCACCACCCTCCTAGTGAAATAGTGTTTCCTAATATCCAACCTAGACCTCCCCCACTGTAACTTGAGACCACTGCTTCTTGTTCTGTCATCTGCCACCACTGAGAACAGCCTAGCTCCATCCTCTTTGGAAGGCTATCAAATCCCCCCTTACTCTTCTCTTCTGCAGATTAAATAACCCCAGTTCCCTCAGCCTCTCCTCGTAAGTCATGTGCCCCAGCCCCCTAATCATTTTCGATGCCCTCCGCTGGACTCTCCCCCATTTGTCCACATCCCTTCTGTAGTGGGGGGACCAAAACTGGACACAATACTCCTGGTGTGGCCTCACCAGCGCTGAATAGAGGGGAATAATCACTTCCCTTGATCTGCTGGCAACGCTCCTACTAATACAGCCCAATATGCTGTTGGCCTTCTTGGCAACAAGGGCACACTGCTGACTCATATCCAGGAAGCAGTAGGGGTGTATAAAAGATTCCCTCCCTCCCCTACCTCCAATATTCTGCTACGCCTACTAGCTGCACTTGTAGGAGTCATCCTCACAGACAGGGACCTCAAGAGACCCATCAGCTGCAGCAGGGACCTGAACACAGGCAGACCTGCTGGAGAAGGGGATGTCTGAACTAGGCTGGCCAGCCCATGTGACCCCCAACTCAGCATGCTAGAGAGGTGATCCTCAACAGAATCACCCCCTCTGCACTGTTGTAGAGCCATGTGCACCACCTCTTCACTGAGGCCTGTTTACTGCAGCAAGAGTGAGCTTAAGATCACACACAGCTCTGCAAGATATACAGGACACCCTTGCAGGGCTCTGCGTGACTGGTAGTACTTAGATCTCCACAGTGGCTGGATCAGGCCCTTGGGTCTGATTCACCACTGTGATACTCCAGTTTTACTTCAGCATAACTTTGCCGTGTAAAACTGGTGAAACACCACAGTGAACCAAGCCCATTGACTTTAATGGCATTAATCACAGGTATAAGTGAGATCAGAATTAGGCCCTCTATTACTTGGTTTCCATCCTTCCTCCCTGTAGGTCAATCCCTGTACACTTCCTGTTTCATATACTAGTAACAGTCGTTTCTAAAATAATTCACAATTATCTGAAACAGGTGCACTATTGCTTTTAGAAACAGGCTAGATCCAGGGTATGTTCTAAATATGACACACTCAGTATTACACCCATATTATCTCATACCCATTATAAAAAAACTAGAATAAGTGAAACCACCTGAAAGGATATGAATGTACCAAAATTTTAATCACTGCTCTTCTGATCGGATGAAAAGGGCTAAGTATACACAAGGCACGTGTGGCAGTAAATCGGAAGATTGTTTTCCTTTTGTTCAGTACCATAAATGTCTTTAAGAAAAAAACAGAGATAATCTTAATTAATGAAACTTCTCCAGAAAGTGAACTGTGGACATTGAAGGGTTGTATTGCTGGCAGAACTGCAAATAATTTGGGGGAAAGGTTGATGCTTGACTTGCTTTTTGTTTGTCTATATTGAAAGATTCCTTGTAATTCTTGTTTGTTACCTTTTTTGATTCATTATATATTTGAACCACACATTTTTAAAGTTTCAGTAAAGAATACTGTGTGCTCTGGAGAACACTATTCATGTCCCTTTTTAAAGGTAAATTTAGGCAATTAATTACTGAACTGGAATTTCTCACTATGAAACTTCTTCCTTTCGCCCTGATCCCACAAAGTGTGCATAGAAGTCATTTTACTCATGTCAGCATTCTCATTAAAGTAAATGGGATTATTCATGCGAGTCAAGTTTATATATATATATAAAATTTGAGAGCATTTTGGAGGATCAGGGCCTTTATTTGATGAACTACTGACTCAGCATTCACTAATATTGACCAGAGCTGGTCAGGAATTTTTCAACAAAACAATTTTTCATTGAAAAATGTGGATTTGTCAAACCTGAAACTTTTCTCATGCAAAGAGTTGTTCAACAAAACTTTAATTAGGAAAGTGTCTCAGGTCCAGGGTGGAATTTCCCCCTCCTCCTCTCTAGCTTTGAGTAGAATGGCCTAACAATGCATCTACAGTCAGCCTGTCTCCCTTGCTCACTCACTCCTGATGGAGCTGTTCCACTTTGTAGAAGTTATTAAATAGTATTTGGGCTAAAGGTAGACTGACTTTATTGCCCAGTGGTCATGGCACCCATCTGGAATGCATGAGACATGGACACAAGTTTCGGTGCCAATGATATTTAATTATTTAAACAAAGAGAATTAGAGCAAGCCATCCTAGTATAGCCAATAGTCTGGGGGTTAGGGAACGCACCTGAGCCAATAGCCTGGAGTCTGAGAGAGCTGGGTTCATGTTTTAAAAGCTAAAATATATTCTAGAAATCATTTTGTACTTGGAAGAACTGGTGGTTTTGGAAAAAAAAATGTATACTTAGGGGCAGTATTTCCTTATTAAAATTTGTAACATAGGAAAACAGACTGTATTAAGTGGTTCTGATTATTAACAGCCTACAGAGAGAGAAGCTGCATGTAATGGAGTGGCTTTGATTCAGCCCACATATAGGTCTAATAAGCTTGAAGATACTTTAGATAAAATCCAATAACTCCGTTTTCACTCATCATGCAGCAACAGATTTTTATATTCTCTGTCCTATGTTACATTCAGTGTGGGTGACATTCATCCTTGTGTAGAGGGCTAACATATACCTCCTAAATCCCACTTAAACGCTATTTGGAGGGCTTAAGCAGGATGTAAATCAGGGGTGGCCACATCCGGCCCATCAGACCTTTTAATCCGGCCCTCGGTTCCAGCCAGGGAGTGGGGTCGGGAGTTTGCCCCGCTCCACATCGCTCCCAGCCTGACTCCCCTCTGGCTCCTACGTAGTATGCGGAGGCGCGGCCAGGCAGCTCTGCGCACTGCCCCATCCACAAGCACTGCCCCCCACAGCTCCCATTGGCCAGGAATGGCACCTGCGGACAGGGCAGTGTGCAGAGCCACCTGGCTGTGCCTCCGCGTAGAAGCCGGAGGGGGGACATGCTTCCAGGAGCTGCTTGAGGTAAGTGCCTGCCCCCAATCCCCGACCCAACCCTGATCCCCCTCCCACCCTCTGAACCCCTTGGTCCCAGCCCAGAGCACCCTCCTGCACCCCAAACCACTCATCCCCGGCCCCACCCCAGAACCCACACCACTAGCTGGAGCCCTTACACACATCCCTGTACGCCAAACCCCTGCCCCAGCCCTGATCCCCCCTCCCGCCCTCTGAACCCCTCGGTTCCAGCCTGGAACACCCTCCTGCACCCCAAACCCCTCATCCCCCTGCCCCCACCCCCAGCCAGAGCCCTCATGCCCCCCCCGCACCCCAACACTCCATCCCAGCCCGGAGCCCCCTCCCGCACCCTGAAATCCTCTTTTCTGGCTCCATCCCAGAGCCCGCATTCCCAGCCGGAACCCTCATCCCCTCATGCACCCCTGCCCCCAATTTTGTGAGCATTCATGGCCCGCCATACAATTTCCATACCCCGATATGGCCCTCGGGCTAAAAAGTTTGCCCACGCCTGATGTAAATGGTGCACATGCCTCATGCTGATGAATTTCACTCTCTATGATTAGTAGAGTTTAAAACTAAGGTTTTATTACATGATCACTTAGTGATCAAAGTATGATGTCTTTTTTTATTATAACTTGATTGAATACAACTGTCTTAATATAATCATTCAAAGAAAGCACTGCCAAATTTATCTCTCTGACTCCTAAACCAGAAAAGGCTCCCTACTGACAAATGATCAAGGAGGGATGAAATCAGATCCCTCGGCATAAGCTGTCTCTAACCTTGTGATCATTGTAATAAGGGTCAAGATCCTCCAGTGGTTTCCCAACAAGCTCCTGAGGAGGATTGCCATAGAGAGTAGGCAGCTTTTGGAAAACCTGCAGGTCAAGTTGGGGACGAGGTTTCTCTTTAGGTTGGTGGTCTTCGAAATTCTTGTAGGCAGCAATTCGCTTCTCAATAGCAGCCAAAGATTCACGCGTGAACTGGCGGAAGTGGTTAGAACACGGTAGTGAAAAGTCAGCCATCTTTTCATCCTTTTCCTCCTGCAGTAGATTTTACTCCTAGTAGTGGAAATAACTAAAAAGAAGTATCAAGATAAGTGACTACCAAGAAAGTAAGCTGTCAAAGACAAACCATCTCATTTAGCTTTCCAATTGTTTTATGAGTGTTCCCCGTTTTGTAGCAGTCAGCCTTAGAGAAAAATTGGGGGGAAATTGCACTATATTCCTAATTGATAAGTTACAGGGTTTTATTTTTAGATTACATGTAACTGGCAGGATTTAGGTATATATTATAGATGAAATGGAGTTGTGGGTGATCAGACTAATTTTCCAGAGATCTAGGAATGATCAACCACATCTATGAGCTCCTCCTAACAGATTTTTCTTCCTTTAAACTCTCAACATACCCTAGAGGCCTTGCATCTCAGCCACAGTCCATCCAGCCAAGGAGGACTAAACATTATTTTTCTTGAAATCTGTCAGTTACGTTCTCTAGAATCTTTACTGATAAGTGCTGCAAAGAGCTCCCTGCTAGGATTAAAGGCATAGCCTCCACGGTACTTGTAACTCTTACAACCTTGAGAAGTAACAGAAAGGGAAAAGAAAGGAAGTCTTATACATCTAACTTAAAAGTACCTGGATACTTCTAAAATGTAAAATACATTACATCTAGAATTATCCAGTGATCTTAACATGGAAACAAAGTAACCAAATTGAACAGCATTATTTACTGTTCACACTTACTCATTAGTAGACCTATACATTTTGTGCAGTGTACTTAACATGCTAAGCACATGCCACATCAATAGCTGAAGTACATATTACAAAACAATTGAGGAAAACACTCTGTTCAAGAACACCCCCAACTCCACAAAAATAGATACCCTCTCCACTGTGCTCAGACCCACAAAGAAACCCTGGATGAATATTAGGCTTTGCAAGATGCCCTGAAGAGATGCAGCATAACAGTACACAGGAAATGAATAATTTTCTTCCAAGTGCTATAGCTATGAAGGTTACCAATAATAATAACATCTACCAACAGTTAAGAAAGCATTTGAAACAATGCAGCATCTCCGATATCATTGTGTGGTAACTAGAGCAAGACCAATTATCCAAAAATAACCAAAAAACCCCAAAATGCCCCCTCCCAGATTAAATAACTTATCTTTTTTTTACAAAAGTCAAAGTTCCTATGTATGAAAATCCATTTTAATCATTGCAAATACTAGAAAGCTAATAAATAGGTTTATTTTCCAGCAGCAATGACCAGATAGGAATATGATGTTACAAACTAAAGAGCACACTCTATTACAATTACAATAACATTTTCAGTGTTGTCGAACAATGATTGCATTTTTTCATGCCATTTTCTAGTTATTACCCACCACCACCACAAGTCAGACTCTCCAACGAAGGGACAGCCAAGCAGTCCCACGTTTATGGTATGGAGAACTGAGTCACAGCTTGCTGGGTCCCACTACCTCACACTGAACTTTGTGACAAATGCTATATGGAAATTTTTCACAAGTACTTATCCTGGAGTTGATTACAACCTGTAGGGTGATATTGGTGTTCTGATACAGAATCATAAAGCTGCTGGACAATGGTGTGAAGAACTGCTACTGCCAGATAACCCTCGGTTTTAGCCTTGGTCTACACTGTACAGAATGTCTCCAAAAACCACACATTTAAATCACATGGCTTTCTTTTATTTACAACAAACTACTTTGTAAATTATTCTATTGTTTGTTTGTTTCTTTAAAGCCATTGTTTCCTTTTCCCATATAGCCTCTTGACGGTACCTGTGTTTGAGAGATGAAAATGCACAAGACCCACTCTGTGTATCCTGACAGTCGTGTTAGTCTGTATTCGCAAAAAGAAAAGGCGTACTTGATGCATTCCGATGAAGTGAGCTGTAGCTCACGAAAGCTTATGCTCAAATAAATTGGTTAGTCTCTAAGGTGCCACAAGTACGCCTTTTCTTTCTGTGTATCCTGTTTTCCTATATTTATTGGACAAAGTTCAGTCCTGGTGTAAGCAGATCCAACTCCTACTGAAGTTAATAGAAACTTAGGTCCACTTATGCCAATGGTGAATTCAGCCCATATTCCTATCCTGCATATTTGTTGATTCTACATTCTTTTCTTGTTTCTTTTTCTCCATTAAGTCTACCAAAAAGAGTAGCAAATCTGCTTTCTTGAAAAGGAGATAACAGGTTCCTTTCTTGAAGCTCTATTGCCTGGCAGTTCCCTCTTGCTGTCCCCTCCCTCCAATCTGATTCCATTTCCCCCGGATGGATGGACAGCAAGGGTCTGGCATTCTAAGAACTAACAGTCAGAGCCCAACTGCCAAACTCCAGTTGCCATGGAACCAGTTGATACCAGTGTTCTATCTCCCTCTCCTGTAAAACGGGCATACAAAGCAAAAATGTAAAGGCAACCTAAGCTGTCAGCACAGAGTCGGGAGTGCTGAGGGAAAAGGGGTAGGCTCAAGAGGGAAAAGAGGGTATATTCAGCTTTTCTACCTATGTCCAGCTGCCCTTGCAACATCAATTTTGGCTTTCCAGGCACTTAAAAAACAAAAAGAAAAACAAAACAAACGCTACAAGAGATAAAGATAAACCAGAAAGCATAGTAAAACTAGTTAAAACATATGTAACACAAAATATTATACATACCCCCCCCTTGTCAATACTGGTTATGTAAAACTAAAGGCATTTTGAAGTATTTTTCTTATAAAAGCTAAAATTGAAAGCTCTTAACTCACTGTGCCTCTGAGGCAGGAACCAATAGCACACAATGCACATATTGTTATGGGTTTTTGCTTAATTAGGTTATGCGAGCAAAGAGTCAACAAGCAAGATAAAAATAATGCAATCTTCTATCCACAGAGGGTAACATTTTCAAAAGTGCCTAAGTGATTGCAGAGCCTAATTTCCATTTTCAAAAGTGAAGTGGGAAGAGCATCTGTACCACTCCATGCTATAGCATTCTGCCTCACAGCAATATGGGACTAATTAGAGAGCTGTCAATCAGAAAACAGTAAAACACATCTTACCCCAATGAGCAGTAGTAATAGTTCACTGCTGGCAATATTGTTATACAGCTCTGTGGCCGAGGTAGATGTAGGTTGCTTGAGCTCTGAAGCTCAAATATAAATAACGTGGCCATAATCCTATTATTATAGTTGGAGATTTTAGCAAAACTAGACCCAGTTCTTCATAAATCATCTCCATCTCTGCATAGAAACACTAACACTTCATACATACATGGCTGTGTAAGCTGCATGGCCATCCCTCCTTGTCAGTCTCTGAGGGAGGCCATGCCCACTCGCTGTCATGTGCCTGCAAAGTGAGCTCGAAAGGAGGAATTAGCTACACCTAATGTTCCGGTCCTCCGGCCAGGCAGAACAGTACACCAGCCAATAGTTAATAGGCTCTGACCTGTAATCAGGGCAGAGCGACTCAGCAGTCTATGAACCCCAGTCAGTCAAGGGTCTGGCACCCAGCAAGCTGCCTCGGGCGCCGGCCGGGGTCCGGCACCCAGCAAACAAACTAGGGGCTCAGTCAGGTATGAACGCCACCCCAGCTTGTCATCCTGGCTCTGGTGGGTGACAGACAAACGCAGGCCTCTTAGCCTAAGGAGGGGGAGTACTGCCACCCCAGGTGGGATGGAAGTGGGGGACAAGGGCCCATCCAACTCCTTCACGTCCCAGCCCAGGGCCCTTACAGAGGCAGAGTGGTCTGCCACTGGGTCAGTGGGGATCCGCCCGCAACACGCTGACCTGGTCTCAGGCCACTTCCCAACCAGACGGTTGCCTGGTTTCCCTGGGCTGCTTCCCACTCCCGCTCAGGTGTACCTGCATCCGTCATCTCGGGGAGCTCTGGCCAGTCTGCAGGAAGCAGCCCCAGCAGCTCCTTGGCATCTCGGTCAGGCAGGAGCCAGAGGAGATCTGGCCAGTCCTCAGGCGGCGAGCCCCAGCAGCACCTCAGCACCTTGGTTGGCCAGCAGTCCTGGGAACTCGAGCCAGTCTGCAGGAGGCAGCCCTGGCAGCTCCTATGTGGGCTCCTGCAGCAGGCGGGATGCATCTGCCTCCTGTGGTGATGCTAGCCCAACTGAACTGCAGGGCCCGACTTTTGTGCCTCCCCTTCCCGTCCTTTCCTTCCAGCGAGGCAGACGTGACTTTCCCGGTTCAGCCCAGCAGGGGGCATGTTGCGTTCCCACTTGTCAGTTTCTGAGAGAGGCCACGCCCCCTCGCTACAGGATGATTTAGGCTTATGAAATGTGTGGAGATTGGGAAATCCTACAGCCAAAGACAAGATTTTTTTTTCCCTGAAGCTCATTCAACATATTCAAGATTAGATTATTTCTTAATAGCACAAGGACTTGACAAATTCTGTCACTGATTGTGGCATTGGTACTATTACTATATCTCACGAGGCTCCCGTATATATGTCTTTTAGGCTCCCAGGCAGGGTATGAACACCCAACTATGCAGTGGATGTAGACGAATATGATTTGCTGGGGAAGATTCAACATGGCTTTTGTAAAGGGAAATCATGGAAGGTTCTCTCATGGATCAGTAACTGATTAAAAGATAGGAAACAAAGGGTAGGAATAAATGGTCCGTTGTCATAATTGAGAGAAGTAAATAGTGGTGTCCCCTAAGGGTCTGTACTAAGATCAGTGCTGTGCAATATATTCATAAATAATCTGGAAAAGGGGGTAAACAGTGAGGTGGCAAAATTTTCAGGTGATGCAAAATTACTCAAGATAGTTAAATTCAAAGCAGACTGCAAGGAGTTACAAAGGGATCTCCCAAAACAGGGTGACCCAGCAACAAAATGGCAGGTGAAATTCATAAAATTCAAATTGATAAATGCAGAGTAATGCACACTGGAAAACATAATCCCAACTATTCAGACAATTTATAGGGTCTAAATTAGCTCTCAAGAAATAGATCTTGGTGCCATTGTAGATAGTTCTCTGAAAATATCCATTGAATGTGCAGCAGCAGTCAAAAAAGCTAACAGAATATTAGGAACCGTTAGGAAAGGGACAGATAATAAGACAGAAAATATCATAATGCATCTATATAAATCCATGGTACATCCACACCTTGAATACTGCATGCAGATCTGGTCACCGCATCTCAAGAAACATACAGTAGAACTGGAAACAGTACAAAGAAGGGCAACAAAAATGATTAGGGGTATGGAGCAGCTTCCATAAGAGGAGAGATTAAAAAGTTGGGGACTTTTCAGCTTGGAAAAAGAGACAACTATGCGGGGATATGAGAGAGGTTTATAAAATCTTGACTGGTGTGGAGAAAGTGAATAAGGAAATGTTATTTACTCCTTTACATAAAAGAACTAGGGGTCACTCAATGAAATTAATAGGCAGGAGGTTTAAACCAAACGTAAAGAACTACTTATTCACAAAACGCACTATCAACCTGTGGAGCTCATTACCAAGGAATGTTGTGAAGGCCAAAACAATAACAGAGTTCAAAAAAGAACTAGGTAAGTTCATGGAAGATAGGTCCATCAATGACTATTAGCCAGGATGGGCAAGAATGCAACCCCATGATCTGAGTGTCCCTAACCTGTTTGCCAGAATCTGGGAATGGATGACAGAAGATGGATCACTCGATGATTGCCTGTTTTGTTCACTGGCCATTGTTGGAAGAGAGGATATTTGGCTAGATGGACCATTGATCTGACCCACTATGGCCTTTCATATGTTCTTAAGAGGTGGAGTGAATACCTGAATACCTATTTGCTGAATACCTATTTGCTGTTTGATATATTTGTAACCCTTCTGCCCTTCAGAGTTGGCAGCAACAAGGGCCGGGTTCAGTATCTAGGGGTTCCATTCCAATACACAATGCAAAACCAGCTCGAGCCCCCACCCAGTGACCTGGGACAAATATATACCACTCCCGCTGGGCGCCTCTAAGAGGCAATACTTCCCCTCTCACAAGCACAGTCTGAGTGTAGCAAAAGCCTTTTAATATCAGAGAGAAACAATGTGGCATTATATTGGGGAAACACCACCAAGAGGATTCACAACACAACCCGTGAGCAAAAAAAACCGACCCCAGGCAATTTGGGGCATGTCCTTTCCCTTTGGTTCTTGAGTCCAGCAACCCAAAGACACCCAAAGTCCAACAACCCAAAAGTCTCTGTCCCTGGTGAGGGCAGCACCAGAACTCGAAAGTATCTGCAGAGTTTTACCTCCCACCTGGGTTGGGTGGGTGGGGGGTGTCAAGGCTGGGATTTCTTCCTGGCGCTCTAGGAAAAAACAGAGTTAATAAGACACATGCACCTCTAAATATACTACCAAGTATATAAAGACTAACAATATTTTCCACATCTCAAGGACGATTTTAACCAGTTGATTCTGGGAAACTTTCATAGGAGAGTGCATCAGCCACTTTGTTAGAAGCTCCTGAGGTGTGTTGGATGTCGAAATCAAAATCTTGGAGAGCTTAACTCCACCGAATAATTTTTTTGTTATTTCCCGTGGTGGTATGAAGCCACTGTAGCGTAGCATGGTCGGTTTGCAGGTGGAAACACAGTCCCCAAACATATGGGTGTAGCTTTTCCAGAGCGTAGACAATGGCGTAACATTCTTTTTCACTGACTGACCAGTTGCTTTCCCTCTCAGACAGCTTCTTGCTGAGAAACACTACAGGATGGAATTCTTGATCCGGTCCTTCCTGCATGAAAACTGCTCCCACACCATGTTCGGACGCATCTGTGGTTACTAGGAACGGTTTGTCAAAGTCTGGGGCACTTAGCACAGGGTCAGACATGAGTGTCGCTTTAAGCTTGTTAAAGGCTTTCTGACACTCTTCGGTCCACTGAACGGCATTTGGATGTTTCTTTTCGGTTAGGTCTGTCAGTGGGGCGGCGATTTGGCTGTATTGCGGTACAAATCATCTGTAATAACCAGCCAAGCGTAAGAAGGATTGAACCTGTTTCTTTGACTTTGGGACAGGCCACTTTTGGATAGCATCCACTTTGGCCTGTAGGGGGTTGATAGTTCCTTGACCCACCTGGTGTCCAAGGTAAGTCACTCTGTTTAGGCCTATTTGACAGTTTTTAGCCTTAACAGTTAGTCCTGCCTCCCTTATGAGCTCGAAGACTTTTTGTAGATGTTCCAGGTGTTCTGCCCAGGAATCCGAAAATATGGCCACATCGTCAAGGTAGGCGACTGCATATTCTCCTAATCCTGCTAGGAGACCATCTACAAGTCTTTGGAAGGTGGCGGGTGCATTTCACAGCCCGAAAGGGAGTACATTAAATTCATACAGCCCGACATGGGTGGTGAAGGCTGACCTTTCCCTGGAGGATTCATCTAGCGGTACCTGCCAGTACCCCTTGGTTAAGTCCAAGGTAGAGATGAACTGGGCCCGTCCCAGTTTCTCTAATAGTTCACCTGTACGTGGCATTGGATAGTTGTCGGGGCGAGTTACAGCATTTAGCTTATGGTAGTCCACGCAAAAACGTATCTCCCCATCTGGTTTGGGAACTAGAACCACTGGAGATGCCCATGCACTGCCAGAGGGGCGGATTACCCCCATCTGTAACATATCCTGGAACTCCCGGTCTATAGCAGTTTTAGCTTGAGGAGACACCGGTAAGGTTGAACTTTAATTGGGTGAGCATTACCTGTGTCAATGGAGTGGTATGCCCGTTCAGTCAGTCCTGGGGTAGCTAGTGCACAGCTCCTGGATCTGCTGTCGCTGCATACGCCTAAGGGTCATGGAGAGGTTCACCTCTTCCACGCCACCAGCACTTTTCCCTTCGTAGTAGACACCTTCAGGCCACTCAGTGTCATCTCCTCTCTGGGCTGTAAACTGACAAACCTTTAATTCTCTGAAATAAAAGGGCTTTAGAGAATATGGTATACCTTAGGCTTTTGGTTGGAGGTGGGGAATGCTATGAGATAATTAACAGTTCTTAGGTGCTCCTGGACCGTGAATCGCCCTTCCCATGACGCTTCCAATTTATGGGCCTGGAGCGCCTTTAAGACCATGACCTGGTCCCCTACTTTGAAGGAACGCTCTCTGGCATGTTTATCATACCAGGCTTTTTGCTCTTTTTGAGCATCCTGTAGGTTTTATTTCGCAAGGGCTCAAGCGGTTCGGAGAGAGTTTTGTAGGTTGGTTACAAAGTCCAGAATGTTAGTTCCTGGAGAAGGTGTAAATCCCTCCCATGGCTGCTTCACCAACTGTAATGGCCCCTTAGCCTCGCGGCCAGATACAAGTTCAAATGGTGAAAACCCTAAACTAGGATGTGGTACAGCTCTGTAGGCAAAGAGCAACTGCTGCAACACGAGGTCCCAGTCATTGGAGTGCTCATTATCGAATTTACATATCATGGCCTCCAAAGTTCCATTAAACTTGTCCACCATGCCATTTGTTTGATGGTGGTAAGGAGTGGCAACCAAGCGATTTACCCCATGAGCTTCCCAAAGGCTTTCCATAGTGCCTGCCAGGAAATTAGTTCCTGCATCTGTGAGGATGTCAGAGGGCCAACCTACCCTGGCAAAAATGTCTACTAGTCCCTGGCACACACTTTTAGCCCTGGTGTTGCTTAGAGCTACTGCTTCCGGCCATCGGGTGGCAAAATCCATGAAAGTCAGTATGTACTGCTTTCCTCTGGCTGTCTTTTTCGGAAAAGGACCCAGAATATCCACAGCTACTCGCTGAAATGGAACCTCAATGATGGGGAGTGGCTGGAGAGGGGCTTTGACCTGGTCTTGGGGTTTTCCCACTCTTTGGCATACCTCACAAGACCGGACATATGTAGAAACATCCTTGCTCATTCCCTCCCAGTGGAATGACCTCCCCAAATGGTCTTTGGTCCTGTTCACCCCAGCATGGCCACTAGGATGATCGTGGGCTAAGCACAAGAGCTTGGCCCGGTACTTAGTTGGAACTACCAACTATCTCTGAGGATGCCAGTTTTCGTGGTGTCCATCAGAAAGAGTTTCCTTGTATAAAAGTCCTCTTTCTACAAAAAACCTGGATCGATTAGAAGAGCTGAGCGGTGGTGGGTTGCTCCATGCCTCCGACCAAGCTTTTTGGAGGCTTTCATCTGCTTCCTGTTCGGTCTGGAACTGTTCCCCTGATGCTGGAAGTATCAGTTCCTCATTGGATTGTGGACCTATACTTGGTACCTCTGGAAGCGATGTAGGGGATGGGGCTGTTTCCGTTGACTGTGAACCGCTCTCTGCTGGTGCACTATGTTGGGATTCAGGCTCCGGCTGAGCCTCTTATGCAGGGTTATCGGCTGCTGCCGGTTCAGGTTCGGTGGGGCCCTCTGGTGTTGGGGTTGCAAGTACTGGGTTCAGTGCTGGCAATGGGTCTGGTGCTAGTTGTTCCGCCGGTTCCTGTTCTGGGACTGGCTCTGTCTGGGTCTCTGGGACTGGATCCACTACTGCTGTTGCAGACATTGGCCTGGGGTCCGGGTCCATCACCTCTGACCGGGTCCTGGTAGAAGTTTCCAGAACAGAGCTAGGCGTGACAGCTGGTTTAGCCTGGCTGCGGGTGACCATTCCCACTCTCTTGGCTGACTTCAGGCGATTGGCCAAGTCCTCCTCCAACAGCATGGGGATGGGATAATCATCATAGACTGCAAAAGTCCACGTTCCTGACCAGCCCTTGTACTGGACAGGCAACTTCGCTGTAGGCAAATCGAAAGAGTTGGACTTGAAGGGTTGAATCGTCACTTGGATCTCTGGGTCGATTAAATTGGGGTCCACTAAGGAAGCATGGATAGCCGACACTTGTGCTCTGGTGTCACTCCACACGGTGACCTTTTTCCCGCCCACACTCACAGTTTCCCTCCGCTCTGAGGGTATCTGGGAGGTATCTGGGCCTGAGGACCTCCGGTGTGATTCCGGTGCAATGAACTGTAATCTGTTGGGGTTCTTGGGGCAGTTGGCCTTTACATGCCCCAGCTCGTTACATTTAAAACATCGTCCAGCTGACGGGTCACTGGGGCGAGGTGGGTTGCTGGAGAACAGCATGGAGGGACGATAAGGTGTCTGGAGGGTTCCTTGTGGGGTAGTTGGGGCCTTGGGCTGCCCCCGGTAGTAGGGTATGGTCTGTGATTGTCCCTTCTGGTATCCACTCCAACTGCGACCAGTTTTTTTCTTTTCTGCCGCCTCCACCCATTTGGCTCCAATCTCCCCCACCTCGATTACAGTTTTGGGCTTCCCATCTAGGATGTATCTTTCTATTTCCTCAGGAACACCCTCTAAGAACTGCTCCATTTGCATTAGGATGGGCAAATCTTCTGGAGATTTAACACTTGCTCCTGATATCCAGGCATCCCAATGTTTCACAATGTGGTAGGCATGTCGGGTAAATGACACGTCTGGTTTCCACCTTAGGGATCTGAACCACCGACGGGAATGCTCGGGTGTTAGCCCCATTCTGACTCTCGCCTTGATTTTAAACAGTTCATACTGGTTCATGTGTTCCTTAGGCATTTCAGCCGCCACCTCAGCTAAGGGTCTACTGAGCTGCGGCCTCAGCTCTACCATGAATTGGTCTGTAGAGATGCTGTACCCAAGGCAGGCCCTTTCAAAGTTTTCTAAGAAGGCCTCGGTATCATCGCCTGCCTTGTAGGTGGGGAACTTTCTGGGATGGGAAGTGGTACCTGGAGAAGGATTGCTAGGGTTTGTTGGTATATTCTGCTGAGCCTTTGCCTTTTACCTCTCCTCCTCCTCCACATGCTTCCTCTCTTTTTCCTTCTCCTCCATTTTCATCCGCATGAGTTCTATCTGTCTTTCTCGTTCCTTTTGTTTTTCCTCAGCCTCAAATCTGGCTAATTCCAGCTTTTGTTGAACAGTGGAGTCTGTCATCCTAACCTCTCTGTTTTTAACTAACTTTACACTCAAGAGTTAGAAAGAAAACAAAACAAAACAAAAAACTTGGCCTGTAAAATGTTGCTGTGCTGTCCGGATACCTATGTTCTCTGATAGTAATTGTCAGCCTACAGAGAAATCCTTAAAAAAAAAAAAAAAAAAAAAAAACCTAACACCTTTGTCTCCAGGCAAATAGGCAGAAAACGCCTCTAGTTGCTCTTAGGTTAAAAAAAAAAAAAAAACTTCTTCACGTCTGTGAAGGCTGGTGAATTTCCGTGCAAGAGGTTAACTACCTTGCCTTTAGGTAGAGAAAACTCCAGCTCACAAAAGATAATTCCTTTTTGTCTCTGCTCTGGCCCCAAAGCAGAGAAAAAAAAACTCTAACTGCTTTCAGTTTAAAACCTGCTTTCCAGCAGCCCAAAGGAAAAAAAAATATTTCCTTTTCAAATCTGTGCTTCTGGTTCAAAAAAATCTCAAACTGATCTCAAAATGATTTCAAGTTAATCCCACAGCTCTGCCACCATGTCAAGGTTACTTCCCCACTCTGAACTCTAGGGTACAGATGTGGGGACCTGCATGAAAACCTCCTAAGCTTACTTTTACCAGCTTAGGTTAAAACTTCCCCAAGGTACAAACTATTGTACCTTTTGCCCTTTGACTTTCGCTGCCACCACCAAACGTCTAACACCGGTTACTGGGAACGAGTCCGTTTGGAAACGTCTTTCCCCCCATAATCCTCCCAAATCTTACACCCCCTTTCCTGGGGAAGGTTTGATAAAAATCCTCACCAATTTGCACAGGTGACCACAGACCCAAACCCTTGGATCTTAAGAACAATGAAAAAGCATTCAGTTTCTTAAAAGAAAAATTTTAATAGAAGAAAAACTAAAAAGAATCACCTCTGTAAAATCAGGATGGTAAATACCTTACAGGGTAATTAGATTCAAAACATAGAGAATCCCTCTAGGCAAAACCTTAAGTTACAAAAAGACACAAAGACAGGAATATCCATTCCATTCAGCACAGCTTATTTTCTCAGCCATTTAAAGAAATCAGAATCTAAGGCATATCTAGCTAGATTACTTACTAAGTTCTAAGACTCCATTCCTGTTCTGTCCCCGGCAAAAGGATCACACAGACAGAGAGAGAGGCTTTGTTTCTCCCTCCCCCCAGCTTTTGAAAGTATCTTGTCTCCTCATTGGTCATTTTGGTCAGGTGCCAGCGAGGTATCCTAGCTTCTTAACCCTTTACAGGTGAGAGGATTTTTCCTCTGGCCAAGAGGGATTTTAAAGGTGTTTACCCTTCCCTTTATATTTAAGAGGGGGTTTAAGGGGCACCTTACGTGGTCCAAAGCAGATTGCCCCACGTCTCCATGGGGCTCCACTCCACCAGCCATCCCACAAATCGCTCCTCTCTGCCAGCCGCGCCCCATGAGCTGCTCCAGCCATCCCACAAACTGCTCCGCTCCACCAGCTGCTCTGCTCTGCTCCAGCTGTCCCACGAGCAGCTCTGCTCCAGCTGTCCCACGAGCAGCTCTGCTCCAAGAGCCGCTCTGCTCTGCCAGCTGTCCCGCAAACTGCTCCACAATATATCTTCAGGCTCCCCCACTACTTAACACAACACTCAGTGATTTCAGCTCTTAATAAGTTTAGCTCTTTTGTGATTTCAGCCTGTAGTAGGGGAGCCTCAATGCTGGTGCACCATTGGCCTAAAGTGAATTCAGCTCAGCAGCCTGTAACTAGACTCCAAATGGAATCAAAATTAGCTCTGATATTCCACAGTGGAAAAAGGAGGAAGTACAATTAGCATGTAAGGCCCTCACCAGGGACCCCACACCACCAGGTATTAATACCTGTCCCCAGCCTCTCTCAATTCACTGAGTTTTGGAACCCATGTCCTTTGCCTAGCGAGTGCTACTTAGTTGATGGTGAGTCCCTCCATCATAACAAAAGACCAAGTACAGTTCCACTGTCCTTGATTCACATAATCAGGATAATAACAATTTATTCTTCCTACCCCAATAACAGAGAAACTGGGGATCCCACAGCAGCCAAAGTGACCATTTGGGCAGCTATGGGCTCATGCTAGGTGGGGTGGGTGTGCCTATGCAAATGAGACCAGCCCCTGAAGTTCTTTTCCACAACTTGCCACAACTCACCACCAGATGTCAGGATGGAGCTCATCCTGACTCTGCTTACATCTTATTTATTAACTTTAACCTGCAAGAGCAACAATATTTTTTAAAAAAACAAATGTACAAGGTTCAATGCTGGTGTAAGCAGATCCAACTCCCACTGAAGTCAATGGGAACCTACGCCCACTTATGCCAAGGGTGAATTCAGCCCACATTCATAACCTGGATAATTGTCCAGTCTACATTCTTTTCTTGTTTCTTTTTCTCCATTAATTCTATCAAGACGTAGCAAATCTACTTTCTTGAGAAGCAGATAACATGTTCCTTCCTTGAAGCTCTATTGCCTGGCAGTTCCCTCTTGCTGTTCCCTTTCTCCAATCAATAACATTCCATTTGCCCCCAAATGGATGCAACAGTTTGGGAAGACTGTAAAGTCTTCATCACAGGATATATCCTCTCTTTTGCCACCTTTAAAAAGAAATGCAGAGATCATAGAATTCATACCCTTGCAAAGGAAATTAAGACCTTGTATATAGACTATGTTTGCACCCTTCCCAAAGAAACTCTGAATCCTCATCAACCTAAGATATGAAATCAACAACCTTCTGTCCCACAAGGCTGAGTTTGCTTTATTCTGTTTGAAGTTAACAAAGTAAGATTGTAGCAATAAATTATATACAACACAGTCAGATATTAACAAACAATTTCAATAGCTTTATTCAAAACTATACTTAGCTGAATAGGAAATCAGTAAAGAAGCCCTAAATAGCTGTTTTATTGGATTGTCTCTCCCAGAGATCTGACTGTTCAGATGCACCTCTAGAAATTGCACAACTGCTGCGGGACATAAAAGAAATGAAGGTTTCCTGGTGCAGATGGATTCCTACTGAATTTTACAAAAAGTTCTGGGAAATTTTAACCCCTAGATTATTGAATATGTTCAATGAGGCCAAGGATGAGGAAACGCTCCCACATACTCAAAGAGAAGCTTTAATTTCAGTTATTCCCTAAATCTGGGAAAGACTTGGACTACGTAGTAATTACAGGCCAACATCAAATTAATCATCAGTGACACCAAGATCTTAGCTAAAGCTCTTGCAATGAAAAAGTTCTCTCTCACTTTATACGAAAAATCAGATAAGCTTCCTGCATAAAAGAAATGGCTCAGATCATTTGTGTTAACTGATAGATATTATTGCTGCTTTGAGACATTCTAAAGAACCTTTAGCTGTTAGATCATTAGATGCCGAAAAGGCCTTTGACCACATAGACTATGTCTACACTACCACTTATGTCAGCAAAAAAGCCAGTTAGTTACTCACCTTCTTGTAACTGTTGTTCTTCAAGATGTGTTGTTCATGTCCATTCCAATCTGGTGCGTGCACATGCACGTGCACAGTAGCTGGAAGATTTTTCCCATAGCAGCATCTGTTGGGTCGTCCTGGGCGCTCCCTGGAGTAGCACCTTCATGGTGCTCAATATAGAGCCCTGCCAGCCCACCACCCCCTCAGTTCCTTCTTGCTGGCTACTCCGACAGAGGGGTAGGAGGGCGAGTATTAGAATGGACATGAACAACGCATCTCGAAGAACAGTTACCATAAGGTGAGTAACCGTTTTTTCTTCTTCAAGTGCTTGTTCATGTCCATTCCAATCAGGTGACTCACAAGCCCAAGTTCAGGAGGTGGGGTCAGAGTCGTCCACTGATTGGAGCACTGCTCTTCCAAAGGCCTCATTGTCTCTGGCCTGCTGGGTAATTACATAGTGTGTGGTGAAAGGATGTATGGAGGACCACGTCACTGCTCTGCAGATTTCCTGGGTGGGAACCTGCACCAGGAATATCGTTGAAGAGGCCTGAGCCCTGGTAGAGTGTGCAGTGATCGGAGGAGCAGGCATCTTCGCCAGGTTGTAGCACTAACGGATGCAAGACGTGATCCATGACAAAATTCGCTGAGAAGAGACAGGAAGACCTTTCATCCTGTCCGCCACTGCCACAAATAACTGGACTGACTTTCGGAAAGGCTTCGTTCTCTTGATGTAGAAGGCTAGCACTCTGCAGACATCCAACGAGTGAAGCCTTTGCTCCCTGCCGCTCGAGAGAGGCTTAGGATGGAATACTGGAAGGAAGATGTCCTGGTTGATGTGAAACTCGGAGACAACCTACAGGAGGAAAACTGGGCGGGGTCTGAGCTGAACCTTGTCCTTATAAAAACAACGAGGAGTCTGGTGGCACCACCTGACTCCTCGTTGTTTTTGTGGATACAGACTAACACGGCTACCCCTCTGATACTTGTCCTTATAGAACACAGTGTAAGGGGGCTCTGATGTCAGGGCCTTGAGCTCAGATACCCTTCTGGCCGAGGTTATCGCTACCAGAAACACTACTTTGTAAGACAGATAGAGCAGGGAGCACATTGCCAAAGGTTCAGGGGGTGGTCCCATGAGTCTGGAAAGGCCCAGATTGAGGTCCCAAGCCAGGACTGGCTGTCGGACCTGTGGGTATAGCCTGTCAAGACCTTTAAGGAAACGACTGAGGAAACCATAGGGTTAGCAAAGACCAAGCAGCCCTCTGCTCCTTGGTGAAAGGCAGAGATGGCAGCCAAATTAAACCTTATTGATAACTTGGACAGCCTCTGCTGCTTGAGATGGAGGAAGGAGATAGTCTAACGTAAGTGGCACGAAGGTGAGTGTTGGGGACGAACGGTGCTGCACCTACCAGACTGAAAATCTCTTCCACTTGGCAAGGTCGGTAGCTCTGGTGGAAGCCTTCCTACTGCCAAGGAGGACTTGTCTAACGAGGTCTGAGCACGAGAGCTCCATTGGGTTCATCAATGGAGCTTCTATGCTGTGAGGTCTTTAAAGTCCTTGAAGTCTTTAAACCACGATTTGAGGACTTCAATAGCTCAGATATAGGTGAGAGGTTTTTCGCAGGAATGGTTGGGTGAGATTCTGTGGCCTGCGTTGTGCAGGAGGTTGGACTAGATGATCATAATGGTCCCTTCTGACCTTAATATCTATGAATCTATGAAACTCGAGGTTCAGGTGTTGGAGATGGCTGTGATCCTGAGTTATTAAGTCCGGGAAGAGTGACAAGGTGATTGGGGCTTCCACGGACATTTCCAGGAGTGATGAGTACCAGTGCTGGCAGGGCTAGGATGGAGCTATCAATATCATCAAAGCTTGTTCCCGCCGTATCTTGAAGAGCACCTTGTGAATGAGGGAAATGGGCGGGAACGCGTATAGGAGACGGCCTCCCCATGGGAGGAAGAACGCGTCCATGATGGGGCCCAGGTTGTGGTTCAGGAAAGAGCAAAACTGCTGGCACTTCCTGTTGCGTCGCATGGCGAACAGGTCTATCTGGGGAAAACCCCACTGATGGAAGATTGAGTTTGCCACATCTGGGCAAAGGGACCATTCGAGGCCGTGGAACGACCTGCTGAGGTAGTCCTCCAACTCGTTCTGCACTCCCGGGAGGTACGATGCTTGCAGATGTATTGAATGCTCTACACAGAAGTCCCACAGCATGGGGGCTTCCTGGCACAGTGGAGAGGAATGTGCACCCCCCCACTCTGTTGATATAGAACAATGCCGTGGTGTTGTCTGTCATAACTGATACACATCTCCCTATCAAGTGGGCTCGGAAAGTCTGGCAAGCCAGACGCACCGCTCTCAGCTCTCTGACACTGATGTGAAGAGGGAGCTCCACCTGAGACCAGAGGCCTTGTGTTCTGAATTCTCCCAACTGTGCTCCCCAGACCAGAGATGATGAATCCGTCACTAGGGAGAGGGAGAGCTGAGGGCTGGTGAAGGGGACACCTGCACCTACTACTTGTGGGTCGAGCCGCCACAGGAGGGAGTCTAGTACCAGGCGGGTTACCATCTTGTCCAAACTGTCCCAGACTGGCCGATACACTAACGCCAACCATGACTGAAGAGGCTGAAGTCAGTCTGGCATGCTGTACTACATAGGTACAAGCCACCATGTGTCCTAGCAGTCTCAGGCAATTCCTTGCTGTGGTGGTGGGAAACTGCCTGAGACTTCGAATGATGTCATTCAGAGCCTGAAACCTTGCTTCCGGGAGGTATGCCCTGGCCTGTGTCGAATCTAGTACCGCCCCTATGAACTCTATCCACTGAACCAGGGACAGAATCGATTTGTCCATATTGAGAAGGCCCAGTTCAACGAATGTCAATCTGAAAGTTGACTTGTGCCTCCGCTTGAGCCCTAGATTGATCCTTGATCAGCCAATCGTTGAGGTACGGGACCACTTGCACCTGATGCCTGCACAGAAATGCAGTCACGACTGCCATGCACTTGGTGAACACTCGAGGTGCCACCAACAGGCCGAACAGGAGGACTGTGAACTGGTAGTGGTATTTTCTGTGGGACAGAGTTATTACTATGTGAAAGTATGTGTCCCTCAAGTCGAGGGTGGCATACCAGGCTCCTGGATCCAATGAAGAGATGATGGAGGCCAGAGAGATCATGCAGAACTTGAGTTTCTTCACAAACATGTTGAGTTCTTGCAGGTCTAGGATGGGCCTGAGCCTGCCCTTTGCAGACTAACTGCTTAAAACCCAGCTCACGTGATTCCCTACAGAGACCCTTAGCCTGTAAAGAGGACCAGAAAACACCTTGAAACTTAAAGTGACAGCTTGTAATTTTAACATAGTTTTCAATACACCACAGCAAGATTCCCCAGTATATTCTGGTAGTGTTGACCAATTGCTCTGGTAAAGAAACTGCAGATCTTGTGTTCCAAAACAGCCCTATTGGTCATCATTAATATGACTATTTCACCATTTCAGTTTCTTTGAAAGTTGGCTGCATTTCATTCTAGAACTGTAGCCTTTAACACCAGGCTAGGAAGATGAGACTGTACAGAGTCAGGCACAAAACCAAGAGAGAAAAAATCAAATCAAAAGTTCTGGACAGAAGAATTTGTTTGGAAAAAAAAGCTCTTAATTACCAGCGTAGGGGGATGAGATGTGTGCCCGTGGCCCCAGTTTAGGAAAAACACGTAAGTACATGCTTAAATACATTCCTATTCTGGAAAGCATTAAGTGCTTTCCTGAATCAGGGCCAGTATATTGAACATTCTTTTTATTTTTATTCTTTACAACTTTGAAATCAGTGCAGCCTGTAATGTGGTGAAATTAAAATGAAACCTGCTCTGATGTATTAAAGTCCAAACCCATATTTGTTGTTCAGGATAATTCAGATGTTGTGGTATTGATAATGAGAGTTGTGAATGATCTATGAAATGACACCATTTCTGTGCAATGCACACAGGGAATACAATATTTGCTTTGCTATTTGCCAAATGTTACACAAATGTTCATCAGCACAAATGCTTCCATAAAAGTCTACAAGTCTCAAAGGCTTTTAAAAAACCAATTTAAAATGCCTCCTCACAGTTAATGTTGTTGTTTTGTTGAAGACTTTATTAACATATTTGAGGAAGGGAGGGCAAACATCCTTCAAAATGCAAAAAATTCTTTAAATATAAGTGAATATTGTTATATTATCCTCTCCTGAGGACTATTAGCAGCTAGTGCAAAAGTATTCTAATATATGGGTAGGGACCAGGCAAGGCAGGGCCTCGCTGGCCTAAAATTGGGGGTAGGGTTCAAAAAGGACTCTGGAATCCCTGCTGATGGTGCCTTGGCCAGAGCTGGGAATCCGAGCCAAAGTATGCTTTCTGGTCCAGATTTTTGTACAAATGTCTTGACCTCTGAGCAACTGTTAGGTGCTACACAGGAAGTAAAGGCTTGATCTTGCTGTCACAGATGACAGTGGCAAAACTCGTATTGACTTCAATGGGAGAAGAAGCATTTCTAAAATAGTTTTCACTCAGGGGAGTTCTGAGGTAGTTAAACTTTTGCTAAGTAAAAACTTATCAGTATTTAATACACACACAGGATTCAAGAAATATACAGTTCAAAATTATTCAATTATATCCCAGGAGACAGTTGTGGAGACAGTTGCGGAGGAGCTGAGGGTGTGGGGCTGCCCGGTGGCCCCATGTTCTGCTCCTTTCCCTGCTGCGGTTCCTGGCAGAGCCCTGAACTACAGGGAGCAGAACCCCCAGCCCCGTGCCCTGCCCTTCCACGGAGCCGCCTCTCCTCTGGTTCCCAGCAGCAGCCCCGCTGGAGGACAGGGCTGGGGGCGCTACAGCTGCCAGAGTTGCTCCCAGCACTCTGCTCCTTTCCCTGCTGCCCCTCCCATTGGGGAAAGGAGCAGAACCCCAGCCCTGACCCCTGCCCTTCCATGGAGCTGCGTCTCCTCTGTCTGGTGGAACAGCTCAGCCAACGGAAGAGCTGCTGGTTTTCTGCTTCTTTCCCCACTGCAGTTCCCGGGAGAGCCCCGAACCACAGGGCTCTCCTGGGAACCACAGCAGGGAAAGGAGCAGAACGTGGGGCCACCGGGCAGCCCCACAGCAGCAGCTCCTCTGGCATGCCTACTGTTCTGCCCCCAGCCCTGTCCTCCAGCGGGGCTGGCTGCTGTACAGACGTAGGAGACCCTGGATGGAAGGGCTGGGGTGGTGGAGCTGCGCCAGAGGAGCTGCGGGCGTGGGGCCTCCTGGTGGCCCCACATTCTGCTCCTTTCGCCACTGCGGTTCCAAAGTCACTGCAGGAGGACAGAGCCTCCCCACCAAGTAAGGGTGGTGGATCATGGGGACGGGACAGGGCAGAGTCATGTGGAGGGTCCCATGAAGAGGTCACGTGCCCCCCATACCGGTAAGAAATGGATTCCACTTGCACCACTGGGGACAGTCCCTGGATGGGTAGGTTGAGTCCTTGGAGGGCAGGGCAGTTGATGGGGGATGCTGGGGGGCAGTCCTTGGGAGGTGGACTGGATTCTGGAGTGGCAGTCCCTGGAGTGCTGAGCAGGCATATGTTCCAACCCAGTGTTGTGGGGGTGGGGTCTGGATGATGGGGAGATAGTCCCAAGGTATTTGGGTGATGGAAAGCATTCCCTGGCTGGGGGGGCAGCCTGGGGAGGGGCTGGGGGCAGTTCCTGGGTGGGGGAACTGGATGCATGGGGGGGCAGTCTCTAGCTGGGGGCAGGGGGAGCTCTGCACTAGGCAGGGCTCTCCACCTTTGCAGGCAGGCTCCGCAGTTGAGCTCTCTGGGCGCTTCGCCCCGCAGCGCAGAAGTCAGGGTGGGAATACATCATGCCATGCCATCTATGGCATACATACAGTAAAATTTATTACTTTTAACAGTTAATGTTGACTTATTTTGCTAATTTAAAATGCTCTCGATAGATATTTGCCCACGTTGAAATGAAAGGTTATTTATCGATTTGAATCCTATTGCTCTCATGTAACAAATACCAAACCTTTTTTTGTGTGAGTAGATGTACAGGTAGTATATCTATTGTGTGGACGCAAACAACACAAAGAGAGCTGCATATGCAGCCCACAATGGTAAATAGGTCAAGAACCAGTGCTCTAGGCAGAGCCATCCCTAGGGTACGGTGAATTGGGGCAACCTCTCCAGGCCCCGTGCTTTGGGGGGCCCTGTGGGCTGGTGCACATGGGTGGCACAGCGGCACTGCAGCCTCCCCAGGGAAGGCCGGTGGCATGGTCCCAGCCCCCTGGAGCCCAGCAGCACCGCTGAAGCAGGGCCGGGGGGCGGGTGGAGGCAGAGTGTGGGCGGAGCCACGCCTGCTGTTTGGGGAGGTACTGCCTCCCCCAGCCTCCCCTACCTGCCGCTCGGAGCAGTTTGTACTGGAAGTGACGGGTTGGTTCCAGAAGTGACAGATTCGTCACTTCCGCCCCGGGCCCCGCAGCCCCCTAGGGACGGCCCTGGCTCTAGGCCATCTGACCAGGATCTTCCAGAAGCAGGGTATGACAGCATTAGGACTGGCAGAGCAATTCAAAGATGCAGATTAGGCCTTTTGTTGTTTTACTCCATGAAACTCTGATCATTTTAAATGAACAAATCAAATTGACAGTCTAATATTAATGCAGTTAAAATATTTTAAAGCAAACCAATACAATTTTTATATTTTAAGACTATTTTAGTTTTCCCATTTAAAAAAAGAAATTTTAATACAACAACACATTAGAATAACTTTAAAGGTATAGGTTTCAGAGTGGTAGCCGCATTAGTCTGTATCAGCAAAAACAACGAGGAGTTTTTTTAAAGGTATAAAGTAAGGTGAAAAACAAAGAAATTAATAGTTGAAAATACCATGCTGTCTTTAACACACCCCATTTTGCCTACCTATTTGTAGCAGTTTACAAGAAGCTTGCTTCTGGTCTTAGTTACGCTGAAGTGTAAACCCAGTGTAACTCTGCTGAAGTCATGGAGTTACTCTGGATTTGCACTGTTGTGGCTGAAGTCACTATCTAGTATACATGTCAAAGATCTTTCCATCCTTAGCCCTGAAGTTACTCTAAGCTGTGCCAAGAGAACTAATTTTCCTCAAAGCAGAGAGAAATTTAATTATTACTTCTAAAATGCCATACGTTGTTTAGAATAAACACCAGAAAAACCAATCAATAAAAAAATGAGGAAACCTTAAGCCTACAAGAGTTTAATACCCTTATTTTAAATGATCTCTGCATTAAATCTGATTGATCAATTATAAAAAAATTACAGAAGATCATCCAAAGACTGAAAACTTTGAACCACAACTTCGAAAAAGTTCACGAATTGTATCAAATTCTATCCTGTATTATTTAGTAATTTGGCTGTCTCATTTTTTAAAATTCATTTTCTTAAAGAAGCTGAAACTCATAAGCAGAATTAATCTATGAAGGTCTTATTTTGCATTAAATGTGATCTGATAAGACAATCTAGACAATGAAAGCTGCCAGTTTGCCAGATCTCCACCTGCCTTACTTATCCTAGGCAAAAAGCGAAGACTAAAAACAAACATTTGATCTCCCTCATCCCAGAGAATAATCTCAGTTAAAAATCACAACATTTGAAAAACGATTCAGGATTTAGCAGTACAAAACACTTAAGACTATGAAATGCACACAAGCTCCATGAACCGAGATCCAACAACAGTCAGCTCTGAAAGTCTTCAAGTTTCAGAGTAGCAGCCGTGTTAGTCTGTATCCGCAAAAAGAAAAGGAGTACTTGTGGCACCTTAGAGACTAACAAATTTATTTGAGCATAAGCTTTCGTGAGCTACAGCTCACTTCATCGGATGCATGCAGTAGAAAATACAGTGGGGAGATTTTATATACACAGAGAACATGAAACAATGGGTGTTACCATACACACTGTAAGGAGAGTGATCACTTAAGGTGAGCTATTACCAGCAGGAGAGCAGGGGGGAAAAAACCTTTTGTAGTGATAATCAAGGTGGGCCATTTCCAGCAGTTGACAAGAACGTTTGAGGAACAGTGTGTGGGGGGGAAATAAACATGGGGAAATAGTTTTACTTTGTGTAATGACACATCCACTCCCAGTCTTTATTCAAGCCTAAGTTAATTGTGTCCAGTTTGCAAATTAATTCCAATTCAGCAGTCTCTCGTTGGAGTCTGTTTTTGAAGGTTTTTTGTTGAAGAATTGACACTTTTAGGTCTGTAATCGAGTGACCAAAGAGACTGAAGTGTTCTCTGACTGGTTTTTGAATGTTATAATTCTTGATGTCTGATTTGTGTCCACTTATTCTTTTACGTGGAGACTGTCCAGTTTGGCCAATGTACATGACACACTGGTAGATGTGCAGGTGAACGAGCCTCTGATAGTGTGGCCAGTCGGAGACCTTTAATCCCTCCTACTCAATCAAAGGAAAGAGATGTGCGTCTGTCACTTAGATGTGTTTCAAGACTTTATCTTCACTTTCCCTCTCAAATCCCACCACCTATCCAGTTTATTCTCAGACACTTTTCTCTTGGCTTCACCATTATTTAATTTATTTCTCCACCAATGTTGGGCTCATTGGAGTCACTGCCCTGCAGGTCATCTTGATAAAACCACAATCATTAATCATCATCCTCCAAGTCTCCCAATTAAGTGTTTTTGGTTTGACAAACAAAACAGAGACTGAATTAAGTTTCTGATTAAAAAAAAATCCACCCTAAAGTAAGAACATATGTCTGGAAGGGGCCTCCCAGGTCATCAAGTCCAGTCCCCTGCTATTGCAGGCAACCCCATTATATAACCCAGTTCATAAACTTAACAAACTTCATCTTAAAAGTAGTTTAGGTTATTTGCCTTACTTCTGTTGGGAGGCTGTCTCAGAGTCTCACCCCTTGGAGGGTTAGAAATCTAATTTCCAGCCTAAATATATTCATGGCCAATTTGTACTCATTTGTTCTTACACTAACACTGTCCTTTAGCTGAAATAGCTCTTCTTCCTCTCTGGTTTACCCCCTGATGTGTTTATAAAGAGCAATCATATCCCCTCTCAGCATTTGGGGTTTTTTTTGCTGGGCTAAAACAAGCCAAGCTCTTTGAGTCTCCTCTCCTAAGGTAGACTCCTCATTCTTCTGATCATCCTCATAGCCCTTCTCTGTATCTTTTTCAGTTTGAATTCATCTTTCTTGAATATGGATGATGAGAATTGTACATAATATTTCAGATGAGGTCTTACCAGTGCCTTGTACAATGGCATTAATATTTCTCTATCTCTATTGGAAATACCTCACCTGATACATTGTAGGATTGCATTTTCATTTTTCATGGCCATATAACATTGGTGGCTCAGTCATTCTGCAACTGATTAATACACCCAAGTCTTTCTCCTCCTCTATCATTTCCAACAGATGAGCACTCATTTTATAACAGAAATTCTTATTAGTCCCTGACTGCATGACTTTGTACTTTATATTGTTACATTTCATTCCATTTTTATTACTCCAGGCCTCAAAGTCACCCAGTTCTTCCTCTATAATATTCTAATCCTCGTCTGTATTGATAATGCCTTCCAACTTTGTCTCATTAGCAACTTTCGACAGCCCATTCCTACTTTTGGTCCCAAGATCATTAATGAAAGTATTAAATAAGACTGGTCTCAAGACAAATCCTTGAGGAACTCCACTAGTAACCTCCCTCAAGCTCAATATGTCTCCTTTCAGCACAACCTGTTGGCATCTCCCCTTTAGACAGTTCCTTATCCATCTACCAATTCTTGTACTAATCCCCATCTTTTCCAATTTAATAATTTTCCATGTGTTGCTGTGTCAAATGCTTTACTAAAGTACAGACAGATTGCATCTACTGATTTCCCTCGTCTAAAAAAATCAGTTATCTTATCAAAGATAGATATCAATTAAGTCTCGCATAATCTACTTTTGGTAAACACATGTGACATTTTATTCCATTTATCTTCGTTTGACTATTTTTTCCTTCAAAATTTGCTCTGAATAGCATGCAAGGTTTTAGATCAGATTAACAGGCCTGTAAATGCCCAAAACATTTTTTCCCTTTTCTTAAGTATAGGTACTGCATTTGCTATTCTCCCCTCATACTGTACCTTCCTCAATTTGATAGATTTATTAATAATCTTTGTTACTGGATTGGCTATTTCATGTGCCAATTCTTCCAGTATTTTGGGATGGAGACGATCAGTTCTCCCTGACTGGAGATCATTAAGCTCTTTGAGTTTTGCTTCCACCTCAGATGTGGAAATTTAAGTTTTTATACATTTATTCCCATTCACCATCCTGCCTTTGCCCCCATGTTATACATCACCCTTATTGAAAAGTGAGGCAAGGTATTCATTTATGTTTTGGACCATACTTTGATTATCCTTCCTCTCTACTCCCCAACCTCACTGCATAGTGGCCCCACTTCTTTTCTTGTTCTCTTTTGGTTTAGATGACTAAAGAACGTTAATATCTATTCTTTTTCCACTTTCAGTATATAAAGGTTATTCAGAGTCAGTTTAACATTAAGTAAAATAAACCTATTCATTTTCAGATAAGATAATGAGGTATCAAACTTCAATTTATTGAAATAATTGCAGATTGTATGGGGCTTTTGAATTCTGAAGTAAAACATATACAAAAGGAATCTTTATTTTATAACGGTCATACATCTAGCATCTCAGCATAAGAGCACATACAAAATTATTGATCCATCTACTACTTCTTTTATATGTTATCATTGTCCCTAATTTATCCACATCATCTGAAATCACAGGTATAATACACCAAAATTGGAGTGGGAGAAACTCCATTTCTCTTCTTAGATGAGAAGTAAATATTTACATTTTCTTTAACTCCTATTCACTGTTAATGTCTTCTACAAACCACTCACCTTGAGGAAAGGTTTTGCTTAGTTTCCCGAATTCCTCTTAAGCAGATAAAAGTTTCCACCATATATCTTCCTGTTGTCAAGAAGAAACAAGAGTGTATTAAGCATGTAAGACTTACATTCTTTTCCACATCTTCTAAACAAAGGTTATATTCAAAGAGAAAAAAAGTTTCAGTCCAGTTATCTCCAGAGGGTCAGAAAATTCTCTCATGGTATCACCTTCTCTATTTCCCTCATAAGCAATTCCTCTTCACGTTGGCTAAGCTCTTACTCCAGACAGCGTGTTATTTTCATGTGGGGTGTGTATATGTGGGGAAAGGAGAGAGGGAGGAGAGTGTATTTGTTTAGATGTGAAATTAACTAATGTGATTTTATGAGATCTCATGGGAAAGGCTGTAGCCCGAGTAAGCAAAGAGTTGGGAAGGTTCCTAGCAGAGTATTACTTTAAAATATTATTCTATCCATGCACAAATGAGAGTGTGTCTTTGATAGAAAAACACTGTTTGCACTGAATCTGAATAAAGTGGGTAGGAAATACAAAGGCAAAATCTGTTTTACAAACTCTTCTCTGCATCTAGTGGACTCTCCCTGTCTGTACTGCAAACACTTTGACTGTAAATACTTCCATATATGAATATTTTATTCCATCTCCTTCTACTTGTGCATTAGTCCAAATAGTACAGTATGCCAAGTCTGAAAAGGATATTGAAATAAGATTCAAGTTAGAGAAAAAAATATCATGGTAATTGAAAAACAAAGTGTAGCTTTTGTAGTATTGAAGGGTTGCAGCCCACTTTCAATTACATATTTTTGATGTTCAGTTACTAGCCTAGGGTACAGGGCACTAGACTGAGACTCAGGTGAGCTGGGCTCCATTCCCATCTCTGCCACTGGCCTCGCGATGTAACCATGGGCAGGTCACTTCTCATCCTGTGCCTCAATTATTCCCATCCTTAAAATGGGGGTAATGATATTGACCTCTTTGGTAAACAACTTTGAGAGCTAAAGATGAAAAATGCTATATCAGAGCTATAAAGTATTATTATTACAACCCCCCAAATCACTGAATTTCTTATTTTAAGAAAAAAGCTTTGTGGCAAATAAATTAAAAGCAAATGTTATAAAGCTCAGATTAATCAGATGAAATGAGTAAAGAGTGTGTGGCAGTGAAAAGGAGTTTCTATTGCTCATGAAGTCTCGCCAGTTCTCCAAAGGTTGACTGCAGATGCTAAATAAGACTGGAGAGCAAACTGATCCTTGTGGAGATTTACAAGTAATGGGTCTCACGGTGGAGTACCGTTTCCTTTAATCAAGAATGTTGAATGCTGTGTCCAGGAATGGTAAATTTTACTTGAGTTTCCTTTCTTTTTTAAAAAACATTATTTTTTTCATATAAAATATAAGCATATAACAAGACACAACATAAGTTCGTACACAAAATGGAAATAGCATATAAATATTACAGTTCAACATTCACTCCTTGCAAAACCTGGGTGTGATGGGGTGTACAAATCCCACACTGGGCAATATGGGATTAAGGGATTATTTTGGGCTCAGCCAGCTCTGCCCTGCCACACTTGCAGCAAATGTTCCATCTGCTGAAAGAATTAAAAGACAGGGAATTAGCTCATTCATTAGTGGCAGAGCTAGAGGTGAGCAGACCGGCAGCCCACAGCTCCAGCAAAGCAAAGCAAAGGGAAGCCCAAGACTCTGACACAGTTGCCCAAAGTGGCCCTCCTTCAGAAAGGGAGGGCCCACCCCAGAAACAACCACAGAGGGAAGTATCTTGTGGACCTTGGACATTGGTAACCCCCTCTTACTTACTGTGGTTTGGATTTTCCCACCTGGAGAAAGCCTTGAACTAAGCTGATCCTGGGGGTAGGGAGTGGGAAATTAGAGGAAAAGGCCCAGGGAGGACAGCCTTTCCTTGGTTGCCAGACCACTGATAGCCGAAAGGGCCCTGAGTCGGAGCCTGGTAGAGTGAGAGGGCCACCAGCTAAGTGAGGATCGTTACATGGGGAAAAAAAAGCCAAACCCATAATTTCCTTTCTGCTATTTTCTCATATGTATAAGAAAATAAGAATGGCCATACTGGATCAGACCAATAGACTGTCTAACCCGGTAGCCTATCTTGCAATAATGGCCAGTGCCAAATGCTTCGGAGAGAATGAGCATACCAGCGCAATTATCAAGTGTCGTCTAGTCCCAGGTTCTGGCAATCAGAGTGCTAGGGACACCCAGAGCTCTGGGTTGCATCCCCGACTATTATAGTTAATAGCCACTGATGGACCTATCCCCCATGAATTTATCTAATTCTTTTTTAACCTACTTATACTATTAGCCTTCACAACATCCTCTAGCAATGAGTTCCACAGGTTGTCAGTGCATTGTGTGAAGAAGTACTTCCTTATGTTTGTTTTAAAACTGCTACCTATTAATTTCATTGGGTAACCCCTGGTTCCTATATGATGTGAAGGAGTAAACACCACTTCCTAATTCACTTATCCACACCATTCATGATTTTTTAGACCTTTCTCATTTTTCCCATAATCATCTCTTTTCTAAACTGAAAAGGAGTACTTGTAGCACCTTAGAGACTAACCAATTTATTTGAGGGTAAGCTTTCGTGAGCAACAGCTCTAAGGTGCCACAAGTACTCCTTTTCTTTTTGCGAATACAGACTAACACGGCTGTTACTCTGAAAACTTTTCTAAACTGAACAGTCCCAGTCTTTTTAATTTTTCATCATACAGAAACTGTTTCATACCACTAATAATTTTGTTGCCCTTCTCTCTATTTTTTTTTCCAATTTGATGATGTCTTTTTTGAGATGGCGTGACCAGAACTACATGCAGTATTCAAGGTATTGGCATAGTATGGATTAACATGGTGACATTATATTTTCTGTTTTATTATCTATCCCTTTCCTCATGGTTTCTAACATTCTGTTAACTTTTTTGACTTCCACTGCACATTGAGCAGATGTCTTCAGAGAACTGTCCATGATGACTTCAAGTTCTCTTTCTTGAGTGGTAACAGCTAATTGAGACCCCATCATTTTTGCGTATAGCTCAGATTATGTTTTTCCCTCTTTGTGGACAGAGTCAAGGAGCTGTTCTTGGTGTTTATTGCAAATCTATGTGCTTGAAGCTGATCCAAAGTCTCGATTCAGGCATTGTGTCGAAGATCTAATCAAGATGTCCCTTAGGAAGGATACAGGTGAATGCCCGGAGAACTGAGTCTGGATATTATTAGCGGTAAAGACTCCGAGTGCCAGCAAAAGACCAAAGGAGAGCATTTGTAACAGGCAGTGGGCCATGCCATATGCAAATCTCAGCAGTCTGTGGCAGCATGGGGGTATAGAAATGTGGACATATGCATATGCTAGATCCACAGATGCAAGAAAGTCCCCTTTAGATAGGGATGCTACTTCTGAAGCTAGTCTCCATCCACAATGGTTTACTTCATTTGCTGACCCCACCTGAGATCCAGGATGGCTCTAACCTTCCCCCCTCCCACTGCCCCACTCCCTCCACATGCTTATGAATAATGACAAAACTGGAATATATGCCATCATGTGCCAGCAATGCCCCTCTGCCATGTACATTGGCCAAATTGGACAGTCTCTACACAAAAGAATAAATGGACACAAATCTGACATCAGGAATCATAACATTCAAAAACCAGTAGGAGAACACTTCAACCTCTCTGGCCACTCAGTAAAAGATTTAAGGGTGGCAATTCTGCAACAGAAAAGCTTCAAAAATAGACTCCAGTGAGAAACTGCTGAGCTTGAATTAATATGCAAACTAGATACCACTAACTTGGGTTTGAATAGAGACTGGGAGTGGCTGGGTCATTACACATATTGAATCTATTTCCTTAAGTTAAGTATCCTCACACCTTCTTGTCAACTGTCTAAATGGGCCATCTTGATTATCACTACAAACGTTTTTTTCTCCTGCTGATAATAGCTCATCTTAATTAATTAGCCTCTTACAGTTTGTATGGCAACCTCCACCTTCTGTTTGTGTGTGTGTGTGTGTGTGTGTAGTTTCTTACTATATGTTCCCTTCTATGCATCTGATGAAGTGGACTGTAGCCCATGAAAGCTTACGCTCAAATAAATTTGTTAGTCTCTAAGGTGCCACAAGTACTCCTGTTCTTTTTGTGGATACAGACTAACACGGCTGCTACTCTGAAGTCTGAAGAATCTTTCTTTTGAGGGAACCCTTTCTATTGCTCCTATATCCAGGAGATATGAGATTTTGTTTAACACCAGCTCACATTCAATGTGGTTGTTCAAGATGGGGGATTGGATAAAGAAGTGATGTGGTGAGGTCGTTAGTTCGAGGGAGTATCTGTGACTCACTCCCTCTCTCACCCACTTGTCTGGAGTGCTTAATTTGTAATGAAAGAGGTTCCAGGGCTCAAGTAATTAGGTACTGGAGCTCAAGCAATTTTTTTTACATTCATAACCGATGCAGCAAGCTCAGAGGTGCCTGGGCTATGAACTGTTAAGCCTCAAGGTGCTGGGGTTTAGCCCTGGTAATACCTAACACAAATTGAGCACTGATTGTCTGTGGTCAATCAAGACCATTTTTTTGAGAAGTGGGAATTTCTGCCTCCTAGATTCAGGTCTTGGTGGACACACATTCACTGTATCACAGTGGGCTCTCAGAGACTTTTGCAACCCTTCCCCAGTTCCAGGGTTTTCCCTAGTATACCTGTAATCTTTCCTCTAGTACCTTTCTGAGGAGGACGGATGAAAGGAACATTTTTGTCTGTGGCAAAATTTGTAGTTCCTCCTCAAAGCACTGAGTGGAGTGCGGATGGACTGTTTCGGTTTGGCACCAATTTCTGCCACTTTTTTGCCTAGATTTTTCCCAAAGAGACGAGAGCCTGTTCATTTAGAAGAGAACAAAATTAATTTGGAGTGAGCGTCTACCTGCCAGCGGTGAAGCCAGACGTGGTGCCACATGATGACAATATGTTGGCCCATTGGTAAGTGTTGCTGCCCAGCTGTGGCCCGGGTATGGTCCTTTGTGTCTCACTTTATGCAACACCAAGAAGACTGTTATCTACAGCCAGGCATTCAGATATCACAGAATATGCACTGAGGAGAAAGTCCGTGATACATGCATTAACACATTGAAAACTGGCTTTATCAAACAAGGACACTCCATCAAAGAAGTAGATCACATCATGGAATGGGCTATCCAAATACCCCAAGAGAACCTGTTTCAATACAGGGGAGGAAAAAGAGCCCTCCGACTGTACACCCTAAACCAGTGGTAGGCAACCTGCAGCCCGCAGGTGGCCCATCAGGATAATCTGCTGGCGGGCCATGAGACAGTGTTTACATTGACCATTCACAGGCACAGCTGCCCGCAGCTCCAGTGGCTGCGGTTCGCCGTTCCGGGCCACTGGGAGCTGCGGAGGCTGCAGGGATGTGCTAAGCCACTTCCCGCAGCTCCCATCGGCCAGGAATGGCGAACCACGGCCACTGGGAGCTGCGGGCGGCTGTGCCTGCGAACGGTCAATGTAAACACAGTCTTGCGGCCCGCCAGCAGATTACCCTGATGGGCCGCAGGTTGTCCACCAATGCCCTATCCTGCCACCCCTCGGTGGAGCCCATATGAAGTATCATTAACCAGTTACAACCCATACTCAGTGAGGACCAATCTTGGGGGGAAAAAAAAACCTTTCCCAACCCCCGTTTTCTTCTGGCCTTCAAACAGCCTCCTACATCACCAAGCTCATCATAATAAGGAAGCTCCCCACAGACACCCAACTCAAAGCAGCACCAGACCCTGCCATAACAAGATGCAAAAGCTGCAGACGTATCCCCACTGCTATGATGATCAATACCCCCCACAACACACCTTTCAAGATCCATTGGTCCTACACATGCTGATTAGAACATGTGGTATACCTCATCCAGTGCACTAAATGTCCCAACAACAACAATGTGGCTGAAATGAGACTATCATTACTCTCTCAAATGAACTCCCACAGAAAAATAATAAAAAAGACAAAAACAACATATCACCCATGGGCGAACACTATTCACAAGTGATCATGCCATATCTGCTCTCTGTCCTCATCCTCAAAGGCAACCTACATAATACCTTCAAAAGACAAGACCGAGAACTTAAATTCTTAACTTTGTTAGAAACGAAAAATCATGGATTCAATGAAGGCACTGGTTTTATGGATCATTACAACAATTTATAACTGACTAAACCTTTGCTCTATGACTGCAGAAATGTTAACTCCCACTTCATCTTGAATAGTCTCCTACAATGTTATCTCCCATCTGTTCCACCTTGTATTTAACTGTGATACCATAAGTAGCTTTCCCAGATCTGAAGAAAAGCTCTGTGTACATTCAAAAGCTTGTCTCTTACTGACAGAATTTGGTCCAATAAAAGACATTACCTCACCCACCTTGTCTCCTTGAAATAAATACCATTTATGCACCCAGAAACTTTTGAAAATACCACTAGGCACCCTATCTGCATCTTTAAGTGCCTAAACGCCTTTAAAAATCTGCCTGTGTGTGCCAACTACCACCCCCTTGCGCATGGGGGTGAGGAGTGGACTGAAGAATGGCAGCTTTGGCTTCACCCTGCCCTCCTCCCAGGTCAGTGCTGCTGAGCTGGAGAAGGTGTATTGGAATTTGTTGCTGGTATAGGCAGCAGCGAATTACTACCATCTCCATGCAAGCTGGGGAAGACACGAAACTCAGAGGTTCATGTCTCAGTCACACTGCATTCCAGGAATCCTCCTAGGGTGGGGCACATTACTCACCACTTCTTTCTCAGGACTGTGTTGAAAGAAACAAGCTAGCTCTTAACGATTAAAAGATGTTCCAATACATTTTTAAAAGAACAAATACTTTATCATGTTTCACTTCATCTGTATTTCTCTATTTGTGCATATTTTGAAGGGGAAAAAACAAGGTGCTGAATTATCCATTCCTAGGAACCACCCCTTAGAAGGGGAAAACTAAGCAACATTTAAACCTCCATAAGTTTCACCTCAAAGAATGAGAGTCACATGATCCTCTCAAAGGGTGAGATATTTAAAGTCTTATGGAAAGGACAGGCCTGTGAGCCACAATCCCCCACTAATCATCAGAATCTGTGTGAAAAGTAGAGTGGAAATGTGAAAAACCCTGGTCCATTTTCAGGCAAGCTTTTCCCTTCTTCAATAATTCCTGGCATTCCTCTACCTCCTGACAGCACAGCCACCCAATAAGCTACAATGTCATTTTCTCACTCATTTACACCTATGCCCTGTCCACCTGTGCCCCATCCACCAAAGGGATTAGAAGCGTGGAGCAAGATTTAATGCTACCTGTTGCAGAATTAACTACAATGCAGTTCTCTATTGGAAATCCACCAGATTTAGAGGAAGAGATCATGAACAGCAACTGATCTTTTGATTCGACCCTTTACCACCTTGACTTGTTTCACCCAAACTTATCTTTTGAATCGCCAACTATGGTGTGTGAGCACTTTGACTCCCCATTTCTATGCTCTCCCGCTCTTCCACCTTGTTTTTCTCCCCTCCATCAGTGTAAAAAGAGAAGAATCTTAGACCTCAACTAAGTAATTGTGATGGTAAATGAGGGGAAGAAGCATGTACCATTGAAACAAGGCTAGCAGGAAATGTATGTTAGGGTTAACGAAAACTGAAATGTGGAGAATGTAAATGCTGCTTTGATAAACTTATCCTTGCAAAAACAAGAGGTGGCAAAAAAGATTTCCACTATGGAAAGAAAACATTTGGCTAGGCAAAATAATAATGAGTACAGAGTACAAATGCATAAAGGTGATCCAAAAGCACTAAAAAACTAAGCAGTACACCTTAGAGTGGATAAGGCATAGAAAATGGCTTAATCTAATTAGCCAAAATAAATACTGGGTGGATGTTAATGGATATCAGAATCCAAGATAAATTAATACTTAAATATAAGAGAAACATTTCAGTATTATATATTATATTTGTTCACATCTAAAAAGGATAGCACCTATTACACGTTAAATAGTGTGATTTACAAGAAAACTACACGTTCAGTTGAAATGACTGGATTCAAAGGCCTCCTAATTATTGTCCTCCCTAGTGTATCAAGAACCTCGGGGTAATGAACAGATTTTAAAAAGCATTTATTATTCTAGTACCAAGGAATTCCAGTTTCTAGTTCTCTTTAAATTGACAGTTTAATTTTTCATGTTTGCTGATGGTTGTATATACAGTTTATCTGTTGTATTAATTTTTTTACAGCAAGTTAGGCACTTTGCAGCATGGATAGAAAGTCCTTCCTCTGAAGAATTTACAATTTAATTTTAGAACTAACAAGGAGTAGGTATAATAAGAAAATGGGGAATTACGCATAAGTGGATCAACTGCACACACTACGGTCTAGGTTTTTATACGACTCATCACTATTGTAACCGTGTCTAACTAGTCATTTGCTCCTGCAATTACCACAGTTGTGAATGCAATTGTGCTAATTGTGAGAGCAAATCAGACATGCACCTCACTGAAAGTCTGCATGCAGTTCTGAAAAATATGGCATCAAAATCCTTAAAGATAAACTTCAGGTCTTTCCAGATAGCCTAGACATTAGCCAGAAACATCACAGTAAATTCTATTTCAATAAAATCCATTTTTAAGGATATACACTGAGCATGAGCTATACATGGAAAGATGTGAACATTCTGATCATGAAATAAACCACATGTATGTCATGTTCTTTGTCTCAGAGAGATACAGCAGTCATAACTACAGCAATTAGACTTTATGCGGGAGGTGAGCTTGTAATACTTGAGAGATGAGGTATATGTGGAAAGTTTTAGTAAAATGCAAGGTATAGTTTCTCAAGTAACTTTCAGAAATGGGAGTTTTTCAATACTCTGTTCTTTCTCTTCCACTGTTATGTCCAACATTTCCATTTACAATTCTTTGACAGATTTCAGGCTTTCAGTGTAGAACTGTATAATATTTAATTAGGAGAACACTTGGATACTGTAACAGGTATACCTAAATTTAAAATAAAAATGAAGCGCTTCTTATTTGCAAACGCTGGAATTTCTGATTTTGAAGAGATATCTGGCAAAAATGGGATTTTGCAACTTCTGGAGACATATCATAGCACAGTAGTTTAAGAGAAATAGAAAGTTCTTCAAACAAAGTTCATTCACATTTAAAACAAAGCAAATAAAGAATCAAAAACTGTCCCCCATGTGGGTTATTCCTTTGTAGAAAATGGAAAAAACTCAGTGAGTCTGATATCACAGAGATTCCACCTTATTGTTCTGTCCAATGTTGTTGTGGGAGTTGCCTTCAATCCCACAGAACTGGCACAGAGATTCCACCCAAAATACAGTGTCCTGACATTGCAGGGATCTGGTCTATCCACACAACTTCCAGCCTCCTCACTGAACTCTGCTTACCCCTTGGGGGAAAGAAGGCTGCTGTACCATGGGGAAACCCTCATAAGTCAAGGTTGGCATAGTAAGCATTAACTTACAAGAGGATTCCTCGCCCATTTTAAAGGCTGGGGAATGATTTGCAAAAGCATTTAGAGTATGACTTCACTGCATCTGGGAGTAAGTCTACTAGCCCCAGGTCCACAGACTTATGGTAACAGGGCTCATGCTAGCGTGCTAAAAATGGCTATAGACATGATGCTGCTGCTCAGCTTCAGAGCCCATGCTCCAGCTGAAGACATAACATCAAAGCACCATCTACACAGCTATTTTTAGCATGCAAGCAGGACCACTACACCACCAGAAATCTGTGTGCCCAAGCTGGGAGGTTCACTCCCAGATGAAGTATAGACATACCCTATGTGATTTGCAGGGATTTGTAATTATACAGAAACTAGAATAGCTTTCATAATATATTATACTGTGGGTTTCCTTTAAGAGGAAAATTCAAGCCATTTTTCAGTCCACATAATAGTGGAGTCTAATTGTATAAAGTAGTTAATTGGCATCTTTGTCAAAATAAAGAGCTAGTATAAAGGGTTCTCATTTCCTTCTATCAGAAAATGAAATAAGAAATTGCACTGATGTAAAATCCAAACTCTTAAATGGATAGTTGGTATTACAGAATAACTGGAAATGACTTTCATTGTAAGTACATACTGAAACCATTCTGTTATACACAATAATCTTCAGCTAAATGGTCTAATGCACATTTCAAACAGCAGGAAAATTTGCTTATCATCTACCTAAGTAGAAGTGCCATTTTTCTCCTCTCGGTTGTCTAACTAAACAATTTCAGAGTGGAGGAAACTACAATCTTTTGGTGATCTTCCAGAAAACACCATCCTATCCACTATGGATGTTGAAGCTCTCTACACAAACATTCCACACAAAGGTGGACTACAAGCCATCAGGAATAGCATCCCCAATACCATTACGGCAAACCTGGTGGCTGAACTTTGTGACTTTGTCTCCAGTCTGAAATTGTTGTGGGTGAGGAATTATTATAATTATATATATATACACACACACACACACATATATATACATATACATATACATATACATACACATACATACACACCCCAGATCCTACTCCCATTCAAGTCAAGAGACTGCAAAAGGAATTAAAAATTTCAGGACATAATCCATATAAAATTATGCTACAAAATGAGCTACTTCTTTCCAGAGGAAAATCTCATTACTGTACAACTCTTATACAAAATGAATCAATCATGGAGTAACTGTGATGACAGTCTATGTGGGAGCTGTGCCTCTTTGCCGCACTTAACATCCAAGAATGAAATGCACTAGGTGAGAAAAAAAGACAATGAAAAGGATAACTGGGCTTTTCTAAAAGAATCAGAGAAGAAAGATGGACAAGAGTGATGATCAGATTATATAGTCATGAGGTCGCTTGCCTCCTCAGTGCATGATTGTTCTAACATTCAAATCAAGAAATACAGATTTTTCTTTTACATAAGTAACTACATTTATTGTTAGACAGCTACACACAAGTTTTAAAATTTAAGAAAAAAAATGTCCTCCATGCCACCAAATAATTGGGTTTAGTGTTATTAATTAAAGAATCAGTTAATTGCTTTTGCCAAATATAAGATGTTTCCTTTTATCAAATGATTTTTTTTAAGTTACACTCCTGTAAAATTCATTATATTTTAAATACAGGATAAAAGGAATGCTCTTTATGGAATTACAGTAAATGACTAGTATAAGTACACATTGCAACCATTTGGTTACACAAAGGAATCTCCAGCTCTTTAATGGACTACTGCATGCCAAAATGTAATGGGGTAATTTGCTCAATACCTACTTAAAGAAGATGACTCTAGGGTGCCCGAATCTTCCCTTCTCAGGGGTCTGACAAAGCAATATATTGCAAAACATGAAAGCATCTGAGACACTTTGATAGATACTGTTAAGATGAAGCCAGTGCATAATTGGACTCTGCTAAAAGAAATGCCTCCAACTGCCTCTTGGAAAACATTCCTAAAAATTATCATCAAAACCAACAAACAAAATGGAAGATATCTAGGATTTGTTTTAGCATTCATTTTACCCTCTTTTCTGATGATATCCAGAACTTTACTATTTTTAACCTATGGAACCAGAAGAATGTGACCTGTTGAGCTATAAGGCCTGTTCTTGTTTCTGAAATTTGTTATGTTCTTAACACTAAAAATATCTGTACTTGGTCAGCTACAATCATTTTCCAACAAAGCTGTGTGAAGTCCTGAGTTACTAGTATTTAAAACTAATGTTTTTAGCCTCACCAATGTTGAGTCCATTTGAATTTCTGGTGAGTTGAAGGTTCCATTACATTTCAACAGGAGACCATTCATGGGAACTATTTACTGGAGTTTGAATCTATGGCAAATCTCTCTCTCTCTGTATACATGTATGTGTATATACATACATATACATACACACAGATAGATACACACACACTATAAGTACACATTATGCACATATGCATGCATACACATATACAGGTACCTTTACCCTTGTTTTTCTAATTAAATAGCTTACTAACTGGACTATACTTGATGATGGGGAAACTTCCAAAGATTTAGAGTTCAAGCACAGATAAGCATCTAAGAATTGAATGCTTATCTGAATTATCCTTTAAAAAAAAAAACAGCCCCACCACTACAAGTCATGTGACTTTTCCTCACTAGTATCCACGCATTATGATCCCCTTCTATCTAGTATCAGGTCTTCTTGAAATGATTGGGTGGCCCTGTGGTTTTCTATTCCCCTTTAACATCTGGTCTCAAAAAGCAAGGTCCTCCAAAGGTTTTCAGGGTCCACTCATCAATACTGGGCTGCAGCACGCACCTGGTAGGAGTGCTGTCCTGCCATCAGAGAAATGACTGGTAGATCTGTAAGTCTCCTTGTAGGATTTTTGAGGCCTCTCCCCCTTTTCTCAGTGTTTGGGGACAGTGAGATGCCATCCTTCCTCCTCTCAGGTGATCAAGGACTTTAGAATTAATCACTGCATTTCATGGAACACTTTAAGATGCAAGAGGCCAGGAACAGTAAAACGCTTCTATGATCTCTAGCTCCAGAAAGTGGAGTAAGCAAGCTGCCTTCCCTGCAAATATCATGACATGGGGATTTGGCCTTATTCTATGGCCTCGAGAAAACCAAGCTCAATGTGAGGGACAGGTACTTAGCACATGAAAACATTCACAATGCCCTTCTCTCTCCTCATGTTTATCAGCTAAATTTTAATAGTACTGTATTCATCTGAATATCAAATAACTGAGAATATTAAATAGCACTGAGCTGAAGAGGAACTAAAAACTGAACAGTGGAAAATAATAAATAATAAAATCACAACTATTATTTTACCTTTATTGCATGATGTTAATTATTCTTCACTTACCTTTTCTGGACCTGGAAGAAAATAAAGATCACATCAGTGGTACTCTGAAACCACTCAGAGACAGAGAATCCAAGCATTTATAAAGCACTTATCACCGAGGTATCCAAGGGCCTCTCACAAAGAAATCTGACCCAGTGTTGTAGAAGCTGACTGAGGACTCTTGCCAAGGCTTTACCTGCATTAGACAGACAGGAGATCCCTTGGTAATTTGCACACTCTAATCTGTCACCCTTTGTATGATATAAAGGGAAGAGAATTGCATCTTTGATCTCAGATTCCTAAATGGATGCAAACAACTATTGAAGACTGTGCATAAGTGCTGTTTAGCCACAATTATTATTATTAAATAATGTATTATGTGCTTATTGTTATGCTTTAGGTGATTATGGTGAGCTGAAGCAATGAGCTGAGGATTTGACTGAGATTAAATCTACCCTCTTGATGGAAGATGATGTTCTGCCATGGACGAGGTGGACTACTGCTCTAAGCCAGTACTGAGAATCCTCTTTCTAAGGTACTTGTCTGATGTGTCTTGCTCACATGTTTAGGGTCACACTGATCACCAGATTAAGGATAGAGAAGGAATTTTACCCCAGATGAGATTGGCAGGGACCTTGGCGGCTTTCTCATTCCTCTGCAGCACGGACTGCCTTCTAGGATAATCTGGGTATATTTCATCTAATCCATTCCCTTCCATTTCAGGAGCCTCAGGCATTGGTGGCAACTCAGCAAATAGTTTAGACTCCTGAGAATTGAAATGCTTTAGTCTAAACCACATTACTGGGCTCAATAGGATAACTGGGTGAAATTTAATGGCCTGTTATATACAAGAAGTCAGACTAGATGATCGAATGGTTTCTTCTGGCCCTAAATTCTATTAAACTAAATTATTTGTCATCAAACTTTGCAACCTTGAGGTTTGATAGATATCCAGTTGTTTCTAGTTGACCAAATAGCAGCAGTGACAAAGCCTGTGTTTTCCACCTCATTTAAGGTAAGGATGTTGATTGCTACTGTTATTCATGCCCTTGTTACTTTGAGTTAATACAGAATTTAACACCCTGTTGGATGAGTGGAGTATCTCGTCTTGAGTCCATGATGCCAGCACTCTGTTATATTCAATACACTGGGCAAGAACTGAGCAAAAGACTAAGGGACTGATCCAGCATTGAAGGCAACAGCAGAAAACAAAACTGACAATATCCTCCTTCTCTTTACTGTTTCCAAATCTGAGCTCTCCCTCCTGCTAGTTGCCTCCAACCATCACCATAACCTCTTGACCCTATGCTTTTCCTAACTCCTATTACCTCATTTAAAATATTTCCTTTTTTTGCTAGGAATTCATGAAACCTCTGAATGAATATAGGGACAGATGAGTCACACTGCTACCCCTAAGATCATCAGAGTCCATGGTGCTCTGTACAGGGTACAGGGGTGTAGTACAAAGAGAGTGCCTGAGACATGAGGCCTGGTATAAAAAGCTTTATGCAACTTTGCAACTTATCCATTGGCCTTAAGTGATGCCCAGGATGTTCTGCAGACTCTAGGTCCTGGGGTGAATTTCACACAAAGAAAGGAAGGTACAGCAGATAAGGCCCAAACAGAGTCAAGCCCTGCTGATATCAAGCAGATTTGGCAAGAGTCAGGCCAAGTCAGGCCCTGTCCTGTTACAAAGCAGATGCCTGCTTGCAGGTTCACTATCTGATACATGAACCTGGCAAAAACAGGGCTGGCCCAAATAGTTTACACTCTGAAAGATGTTACTACTAAAGATTATTTATAAGCTTTGAAAAGTTTGCAGATATTACAAAATGTTGAGCAAACTACTACTAGTTTGCAAATATTGACTGAACTCAAACGAAATCTAATTTTCTGTGCATTACAGATTTGAATCAAATATTCCACAAAATTCCACAGGACTCTGTGTCTGAATGAGGCTCTGATGTCTTAGTCAGCATTTATACTGCACCATAAGCTTACACAGTGATTTACACAACGAACCAAGATACACATGGCCCCTTCCTGAAGGGCTCACATTATAGCAGAACCAGCAACTCAAATCTAAAAATAGAAAAAAAAAAATAAAAGCAAGGGATCATAAATTTTACATCAAATTAGAATGTAACAGGTAAAGTTTTTTAAAAAGCAGCAAGCAACTTGTGCTTTAATAGAAAGAAACTCAAGAAATTTCAAAAGTTGCATTAATGGGTGAGACTAATTCCTTTAACTACAGCATTTCATTCCCTTCCAGCTTCTCTTCAAGTACTTTGTGGTTTCTTCTCTATGCTTTTAATTTAGTTTTTTCTAACAATCTACTGAACAGTCTCATTCCTGTAGAACTTCTCTTCAACAGCATCATATCCAAATGTGTCACTGCTAACACTAGTCCCTTCTGATCCTGACTGGACCATCAACTTGTCAGTTGGTCAACCTAAGTACTTGGGGTCCCAGTTTCTCTTCTGTCCCTTCAAGAGTTTTTTACAGCAAAACAGATAAAGCTGCTGGTGAATTGAATGCAATTAATTTGCTTTGCAAAAGAATTGCTCTGATTCTTCTGGTAGACCTGATGGCCACATTCTTTAGTCTGGTTAAAATGTGCTTTGCATAATACCACAAGGTTCATGGTGACAAGTTGAGTTTATGTCACTGTTGCAACCCTGGGGCTGGCCAGAGACCACTTCAGCCACTGGTGAAACTTAGAGCAGCCTAAGGCAAGCTACCAGTTGTATTTGGCTGCCTACGGCCCAAAAAGGCTGCTATGGGCAGCTGGGGATACATGAAGTGCAGAGAAGTTGTATCCATGCTCTCTCTTCCCTGGTTATACAAAACAAACAAAAAACCCACTAAGGGACTAAATTTACAGTCTAACCAAACCTAGACTACTCTTGAAAAAACACGAGCTAAGAACTGTGACTCAAAGAGAAACAGGAAGTTCTAACTCTTGCCAGACAGTGAGAAGAAAGAGAGAGAGAGGGAGAGAGCTGAGAGCACGATGATGTAGCATGCGCACCACTCCAACAGCACTACTAGCAAAAGTTTCCGACGTGAGTGTACCGAGTACACGTACACCTATCGCGGAATGTACAGGTGTAGAATCACTCAAAAGAGAGCCAACTAAACTCGCACCCACATCAGCTTGTATCATACAACGCAGAAGGAGGGAAGTCAACTGAAAGGATATGAATGCACCAAAATTTTAATTGCTGCTTTTCTGACTGGATGGAAAGGATTAAACACATACCAGGCAGGAATGGCACTAAATTGAAAGATTATTTTCCCTTTGTTCAGTACTATAAATGTATAGAAAACAAAACAGAAAATGAAATGAGAACACTTAGTATTTGCATTTATGATCCAGGGGGCTCAACCCACCTCCCAGCTGCAGAGTCCCTCCCATCCCAATGCCCCAAACATCCTTCCCAGTTGCAAATACTCTTTCATCCAAAGACCAGTTTCCCAAAAGGCCTTCCAAACTGCAGTCTTTCCCCAGCCCCCTACCCCATGAACAATGCACCAAACTTCCTTCATCACCTGCTTCTGACCTGTATAGTCCTTCCTGCCCTATGCAGAGTCCTCTGATGTCCTTTGCCATGCACATCCTTACTTTAGATTTCCTCCCACTCCACTCACAGTCCCCCAAACCTCCTCCCCAGCTGGCTTCCGGCTGCAAATTTGCTAAGCAATGCCAGAAGCTGGGAATGGGCGACAGGGGATGGATCACTTGATGATTATCTGTTCTGTTCATTCTCTCAGGGGCACCTGGCACTGGCCACTGTCAGAAGACAAGATACTGGGCTAGATGGACCTTTGGTCTGACCCAGTATGCAGGTTCTTATGTTAAGCATTACCACTCAGCAGTATCTGAAACACTGCATTTATTTCCTGCTGTAAATATGTATGGTAAATGATGGCCTTGTTATGGTGAACTGAGAATGCTCAGCACGTTGCAGAATCAGAACAAGAGAATCCCGCCCTGTAGCACAGCCTGACCTCGAGAGCCACCTGTATCCAACAAACTCACAACATGCTCCAAGACTAAGGCATTTTCTGAATGTGACAAATTGATCTGGCCTTAACTTCTATGGACATTCTCATGAATAACACCACTCTCTACTAATTCCTCCTTTCATTCACCAAGTGGAGATTCTTGGACAAATTCTCACATGGGATAAAGCCATTTTGCACCTCACTGCCAGCACTATCTGATCCAATAGATCCACTCCAACATCATCCCCAGCAAAGGGGATCCTCAGGTGGCAGAAAATGAGTGCAGAGGATCTTATGCTGCTCCTCCTTCCTGCTGCCAGCATAGCTGGGGAAAGAAAACAACTAAGCAAGTGATGATTTCCATTTCCAACTAAGAAATATGTCCTTCCTGTGATTTTTGTTACCTCACCTCCCCTGCCCTGCCCTCCTCTTCATTATTCTCATCCACCTGTTTTGTCTTGTCTTTTAGAGTTTAAGCTCTTTGGGGCAGAGCCTGTCATTTACTATATGTTTGTATGGCGCCTAGCACAATAAGTCCCAACCTGGCTGAGGCCTCTAGGCACTTCTGCAATACAAATGTGGAAAAAAACAGTGTGGTTGGAATGTCCCTGAACCACATCAGTCACTAGCTGTAGTTTTGACTCACTTGGGGATACTGGCAGCTGACCTAATTTAGAGCAGCCCATAAAATGCCTTAACTGTGCAATGAGGGACAGACCTGCCACATGGTGGCAGCAGGATCAGGGCAGTCACATGTGAGCTCTGTGCAACTTTGCAACTTATCCATTGGCCTTAAGTGATGCACAGGAGGTTGTGCAGACTCTAGGTCCTGGGGTGAATTTCACACAACGAAAGGAAGGTACAGCAGATACAACCCACAATTTAATTGAACTCAGCTAATAGTCTAGTCCCATGTAACAATATATATTCATATTCAATGTTACTTGAACTTCGCAACTCATAATTAACCTTTTTCCCCATACACCACTGCTGTTTAATTATTCAGTGGAAGTTCTGCCCATAATAGCTCTCTGATCTTTAAAACAGAAGAACGCATTATTACTGGTCACTGGGGAAGGACAGAGCAAAGCCAGAGACCTCAACATAAAGCATTTCTTATCTTAAAAAGAAGCTGTAACTCACTTCTGAAGACTCTAACCTGTGATTCCTGTAGTAAGGGTTAAGATCCTCCTCTTTCTCCAATGTGCTCTGGAGAAAGAGTGCCATAGATATCATACTCCTTTTTGCAAGCTTGTCAGTCAAACTGAAGCCAACCCTTTTCTTTGTCACGCAGCTGGTCTCTGGGCACCTGTGTGATACTCCTTGCAAGTTTTTCTGCAATTCACTTTTCAGTACCAGTATGATGGGATCACTGGTATGTAAGGGGTTAAAACAACCCTGGGGAGGCTGTGCAGGAGGCAGCCCATAAGGAAAAGGCTTGTAGTGCCAGCCAATTAGGGGAAGGTTTATTGTAGAAGCCAATCAGGGCCAGACTGGCCCATATAAGAAGCGGTCGCTGAGCAAAGCAGAGGAAGTCACTCCCTAGAGTTTGAAGGGAGGAGGACTAGCTGCTTAGAGGGCTGGAGCATCATGGACAGAGCAGAGCTGGGCCGGGTCAGCAGAGTCCAGGCTGCCAGCTGCCAGACTGAGGCCCTGATACAAGGGCAGATGAGAGGTGCTGGGGCTCTGGGGAAGTGGCCCAGGGAAGGAGACGGCAGAATTGGAGGAGAAGCAGCATGTGGCTGCCAGCTATAGGGTCTCTGGGCCCAGGTCTCCCACCGACTTAGCCTCCACTTGCCACTGAGGGGAGTGGCCAGTGTATGGATTGCAGTTTGCCACCGGGACAAGTGGCTAGAACCTGGACTGCAGTTTGCCACTGAGGCAAATAGTTGGACTGAGGACTGTTGGTCCCCTGGAAGGGGGGAAACAGCTGAGTGGGGCACAGCCAGAGGGCTGTGTCCAAAAGAGGACGACGTGATCCGGGAAGCGACATGAGTCCTGGAGGTGGAGATAGAAGTGACGATGGGCAAGACACCACCTGAGGAGGGTGCACTGGCAACCCTGAACTAATTCCCAGGACGGCCAATAAGAGGCACCATGCATTCAGGTGTGAACTAGAGAAAGCTGAAAGAACCCAGTAATAACAAGAAGTCGACCATCTTTCATCCTGCTTCTTCTGTACTGGTCTTTACTCCAGGTAGTGGACACAACTAAAACAAAAGGGATCAAGAAAAGTGACTACAGAAATAGCAAGCCAGCGAACAGCTAGAACAATATATGAGTTTGCAATAATCAGGTAACCCTTGCCCATTTGTACATGGCTGACAAAACATTAGGGAAAATAAAATCAATTGGAAAAGTAGTTCAAATGAGGAGTTGTCCCAGTCATCAAATCTGAAGAGAGATTTTATAGACTTAAGGTAAAATTTTCAAAAGCTCTTATGTCCCAATTTCAAAAATACCTAGGCTCCCATAACTCACTGAAAGTCATTGATATTTAGACTCCTAAGTCACGTAGGTGCTTTTAAACATACCCACCTTAAATTTCTGTATCATCTTCTTACAGAATTTATTTTCCTTTAGGGACAAGTGGCGGCATCTTACACATTCATATCAGTGCCCTGAAAAGTGGCACATTTTCTCCTGCTTTACCTCCCACTGCCCTAGAGAAGCGGAAGTAAATGTTCAGATATGCATGAATCTACTTAGGCACCTAAATCTATGTTTTGACACTTCAATAAAAGTAGTCCCATTTTCAGAGGAACTGAGCAATCAAAGTTTCCAATTCAGCCCTTCTGAAAATCAGGCTACTACTATTTTGGCACCTAAAATGGATACAGATGCCTACATTTAGGCACCTATGTTTAAATACCTTGGCCTGAGTGTGCTTCCTCACCAACACTTCCACCCCCTACCAGAATGGAAAATGAGTGACTGGTATTGGAAATTCTTGCATCTGGTTTTATGTATATATGACTGAATTTTATTTCCTCCCAAAATAAGGGGAGAACAGAAAAAAAGACAAAAGAACAATAAAATGAAAGGAATGGGAAGGAAGAGAAACAAAAGGAAGAAAAAGGGGCAGGGAGAGCAAAGGAAAGCTACATTTCAGTTTTATCTGCTAGGAATTAATCAAAGATTTTTAAAAGGTTAGATCAAATCATTTCATATTTTCTTGAGGTCCCTCTTCTCTGAAACATTACCTGCTATTTAGCTGCCAGGTGAACCCAAGTCACTATGCCAAGTTTTTATCCCTGGAGGCAGCCGTCTCTTCCATCTAAGCAATAAAAGTAATTTGACTACAAGCAAGCTCTAGAGAAAGTTTCCAAGATGATGGGATACTCCCAAAACACAATTCCGGGAAGTAATTTTTGAGGATGTATCCATTATCATATTACTCCTTCTAGCTACTTTTTCCCAAGATACAATTATTTTGGCTAGGTCCCAAAACATGTGAACCAGCATGGCTCTGGGCGACCCACATCTCCAGCAGCAATCTGTATTGGCAAGGCCCATGCACTGTAACATCTGTAGGGACCTGTGTGAATGAAAAATAATTTTCTGATGGATCAACTTTAATCATAGATCAATAATAGAGTTTTTAATGTTTTAAAGGGCACTTTCCCATTGGCTTAAGTTCAATAATATACACAAATCTTTGCTCCAGGCAATCTAAATTACACACAGTCTTTTGGGCTAGGAAGCTGTGACGGGCTATAGCTGGTCTGAGGGACCTGAGGAGCTATCTCCATGTCACTAACAATTGTGGAGTCTCTGTTGCTACTAGCACACCAGAACTAAATAGTCAAGAATCAGGGCCTGCAGCAGAGCCAGTCTCTGGACAACCTAACGACTACAGCTGGCCTGTAGTAGGCTGTCTGATTTTCTAAGCCACCTGATTGGTAGAAGAGTCAGCAGATTGTCTCTTAAGCCCAGCAACAGCAGCAGTTCAGTGGCTGCTCAAAGCATTCACCTGTGCCTACTTGTTCCCAGACTCATCCAAGGCCTACTCCTACCCTACTCCTGTGTTGTATCCAGCCCAGTTCCTGAGCTGGTCCCAGCCTTGCCCCTGCCTTGCCTCACTCCTGGTAACCCACTTGTGACCCTTGCTCCAATTCCTGACTTCTGTCTTCAGCCCTGGTGCCTGGCTTCTGACTTTGGCTCTGACCCAGGTCTCCAATTCCTGACTATCAACTCCTGCATGACTTCCCCTGTGACTGACAGTCCTAGCAGCCCTGACAAACAATAAGGGAACTATAGCTGATACAGCGAGAATGGATTCTACAAAGGCCAATATCTCTCTGACAGAGATAGTGGGAAACCTACAGACCTTACAGGCTCAGGTTGCTGCCCTGCAGGTGAAGAATGCGGTCCTGCAAGCTCAAGCCATGCCATCTTCACCTCCAACCCCTGCTCCTGATAAGCCCAAGTTCTCCCTGCCTGACAAATTCAAGGGCGAGTAGGACAAATTTCATGGGTTCCTAAATAAGTGTCAGCTCCTATTTCTCCTACACCTACAATCGTATCCCACTGGCCAATCAGCCTGCTTACCAGTGAGGCCATAGCTTGAGTTTCTCTGCTCCTGGAAAACTCAAGCCCACCTCGAAGACCTTGAGGACTTTATTAGAGCTAAGGCGGTGCTCTTCAATGACCCAAGTCGTAAGTTTACAGATGAAGCTGCCCTTCAGGTGTTGCAGCAGGGATGCTGGCCAGTTGCTGTATATGCAGCAAAGTTCTGACGCTTGGCAACAGACACCGAGTGGAATGAGGCTGCCCAGCATTATCATTTCCTGCTCACCCTTAATGACAATATTAAAGATGAACTTTCCAGCCTGGAGGCCTTAGTCAACCTATGCCTCAAGATCGATGACCGCTCAACTGAATGCTAACAAGAAAGGGAAAAAAAAAAAAAAAAAAAAAAGTTCCTTCTGGCTCCCTCCCACCCCCTGTCATGAGTCCTTCCCATTCAAGTCAATCAGCTCCAGTCCTGTCTCTCTGATGTAGAGAAGAACTGACTTTGGGCATCGGGCCTATGCCTATACTGCGGGGAACCAGAATGTTTTGCATCAAGCCAAGGTTTGAGCTGCACCCAGGTCGGGAAAAGCCAAGCCCCAACCCCAACAGGGGAATCTGAGCTGGATAGGCACTCTTCTCTTCACCCCGGCAGGCCACTCCAATGCTTGTATGCTGGTATACTTATAATGGCCGATCAATGTTGAACGTATCTCCAACTCTTTCTCTTGCTCTGGCACCCTGCTATGCTCAATATCAACCTAACAGCACTGGTGGACTAGCTTACCTCAGGGAATTTCATGGATCTGGAGTTCGCCTGAGTACACAATATCCCCACCCAACACAAGAACTCCCTTGAGTTAATGGAGTCCACAGACAGGTTGCTTCTTTTGCCGGGACTGACCACCCACCAGATGCCCCCCTTAGAGTAACTACCCTTTGAAACCACCAAGAAGTCCTCCAGTTTGAGCTAATTCATGCACTGCATTCACCAGTTGTCCTCGGTATCCCCTGGCTCATCACCAGCAGATGCATGGGTTGTGGACAATCAGGCATTGTATGCTTTGACACTCCATCCTGCCGACAGTTATGTTTCCTGCGAGATGACCCAGGACCAGCAACACTTTGAGGCTTATTTGGTTATCCAAAGAATTCAGAGACATGAAGAGAGGATCCAAAGACAACCCTGTCCACCCACATGACCTCCTCAATGGCTCCAAGGATTCCTGTTGAATATCAACACTATACCAACATGTTGGACAAAAAGAGAGCCACACACCCTACTGCCCCATTGCAGTTAAAATGGTCTCATTGACCTCCACCAGGGAGAATAGGTTACCTTTGGGTGCGTTTATTCCCTTTCTGAACCCAAAGTACAGGCTGCGTACACATCTTTAGCAGGGGTCCCAATCTTCATGGTGAAAAAAATTAACTTCCTCCAGCCTCGTGTGCACTACCAAGCTCTGAACAAGACTGCAATCTGAAACTGTGGTACCACTCACCGATTACTAATAAGCTGTCTGAAAGACTCCACTCTGCCAAGGTCTTCATGAAGTCAGACCTCCACAGAGCTTATAACCTGATGAAGATCCGGAAAGGAGACATATAGAAGACTACCTTCTGTACTGGGTATGGCTTTTTGAGTATTTGGACATGCTGTTGGGTTGTGCATTTCATAAACGACAACTTTAGGGACATGTTGGACCAATTTCTTGTCATTTACCTGGACAACATCCTCATTTTCTCCAGAAGTCAGGACCTCCACAATAATCACATGTACACTATCCTGGAGACACTCTGCAAGAACCACCTCTACACAAAAGGTTGAAAAATGAAAGTTCAATAAGGACACTGGAATTCTTGAGGTATATTGTCTTACCCACATAAGGTGATGCAATAGCCAACTGGGCCATGCCCAAAGACATATGCAGGTGCAGTAATTCCTGGGGTTCCGCTTCCCATACTTTCGATATTTAATGGCACTTTGTTTAAACATGGCAGCAAAACAAAAAAAAGTTGACACCAAAAACTGTTCATTTAAAGAGGAGGAACAAGAAACCATTAATGGGGAGAGAGTGGATGGATAAGGGGATAATTTGGGTGCTTAATTTGTAAAGATACTGCAGCTGTTAAAAGTGGGAATGTCAAATGTCACTACAAACAAAGCAGAGATTTTGACCACAAATATCCATTTAGCTCCCATTTAAGATCTGACAAGATTGCTTAATTAAAGGATCCATATTTTTAGAGCACACATTATTTCAAAGTACACTTGTGCTCAGAAAAAGGCAACTGAAATTTTATTGAGGTGTGGGTAACAGCAAAACACAGGAAACCTTTCACAGATGCAGGCACCATTAAGCTGTGTATGGTTACTATAGCTGAAACCCTTTTTGTTGTTGACTCCTTGTCCTTCAGACAACTGCCAGTCTCAAACACAACAGCTAATAGGTGTGCAGAGATGATGGTACAAGATGTTTTCAAGCAGTTGTGTGAGAAACTGAAAATGGGATAATTTTCCATAGTGGTATATGAATCCTGTGATATCAGAAACACAGCTCAGCTAATGCTGAATGTCTTTTTCTTTTATTTTCATAGAGAGAAATTTGTGGAGGATTTTCTGTTCCTTATACTGTATCACAATCACAGGACAGGTGAGGGTTTGTTTAATTTTGTTCCAACTGTTTTGTCTCATGAAGGTTTTAATGTGACTCATTGTGTCAATTACAACAAATGGCACTTCTGCCACGATCAGTACTCACTGAGGGCTTGTGAAATGTCTGCAAGATCCTGTCATAAATATAAAGGGAAGGGTAAACACCTTTAAATCCCTCCTGGCCAGAGGAAAAACCCTTTCACCTGTAAAGGGTTAAGAAGCTAAGACAACCTCGCTGGCACCTGACCAAAATGACCAATGAGACAAGATACTTTCAAAGCCGGAGAGGGGGGAAACAAAGGGTTCTCTTTGTCTGTGTGTTGTTTTTGCCAGGACCAGAGCAGGAATGCAGATCAGAACTCCTGTAAAAAGTTAGTAAGCAATCTAGTTAAATATGCGTTAGTATCTGTTTTGTTTAAATGGCTGATAAAATAAGTTGTGCTGAATGGAATGTATATTCCTGTTTTTCCGTCTTTTTGTAACTTAAGGTTTTGCCTAGAGGGATTCTCTATGTTTTGAATCTGATTACCCTGTAAGGTATTTACCATCCTGACTTTACAGAGGGGATTCATTTACTTTTTCTTCAATTAAAATTCTTCTTTTAAGAACCTGATTGCTTTTTCATTGTTCTTAAGATCCAAAGGTTTGGGTCTGTGTTCACCTATGCAAATTGGTGAGGATTTTTATCAAGCCTTCCCCAGGAAAGGGGGTGTAGGGCTTGGGGGGATTTTGGGGGGAAAGACGTTTCCAAGTGGGCTCTTTCCCTGTTATTTTTTTTAGACGCTTGGTGGTGGCAGCAATAAAGTCCAGGGACAAAAGGTAAAACAGTTTGTACCTTGGGGAAGTTTTAACCTAAACTGGTAAAAATAAGCTTAGGGGGTTTTTCATGCAGGTCCCCATATCTGTACCCTAGAGTTCAGAGTGGGGAAGGAACCTTGACATGGTGGCAGAGCGGTGGGATTAACTTGAAATCATTTTGAGATTTTTTGAACCAGAAGCACAGATTTTAAAAGGAAATATTTTTTTTCCTTTAGGCTGCTGGAAAGCAGGTTTTAAGCTGAAAGCAGTTAGAGGTTTTTTTTTTTTGTCTCTGCTTGGGGGCCAGAGCAGAGACAAAAGGGAATTGTCTTTTGTGAGCTGGAGTTTTCTCTACCTAAAGGCAGGGTAGTTAACTTCCTGCAGGGAAATTCACAAGTCTTCACAGACCTGAAGAGGTGGGTTCTTTTTTTAGCTAAGAGCAACGAGAGGCTTTTTCTCTCTATTTGCCTGGAGACAGAGGTGTTAGTTTCTTTCTTTTTTTTTTTTTATGGATTTTTCTGTAGGCTGACAATCACTATCAGAGAACATCAGTATCCGGTTACAGCACAACCTTTTTTTTTTTTTTTTTTTTTTTGATAAGCCAAGTTTTTTGTTTGTTTGTTTTATTTCTAACTCTTGGGTGTAAAGTTAGTTAAAAACAGAGAGGCAAAGATGACAGAGCCCAAGGCAGAAACAGCCAAAGAGGCTGCCCACAGGAGAGCTATGGAGGCAAGGGAAAAAGAAATGGAGGCAAGGGAAAAAGAGACGAAGCATAAACTGGAGTTGGAGAAGGTAAGGGCTGAGCAGAATCTACTGGATAACCCTAACCATCCTTCCCCAACAATCCACAAATGGGAGCGACTATGTCCACAGTATGATGAATCCAGTGATATTGCTGAATATTTTCTCACCTTTGAGAGACTGTGCACTCTCCATAAAATTCCTGAAGCTCACAAGATGACCACATGGGTCGCAAAATTGACTGGAAGAGCTCTGGACATATTCAATAAGATGCCTATTGATGAGGCTTCTGACTATAATAGGTTCAAGGATTTGGTTTTAAAGCAATTTCAGATTACTTCTGAAACGTACAGAGTAAAATTTCAAACCCTTAAGAGAGGGCCTGGACTAAGTAATGTGGCTTATCTAAACCAGATGAAGGATCTGTTAGATAAATGGGTCCAAGGAAGGGGTGTCACTAGCTTTGACGGAATGTGTGATTTGATAGCTGAGGAGCAATTCCTGAATATGTCCAAGGAGGAAATAAAATAGTGTTTATGGGATAAGGAAATGGACTCAGCAGAAAGTCTTGCTTCTTATGCTGATCGATACAAGCAGTCCCAGACCGCCAGACAGGCAGGGCAAGCCAGAAAAAAACGGGTGAAGGGAGGAGAGAGGAACAACCCTGGTCGCAGTTGGAGCGGATACCAGAAGGGACACCCTCAGACCACACCCTACTACCAGGGGCAGCCCAAGACCCCAACTACACACCATGGAATACTCCAGATACCTTATCGTCCTGCCACACCGTTCTCCAGCAACCCACTTCGCCCCAGTGACCCGTCAGCTGGATGATGTTTTAAATATAACGAGCCGGGGCATGTGAAGGCCAACTGCCCCAAGAACCCCAACAGATTACAGTTCATTGCACCGGAATCACACCAGAGGTCCTCAGGCCCAGATACCTCCCAATACACTCAGAGTGGAGGGAAACTGTGAGTGTGGATGGGAAGAAGGTCACCGTGTGGAGTGACACCAGAGCACAAGTGTTGGCTATCTATGCTTCCTTAGTGGACATCAATTTAATCAACCCAGAGATCCAAGTGACAATTCAACCCTTCAAGTCCAACTCTTTCAGTTTGCCTATAGCCAAGTTACCTGTCCCGTACAAGGGCTGGTCAGGAACGTGGATTTTTGCAGTCTATGATGATAATCCCATCCCCGTGCTGTGGGGAGAACACTTGCCCAATCATGTGAAGCTAGCCAAGAGGGTGGGAATGGTCACCCGCAGCCAGGCTAAGCAAGCCGTCACGCCTAGCTCTGTTCCAGAAACTACTACCAGGACCCGGTCAGAGGTGATGGACCCGGAACCAAGGCCAATGTCTGCAACAGCAGTAGTGGATCCAGTCCCAGAGACCCAGACAGAGCCAGTCCCAGAACAGGAACCGGCGGAACAACTAGCACCAGACCCATTGCCAGCACTGAACCCAGTACTTGCAACCCCAACACCAGAGGGCCCCACCGAACCTGAACCGGCAGCAGCCGATAACCCTGCATAAGAGGCTCAGCCGGAGCCTGAATCCCAACATAGTGCACCAGCAGAGAGCGGTTCACAGTCAACGGAAACAGCCCCATCCCCTACATCGCTTCCAGAGGTACCAAGTATAGGTCCACAATCCAATGAGGAACTGATACTTCCAGCATCAGGGGAACAGTTCCAGACCGAACAGGAAGCAGATGAAAGCCTCCAAAAAGCTTGGTCGGAGGCATGGAGCAACCCACCACCGCTCAGCTCTTCTAATCGATCCAGGTTTTTTGTAGAAAGAGGACTTTTATACAAGGAAACTCTTTCTGCTGGACACCACGAAAACTGGCATCCTCAGAGGCAGTTGGCAGTTCCAACTAAGTACCGGGTCAAGCTCTTGAGCTTAGCCCACGATCATCCTAGTGGCCATACTGGGGTGAACAGAACCAAAGACCGTTTGGGGAGGTCATTCCACTGGGAGGGAATGAGCAACGATGTTTCTAGCTATGTCCAGTCTTGTAAGGTATGCCAAAGAGTGGGAAAACCCCAAGACCAGGTCGAAGACCCTCTCCAGCCACTCCCCATCATTGAGGTTCCATTTCAGCGAGTAGCTGTGGATATTCTGGGTCCTTTTCTGAAAAAGACACCCAGAGGAAAGCAGTACATACTGACTTTCATGGATTTTGCCACCCGATGGCCGGAAGCAGTAGCTCTAAGCAACACCAGGGCTAAAAGTGTGTGCCAGGCACTAGCAGACATTTTTGCCAGGGTAGGTTGGCCCTCCGACATCCTCACAGATGCAGGAACTAATTTCCTGGCAGGAACTATGGAAAGCCTTTGGGAAGCTCATGGGGTGACTCGCTTGGTTGCCACCCCTTACCATCATCAAACAAATGGCCTGGTGGAGAAATTTAATGGAACTTTGGGGGCCGTGATACATAAATTCGTAAACGAGCACTCCAATGATTGGGACCTAGTGTTGCAGCAGTAGCTCTTTGCCTACAGAGCTGTACCACATCCCAGTTTACAGTTTTCACCATTTGAACTTGTATATGGTCACGGAATTAAGGGGCCATTACAGTTGGTGAAGAGCAATAGGAGGGGTTTACACCTTCTCCAGGAACTAACATTCTGGACTTTGTAACCAACCTACAAAACACCCTCCGAACCTCTTTAGCCTTTCCAAAAGAAAACCTAAAGGATGCTCAAAAAGAGCAAAAAGCCTGGTATGATAAACATGCCAGAGAGCGTTCCTTCAAAGTAGGGGGCCAGGTCATGGTCTTAAAGGTGCTCCAGGCCCATAAAATGGAAGCATCGTGGGAAGGGCCATTCACGGTCCAGGAGCACCTGGGAGCTGTTAATTATCTCATAGCATTCCCCACCTCCAAGTGAAAGCCTAAGCTGTACCATATTAATTCTCTAAAGCCCTTTTATTCCAGAGAATTAAAGGTTTGTCAGTTTACAACCCAGAGAAGAGATGATGCTGAGTGGCCTGAAGCTGTCTACTACGAAGGGAAAAGTGCTGGTGGCGTAGAAGAGGTGAACCTCTCCATGACCCTTGGGCGTATGCAGCGCCAGCAGATACAGGAGCTGTGCACTAGCTACACGCCAACGTTCTCAGCCACCCCAGGACTGACTGAACGGGCATACCACTCCATTGACACAGGTAATGCTCACCCAATTAAAGTCCAACCTTACCGGGTGTCTCCTCAAGCTAAAATTGCTATAGAACGGGAGATCCAGGATACGCTACAGATGGGGGTAATCCGCCCCTCTGGCAGTGCATGGGCATCTCCAGTGGTTCTAGTTCCCAAACCAGATGGGGAGATACGTTTTTGCGTGGACTACCGTAAGCTAAATGCTGTAACTCACCCCGACAACTATCCAATGCCACGCACAGATGAACTATTAGAGAAACTAGGACGGGCCCAGTTCATCTCTACCTTGGACTTAACCAAGGGGTACTGGCAGGTACCGCTAGATGAATCCGCCAAGGAAAGGTCAGCCTTCACCACCCATGTCGGGCTGTATGAATTTAATGTACTCCCTTTCGGGTTGTGAAATGCACCCGCCACCTTCCAAAGACTTGTAGATGGTCTCCTAGCGGGATTAGGAGAAAATGTAATCGCCTACCTTGACGATGTGGCCATATTTTCGGATTCCTGGGCAAAACACCTGGAAAATCTACAAAAAGTCTTCGAGCGAATAAGGGAGGCAGGACTAACTGTTAAGGCTAAAAAATGTCAAATAGGCCTAAACAGAGTGACTTACCTTGGACACCAGGTGGGTCAAGGAACTATCAACCCCCTACAGGCCAAAGTGGATGCTATCCAAAAGTGGCCTGTCCCAAAGTCAAAGAAACAGGTTCAATCCTTCTTAGGCTTGGCCGGTTATTACAGGTGATTTGTACCGCAATACAGCCAAATCGCCTCCCCACTGACAGACCTAATCAAAAAGAAACATCCAAATGCCGTTCAGTGGACCGAAGAGTGTCAGAAGGCCTTTAACCAGCTTAAAGCGACACTCATGTCTGACCCTGTACTAAGGGCCCCGGACTTTGACAAACCGTTCCTAGTAACCACAGATGCGTCCGAACATGGTGTGGGAGCAGTTTTAATGCAGGAAGGACCAGATCAAGAATTCCACCCTGTAGTGTTTCTCAGCAAGAAGCTGTCTGAGAGGGAAAGCAACTGGTCAGTCAGTGAAAAAGAATGTTACGCCATTGTCTATGCTCTGGAGAAGCTACGCCCATATGTTCGGGGACGGTGTTTCCACCTGCAAACCGACCGTGCTGCGCTACAGTGGCTTCATACCACCACGGGAAATAACAAAAAAATTATTTGGTGGAGTTAAGCTCTCCAAGATTTTGATTTCGACATCCAACACACCTCAGGAGCTTCTAACAAAGTGGCTGATGCACTCTCCTATGAAAGTTTCCCAGAATCAACTGGTTAAAATCGTCTTGAGATGTGGAAAATATTGTTAGTCTTTATATACTTGGTAGTATATTTAGAGGTGCATGTGTCTTATTAACTCTGCTTTTTCCTAGAGTTCCAGGAAGAAATCCCAGCCTTGACACCCCCCACACCCCCCACCCAGGTGGGAGGTAAAACTCTGCAGATACTTTCGAGCTCTGGTGCTGCCCTCACCAGGGACAGAGAGTTTTGGGTTGTTGGACTTTGGGTGACTTTGCGTTGCTGGACTCAAGAACCAAAGGGAAAGGACATGCCCCAAATTGCTTGGGGTCGGTTTTTTTTGCTCATGGGTTGTGTTATGAATCCTGTTGGTGGTGTTTCCCCAACATAATGCCACATTGTTTCTCTCTGATATTAAAAGGCTTTTGCTACACTCAGACTGTGCTTGCGAGAGGGGAAGTATTGCCTCTTAGAGGCGCCCAGCGGGAGTGGTATATATTTGTCCCAGGTCACTGGGTGGGGGCTCGAGCTGGTTTTGCATTGTGTATTGGAATGGAACCCCTAGATACTGAACCCGGCCCTTGTTGCTGCCAACTCTGAAGGGCAGAAGGGTTACAAATATATCAAACAGCAAATAGGTATTCAGTCTCCACCTCTTAAGAACATAAAGAAGGCCACAGTGGGTCAGATCAATGGTCCATCTAGCCAAATATCCTCTCTTCCAACAATGGCCAGTGAACAAAACAGGCAATCATCGAGTGATCCATCTTCTGTCATCCATTCCCAGATTCTGGCAAACAGGTTAGGGACACTCAGATCATGGGGTTGCATTCTTGCCCATCCTGGCTAATAGTCATTGATGGACCTATCTTCCATGAACTTACCTAGTTCTTTTTTGAACTCTGTTATTGTTTTAGCCTTCACAACATTCCTTGGCAATGAGCTCCACAGGTTGATAGTGCGTTTTGTGAATAAGTAGTTCTTTACGTTTGGTTTAAACCTCCTGCCTATTAATTTCATTGAGTGACCCCTAGTTCTTTTATGTGAAGGAGTAAATAACATTTCCTTATTCACTTTCTCCACACCAGTCAAGATTTTATAAACCTCTCTCATATCCCCGCATAGTTGTCTCTTTTTCCAAGCTGAAAAGTCCCCAACTTTTTAATCTCTCCTCTTATGGAAGCTGCTCCATATCCCTAATCATTTTTGTTGCCCTTCTTTGTACTGTTTCCAATTCTACTATATGTTTCTTGAGATGCGGTGACCAGATCTGCATGCAGTATTCAAGGTGTGGACGTACCGTGGATTTATATAAATGCATTATGATATTTTCTGTCTTATTATCTGTCCCTTTCCTAACGGTTCCTAATATTCTGTTAGCTTTTTTGACTGCTGCTGCACATTCAATGGATATTTTCAGAGAACTATCTACAATGGCACCAAGATCTATTTCTTGAGAGCTAATTTAGACCTGATAATTTTGTATGAATAGTTGGGATTATGTTTTCCAATGTGCATTACTCTGCATTTATCAACATTGAATTTCACCTGCCATTTTGTTGCTGGGTCACCCTGTTTTGGGAGATCCCTTTGTAACTCTTTGCAGTCTGCTTTGAATTTAACTATCTTGAGTAATTTTGTATCACCTGAAAATTTTGCCACCTCACTGTTTACCCCCTTTTCCAGATCATTTATGAATATATTGCACAGCACTGATCCCAGTACTGACCATTAGGGGACACCACTATTTACCTGTCTCCATTATGACAACTGACCATTTATTCCTACCCTTAGGGTATGTCTACACTACGGAATAAGGTCGAATTTATAGAAGTCGGTTTTTTAGAAATCGGTTTTATATATTCGAGCGTGTGTGTCCCCACAGAAGTGCATTACGTGCATTAACTCGGCGGAGTGCTTCCACAGTACCGAGGCTAGAGTCGACTTCCAGAGCGTTGCACTGTGGGTAGCTATCCCACAGTTCCCGCAGTCTCCGCTGCCCATTGGAATTCTGGGTTGAGATCCCAATGCCTGATGGGGCTGAAACATTGTCGCGGGTGGTTCTGGGTACATATCGTCAGTCCCCCCTTCCCTCCCTCCCTCCCTCCGTGAAAGCAAGGGCAGACAATCGTTTCGCGCCTTTTTTCCTGAGTTACCTGTGCGGACGCCATACCACCGCAAGCATGGAGCCCGCTCAGGTAACCGTCACCGTATGTCTCCTGGGTGCTGGCAGACGTGGTACGGCATTGCTACACAGTAGCAGCAACCCATTGCCTTGTGGCAGCAGACGGTACAATACGACTGGTAGCCGTCCTCGTCATGTCCGAGGTACTCCCGGTCGCCTGTGTGAGGTCGATCAGGAGCACCTGGGCAGACATGGGCGCAGGGACTAAATTTTGAGTGACTTGACCAGGTCATTCTCTTAAGTCCGGCAGTCAGTCCTATTGAACCGTCTTATGGTGAGCAGGTAGGCAATATGTCCTTCTGCACCGTCTGCTGCCAGCCAAAGATGTAAAAGATAGATGGAGTGGATCAAAACAAGAAATAGACCAGATTTGTTTTGTACTCATTTGCCTCCTCCCCTGTCTAGGGGACTCATTCCTCTAGGTCACACTGCAGTCACTCACAGAGAAGGTGCAGCGAGGTAAATCTAGCCATGTATCAATCAGAGGCCAGGCTAACCTCCTTGTTCCAATAAGAACAATAACTTAGGTGCACCATTTCTTATTGGAACCCTCCGTGAAGTCAACCCTGTAAGCCGTGTCCTCAGTCGCCCCTCCCTGCGTCAGAGCAACGGCAAACAATCGTGCATCTGAGTTGAGAGTGCTGTCCAGAGCAGTCACAATGGAGCACTCTGATTGGGCTAAAACATTGTCGCGGGTGGTTCTGGGTACATATTGTCCGGCCCCCGTTCCCTCCCTCCCTCCGTGAAGGCAAGGGCAGACAATCGTTTCGCGCCTTTTTTCCTGAGTTACCTGTGCGGACGCCATACCACCGCAAGCATGGAGCCCGCTCAGGTAACCGTCACCGTATGTCTCCTGGGTGCTGGCAGACGCGGTACGGCATTGCTACACAGTAGCAGCAACCCATTGCCTTCTGGCAGCAGACGGTACAGTACGACTGGTAGCCGTCCTCGTCATGTCCGAGGTGTTCCTGGTCGCCTGTGTGAGGTCGATCAGGAGTGCCTGGGCAGACATGGGCGCAGGGACTAAATTTTTAGTGACTTGACCAGGTCATTCTCTTAAGTCCGGCAGTCAGTCCTATTGAACCGTCTTATGGTGAGCAGGCAGGCAATATGGATTGCTAGCAGTCCTATTGCACCGTCTTCTGCCGAGCAGCCATGAGATGTGGATGGCATGCAGTCCTTCTGCACCGTCTGCTGCCAGCCAAAGATGTAAAAGATAGATGGAGTGGATCAAAACAAGAAATAGACCAGATTTGTTTTGTACTCATTTGCCTTCTCCCCTGTCTAGGGGACTCATTCCTCTAGGTCACACTGCAGTCACTCACAGAGAAGGTGCAGCGAGGTAGATCTAGCCATGTCTAGAGGCCAATCAGTCAGTCAGGCCTAGAGGCCAATCAATCAGAGGCCAGGCTAACCTCCTTGTTCCAATAAGAACAATAACTTAGGTGCACCATTTCTTATTGGAACCCTCCGTGAAGTCCTGCCTGAACTACTCCTTGATGTAAAGCCACCCCCTTTGTGGATTTTAGCCCCCTGAAGCCAACCCTGTAAGCTGTGTCGTCAATCGCCCCTCCCTCCGTCAGAGCAACGGCAGACAATCATTCCGCACCTTTTTTCTGTGCGGACGCCATACCAAGGCAAGCATGGAGTCCGCTCAGCTCACTTTGGCAATTAGGAGCACATTAAACACCACACGCATTATCCAGCAGTATATGCAGCACCAGAACCTGGCAGAGCGATACCGGGCGAGGAGGCGACATCAGCGCGGTCACGTGAGTGATCAGGACATGGACACAGATTTCTCTGAAAGCATGGGCCCTCCCAATGCATGCATCATGGTGCTAATGGGGCAGGTTCATGCTGTGGAACGCCGATTCTGGGCTCGGGAAACAAGCACAGACTGGTGGGACCGCATAGTGTTGCAGGTCTGGGACGATTCCCAGTGGCAGCGAAACTTTCGCATGCGTAAGGGCACTTTCATGGAACTTTGTGACTTGCTTTCCCCTGCCCTGAAGCGCATAAATACCAAGATGAGAGCAGCCCTCACAGTTGAGAAGCGAGTGGCGATAGCCCTGTGGAAGCTTGCAACGCCAGACAGCTACCGGTCAGTTGGGAATCAATTTGGAGTGGGCAAATCTACTGTGGGGGCTGCTGTGATGCAAGTAGCCCACGCAATCAAAGATCTGCTGATATCAAGGGTAGTGACCCTGGGAAATGTGCAGGTCATAGTGGATGGCTTTGCTGAAATGGGATTCCCTAACTGTGGTGGGGCCATAGACGGAACCCATATCCCTATCTTGGCACCGGAGCACCAAGCCGGCGAGTACATAAACCGCAAGGGGTACTTTTCATAGAATCATAGAATATCAGGGTTGGAAGGGACCCCAGAAGGTCATCTAGTCCAACCCCCTGCTTGAAGCAGGACCAATTCCCAGTTAAATCATCCCAGCCAGGGCTTTGTCAAGCCTGACCTTAAAAACCTCTAAGGAAGGAGATTCTACCACCTCCCTAGGTAACGCATTCCAGTGTTTCACCACCCTCTTAGTGAAAAAGTTTTTCCTAATATCCAATCTAAACCTCCCCCATTGCAACTTGAGACCATTACTCCTCGTTCTGTCATCTGCTACCATTGAGAACAGTCTAGAGCCATCCTCTTTGGAACCCCCTTTCAGGTAGTTGAAAGCAGCTATCAAATCCCCCCTCATTCTTCTCTTCTGCAGACTAAACAATCCCAGCTCCCTCAGCCTCTCTTCATAAGTCATGTGCTCTAGACCCCTAATCATTTTTGTTGCCCTTCGCTGGACTCTCTCCAATTTATCCACATCCTTCTTGTAGTGTGGGGCCCAAAACTGGACACAGTACTCCAGATGAGGCCTCACCAGTGTCGAATAGAGGGGAACGATCACGTCCCTCGATCTGCTCGCTATGCCCCTACTTATACATCCCAAAATGCCATTGGCCTTCTTGGCAACAAGGGCACACTGTTGACTCATATCCAGCTTCTCGTCCACTGTCACCCCTAGGTCCTTTTCCGCAGAACTGCTGCCTAGCCATTCGGTCCCTAGTCTGTAGCGGTGCATTGGATTCTTCCATCCTAAGTGCAGGACCCTGCACTTATCCTTATTGAACCTCATCAGATTTCTTTTGGCCCAATCCTCCAATTTGTCTAGGTCCTTCTGTATCCTATCCCTCCCCTCCAGCGTATCTACCACTCCTCCCAGTTTAGTATCATCTGCAAATTTGCTGAGAGTGCAATCCACACCATCCTCCAGATCATTTATGAAGATATTGAACAAAACCGGCCCCAGGACCGACCCCTGGGGCACTCCACTTGACACCGGCTGCCAACTAGACATGGAGCCATTGATCACTACCCGTTGAGCCCGACAATCTAGCCAGCTTTCTACCCACCTTATAGTGCATTCATCTAGCCCATACTTCCTTAACTTGCTGACAAGAATACTGTGGGAGACCGTGTCAAAAGCTTTGCTAAAGTCAAGAAACAATACATCCACTGCTTTCCCTTCATCCACAGAACCAGTAATCTCATCATAAAAGGCGATTAGATTAGTCAGGCATGACCTTCCCTTGGTGAATCCATGCTGACTGTTCCTGATCACTTTCCTCTCATGTAAGTGCTTCAGGATTGATTCTTTGAGGACCTGCTCCATGATTTTTCCAGGGACTGAGGTGAGGCTGACTGGCCTGTAGTTCCCAGGATCCTCCTTCTTCCCTTTTTTAAAGATTGGCACTACATTAGCCTTTTTCCAGTCATCCGGGACTTCCCCCGTTCGCCACGAGTTTTCAAAGATAATGGCCAAGGGCTCTGCAATCACAGCCGCCAATTCCTTCAGCACTCTCGGATGTAACTCGTCCGGCCCCATGGACTTGTGCACGTCCAGCTTTTCTAAATAGTCCCTAACCACCTCTATCTCCACAGAGGGCTGGCCATCTCTTCCCCATTCTGTGATGCCCAGCGCAGCAGTCTGGGAGCTGACCTTGTTAGTGAAAACAGAGGCAAAAAAAGCATTGAGTACATTAGCTTTTTCCACATCCTCTGTCACTAGGTTGCCTCCCTCATTCAGTAAGGGGCCCACACTTTCCTTGGCTTTCTTCTTGTTGCCAACATACCTGAAGAAACCCTTCTTGTTACTCTTGACATCTCTTGCTAGCTGCAGCTCCAGGTGCGATTTGGCCCTCCTGATATCTTTCCTACATGCCCGAGCAATATTTTTATACTCTTCCCTGGTCATATGTCCAACCCTCCACTTCTTGTAAGCTTCTTTTTTATGTTTAAGATCCGCTAGGATTTCACCATTAAGCCAAGCTGGTCGCCTGCCATATTTACTATTCTTTCGACTCATCGGGATGGTTTGTCCCTGTAACCTCAACAGGGATTCCTTGAAATACAGCCAGCTCTCCTGGACTCCCTTCCCCTTCATGTTAGTCCCCCAGGGGATCCTGGCCATCTGTTCCCTGAGGGAGTCGAAGTCTGCTTTCCTGAAGTCCAGGGTCCGTATCCTGCTGCTTACCTTTCTTCCCTGCGTCAGGATCCTGAACTCAATCAACTCATGGTCACTGCCTCCCAGATTCCCATCCACTTTTGCTTCCCCCACTAATTCTACCCGGTTTGTGAGCAGCAGGTCAAGAAAAGCACCCCCCCTAGTTGGCTCCCCTAGCACTTCAATAGTGCTGCAAGCTCTGGTGGATCACAAGGGACGTTTCACCAACATCAACGTGGGATGGCCGGGAAAGGTACATGACGCTCGCATCTTCAGGAACTCTGGTCTGTTTCAAAAGCTTCAAGAAGGGACTTTATTCCCAGACCAGAAAATAACTGTTGGTGATGTTGAAATGCCTATATGTATCCTTGGGGACCCAGCCTACCCCTTAATGCCATGGCTCATGAAGCCGTACACAGGCAGCCTGGACAGTAGTCAGGAGCTGTTCAACTACAGGCTGAGCAAGTGCAGAATGGTGGTAGAATGTGCATTTGGACGTTTAAAGGCGCGCTGGCGCAGTTTACTGACTCGCTTAGACCTCAGCGAATATATTCCCACTGTTATTCCCACTGTTATTACTGCTTGCTCTGTGCTCCACAATATCTGTGAGAGTAAGGGGGAGACGTTTATGGTGGGGTGGGAGGTTGAGGCAAATCGCCTGGCTGCTGGTTACGCGCAGCCAGACACCAGGGCGGTTAGAAGAGCACAGGAGGGCGCGGTACGCATCAGAGAGGCTTTGAAAACCAGTTTCATGACTGGCCAGGCTACGGTGTGAAAGTTCTGTTTGTTTCTCCTTGATGAAACCCCCCGCCCCTTGGTTCACTCTACTTCCCTGTAAGCTAACCACCCTCCCCTCCTCCCTTTGATCACCGCTTGCAGAGGCAATAAAGTCATTGTTGCTTCACATTCATGCATTCTTTATTCATTCATCACACAAATAGGGGGATGACTACCAAGGTAGCCCAGGAGGGGTGGTGGAGGAGGGAAGGAAAATGCCACACAGCACTTTAAAAGTTTACAACTTTAAAATTTATTGAATGACAGCCTTCTTTTTTGGGGGCAATCCTCTGTGGTGGAGTGGCTGGTTGGCCGGAGGCCCCCCCACCACGTTCTTGGGCGTCTGGGTGTGGAGGCTATGGAACTTGGGGAGGAGGGCGGTTGGTTACACAGGGGCTGTAGTGGCAGTCTGTGCTCTAGCTGCCTTTGCTGCAGCTCAACCGTACACTGGAGCATACTGGTTTGGTCCTCCAGCAGCCTCAGCATTGAATCCTGCCTCCTCTCATCACGCTGCCGCCACATTCGCGCTTCAGCCCTCTCTTCAGGCGGCCACTTACTCTCTTCAGCCCGCCACCTCTCCTCCTGGTCATTTTGTGCTTTCCTGCAGTCTGACATTATTTGCCTCCACGCATTCGTCTGTGCTCTGTCAGTGTGGGAGGACAGCATGAGCTCGGAGAACATTTCATCTCGAGTGCGTTTTTTTTTTTCTAATCTTCACTAGCCTCTGGGAAGGAGAAGATCCTGTGATCATTGAAACACATGCAGCTGGTGGAGAAAAAAAAAGGGACAGCGGTATTTAAAAAGACACATTTTATAAAACACTGGCTACACTCTTTCAGGGTAAACCTTGCTGTTAACATTACATACATAGCACATGTGCTTTCGTTACAAGGTCGCATTTTGCCTCCCCCCACCGCGTGGCTACCCCCTCAACCCTCCCCCCTCCCTGTGGCTAACAGCGGGGAACATTTCTGTTCAGCCGCAGGCAAACAGCCCAGCAGGAATGGGCTCCTCTGAGTGTCCCCTGAAGAAAAGCACCCTATTTCAACCAGGTGACCATGGATTATATCTCACTCTCCTGAGGATAACACAGAGAGATAAAGAACGGATGTTGCTTGAACGCCAGCAAACATACACTGCAATGCTTTGTTGTACAATGATTCCCGAGTACGTGTTACTGGCCTGGAGTGGTAAAGTGTCCTACCATGAAGGACGCAATAAGTCTGCCCTCCCCAGAAACCTTTTGCAAAGGCTTTGGGAGTATATCCAGGAGAGCCGCGAATGCCAGGGCAAATTAATCCTTTCACGTGCTTGCTTTTAAACCATGTATAGTATTTTAAAAGGTACACTCACCGGAGGTCCCTTCTCCGCCTGCTGGGTCCAGGAGGCAGCCTTGGGTGGGTTCAGGGGGTACTGGCTCCAGGTCCAGGGTGAGAAACAGTTCCTGGCTGTCGGGAAAACCGGTTTCTCCGCTTGCTTGCTGTGAGGTATCTACAACCTCGTCATCATCATCATCTTCTTCGTCCCCAAAACCTGCTTCCGTATTGCCTCCATCTCCATTGAAGGAGTCAAACAACACTGTTGGGGTAGTGGTGGCTGAACCCCCTAAAATGGCATGCAGCTCATCATAGAAGCGGCATGTTTGGGGCTCTGACCCGGAGCGGCCGTTCGCCTCTCTGGTTTTCTGGTAGGCTTGCCTCAGCTCCTTCAGTTTCACGCGGCACTGCTTCGGGTCCCTGTTATGGCCTCTGTCCTTCATGCCCTGGGAGATTTTGACAAAGGTTTTGGCATTTCGAAAACTGGAACAGAGTTCTGATAGCACGGATTCCTCTCCCCATACAGCGATCAGATCCCGTACCTCCCGTTCGGTCCATGCTGGAGCTCTTTTGCGATTCTGAGACTCCATCATGGTAACCTCTGCTGATGAGCTCTGCATGGTCACCTGCAGCTTGCCACGCTGGCCAAACAGGAAATGAGATTCAAAAGTTCGCGGTTCTTTTCCTGTCTACCTGGCCAGTGCATCTGAGTTGAGAGTGCTGTCCAGAGTGGTCAAAATGGAGCACTCTGGGATAGCTCCCGGAGGCCAATACCGTCGAATTGTGTCCACAGTACCCCAAATTCGACCTGGCAAGGCCGATTTAAGCGCTAATCCACTTGTCAGGGGTGGAGTAAGGAAATCGATTTTAAGAGCCCTTTAAGTCGAAATAAAGGGCTTCATCATGTGGACGGGTGCAGGTTTACATCGATTTAATGCTGCTAAATTCGACCTAAAGTCCTAGTGTAGACCAGGGCTTAGTTTCCTATCTTTTAATCAGTTACTGATCCATGAGAGAACCTTCCATGATTTCCCTTTACAAAAGCCATGTTGAATCTTCCCCAGAAAATCATGTTCATCTATATCCACTGCATAGTTGGGTGTTCATACCCTGCCTGGGAGCCTAAAAGACATATATACGGGAGCCTCGTGAGATATAGTAATCGTAACAATGCCACAATCAGTGACAGAATTTGTCAAGTCCCTGTGCTATTAAGAAATAATCCAATCTTGAATATGCTGAATGAGCTTCAGGGAAAAAAAAAATCTTGTCTCTGGCTGTAGGATTTCCCAATCTCCACACATTTCGTAAACCTAAATCAGCCTGTAGCGAGGGGGCGTAGCCTCTCTCAGAAACTGACAAGTGGGAACGCAACATGCCCCCTGCTGGGCCGAACCGGGAAAGTCACGTCTGCCTCGCTGGAAGGAAAGGACGGGAAGGGGAGGCACAAAAGTCAGGCCCTGCAGCTCAGTTGGGCTAGCATCACCACAGGAGGCAGATGCATCCCGCCTGCTGCAGAAGCCCACATAGGAGCTGCCAGGACTGCCTCCTGCGGACTGGCTCGAGTTCCCAGGACTGCTGGCCAACCAAGGTGCTGAGGTGCTGCTGGGGCTCGCCACCTGAGGACTGGCCAGATCTCCCCTGGCTCCCGCCTGATCGAGACGCCAAGGAGCTCCTGGGGCTGCTTCCTGCAGACTGGCCAGAGCTCCCCGAGATGACGGATGTAGGTACACCTGAGCGGGAGTGGGAAGCAGCCCAGGGAAACCAGGCAACCGTCTGGTTGGGAAGTGGCCTGAGACCAGGTCAGCGTGTTGCGGGCGGATCCCCACTGACCCAGTGGCAGACCACTCTGCCTCTGTAAGGGCCCTGGGCTGGGACGTGAAGGAGTTGGATGGGCCCTTGTCCCCCACTTCCATCCCACCTGGGGTGGCAGTACTCCCCCTCCTTAGGCTAAGAGGCCTGCGTTTGTCTGTCATCCACCAGAGCCAGGACAACAGACTGGGGTGGCGTTCATACCTGACTGAGCCCCTAGTTTGTTTGCTCGGGGCCGGACCCCGGCCGGTGCCCGAGGCAGCTTGCTGGGTGCCAGACCCTTGACTGAGCCTGGGATTCACAGACTGCTGAGTCGCTCTGCCCTGATTACAGGTCAGAGCCTATTAACTATTGGCTGGTGTACTGTTCTGCCTGGCCGGAGGACCGGAACATTAGGTGTAGCTAATTCCTCCTTTCGAGCTCACCTTTGCAGGCACATGACAGCGAGTGGGCATGGCCTCCCTCAGAGACTGACAAGGAGGGATGGCCATGCAGCTTACACTGCCATGTATGTATGAAGTGTTAGTGTTTCTATGAAGAGATGGAGATGATTTATGAAGAACTGGGTCTAGTTTTGCTAAAATCTCCAACTATAATAATAGGATTATGGCCACGTTATTTATATTTGAGCTTCAGAGCTCAAGCAACCTACATCTACCTCGGCCACAGAGCTGTATAACAATATTGCCAGCAGTGAACTATTACTACTGCTCATTGGGGTAAGATGTGTTTTACTGTTTTCTGATTGACAGCTCTCTAATTAGTCCCATATTGCTGTGAGGCAGAATGCTATAGCATGGAGTAGTACAGATGCTCTTCCCACTTCACTTTTGAAAATGGAAATTAGGCTCTGCAATCACTTAGGCACTTTTGAAAATGTTACCCTCTGTGGATAGAAGATTGCATTACTTTTATCTTGCTTGTTGACTCTTTGCTCGCATAACCTAATTTAGCAAAAAACCCATAACAATATGTGCATTGTGTGCTATTGGTTCCTGCCTCAGAGGCACAGTGAGTTAAGAGCTTTCAATTTTAGCTTTTATAAGAAAAATACCTCAAAATGCCTTTAGTTTTACATAACCAGTATTGACAAAGGGGGGGGGGGTATGTATAATATTTTGTGTTACATATGTTTTAACTAGTTTTACTATGCTTTCTGGTTTATCTTTATCTCTTGTAGCGTTTGTTTTGTTTTTCTTTTTGTTTTTTAAGTGCCTGGAAAGCCAAAATTGATGTTGCAAGGGCAGCTGGACATAGGTAGAAAAGCTGAATATACCCTCTTTTCCCTCTTGAGCCTACCCCTTTTCCCTCAGCACTCCCTACTCTGTGCTGACAGCTTAGGTTGCCTTTACATTTTTGCTTTGTATGCCCGTTTTACAGGAGAGGGAGATAGAACACTGGTATCAACTGGTTCCATGGCAACTGGAGTTTGGCAGTTGGGCTCTGACTGTTAGTTCTTAGAATGCCAGACCCTTGCTGTCCATCCATCCGGGGGAAATGGAATCAGATTGGAGGGAGGGGACAGCAAGAGGGAACTGCCAGGCAATAGAGCTTCAAGAAAGGAACCTGTTATCTCCTTTTCAAGAAAGCAGATTTGCTACTCTTTTTGGTAGACTTAATGGAGAAAAAGAAACAAGAAAAGAATGTAGAATCAACAAATATGCAGGATAGGAATATGGGCTGAATTCACCATTGGCATAAGTGGACCTAAGTTTCTATTAACTTCAGTAGGAGTTGGATCTGCTTACACCAGGACTGAACTTTGTCCAATAAATATAGGAAAACAGGATACACAGAAAGAAAAGGCGTACTTGTGGCACCTTAGAGACTAACCAATTTATTTGAGCATAAGCTTTCGTGAGCTACAGCTCACTTCATCGGAATGCATCAAGTACGCCTTTTCTTTTTGCGAATACAGACTAACACGACTGTCAGGATACACAGAGTGGGTCTTGTGCATTTTCATCTCTCAAACACAGGTACCGTCAAGAGGCTATATGGGAAAAGGAAACAATGGCTTTAAAGAAACAAACAAACAATAGAATAATTTACAAAGTAGCTTGTTGTAAATAAAAGAAAGCCATGTGATTTAAATGTGTGGTTTTTGGAGACATTCTGTACAGTGTAGACCAAGGCTAAAACCGAGGGTTATCTGGCAGTAGCAGTTCTTCACACCATTGTCCAGCAGCTTTATGATTCTGTATCAGAACACCAATATCACCCTACAGGTTGTAATCAACTCCAGGATAAGTACTTGTGAAAAATTTCCATATAGCATTTGTCACAAAGTTCAGTGTGAGGTAGTGGGACCCAGCAAGCTGTGACTCAGTTCTCCATACCATAAACGTGGGACTGCTTGGCTGTCCCTTCGTTGGAGAGTCTGACTTGTGGTGGTGGTGGGTAATAACTAGAAAATGGCATGAAAAAATGCAATCATTGTTCGACAACACTGAAAATGTTATTGTAATTGTAATAGAGTGTGCTCTTTAGTTTGTAACATCATATTCCTATCTGGTCATTGCTGCTGGAAAATAAACCTATTAGCTTTCTAGTATTTGCAATGATTAAAATGGATTTTCATACATAGGAACTTTGACTTTTGTAAAAAAAGATAAGTTATTTAATCTGGGAGGGGGCATTTTGGGGTTTTTTGGTTATTTTTGGATAATTGGTCTTGCTCTAGTTACCACAGAATGATATCGGAGATGCTGCATTGTTTCAAATGCTTTCTTAACTGTTGGTAGATGTTATTATTATTGGTAACCTTCATAGCTATAGCACTTGGAAGAAAATTATTCATTTCCTGTGTACTGTTATGCTGCATCTCTTCAGGGCATCTTGCAAAGCCTAATATTCATCCAGGGTTTCTTTGTGGGTCTGAGCACAGTGGAGAGGGTATCTATTTTTGTGGAGTTGGGGGTGTTCTTGAACAGAGTGTTTTCCTCAATTGTTTTGTAATATGTACTTCAGCTATTGATGTGGCATGTGCTTAGCATGTTAAGTACACTGCACAAAATGTATAGGTCTACTAATGAGTAAGTGTGAACAGTAAATAATGCTGTTCAATTTGGTTACTTTGTTTCCATGTTAAGATCACTGGATAATTCTAGATGTAATGTATTTTACATTTTAGAAGTATCCAGGTACTTTTAAGTTAGATGTATAAGACTTCCTTTCTTTTCCCTTTCTGTTACTTCTCAAGGTTGTAAGAGTTACAAGTACCGTGGAGGCTATGCCTTTAATCCTAGCAGGGAGCTCTTTGCAGCACTTATCAGTAAAGATTCTAGAGAACGTAACTGACAGATTTCAAGAAAAATAATGTTTAGTCCTCCTTGGCTGGATGGACTGTGGCTGAGATGCAAGGCCTCTAGGGTATGTTGAGAGTTTAAAGGAAGAAAAATCTGTTAGGAGGAGCTCATAGATGTGGTTGATCATTCCTAGATCTCTGGAAAATTAGTCTGATCATCCACAACTCCATTTCATCTATAATATATACCTAAATCCTGCCAGTTACATGTAATCTAAAAATAAAACCCTGTAACTTATCAATTAGGAATATAGTGCAATTTCCCCCCAATTTTTCTCTAAGGCTGACTGCTACAAAACGGGGAACACTCATAAAACAATTGGAAAGCTAAATGAGATGGTTTGTCTTTGACAGCTTACTTTCTTGGTAGTCACTTATCTTGATACTTCTTTTTAGTTATTTCCACTACTAGGAGTAAAATCTACTGCAGGAGGAAAAGGATGAAAAGATGGCTGACTTTTCACTACCGTGTTCTAACCACTTCCGCCAGTTCACGCGTGAATCTTTGGCTGCTATTGAGAAGCGAATTGCTGCCTACAAGAATTTCGAAGACCACCAACCTAAAGAGAAACCTCGTCCCCAACTTGACCTGCAGGTTTTCCAAAAGCTGCCTACTCTCTATGGCAATCCTCCTCAGGAGCTTGTTGGGAAACCACTGGAGGATCTTGACCCTTATTACAATGATCACAAGGTTAGAGACAGCTTATGCCGAGGGATCTGATTTCATCCCTCCTTGATCATTTGTCAGTAGGGAGCCTTTTCTGGTTTAGGAGTCAGAGAGATAAATTTGGCAGTGCTTTCTTTGAATGATTATATTAAGACAGTTGTATTCAATCAAGTTATAATAAAAAAAGACATCATACTTTGATCACTAAGTGATCATGTAATAAAACCTTAGTTTTAAACTCTACTAATCATAGAGAGTGAAATTCATCAGCATGAGGCATGTGCACCATTTACATCAGGCGTGGGCAAACTTTTTAGCCCGAGGGCCATATCGGGGTATGGAAATTGTATGGCGGGCCATGAATGCTCACAAAATTGGGGGCAGGGGTGCATGAGGGGATGAGGGTTCCGGCTGGGAATGCGGGCTCTGGGATGGAGCCAGAAACGAGGATTTCAGGGTGCGGGAGGGGGCTCCGGGCTGGGATGGAGTGTTGGGGTGCGGGGGGGGGCATGAGGGCTCTGGGGTGCAGGAGGGTGTTCCAGGCTGGAACCGAGTGGTTCAGAGGGCGGGAGGGGGGGATCAGGGCTGGGGCAGGGGTTTGGCGTACAGGGGTGTGTGTAAGGGCTCCAGCTAGTGGTGTGGGTTCTGGGGTGGGGCCGGGGATAAGTGGTTTGGGGTGCAGGAGGGAGCTCTGGGCTGGGACCAAGGGGTTCAGAGGGTGGGAGGGGGATCAGGGTTGGGTCGGGGATTGGGGGCAGGCACTTACCTCAAGCAGCTCCTGGAAGCATGTCCCCCCTCCGGCTTCTACGCGGAGGCACAGCCAGGTGGCTCTGCACACTGCCCTGTCCGCAGGTGCCATTCCTGGCCAATGGGAGCTGTGGGGGGCAGTGCTTGTGGATGGGGCAGTGCGCAGAGCTGCCTGGCCACGCCTCCGCATACTACGTAGGAGCCAGAGGGGAGTCAGGCTGGGAGCGATGTGGAGCGGGGCAAACCCCCGACCCCACTCCCTGGCTGGAACCGAGGGCCGGATTAAAAGGTCTGATGGGCCGGATGTGGCCACCCCTGATTTACATCCTGCTTAAGCCCTCCAAATAGCGTTTAAGTGGGATTTAGGAGGTATATGTTAGCCCTCTACACAAGGATGAATGTCACCCACACTGAATATAACATAGGACAGAGAATATAAAAATCTGTTGCTGCATGATGAGTGAAAACGGAGTTATTGGATTTTATCTAAAGTATCTTCAAGCTTATTAGACCTATATGTGGGCTGAATCAAAGCCACTCCATTACATGCAGCTTCTCTCTCTATAGGCTGTTAATAATCAGAACCACTTAATACAGTCTGTTTTCCTATGTTACAAATTTTAATAAGGAAATACTGCCCCTAAGTATACATTTTTTTTTCAAAACCACCAGTTCTTCCAAGTACAAAATGATTTCTAGAATATATTTTAGCTATTAAAACATGAACCCAGCTCTCTCAGACCCCAGGCTATTGGCTAGGGTGCGTTCCCTAACCCCCAGACTATTGGCTATACTAGGATGGCTTGCTCTAATTCTCTTTGTTTAAATAATTAAATATCATTGGCACCGAGACTTGTGTCCATGTCTCATGCATTCCAGATGGGTGCCATGACCACTGGGCAATAAAGTCAGTCTACCTTTAGCCCAAATACTATTTAATAACTTCTACAAAGTGGAACAGCTCCATCAGGAGTGAGTGAGCAAGGGAGACAGGCTGACTGTAGATGCATTGTTAGGCCATTCTACTCAAAGCTAGAGAGGAGGAGGGGGAAATTCCACCCTGGACCTGAGACACTTTCCTAATTAAAGTTTTGTTGAAACAACTCATGATTGGCTCCTACATAAAATTACATTTTCAGTAGTGACACTGTAGTTTAACAGGTATCTCATAGTAATTATTCATGATTCTTTTACTTAATGTGTGTGTGTTTGTCAAATTTATTGTAGGCATATGTATATGGATAGATAAACATTCAAAACTTTCAAGCCTTTTGTGGCTTATTTAATATTAGTTTGAAAGAAAATAACACTTAATACACATGAACTCTCCATGTTAGGTTGAATCACATCTTTCTAATAACAATCTAAGTTAATACTCTTGTAAACTCATAACACTTTCAAAACTTAAAACAGTAGTCAGAAAGTGTTTTAATGCTAATATTTGCATCTATTTGACATTTTATCTATGTACTTTTTTAAAGTCTCAGTCTCCTTTCTTGGAGGTTATTTCTGGGTTATACAGTGGTTTGATTTTATTTTTCATTTAATTTACTAAAACTATAAGTAATAGGTATATTACTAATGCACAGCATCGTATGTGTTTGTTGAACAGGGGCACTCTCGATGTGAAAAATGTTTCTCTGGGGCCTGGACCTTGACTATACCTTGACCAAGAAATGTGGACCTTGACAAAAAATAATTGACTATCCCTGATTTATAGTCATGGACAATGCTTTGAACTACATCATAAGTACAGTACTATCTCAACATGCAGAGCCCTGCAACCAATTCCACCCCTGTGCCTTTTATTCTCAGAAGCGAAGCTTGGCAGAAAAAATTACAATATTTGGGACAAGGAGCTTTTGAGCTAAGGTGGCTTTTGCAGAGTAGCAGCACTTACTATAAGGAGCTTAGTTCCCTGTCTAAGGCTTGATGGACCACAAGAACCTGTAGTACTGGTGAACTTCTAGATATCTTAACAAACAACAGATCCACTCCTCTCTCTTCTTCATTCGCTTTTACTTTGTTGTAAACTATGATCCAGGGACAAGAAATGGAAAGACAGATATCCTATCCTGCAAAGATGAATATCTTAAAACTGGCAATTAGCACTCTGCCACTGAGCTCAAGGCATCCAACTTTGTCAATGGGACAATCAACAGCAGCCTGATATCCTCCATCTGCTCCCTGATGACCCATTTGCAACCCAAATCTGCAGATCCTAAAGGATACAGGTACCTGACCTCCAAGTTCTAACTACAGAATTGCCTCTTCTTCTGCAAGGTTTGAATTCTAAAGTATGAGACAATATATTCATGTAATATTTAAGAACAGTTTTGTAAATGAGTTCCAATACTTCATGGATTAGGGACCCTATCTTATGGGGTTCCAGGGGCTTTTGTATAGATTCAGGTTAATCTTTCTAACTACCTAATGGGACTCAGTGCTCAGTCTAGAAGATGCCATCAGAGATGCTTAAATTTGCAGTTCTCAAACTGCATTTGTCTCTCCAGAAAGAATATAACATGTTTGTTAACAGCAAAAATGTTTTTAAATCAATAATATATAGAGGTGAGAAATAACAGTCCTCAACCCTATTGTCCCTAGAGTCAATCCCTTATCTCTTTCTAGATGTGCAAAGTTTCAAAAAGTTCAATGAATAGAAGATTGTTGGGGGAAGAATACATTTGGACAAGGAGAAGAAGTCTGGAGATAAACATGAGACGGGAGGGACAGGCAGTAGAAACAAAAGTGAAACTGTTTGAGCAGCATATTCCAGAAGTCTTGAGGTCTTTCTGAGTGTAGCCTTCATTGATTTGAGGTCTACCATACCATTCTCTCACTAGAAGGGAAAGCCCATAATGGCAGCAGGCCATAAAAGAGACCTAGTTTGGGAATATTTTAATGAAGTTCCTCTACCTGTGGGTAAGACAGGCATGCGTACAAAATGCAAACAATGCAACAAAGAAATGCAAGGCCTGGTTGCCCAAATAAAACAACATCATGAGAAGCATTCCTTCTCAGGAGGAAGCTCCTTTGAAGATGATGAAAGGAACATGTCTGAACATGCAGGATCTTCAGGTTGGTAAACTTTTTTATTTCATACTTCTTTCTTAAGGACTGCCTGTCTTCCTTCTGGACTATTTTTGAAATCTCATGTTTGAGTAAAACATATAGTTGTTACTCTATAGCAGTGGTTCTATACCACTGCTCTATAGTACTATCATTTTAGATGCAGTTGTGATAAAAAATAAATGGCTGACATAGGCAGATCTTCCTTTTACCATTTCACCTTTAAAGTAGTACTGAGTGTCAGTGAATGCAATGAATAATACTAAATGAGCAGTATGGTAATAATAATTAAATAACTACATTAACTTATTTTATTAAGAAGAATGCATACTCAACATACAGAAATCTGAAGACTATCCACCTTCATGATCACCATCATTTTCTATAGTTTGGTATCTGCCAATGATAGTGTTTCAGTCACATCATGTATGTCACATAGCCACAGTACATCACCTGTAGCAAAAAGAGGATCTTGTGATAAGAACCAGCAGATTACAAAAAGAGGTAACTGATGAAAAAATTGCCCCATTTGTTTATGCAACAAACTCCCCTTTCCGTATGACTGAGAACTCTCACTTCATTAACATGGTTCAGTCATTAAGACCAGGATACAGTCCACCCAACAGAGCAGATGTCTCAGGCAAATTGCTGGATAAAGTATATGAAAGAGAAATTGAGCAGTGTTTAAATCAAGTCTTTGATACTAGTGATTTAAATCAAATCCACCCTGACTGAATCCTTGACTCTCAGTGAGTTAGAGGGTGGCTCCAGCGCCTGGTGGACTGGGAATGCTATGATCTGGACAAGCAGTCTTGGAAACCAATAGGGAACATCCACGCACTAGACCTATTATGAGAGTTCCATTGGAAGTATCCCAAGAAGTTGGGCTCCATTGTTAGGAAGCAGGGCCTGCAGCAGATCCAGTGTATAAGCAGGGCCTCTGGCAGAACCAATCTCTGGGTAATCTAATGAGCACAGCTGGCCTGTAGTAGGCTGCCTGATTGGCTAAGCCACCTGATTATTCCAACCAATCAGCATACTGGCTCTTAAGTGCAGGAGCAATTCAGCAGCTGCTCAAAGCATTTAATCATGGCAGCAATAGCACCTGTGCCTGCCTCTTCTTCGTCTCGTCTTGTTCCAGTCCTGCCTCTGCCTTAAACCCAGTCTTGTTCCTCCCTTGCCTCACTCCAGGTAAACCAGTTCTGACGCTTGGCTTTGATTCCTGAGTTCTGACTTTGTCTGTGACTCTTGGCTCTAGTGTCTGGGGTCTGATTTCCGACTCTCAACGCTTGCTCTAATCACTGGGCCTGACCACCCATATCCTGGTCACTGGCACAAACAGGATCTTCAAGAGATGCTTAAGCTGCAAGTAATGCCATGCAACCGGACTAAGTAGGCTGTGTTGTTATTGGAGTGCTTGGAATGGCAGATCCTCTGAAATCAACTGACACCCAAATTATCCCCTTATCCATCCACTCTCTCCCCATTAATGGTTTCTTGTTGATTTTCAACAATGGGTTGCCCTAAAATCCAGCATGAATGATGAGAAGAAATGCGATTTAAATTTTCTAACCAAACTGGCCCACATTTTTCTGGCAGCCAAAATTAAAGAGGACGTTTTACAATCAAAACAATAATAAAGTGAATCCAATATGCGAGTGGAAGGGAATGGACCAGCTCCGATTATATCAGCAGCCAAGGAGGAATCTGTTCTAGTATGCCCTTTTCTTTGACTTCATTTATCCCCAGGCTAGATGAAGAGATTCTAGAGGACCAGGATGACAGAGGGAATATAACATACAGTATAGTCAGGTAGCAAATTCCACCCCTCCATTTCCTGGCCCCATTTTCCTTGAAGAAGCCTTCAAATACCAGACACAATTAAACATCTTGAACTCATGGGCTTGAAGAGGTACAAAGAGAGTGAGGCAAATTAAGCACTGAATCTAAGTGGGCTGGTTTCTCCTGAATTGCACCATATGTAGTCATTCTACACCCACTTCACAGATTTGCAAGTGCTGCCAAATCAAAATGCCTCACTCATGTACACAGCTAGGGACTCTTACACTCGCATTGCAGAAATTATTACACAAGGAGTCTAATTCTCCTGTTGTGAAAGTCAGTAACTCTGTTGAAATTACACTTGTAGAAGACTGACATCCGGGGAGAATCAAGCCTATAGTGCAATACATTGAAGAATCAGGGCTGGTGGCCCCATTCTGATATGGATGCAAACTATGCTCAGAGGAGGAAGGGAAATCACTGTATGCCATATCTGTGGACCCTGGAGCAGAAGGAGTTCTTTTGCTCACCCCACATGTTTTCAAGATGTGCCACGATGAGGCAAGGGATTCTGCAGAACCCTGAATCAGCCCTTCTACACCACCATTGCATTTTCCAGGCAGAGCTAAGCTTGCTATTCATATATTCATAGTGCCGCCTTCTATAGCTGTACACTTTAAAATGTAGTAGGAGAATGTGTGGAAAATCTACTGTGTAGGTGCATGAAGAAATGTTCAAGGGGTCTTATCTTGGTCACATCAAAATCAGTTTTCACCAGAACACTCAAGGACGCTCCAAAATGAGCACCATTTCCTTGCCTTACTGAAATTTAGACATTCTAGCCATTAACTGTTACAAAAATCTATTATAAAAGGTACTCTGAAGTTCTGGACTTTCCTTATACTCAAAAATGGCTGAACCAGTTTTGTTTAAACTTCCTTTAAAAATAAAAATCAGTTTGAAACAATGATCAAACCTGGAAAATTTCAATCCAAAATGTGTACATTTCAGAAAGTTATAACAGACTAAAACCATGATATTAGAATGGAAACTTATGCAATTTTAATTACAGCAGTTGCTGCTACGGCCTTTCAGCCTTTATAATCCCTTATCAAGACAAACATTTACTCCCATTTTCATAGTGGGAAAAATTCAATGTTTTTCCTTCTTACAGTACCTTAAGTCAAACCTGATACATTTAAATGTATATATTTAATATAGTTATTCTTCAAATTCAGATATATTAGAGAAACAGACAAGATGATTTAATGGATCTTTTCCATGCCCCCTGTTTGCTAATCTATGAAATATTTTATCGGAAGAGTTATCCAACACCAGAATTTCATTTTAGGAATAAAATTGGTTGTCTCCAGATACTACTTCAATATCAGGATGAAATCCTCGGAATTCATTTCCTTTTAACTCAGAGTTTTCCAAAGACTTTATCTTATCAATAAATTGATGATAATTTCAGAATGCAGTCATTCGGTTACAGTAGATGCCAACAAAACTCATTAAACTGGATTTACAATCAGATACAGTGGAAACAGATTGGTTGGAAGCTGACAAACGGTATGTGGATCAGTAATTCAGAGGTTTCATTTTAGAAATACTACAGAAGCTGCTGCTTTTTCCTGACAAATATAATTTAGTTGAGTTTTTCCTTCGCTTATATCTGTTTTGCTTCTGGTTCACACAAAAGGTATACAAACATGTCTGGTTTTAGGAAAGAAGTGTCACATTACCACATATGTGATGTCAGAACAACCTGTAGGAATACCTAGTGAAACAGGCAACAAAAGGAACTGAGTCTCATAGCTGTTTACGTGACAGTTTCAACATGGCCAATCACATCAATGATGCACGTTTCCTAAACTATCCTCTTAACATAACAATTTTAGTCATTTCAATGACATTTTATTGGAATTTCAGAAAACCCAAATATAGAATGATAGAAATATGGGGCTAGAAGGGACCGCGAGAGGTTATTCCCAGCCCCCATGCTCAGGCAGAATCAAATAAACCTAGATCATCCCTGAGAGGTGTTTGTCCTATTCTGTTCTTTAAAACTTCCGATAACGGGGATTCCACAAGCTTCCTTAGTAACTTATTCCCGTGTTTAACTATCCTTATAGTTTGTTTTTCATAATATAGCTCTCCCTTACTATAGATTAAGCTGATTACTTTTTTTCCTACCTTCAGTGGACACAGAGAACAATTAATCACCATCCTCTTTATGACAGCCCTTAACATATTTGAAGACTTATAAGGTCCCCCCTCCCTCATCTTCTTTTCTCGGGATTACACATCCCCATTTTTTTATCCTTTCCTCATAGGTCAGTTTTTCTAAATTTTTTATAATTTTTGTTGCTCTCCTCTGGACCCTCTCCAATTTGACTACATCTTTCTTAAAGTGTGGTGCCCAATACTGGACACAGTACTCTAGCTGAGGCCTCACCACTGAAGAGCAGAGTGGGACAATTACCTCCCATGTCTGACACATGACATTCCTGTTAATATATCTGTCGTGAGACAGAGTTGCCTCCCCCAAGCCAGAGCAGGAGGGATCGCTCTCAGCACCCGAGGCAGCAGAACCAGGCAGGGCCCGCTCCTTCGGAAGTTGAGAGGCAGGACAGGAAGTATAAAAAGCAGGACTCCAGCTAAAGTGGGCCACAGCTGCTGGAGGAGAGAGATGATTCCCACCTCCTGCTGGAGCAGGAGCCCAAAGAGGACCTCTGCAGCACTGAGGACTCACCAGACCTGCCAGTGCCGCTAGCCGACCAGGATGCCAAGGAGCTACTGGGACTGCTGCTTGCAGTTTATCCCGGGGAGATGGAGGATGACCCTGAGATACAGGTACATCACAAGGGAAGTGTAGAAAGTACCCCACGGACCCCAGACAGTAGTTTGGTTGTGTTGTTGCCTGAACCCCCGTCAGCATGTTTCAGTCGGATCCCCGCTGACGCAGTGGCAGACTACTGCGCTATTGTTAGGGTCCTGGAATGGGACAAGGTGGAGTAGGGTGTGTCTAGGTTCCCCCTACTCCCTGCTGCCAGCCCCACGACTGGGGTGGTAGCCTCCGCACATTAGGCCAAAAGGCCTGCGTTTGCCTGCCGTCTGCCTGAGCTGACAGGTGATAGACTGTTGGTTAGCTCTACCCTGCCTAAGGGCCTGAGCCCTAAGACTGTTTGTTTGCCCTGACCTGCCTGAGGGCCCGAGCCCCTAGGCTGGATGGTGCCCGCCCTGCCCTGTTTGAGGGCCAGGCCTCCTAGATCGCAGAACTTGATTCGCTAACTTCCCCCCTGCAATACGGCTGCCCCCATAGTGGCATATGGGGGTAGTTGAAATCCCACATTATCGAGTTTATTTTTATAGCCTCTTTAATTTCCCTGAGCATTTCACAGTCACCATCACCATCTTGGTCAGTACTACATCCCTGCTGCTATATTCTTATTATTAGAGCATGGAATTACTATCCATAGAGATTCTATGGTACAGTTAGGTTCACTTAAGATTTTTACTTCATTTGATTCTATGCTTTCTTTCACATATAGTGCCACTCCCTCACCAGCACAACCTGTTCCATCCTTCCGATATATTTTGTACCCTGGTATTACTGTGTCCCATTGATTATCCTCATTCCACCAAGTTTCTGTGATGCCTATTAATCAATATCCTCATTTAATACAAGGCACCCTGATTCACCCATCTTATTATTTAGACTTCTAGCATTTGTATATAAGCACTTCAAAAACTTGTCACTTTTTAGCTGTCTGCCATTACATGATGTAAATGAATGGGACTCTTTTTGGAATTGACTGTTTCTCATCAGGTCCTACCCATATTTTATCATGTTCCATCCTCTCCTCTTTACTAGGACATAGAGAAACTCCATTAATAGATCCTCCCCTAAGGGATGGCTCTGTCCGAACCACGTGCTCCTCCACACCTGCCAGCTTTCCCGCAGCCCTTAGCTTAAAAACTGATCTCTGACCTTTTTAATTTTAAGTGCCAGCAACCTGGTTCCATTTTGGTTTAAGTGGAGCCCATCCTTCCTGAATAGGCTACCCCTTTACCAAAAGTTTCCCCAGTTCCTAATAAATCTAAACCCCTCCTCCCAACACCATCATCTCATCCACACATTGAGACCCTGCAGTTCTGCCTGTCTAACTGGCCCTGCATGTGGAACTGGAAGCACTTCAGAGAATGCTACCATGGAGGTCCTGGGATTTCAATCTCTTACCTATCAGCCTAAATTTGGCCTCCAGGACCTCTCTCCTATCCTTCCCTATGTCATTGGTATCTACATGTACCACAACCACTGGCTCCTCCCCAGCACTACACTTAAGTCTATCTAGATGTCTCGAGAAATCCACAACCTTCACACCAGGCAGGCAAGTCACCATGCAGTTCTCCCGGTCATTGCAAACCCAGCTATCTATGTTTCTAATGATCCAATCCCCCATAACTATTACCTGTCTCTTCCTAATAACTGGAGTTCCCTCCTCCAGAGAGGTATCCTCAGTGCAAGAGGATACCATGACATGATCTTGAAGGAGGGGCCCCAACTACCCCCATATGCTACTATGGGATGGTTTCCCTCATGATGGTTTCCAACATGGTTGGATGTTTTCATTCCATAAGACTTTCATCCTCCTCAACAGCACAGAGGCTGTCAGACCAAGGGTGGGACTGTTCTACTGTGTCCTGGAAAGTCTCATCTACGTACCTCTCTGTCTCCCTTAGCTCCTCCAGTTCAGCCACTCTAGTCTCCAAAGCCTGTACATGGTCTCTGAGGGCCAGGAGCTCTTTGCACCAAATGCATACACACACGACCTGCCCATAGGGCAAGTAATCATACATGCTGCATTGGGGAAAATAAACTGGATAGCCCTGCTCTGTTACTGAACTTCTGCCTGCATTCCTTTTTACTCCTGCACCTCATTCCTTTATCGATGTTGTGTTTTTATTAGGGGGTGTTTTGGGCTTTATGTTTAAAGAATCTTAAGTGTATCTAGCCCCCCCTCACACTCCCGCACCAAAGTCCCTCGCAAAACTCCTGTTAGCTGCTCCTGTTCGCTAGCAGCCGCTCCTGTTCGCAAATCTGGCATCCACTGGAACAAGCAAAAACATGTGAAATGTATTGTGAAAGGTGAATGATTATTTTACTAAACAGAACAATACTTCTGTACCAACAAGGGAATTTAAAAGTTCAGAGGAGAAGTGGAAGGGAAATAAAGATTACATTTACCGGTTCTACTTATGGATATTTTCCAGTCAATACACATGCATGCAGTTACTTCCATATTCATACGAATGGGAATTACATGTATGCATCAATGGGAGATTAGACCTTTCAAAGTGAAATATTGCTAAAGAGAAAGAAAGAAAAATCATTAAGATACTTACAGTCCATTCCACATCCTTGTATTAGCAAAATATTACATGCACCAGATCTTACAGGCAACCCTACAAGCCAACTGAGCAGCATCAGAGCAGAGCATTTGATTCTCAAAATCAGCACTTCACTCTAGAGCTGGGAATGTAGCAGCAGCAATATGCTTAGCCCAGTAGTCCCCAAACTTTTGAGGATTGCAACCCGCCCCCCTTCCACTCTTCACCTCCCCACACCTCAAACCATAAAGCAGGGGCCAGGAGTGGGGCTGCGGCTCAGGGGGCAGGGGAGACTTGGACAGGGGTAACGGGGCCACAGCTGGGGGTGAGTCTGGGGCCAGGAACGGAGCCATGGCTAGGGGCCAAGGCTGGGGATGAGGGCAGGGCCCAGAGTGGAGCCACAGCCAAGCCACAGTGGGGGCTGGCAACCGGGCCCCCAGATGGATGCAGAGGCACACCAAGGCTGAGGACAGGGCCAGGTGTGGGGACAGGAGCCAGGCTGGAGCACAGCTGGGGGCGGGCAGGGCTAGGTGGTGCTCCCTCTCTGCCCCCTATGGGGGCTGGCCTGGCCTGCTGTGCCCCCCAAATATTCCTCTGTGCCCCCTAGGGGGTGTGCCCCACAGTTTGGGGACCTCTGGCTTAGCCAGTGGGAGGCAGAGAAAGCCTCTGCGTCATTCTATAGCAATCACTGTACTAATATGGGAAGTAGTCGCGTCCAGCTATCTTCTGCCAGAAGGACAAGACAATCCCTGTAACATGAGAACCATAGCAGGGATGGGAACTGGGTGAAGAGACAAATATGAGGAGCTTTGAGACTCTAAGATAGAAGACTTCCATTTGAGGTGAGGGAGAGGACATTGTTATCTTAAACTTACAAAATATTTTAAAGCCCCACTTATATGCCCTACACTGCATCTTTTACAAGGTCCTCATAAACACCCTCACTGCCAATGTCAGTGAAAGTAATATACATTTGGTTCATAAAGCTGCCTTACCCTGAGCACCCTGATCCATTAAAACCATCATAATTATCCTGTTATAGTAAGGCAAGTATTTTAGAGAGGCTGTAGTGAGATTTTATAATTGTGCATTATGTAACCACCTGTAAAGTGTCAGGCATCATACTTTCGAAATGCCCTAGTCCTTCACTACCGGCCACACGAAGGCTTGTTTGCACAACAGGTTAGTGTGTGGCAAGCTAGGGTGTAAATCTACAGTGCCTAGTGTGCGCACTGTCTGTGTAGACCCAGCTGTTATGCACCCAAAGTTCCCTAACTCACTTTGAGCTACTGCTATTCAAGAACACTATGCAGACTTGATTGCATGATAGTTTGTGTTTTATTTGAAACTCTCAAGAATTATTTTAAACAGGTTCATAGTTTATAGGAATTTATTCCTCACTGTGATTGAAGTTTTCTCATGTATAGCAAGCCAGCACAGCAATTATTCTGAGGATTTCAAAAGTGCATAGGATTTGTGCTCACGCTCTTAATAGGGATGAATTTCACCCTGTGAAAGTAGCAAGAAATTATCCTTTTCTAGTTGCATTTTATTTTGCAGGTTACAGTGAACCACTTCAGGACTTGATTCTGTAAGCCCTGAAGTAAATAGGGTTTGACACATGGAATGCTGGTAGGATTACATCCCCAGGCTGCATGTTAACAGACTGTAAGAATGTTGACATACCGAAACACCAGGACTCAAAATATCAGACATTTAGCTGGATAACAAGAATGTTCAGTTATAATAATAGAGAATTTTTTTTAAAAAAGTGTTTTGAAGGATTATAAACTCTTTCTTCAGGGCATAAGATAAACCTCTAACGGGTTTGGAAAGAAACTTCCCCTGGAGGCAAGTTACGCCATAACTTCCAACTGCAGGTGGGGGGTGGGGGTGTTAAATCTTCCTCTGAAGCATCTGAAACTAGCAGGATGGGGAACTAAATGAACCCCTACATGGGCCGATCCAGTCTGGCACTTCCAATAATCTTCAGGAATACTCATCTCTTCTGAACATCAGACACTGGGGTGTTTAAGATTAGCTACCTAAAGGTAGGTGCCTAATATTAAGTATGCGAGTTTGAATGTGTATAACTATTTTTAAAATGTACAATATTCACATGGAGTTAGATTACAAAGTTAAAGCACATGCTGTAGATAATTTTCAAATTATAACCTGGATTTAGAGTTGTCATAAATATAAAGGGAAGGGTAAACCCCTTTAAAATCCCTGCTGGCCAGAGGAAAAATCCTCTCCCCTGTAAAGGGTTAAGAAGCTAAAGGTAACCTCGCTGGCACCTGACCAAAATGGCCAATAAGGAGACAAGATACTTTCAAAAGCTGGGAGGAGGGAGAGAAACAAAGGGTCTGTGTCTGTCTGTATGCTGCTTTTGCCGGGAATAGACCTGGAATGGAGTCTTAGAACTTTAGTAAGTAATCTAGCTAGGTATGTGTTAGATTATGATTTCTTTAAATGGCTGAGAAAAGAACTGTGCTGAACAGAATGACTATTCCTGTCTGTGTGTCTTTTTTGTAACTTAAGGTTTTGCCTAGAGGGATTCTCTATGTTTTGAATCTAATTACCCTGGAAGGTATCTACCATCCCGATTTTACAGAGTTGATTTCTTTACTTCTATTAAAAGTCTTCTTGTAAGAAAACTGAATGCTTTTTCATTGTTCTCAGATCCAAGGGTTTGGGTCTGTGGTCACCTATGCAAATTGGTGAGGATTTTTACCAAACCTTTCCCAAGAAGTGGGGTGCAAGGGTTGGGAGGATTTTTGGGGGAAAGACGTGTCCAAACTACGTTTCCCAGTAAACCCAGTTAGTTTGGTGGTGGCAGTGGAGATCCAGGGACAAAGGATAAAATTAATTTGTACCTTGGGGAAGTTTTAACCTAAGCTGGTGAAAGTAAGCTTAGGAGGTTTTCATGCAGGACCCCACATCTGTACCCTAGAGTTCAGAGTGGGGGAGGAACCTTGACAAAAGTATTTTTAGAACTATACAATTTTGACAATCTTTAGAAGACTTCTATATGTTATAGTAGCACAGTCTGGTATGGCTGTAGCATGTCAGCATTTACAATGAAAACCCCTTTTGGAAGTGTTTATTAGGGAACCAGAAAAATTCAATTTGAGCTACGAACTGATGTGTATATATTTCAGCAGAGAAACAATGTTTTGTTATTATATTTTTACAAATTATAATAATGTTTTTAAAGTCTGACGAGTTTTAGATTATGTATGGGAACAAAAGCAAATGAAGGGCAACTTAAGGGGGTAAATCTTACCAGACAATCTCTAAGTTTGTCAATTCAAACAAAAGTCTTGGTGCTATTTTATTATTTGCTGCATGGCATTTCAAATTTTACAAAGATTCTACAGGATTAACTTAGTTTTTGTCAAACAGATTTGAGATAAAAAAGACTATTGCCTTTATTTTCCCATCACAATCAGGATAATATTCTTTCACCATTAAAGTTTAGGGACCCTCTGATAACAATGAGATTTTTGCACATCAGAGTGGATAGAAATCAATGATTTTAAAAAAAAAAAAAATTAAAAATCGGATTTTTTTATTTAAATCGGATTTTTTTAATAAAATGCTTTTTGAGGGGAAAAAAACCTATCTAGAGATAGTTTTATTAAGATACATTATAGCTCAAAGATATCTCATCATGGAATAGGGATTATAAATTCTAAAGTATGAGACAATATATTCAAGTAATGTTTAAGAAAAGTTTTGCAAATGAGTTCCAATACTTCATGGATTAGGGACCCAATCTTATGGGATTCCAGGGGCTTCTGTATAGATTATTTAGGTTAATCTTTCTATCTACCTAATGGGACTCAGTGCTCAGTCTAGAAGATACCATCAGAGATGCTTAGGTTTGCAGTTCTCAAACTGTGCATTTATGTCTCCAGAGATAACATGCTCGTTAACAGCAAAAATGTTTTAAAATAAATAAATATACAGAGGTGAGAAATAACAGACCTCAACCCTATTGTCCCTCTGCAAATTTGTATACACAGAGTCAATCCCTTACCTCTCTCTACAAGTGCAAAGTTTCAAAAAGTTCAACGAATAGAAGATTATTGGGGGCGGAATAGATCTGGACTGGGAGAAGAAGTCTGGAGATAAATGTGAGAAGGGAAGGACAGGCAGTAGAAACAAAAGTGAAACTGTTTCAGCAGCATATTCCAGAAGGCTTAAGGTCTTTCTGAGCGTAGCCTTCATTGATTTGAGATCTACCATACCATTCTCTCACTAGAAGGGAAAGCCAATAATGGCAGCAGGCCGTAAAAGAGACCCAATTTGGGAATAAGAACCATTCAAGAAATATGTTTGCTGATGATGTTTTAAAGAAAAATCACACCAGTGAACTTGTGGAAATCACTTAAGCACATGGATTCAGAGACTGTTGAAGTGATAATCTCACTTTAATAGCAGTAGCTTCTTCTGCAGGTGTAGAAAGAATATTTTCTTCCTTTGGACTAATTCATTCCAAATTGAGAACTCGTTTGGAACCTGAAAAAGCAGGAAAACTTGTTTTTCTTTTCCAGATTATGAACCAACAGAAAAAAGAAGGTGAAGATGACTGAGTTAGCTGCAGAAGCCAATATTTTAAGTTTCTCATGTTGAGCTGGCTGACAGTCGATTTAATTTTTTTTAATATTTCATTTAACTATTTTAGTTAAAAACAATTTTAACAAAAACAATCCTGATTTTAAAAAATTTGAATGTTTAAATTCAAAAATTAATATGCTTGTTTTGTTAAAAATATTATATATTTGCAGTTGAAGAAAAAAATCAAGAATAAATAACGTTGTTTTAGTTAAATAAAACAATGTAAAGGTCTGTCTGATGATGTTCCCCTCCTAATACAGCATGGCAAGAAAATCCTCCAAATATTAATGATAACCTGTTGAATTGGCAATAGTTCACCATCCAGTGACTTCATAATTATCTGCTTCAATTGCCTTTGGTAAATGAAATAACCAAACATATATTCATATATCATTCCGATATAGCTGTAAAACTAATCTGAAAAGTTTTCAAAATAAATCATTTTTAAAATGTATAGTATCTTCTAAAAATGAAACCTATATCTATCTCTGAGTTGTGAAGAATATGTATTAAGGTTATAACAACCAACAAGAATGCAATTTTATGCAGAAATCCATGATTAAATCAAGTCTTCCTGACTAGCTATTTAAATCAATTTGATTTAAATCAAATCCACCTTGCTGCACATGGAAGATTTGCAAAATAACTACTTCTAAATACTGGCCCAAATTAAGGACTTCCTAAGGTAGAGGTGTTAAGAAAGGAGGCAACACAACACAGATATTTGCTCCTAATTAAAGAGCCACAATTTGAAAAAGTAAGTTTTCTGGCCAAAAAGCACAGCACTAAGTGTGAAGCTATGTGAAGCACAGACCTCCAGCAAGATACTCAGTTTTCCCTTCTGTAAAATAGGGATGATAATACTTCCCTATTTTACAGGGTTGTTGTATGTGTTAAATCAGTGGGACTATTCATGGAGAAAAATACTTCTCGTGAAAAAGGGAGGCAGAATCTGACCCCTATATTTGCAAAGTGCTTCAAGATCTTCAGATTTCAGGTGCTACAGAAATGCAAAGTTTTATTATTGTTTGCCTAAAAGTAGATATCAAGAACCAGAATAAAACCACACACCACAACCTGGATCCCCCAATGAGGTACGAGTTTGGTGTCATGTTTGTATATGACTATTGTTAGCATTAACTTTGATCGGTCATCTACAAAATATTACGTAAACTCACTTCTTAAAGCTGAAACCTTTTGGCGAGTAAATCTAAATATATCACAACGTGTATAACAGGCCAACATTAAAATTACTTCATGGTTGGGCTGCTTCCCAAAAGAAACCTGTTTCCCCCCAAACAGCCTGCATTTCTGAAGGTCTTTCTCCTACGCTTGCCATCTGTTAAGGCTCTACAGACAGAGACCATTCACAATGCGACACACAACTCCTCCATCTCATCCTGAATCAGGTCCTCCCAGCTTTCCTGGAGCCAGCATCTCTTGGCAGCAATGTGCCCCCAAAGCAGCACCAGCACCTTCAAACGCCCAACTCAACAGCCCCGCGCGAAGGCGGCCCCGGGCAGCGGGCGCAGGGGGGAGAGGGGCGGCAGCGGGGGGCTCTGTGGCGGTCCCGGTGTCGCCCAGCTCTCCTGTCGGAACCATTCACCAGCAGTGGAAGCGGGGCCCCGGCGCGGGAATGGTCCGCCCCCCGCCCCAGTGACAGCTCTCTCCTTCTCGGCCCCATCCAGAACAGGACTGATTCTCCCCTCACCACGAACAAACCAGGGAGAGACACTTACTGGCTTTATTCACTATTTCCTGCTAAACCCAGCGTCCCAGCATTGTATCCACAGACTCTGACTCCCAGCTCGGGAACTCCCCGGGGGCGGAAACTCCAGCTCATTGCGGCGGCTCTGTCCCCCTGCAGCGCTTCCTCCCCATCCTGGACGGCGCCCGCGCCACAGGCTGCATGATTTGTTCGCGCCCCGCCTGCGTGTGTGGGGCCGCGCGGCTCCCGGCCCGTCCAGCCCAGGGGAGGCGTTAGCAGGCCCCGCCCCAGCCCCGCGCTCTCTGCCCGCGCCGGACTCTCGGAGCGCGTCTCCAGCGCGAGCGCTGCCCGGCAGCGCCCCCTGCTGGCAACCGGCCGCTTCTCAATGGGTAAAATAGGAGAGGCCTGCTTGCGGGTGAAGGTTTTGCACTTACACCTAGTGATGAGCAGCCAGAAGCTCAAGAACCGGTTCCTTCACTTGCTCTGGGTCTTCGGTGGTACTTCGGTGGCATGCCTTCAGTCCCTCCGGGTCTGTATGCCGCCGAAGGCTTGGAGTGCCGCCCAGTCAGTAAAAAGTCACATGGGAGCCTCCCCAGCCGAGAGCTCAGGCGGGGCGGACAGGACGGTCCCGTGGGCCACATCCTGGCCGTCCCGCCTGAGCTTCCCCACCCCTTTAACAACCGGTCCTAAACCGGCTTCAAAATTTAACAACCAGTTCGCGCGAACCGGCTCCAGCTCACCACTGCTTACACCCACCCCAGCTGTGGGCTAATCTTCCCTAGCTTTTCCTTGCAGTCTGCAGTCAATCTGGTGCCCTGTATCAGAGCACTGAATTGCACTGCTGTAAATGTTAAATTCATCTACCTGTGAAAGCCAAGCGATGTGGTGGTACAATACCTGCAGGGGAATATGGGGAGCAAGAAGAGCAACAATCTTTAATTCATTTTTCATTAAAGTCTGGGGAATTCCTCCAATCCCCCCAATGCTATTTTTATTTATTTAGTGTAATGAAATTAAGTCTTTTGTTCAGACTGACCAAAATAGGTAGGAAATACAAAAGTTCAAATATTTACTTACTTGTAAATAGACTAGACCAATAAAAGGTCACAGAGAATTGAAGTGATTTGCCCAAGGCTACAAAGCAGGGAATTGAACCCTAGTCTCCTGCCTCCCAAGCCAATGGCCCTATCCAATAAAACATCCTCCTTATGTGTTTCATACACTTTTTCTATAAAAATGTACATGCTACTTGAGTAGCTTTTAAAAATTTTCTTCCCTTTTGTACATCAGCACATGCAGAATGTTCCATCATGAAAGAGCACTGAAGGCAGTTACTGAGACTGTAAACCTTACTTAGATTGTCAGTTCTCTAGGGCAGCAGTGTTTGTACAGTGCCTAGCACCAGGGGGTCCTGGTCCATAACTACAGCTCATATGTGCTACTGTAATACCAATAATACATAATAAAAGATGACACATTAACTGAAACAAACGGACAGATCAGATAGATAAAACACAACAGGTAAAAGAGATATTTTCTGCCACCCCAAAAACTTTCTGTTTAAGAGACACATTCTGTGGCAAGTTTTGAACACATGTTAAAAAGGCTCAAAACAATCAGCTGAAACAAGCAAAATGTGTGTGTTGGGGTGGGTGGGAGTGGGGTGAGTACCAACCAACTATTGGATCAATTGCTACCTCCCCTTTGCCCCATATCCTCTTCTCCAGAAATGGGCCTCTGTTTTTTTCCTAAGCGATCATAGCTATTCTAGAAGGATTAGTGGAAAGCAGTGCAGGTCGAAACATTCCAATTATTTATGTAGAAAAAATAGTTGTGTGTAAATTTTCCGTTATTTTTGTTGTTTTTCCCCCCAAGGAAAAACTGAATCCACAAGTGAAAAATGTTCACTTTTTGAAAAATATTCTTGGTTAAAGAAAAAAAATCCAGGGGAGATTGAGAATGGTTTTGGTAAAAATGGGCTTTGGTTTCTAGCTTTTTAATGGAAAACTGGAAAATGTCTTCAAAAATGAAATTATCCTGAAATTATTCAAACATTTTCTTAAAAATTAATTTAATGAAAAACGTCAGAGCTTTCTCTTTCTCCCTCTCTCTCAAACACACACACACACAGACAAATTCATGTTGAAAATGAATCATCAGCTATTCAGTGAAGCACAGTATAGATCTTATTTTTTATTGTGTAGGCCTAACACAAAGGTTTTACATGAAGTTTGCTATCACCTTGAAATATAAACTATTTAAGAACCTTCTTAATATTAAGTCTGATGCAATATTTATTTCTTTATAATTCTGAGTTTAGCCAATGTCCCCCTCCCTCTAGTGGCTAAAGAGAATAATGCTACTTCTGACCACAATTACCTTTAAAATAATTTCCACTTCCACCTTAACTGAATTGGCTCATTAGCACTGACACCACCACCCCACCACCACCCGCCTTTGGTAAGGCTACTCCCATCTTTTCATGTGCTAGAATATATATTCTGCTTACTGTATTTTTCACTCCATGCATCTGATGAAGTGGGTTTTAGCCCACGAAAGCTTATGACCACATAAATGTGTTCATCTAAAGTGCCGCAAGAACTCCTTGTTTTTCTTTAAAATAAAGGTGAACTGCAAGGAGTGGTCATGTTTCTTTGAGCCAGAGAATGTCCTGGAGGTAAAAAATAATAGCCAGGAGGGGGGAAATTATGAAAAACTTTAAATTGAGCTTCTTTCTTCTTCCTTCTTTGAGTTGGAAGTAAAACCCAACCTCAGGAAGGGTCAATTTAGACACAAATGCAATCCTGCAAAGATTTATGCATATGTTTAACTTAAATTTCAGTATGTTAGTAAGTCTTTGCAGGATCAGGGCATAACTCTGGATCTGTGCACTGTATTGTAGCTGGCAGAAGGACTTAGTCTTTTCACATGGTTTAGAAGCAAAAGCAGAAGATTCAAAGCTTGCTATCCCTAATATTTCTACAGAAAACTACTAAGCGAAAAATAAATATTTTTAAGATCAAACATAATACAGGAGCAGTACAGGGCACAAGCAAAAATACTTTTCATTGTGTGTTCAGTTCACCTTTAAACGGGACATTACATTAAAAAATATAAGTTTTTTTTAAAAGTTTCCTTTCATAGTGAACAATACTTTATATTTTAAAATTGTTCCAGTGGTTTATTACTTCATGTTACAAATTTACATCTTATTTCCAGACTTAATTTGTCTAGTTTCAACTTCCAGCCATTGGATCATGTTTAACAATTCCTGGCTTTGTCAAAGACTATGTGTGATTTTGAGCAAGTCACTTAATATCTCAGTTCCTCATCTGTAGTATGGGGGTGTCATGACCCCAGGTTTTCTACGCTCTGGACTCCGTTAACTTTTGCCACCACGAAGCTTCGCACTTGCAAATATTATATTGTGTCACCTCTCACTCTGCTCCCTCATTCCAAGGACTCGGTCTCCATGAGCGAGGTGCTCATGGATAAGTATGGTAGGTGGTCTTCAATGGCCACTGGAGGAAAACCCAGTCACCACAGATCCATTCCAGAGTCATTTAATGAACTCTTACTTTATCAGTTACAAGTAAACTCATGAACAAACTCAGTTACCCTTCAACAGCTACATTCTCAAGCACAGACAAGTCTTATTACCAGAACCCAGTTCAGACTTCCGTCTCAGAAGCTGCTGGATCTGACATCCTCTGAACTTGGTCTCAGTACCACTTTCCCAGTAGCCTGAGCCCATACAATCCCCAATGGACTAGTCTCTGATGTCTAGTGAATCCATTCTTGGCAACCTTCATTGAGATCCTGGATAGACTCACCTCCAGCTGGCAAGCCTCAGCTCTTCCTTCCCAAGAGTCCTCACCCAACTGCTGAAATTTGAACACACATTCCATGATGTCTCCTAGAAACCAAATGGGCCATTACAGAGTTCTCAGATGATAAATCTCTGTCACATGTTCAACCACAAGTTTAATTTCCCACATCCCCCTACATAAAATAACATTAACTTAACATATTACAGGTTTCAGAGTAACAGCCGTGTTAGTCTGTATTCGTAAAAAGAAAAAAGAAAAGGAGTACTTGTGGCACCTTAGAGACTAACCAGTTTATTTGAGCATGAGCTTTCGTGAGCTACAGCTCACTTCATCGGATGCATAGCATATTGTGGAAACTGCAGAAGACATTATATACACACAGAGACCATGAAACAAAACTTCCTCCCACCCCACTGTCCTGCTCATAACAGCTTATCTAAAGTGATCATCAAGAAGGGCCATTTCCAGCACAAATCCAGGTTTTCTCACCCTTCCCCCCCCCCCACAGACACACATACAAACTCACTCTCCTGCTGGTAATAGCCCATCCCTCTTTGAAACCTCTCTTTATAATGTGCATGACCCACCTTGATTATCATGCGCATTATAAAGAGAGGTTTCAAAGAGGGATGGGCTATTACCAGCAGGAGAGTGAGTTTGTATGTGTGTCTGTGGGGGGGGGGAAGGGTGAGAAAACCTGGATTTGTGCTGGAAATGGCCCTCCTTGATGATCACTTTAGATAAGCTGTTACGAGCAGGACAGTGGGGTGGGAGGAAGTTTTGTTTCATGGTCTCTGTGTGTATATAATGTCTTCTGCAGTTTCCACAATATGCTATGCATCCGATGAAGTGAGCTGTAGCTCACGAAAGCTCATGCTCAAATAAACTGGTTAGTCTCTAAGGTGCCACAAGTACTCCTTTTCTTTTAACATATTACCTAACACTTGCCACAAAGGACAATAGGATTTCCCTACTTCATAAGGGTTTGGGGGGGGATAAATTCATTGTCTGTGCAGTATACAGATATGAAAGGACCCTAGAAAACTCCATAAATTGTACAGTCATGTCTGGTTGTCCTACATCCTGACATACTCAAATATCTCCACCTTAGATTCCTTCATAATTTGCTGTTTTGTCATTCAAATATGGTTTCAGCCCCTGAACCAAGGTTTGAAAATGGCTAGTGATGCTTCTTTACATTTCAAGGACCTAACACAAAGTCAGTATAAAGGCAACACTGAAATAAATGTCCCCATCTTGCTTGATTCTTCATTGTTAGATCACTCTTCTCAACAGCACCAGAACAAGAACAGAGGGAGATAGAAAGTTGGACTGGCCTGTGAAAGAGCAACAAAACAAAATATAGTGTTGATTTCTATCAGAAGTGACAGAGTTTGTTTTGATAATGTTTAACAGCTTAATTGTGAGCAGAACTGTGCGGGTGTAAAAAGTACAAAGTAACTTTTAGTGTTGAGCATATGTTTTTTAAAAAAGGAAAGTACTTATGTTTGTGGAAACAAAAAATACAGCAATCAAAGCTAAAAATAACTGGTTTGAGTTAGCACAAAAAAAACCTTACACACGGGTATAAATATTAAAAATAAAAAAACTAATACATACATAAAAAACCCCAAAGTTTTAAATGTCTTCCTAGACAAAGAGAAAAGGAGTACTTGTGGCACCTTAGAGACTAACAAATTTATTTGAGCATAAGCTACAGTTCACTTCATCGAAAGCTTATGCTCAAATAAATTTGTTAGTCTCTAAGGTGCCACAAGTACTTTTCTTTTTGCGAATACAGACAAACACGGCTGCTACTCTGAAACCTGTCATCCTAGACAAAGGGAAGCTGAATCTATGAATTGTCTAGTGCTGGAGGTGACCGTGTGGTTTTGTCCAGGTAAGCTTCTCACTTTATGAGTAACTAATCATTATTTACTAGTGTTTTGCCTTTATTAAGATTTGTGAGACCCATCTGCTGAGTGTTGAATCTGAATCCAGCAGTGCCCAGGTCTCCTGGCTCCCTGTCCTGTTCCTGATAATAGGGTTTTAAAAGTAGTCAGAATTTTCTAGTGAGTCAATGACTCAGTTACATAAAACCTGGCAGAAGACAGTAATTGGATAGACCTCAGATACTCAGTAACTTTGATTGTGGACTTGGGCCACATTAAAAACAATCCTTTTCTACCCTGCGGCCTTTAAAATCTTGGATGAAATACTGAAAAGCACCTAAGTGACTGAGGAGCTTAAGTCCCATTTTCAAAAAGTGATTTAAGAGTTTAAATCCCATTGACTTGTCTATCTCCCCAGTAAGCCCTGAACCAAATCAATAAAAAGTACATTATATAATCACATATCATTTGGCTGTACTCAGTTTACTACCTACTTCACATTGTTATTTAATTAACCAAAAACATTAAACATACACTATAAATCCTTAGATTCTATGTTATTGAGTTGAAAGTGTTTGTTTCACTTCATTATATTAATCCCAAACCACTATTGTTTGGCTACCATATAGTTCTACTTTCATGCCACAAGTTGTCAATGGTCTCAGGTTATAAACTATGTCGTATCTCCTATTTGCCTTGTAATCATAGTCAAATGTATTTGAGTCAAATTTAAACCAAGGTTGAATGTATTTCTAGAAGACATGCTCTGTCTGGTTCAACTACAAGTAAAAGGGTACTTAAGGATCTATCTGTAGCAATCTCAGAACCCTAAGCAACTATCTTCAGGAACTTCTGGTGTACAGGTGAGGTCCCAGAGGACTGGAGAAGAGCGAACATAGTATGTGTCTTAAACAAGGGGAACAAAAAGGTCCCAGAGAACTCTAGGCCAATCAGCCTAACTGCAGGAAAAGTATGGTCAAGGAGTCTGATGTGCTGCAGAGTGAACGTGTAGAACTCCTGGGACTGGGAAAATATAAAACTCCTCTGCATTTAGCTAATGTGCATTGGGAGTAGGAAGATTTTGAGGGCCCCTTAAAAGTAGGGGAGTTGGACTGTATTGCAGTGGAAATGGTGGAGGGAAATGATATTTTGAACATGTCCAAAGTAGTAAATATTGTAACCAATAGAAAAAGGAATATTGTTCTGTAATCCCAGAAGGAAATGGTAAAGCAAAAGAAACTGCTGTGGGGGGATGGGAGTGTTACCACAAAAACAGAATTAGGGTACCCACAGATTATCTCACCTGTTGCCCCCTCCCAGGTTTACCAAGTGTTTCCTCAAAACAGCCCATTATTTAACCAATCTGTTCTCCTAAGGTATGGGTCTCCTGGATGGCTACGGAAATACCTGGAAAACACAGATAGAGCCTTCCGAAAAATGATTGACACAAAACAATAGTCTTTCCAAAACAAGGCACCTTTTTATTGGTTCAAATAACAATCCCTAATACAATAATAACCTAAAACACAAATCTCTTGCAAGTTAAAGAGCACCCTAAACTGCAATAACATACTTCTATGCTTCTAAGGGGCTGCACCCTGCTTCAGATGGCCAATCTTCCACAGGACACTGACAGCAGCTTTTAAATGTTTCTTAACTTTTACATATATACATTCCTTTTACAGTTAACAGACATTCACACATCTTTATTAACACAAGCACACACACTTGCACACTAACACTGCACTATACCATGCTATGATTATGACTGACAGGCTTACTCTGTCTGCTGACCTCACTGCCTTCTGCTCAGGTCTCTGCCTTTTCTCCCTCTGTGTCCCAGTCTGTGTGTCTGCATTCCAGTGGCAGGGCAGGACTCCCTCCGCTGCTGTCCTTCTGCTGCTTCTTTATTGTCAGCTCCTAACCCAGGGTGGGCAAACTTTTTGGCCTGAAGGCTGCAATGGGTTTCGGAAATTATACGGAGGGCTGGTTAGGGGAGGGGGACGTAGCCCGGCCTCCACCCCCTATCCACTCCCCCCCACCTCCTGTTTCTTGCCCCCTGACGGCCCCCCCCAGGACCCCTGCCTCATCGAATCACCCGTTCTCTTTGTCCCCTGACCACCCCCAGAACCCCTGTCCCGACTGCACCCCCGCCGTCCCATCCAACCCTCCCCCTCCTTCCTGACTGTCCCCACCCCCGGACCCCAGCTCCATCCAACAACCCCTTCTCCCTGTCCCCTGACTGCCCCCGGAACCTGCCCCTCACCGCCCCGTCCAATCCCCCCCTCCTTCCTGACTGCCCCCCCAGGACCCCTGCTCCTATTCAACCCCCCTGTTCCCCGCTCTCTGACCGCCCGGACCCCTATCCACCCCGCCATCCCCCCCGAACTCCCCTGTCCTCTATCCAACCCACCCTGCTCCCTGCCCCCTTACCGCACAGCACAGAGCACCGGGTCAGGCCAGGCTCTGCAGCTGCGCTGCCCCAGGAGCTCACAGCCCCGCCGCGCCACCTGGAGCATTGCGTCACCGGCGCAGTGAGCTGAGGCTGCGGGCGAGGGGGAACAGCAGGGGAGGGGCCAGGGGCTGGCCTCCCGGGCCACGGGCTCAGGAGCCAGGCAGGAGGGTCCCGCGGGCCGTAGTTTACCCACCTCTGTCCTAACCCCTTGGCTGCCCACTGACACACAAACTTACACTCTCCTGTCAGAACTTTCTAGGCCCTTCTGCTAATATCTTCCTGTCAGATCTTTCTTGGATGTATGCCAACTGCCCACATGCCAAACATTCCAATCATTCCAAACTGTCATTTCTATTTTTAGCCTGCAACCCTTTTTACCTCAGAGTTATGATTTGTTGACCTTTCCCCTACTTTGGTTTTCCTGCCAATTTTATTTTTAGTGCTATGTGACCTGCAGCTTCTAATGGTGGAGTGACTCTTGCCTATTTAAAATGGAAGCCAGGGATACAAAATAGTCCATCAATGGCTATTAGCCAGGATGGGCAGGGATGGTGTCCCTAGCCTCTGTTTGCCAGAAGCTGGGAATGAGAGACAGGATGGATCACTTGATGATTACCTGTTCTGTTCATTCCCTCTGAGGCACCTGGCACTGGCCACTGCCGGAAGACAGGATACTGGGCTAGATGGACCCTTGGTCTGACCCAGTAGGGCCATTCTTATGTAAAATTTGGGGAATTTCTCTGGTATCAGGAAGACTCTTCCAGCTCCAGCTCAGCAGAAGGAAGCATTGTGCTTTCAGGTGTGGGAGGAGTTGATACCAACTCTTATGTAGCAGAGAAAATTAGCATGCCTTTGGGTCTTGGGAGGAATTAACTCCTGTAGCTGAAGCAACTGTCAGTTACCAGCATTTTGCAGATGAGCATAGGGAAGACCCTATGCTAGAAAGCATAAGGGGACACATCCTAGACTGGAGGGAACCTCAGTGAGGGGGAATAGGGGAAGATTTTTTTTGAAGGGGGAGGAATGTTGTATAGGAAAGCTCCAGTGGATAAAGATAAAAATGTTGGGAAACCTTCCAAGCAACTAGTTGTGCCTGCCCAGCATTAAGGGGACTCAATGTTGCTAGCCCATGACTACCTTTTTGCTGGTCAGTCAGAGGCACAGAGCACCTACGCTAGGTTAAAAAGGAATTTGTACTGGCCAGGGATACAGAATAATGTAAAAGACTATTGCAGATCTTGTGACTTATGCCAGAAGAGAAAGAGAACTGCAGGACCCCCAAAAGTTCCTCTATAGCACTTGCCTGTGATAAAAGAGGCATTTTTAAGGTCACATTAGACATTGTGGGCCCTAAGCCACATCCTACCCAAAGAGGGAAGCCATATCTTGGTCATAGTGGATTTTGCCACTAGCTATCCAGAGGCAATGGCTCTGTCAAACATAGAAGCCAGTGTACTTTAGCGTTCACCCAAGCTAGTAAGGGATTCAGTCAATACCTGCTTTACAACTCTGGGTGCCTTAAATGCTATCCTGTTGCAGCTCTCAGCCTTGACACCAACAGCTAGCACACAAACAAGAAGGTCTCACTGGCTTCCACTGCCCAATTACGCTTTGCAGTGGGACCTCAACAACACTTCCAGCCCCCAATCTCCTCAAAACCATCTTCTCTGCAGTGCTCAGCCCCTCTCACTGTAGCAGTCACAACCCTTATCAAGTTCACTTCTCCTTTAAAGAGGCAGTACACAGCACCAGCCTGTTAGTTTGGCTGAGGATTTTACTCTTCAGTTTGAAATGCTGCACCAAGATGGCAGTGTAATAACACAAAATTAAGGTTATTAACAAAGAACAGATATTTAAGTGATGCCAAGTAGAAGGTCTTAAGATAGAAATGGTTACAAACTAAAGTAAAAATACTCTCCTAAGATTAAAACCTAATTTAAGAAACTAGAGCCTTATGTTCAAAGTAGATTTCTCACCACAGTTGTTTTTCTGGTGTGGCTGGCCAGTTCTTAGCCAGAATCCAACAAAGAGCTCAAAACACTTGGTTTCTTTGTCTTTTCACATGAAGGATTCCAGAATGTCTTTTTCTCTTTGAGCATTTTATTTTTCTTTTCAAAGTCAGAATTACTCTCCAGGTCCCCCAGGGAGCTGACACCTTGTTAATTTTTGTAATCTCCTCCCCTGTCATGATAATTAAGTAGTTATCTTCCCACTCGGTAGGATGGTTTTGTTTACCTTTTATGTAAGTGTACTTTCATTGTCTCTCTGTTCGATTTACACTGGAGACACATTCAAGGAGGCTTGACTACATTCCTTTGTCTAGGGCAGGGTGACTTAAGCCATACCTGCCAAACACATTTTAACATCATATTTCCAGCACATTTATAATTTTTCATATGTCACCCATATGTATACCACACAATAATATTAATGACCAGTGTGTTACCAGATCACATATGATAGCTTACATGACACCTTTTAGATACAGATTATGACAACAGTGAGTTGGCGTACACGGAACTGGTCTGGCCATCTGAGACTTACTGCTACATACCAGGGAGCCCCTTGCCTGTTGGCATTGGGATCCTCTAGAGTCACAGCAACATTCTCAGATGATATAAATCAACATAGCATCACTGAAGTCAATGCATATTTACGCTACCAGCTGATGAGCTGGCCGCATATGTACAATCAGGATATAACTCAATACCGTAGATTGGTTAATATACATACAGATCCTAGTTTGAAAAGTTTTAAGTAAAATTCACTGATAAAAATATAATTTCCAATCTGAGGAATATGCCTGAGGTAGTGTCCTTTAGCTGGAACCAAATGCCCTATTAGATTCAAAGAATGAGGAATAGCCTCACAATATGGGAAATGACTGACTAGGAAGGAGTACTGCGGAAAAGGAATCTGGGGGGTCATAGTGGATCACAAGCTAAATATGAGTCAACAGTGTAATGCTGTTGCAAAAAAGCAAACATCATTCTGGGATGTATTAGCAGGAGTATTGAAAGCAAGACACAAGAAGTAATTCTTCTGCTCTACTCTGCACTGATTAGGCCTCAACTGGAGTATTGTATTCAGTTCTGGGAGCCACATTTCAGGAAAGATGTGGACAAATTGGAGAAAGTCCAGAGAAGAGCAACAAAAATGATTAAAGGTCTAGAAAACATGGCCTATGAGAGAAGATTGAAAAAAATGGGTTTGTTTAGTCTGGAGAACAGAAGACTGAGAAGGGACATGATAACAGTTTTCAAGTACATAAAAGGTTGTTATAAGGAGGAGAGAGAAAAATTGTTCTTCTTAACCTCTGAGGATAGGACAAAAAGCAATGGGCTTAAATTGCAGCAAGTTCAGTTTAGGTTGGACATTAGGAAAAACTTCCTATCAGAGTGGTTAAGCACTGGAATAAATTGCCTAGGGAGGTTGTGGAATCTCCATCATTGGGGATTTTTAAGAGCAGGTTGGACAAACACCTGTCAGAGATGATCTAGACAATACTTAGTTTTGCCTTGAGTGCAGGGGACTGGACCAGATGACCTCTGGACCAGTCCCTTCCAGTTCTATGATTCTATGTGGCAAACCACTACCAAATCAATAGTGACTACTACTAGTAAATGGACACAGAGTACAGAAGGCTAACCTAGATGGGCAGTTGATTGTACTATATATTAACTTTGTCGCTTCTCATATACCTGCTCATGCCTAGAAAATTTTACTCAGTAGAAAAATCTTAAAAAGAAAGGTCCCATGGTTTATGCCCTGTGGACAAGACCAATGGGACAGAAAATACAAAGCACACATTTCGATGCCTGAAACTGTGCTCTCTTCATAAAGAAAATATATTAAATATATATTGTTCTATTTTTACTTTTTACATATTTAACTCAATTTTGTGTACACAAATTAGTCACATGATAATTTCATTGTAAAAAGGTCTCATTGCTGAATCTCTTTAGACAAGATAATCTCATCAACACACCCATATGATTTAAAAACTTTGAAAATCTGGATTTAATTTTCCATTAACCACCCAAATGTTTTTAAAGGTAATTGTGATCATTCAGTGATTTCTTTAGCACACTCCTCAAGCAAAATCATTTTGCAAGACACATAAGAACCAACCTGTTGTGTAGATCCAGTCCCCAAACACCTGCACAGGGGGAGTGAAGGTGCAGTGATGGATTTTTCAGCTCTTAGATTGGAACAGTGTCCATGAAAGGACTGTATTGTAGCTCCATGGCCTGTCTGTGGTTGAAAGATGAATTCATGAATTCATTTTTCCTACCTGCATTTTAGTACCCTGCATAAAGATGAATTACTTAGTCTCTATGCAGGGAGAGATGAGTTTCACCCTAATATAAGTAAGATTTTAAATCTATAGGATTAGGCTTTATCTATGGATGGAGATGCATTGTGTTTACTGGTGAATAGCCTAGCAGAATGATTCCCAACAAATGGGCAAGTGCAATTCATTTTGTGTCATCACCTGGTTTTTGCTGGGTCGCAAATAGGATTTTTTTAAATTGTGTAATAACAAAAACTACATAAAAAAAGAAGTATTTTATTTAGTCATTTTTCCAGATCTTCAGCTGATGCAAATCAGCATAGCTCAATTGATTTCCATGGTACAGTGTCACTGACGTCAATGACACTGATTCACACCAACAAAGGATATCGCCCACTGTGTCTAGCTTCAAATTATAGGAAGAAAATAATAGTATGCCCCCAAAACTCCACAGTGAGAGACCATGTGGATTAGGGGAAGCAGGGGAAATACAACACAGAGAAAGAAAGTTAAAAGGCATTACAAATATTATTTATTATTTCTTGTATTCAGATAGTACCTAGAAGCTCCAGCTCAGATTGCAGCCCCATTGTGCAAGGCACTGTACATATGCATAGTAAGAGACAGTCCCTGCCCAGAGAGTTCACAGTCTAAATAGAGAGGCAGACAAAAGTGAGGGAGAAGGAGAAAGGAATAATAATTATTATTATTCCCATTTTATAGGTGGGGCACTGAGTGAAAGAGAGATTAAGGGTATGTCTACACTGCAATTAGAGGTGATTTGCATTTGGTAACGTGGGAAGTCTGTAGCCAAGCAAGAAACTGAACCCAGAACAGAGTCCTAGTCTAGTGCTAGAGCCATAATGCCAAGCTTTCTCTCAGTCTGAAATAACTGTGGTGAAGAAAGGAAAGCTGTGTGTCTCACGTAGACCAACAACCCTTGATAATCGCATAAATCTTGCAACTTTTAAAAAATCGTATCTGGAAAACTGACCTGCATAGAAAATTGAGTGATATTTAAACAAATGGAGTGGAAATAAGGGGCCTGGCAATGTTGTGGCTATGACTTCCTGAAAATATGACCCAAAGGAAGACAAATCAGCCACTGAAAAATGAAATGGTTCATACTGAGAGTTTAAACGCACACACACACACACACACACACATTATATATATCTCCAATAAGTATTTACATGCATGGGAAAAGAGACTGAACCTAGGTCCAGGAGTAGAGGCCTTTGTGGGATTTTTGTGAGAGCATGATGCCACAAGAGTAGCAAAGACCTTAAGAAAGAAAACATGGTGAACATAACATGATGAATGCCATAACTACAAAGGGAAAAGATTCAGGTTTGTTTAAAAACAAAAGAAAGTTCTTACTCAGTTCGTTACTGTTTCTGGAATGTTAAATGTTACGTTTATTATTTCATTATACTGCAGTAACATGACCACAATAGTATATACACCATGGCTATTCTGTTTAAATTCATCATATTGGGGGAGTTCCAGTACACTATGTCATATCAGTGAGTCATGCAATGATTATGCTTGTGATATGTGAATCACAGGATTGAACAGATTTTGAATCATAAATCTACCGGGTTTATAATCAAAAAGTTAATTAGGAATGAATTAAGGCTACATTTCAACCCCCTCCCTACTTCCAAAAACCCCAAACCTTAAACTTTGTCACAGCCCACCCTTTACCCCGGGCACATATTTATTTTCAGACACCATGAAACTTATCTTCCTTGAACTTGCTCCCCAACAAAGCAAACCAATCTAAAGAAGTAGATGTCTGGTTGGCAGAAGTGGAATACAGCTCTATAAACACTATGTCTGGGCCACAGTAACCACATACTAAGGATTCTGCCTTAACTTGGTACTGCCACTGATATAATAGCTGAAACCATACACAGATTCTTCCTGTTCATATATAAGTATAAACATTAAGCAAAGCTGAATGTAGCAGGGTCAAAGGTTATACCTTACCAACTTCTGCAGTTAAGGGTAAAACCACCACTGTTTCTTTTGCAACTAATGTTTAATACGAATGTTTAATTGCTGTATATTTACATCATTACATGATGGGAACAAAATTTTAAAGCATTCTTAACAAAAATTTAAACACTGGATTCCTTTTCTCTCTCTGCAGATAGTGGACAATCTATAGGTTCATCAATTTGCGGAGAGTCTGCCATCTTCACCTCAAGGTGCTCGTTAGTGGTCCCAGTGACACTGTCATAGGATGGAGGGAAAGAGGTTGAGGACACAGTTTCTGACTTGTCTAAATTTCTACCATAATTTTCATTCACCATGAATGCAATGAGGCCTTCTTTCTCTGGAGCATCTTCAAGGATGTCACCATCACAGGTTCTATGACGGTATAAAAAAGAAGCCTGCTTCATGGAACGTTGAATCAAATGACTCCTGTAAACCCTCTGGATAATAATGGCAGAAACTTCCTCTTGTTTGTGTCTGATTGTGGTTGTGATTGGTTCATAAGAAAGCTTGGATGGATTGGCAGCCATAAACTTTTCCTCCATCTGTACTTTTAGAGTATCCATCTCCCCAGATTCACCTAGCACCCGTTTAGTGAAAGCAAACAAAATATCCAAACAGTGGATCCTATCTCCACTGACCAAGGGAAGATCCATTGCTATGAGCTCAATTTTGTTTGGTTTGGCTACACGTAAAGGTTCTGCCAGAGCATCTGCAAAGTCTGAAAGTGCCGAATACTCAATAAACTGAGTTGCCCCAGGATCAAATTTCTCCCAGACTTCATAAAACATATCAAAGTCATCTTCACCTAGAGGATCTGTACTTTCCTCAGTGGCAACATTGAAGTTCTCTAAAATAACAGCTATATACATGTTTACAACAATGAGAAATGATATAATGATGTAACTTACAAAGAAAATAATACCCACAGCAGGTTTACCACATTCTCCCACAGCACCTCGTATGTTAGGATCACAAAATGGAGGTCCAGTGTTTAAAATAGGACTGAGAAGACCATCCCAGCCAGCAGATGTTGTGATTTGGAAGAGACAGAGCATGCTGTTAGCAAAGGTTTGGAAGTTGAACATGTCATCAATCCCACTCTCCCACTGAACATAAGCAAAGTTAGCCATGCCAAAAATGGCATAAATAAACATGACCAGAAAAAGTAAGAGGCCAATGTTGAACAGAGCAGGAAGGGACATCATTAAGGCAAAAAGGAGAGTTCTAATTCCTTTGGCAGCTCGGATGAGTCTTAGTATTCGTCCAATTCGAGCCAAGCGAATGACTCTGAAGAGTGTAGGTGAAAAATAATTTTCAAATACTTTAACAATGCCAGAGAGCACTGTGCCTAAAAACAAAAATGAATAATCAGTTAGAATTTCTAATTTTTGCTAATTATTAACTGAAAGAAATAATAGTATTAGTAAAAATGTGCTAGCCCTGATGGATCTTGATTCTTAAAGGAAAAGGTACACATTTTAAAAAAGTTAAATGGCTTATCTGTAAAAGTTTTGAAATTAAAACAAGAACGGACCCAATGGACAATATTTTTCAAACATTGGAGTAGTATGTATGTTGCGCCCCTAAAATCTGTATATGAACTATTGCACATGGGAAACATACAAGTAGGTGTTTTATGTGTAGCATTTTGCACGACCACTGGTACATGTGTATTTTTTGTAGGGGCAGGTTATGTAAGTGTATTTTAACATTTGGCTCTAAATGTTGAAAAAACAAAGCTCATATAAAAAAACTTAGATACTGTGGTGATGAGGGCCAAATAAACCAGACAGAGAAAAACAACAGAGTAAACAACAGTGTAATCCATGCTAACAATGAGGCTTTTGGTCCCTTTCTAGTGGCATGATTACACATAGAGGTTTATTAGTCTGGTTACTCTAAGCTAAGGGACAAGGTCTATTTGCACTAAAAGTGGAGTCTATTCTTTTAGATCCAGGGGTCCAAGGTTCAGTCACTGCAGATGAGCAGGCCAGAGGTGGTGTTACACAAGGAAAGACTAAATTCATTCAGGGCTTCCTAAAGTGTCCCACTGCAACTGCAAGTAGTCTCAGATGACAACAGAAAGAAAGGTAATCTTCCAGACATCAGCAGGTCAATGCTTGATGTAAATATCTATACTCTTTTTTTCCCCATAATGCAAAAAGGGTTTTTTTTCTCTTGCTCTCCCTTTAGGTCTATTTATTTTTGCTATTTTCTAGGAATTCCTTGTGATGAGGTGCACTATAGAGAAATACTTCTCTTTTAAGGGAGATTTTTTCTTAAATCTCTAATCTTTATGGGGACCCACTTCTTTGTGCCTCATTTTTCACCACTGTCACCAAAGTGGAATCAGGAAGAGGTTTGGATACATTTCTCTCAATACTCATACTGCCGCACTAAATGGTACTAATTATATGGAGAGCAGATATTTTCCTTACCTATATACCTTCCGCAATCACTTTTGCCTGTATCTGCTTTAGAAGTAGTTAAATTAGCAGAACAGAAATTTTATTCCAGTTCTTCACTCCATGTCTGCATTAAAATCCCTTCAAACTAAACAACATATTTGGGCCTGATTCTCCTCTCTGTTACTCTAGTACAGTGATGGGCAACCTGCGGCCCGCGGACCGCACATGGTTCATCAGGATAAGCCACTGGCGGGCCGCCAGATCATTTGTTTACACTTGCATGGCTGCCTGCAGCTCCCTGTGGCCGCGGTTCGCCATTCCTGACCAATGGGAGTTGCGGGAAGCGGCGTGGGCCTGGCCGCCGCTTCCTGCAGCTCCCATTGGCCGGGAACAGTGAACCACAAATATTTTTGGATTTTGGATATTACCATATCTATTGTTATTCAGGATTTATCAATTAAAGTTGCTATATTTTAATTTCAATTTTTGCAGCTGAGTCTCCTTTACAATGTGAATGTATTGTATATGCTTTAAAAATTGGCAAAATATTTCTTCATGAACCAAAATTATTACAGGTCATATCATCATATGATAAAAGATTATACAATCACTGAGTTCTGAAAAAAATAATCTGAATTTTAGTAAAATTTAAAATGTTTCACATCCCTAAAATAACCCCTAATTAACACAGAAAATTATTAACTTTATCATCTGAATTCTCTTTCCAGTGTTATGAGACCAAAGTATAATACTTATTATAACCTGGAACATTACATTTACAACTTTTCAAACAGTAAGAAAAAAAACACAATCAGAGATTGTATACAATGTATCCTTCCACTATAAAAAGTAGTTCCTTTTAAAAGATAAGATAAAACAATAGGAAAAGTTTATAAATTCCTGTTCTGTGCTACTCTGAATATATTTGTTGGCATTTATTCTTCTGACCTTTCTTTTTTTTCTCTCTTTTTTAAAAAAATCTATTTTGACTACTTTCCCCAACACTTCATTTCTAACATCCTGGGTCCCATTTCAGCAACAGTTTTTGGCCAAGTAGCCAATTCAACTCACTTTCTTTTATGAAAACTAAATATGGGATAGTGAAGAAAATGCTTCTGTATTTTTACCTACCAACAATGGACATGATGACAACACTTAAATCAAATATGTTCCAGCCATTGGTGAAGTAGTAGTGTCTTAGGGCCAATAATTTCATGATGCACTCTGCAGTAAAGATGGCAACAAAGAGCATGTTGATTTTGTTAAGAATGTAAGTCTTCTCTGTACTTTGATCATCAGTTTCTACCATCATAGTGATCATGTTAAGGCAGATGAGAATCATGATGATAACATCAAAGGCTTGGCTTGTCACGATGTCAAATAAAAACCCTTGGTATTTGTTCTGTAGGAGAAAAAAAGAGTATTTACTATTCATTATGAGAATGTAGGCATGCATAGAATACTAGAAATGTAGGACAGGAAGGGACCTCAAGAAGTCGTCCAGTCCATCCCCCTGCACTGAGGCAGGACCAAGTATACCTAGACCATCCCTGACAGGTGTTTGTCTAACCTGTTATTAAAAATCTCCAATGACGGGGATTCCACAACCTCCCATGGTAACGTATTCCATACTTAACTAGCCTGATAGAAAGATTTTTCTAATATCTCACCTAAATCTTCCTTGCTTCATATTAAGCTGTTTATTACTTGTCTGCCTTCTGTGGACATTGAGAACATTTGATCACAGTCCTATTTATAAGAGCCCTTAACATATTTGAAAACTGTTATCAGGTCCCACCTCACTCTTCTTTTCTCAGGACTAAACATGCCCAGTTTTTTAAACCTTTCCCCATAGGTCAGTTTTCTAAACCTTTAATAATTTTTGTTGATCTCCTCCAGACTCCAGTTTGTCCACATCTTTCTTCAAGTGTGGCATCCAAACCTGGACACAACACTTCCACTGAGGCCTCACGAGTACCAAGCAAAGCAAAACAATATAACCTGAATATTATCCTTTTTCACAAACAGCATCACACTGTTGGTTCATATTCTGTGTGTGATCCACTGTCATCCCCAGACCCTTTTCCGCAGCTCTACTGCCTAGACAGTTATTCCCCATTTTGTATTTGTGCATTTCATTTTTCTTTCCTACTTTTCACTTTTACTTACTGAATTTCACTGTGTTGATTTCAGACCAATTGTTTAATTTATTAAGGTATTTTGAATTTTATTCCTGTCCTCCAAAGTACTTGCAATCCCACCCAGATTGTTATTATCTGCAAATTTTATAAGTGCTCTCCACTCCATTATCCAAGTCATTAATGAAAATGTTGAATAGTACCAGATATAGGACAGATCCTTCTGGGATCCTACCAGATACGTCCATCCAATTTGACAGCGAACCATTGATAACCACTCTTAGGGCATGGTTTTTCAACCAGTTTTGCACCCACTTTATAGCAATTCCATCTAGACCATACATTTCCCAAGTTTGCTTATTAGAACGTCATGTGGGACTGTATCAAAAGCCTTACTAAAATCAAGAAATGACGTCTATTATTTCCCCCGGCTCCCTAATCATCCTTAGTAACCATGTAAAATAAATGTACATACTCACTAGTGGACAGCTCCAATTTTTATATGTTACAATGTTATTTAATTTCATAATAGGTAGATTATATATTTATATCAGAGTATACAAATCCTGAAGGATAATCAATTTCAGGATAAATATACAAAACAATATTTCTGCATTGACCTTCATAAACATTTAGTCTGTATAATCTTTATAATCAATGACAATTTCTTGGTGCAGAGTTAAGACTATGAAGTAATGGAAAGAAACAGGTATATTGTATATATAGTAGTTTTTTTCAGTGGATTAAGTGAATTTTACTATGGATTTTCACTGATTAGAAATATTTTAGTTGGAAGAACTCAGGTGGTCTCACCAATGGCCTTGGGATGGGTTTTTGGGGTTTCTTGGATCCCAGTTTTTTCATTGCATTATAATATTTTCTCTGTTCTTCTGTCATAAAGATGTCTTGTCCACCTAAGTATATGGAGACAATGCTACTGTTATTTTTGGTGAGAAAGAAGCATTACTGCTGTGCAAGCATCTAAATTATTGGAATCCAACATTTCTTTCTTTTTCTATCCTTTCATCTCTTGCTAACCCTTCTCCCAGTACCTTATTAGGCCCAAAACAGTGCAGCAAGTTAACAAGATCTCCCAGAGCAGCAGTTCTGTGGTGACAATCTAGTGGCTCAGAAAGCAGGAAAATGATTAGGTTGCTAAGAGCCCAGGCATCTGAGGGAAGGAGCAACTTTCTCCCTGCCCCTCCAATTCATCTTGCTGCTTACTCCATCTAAGGCCCACTGCCCAATCCCAGAGCTGCTCTCAGACCCTGTCCCACAGTGCTCAGCTCCAGAGCAGGGGAAGTAGCATTCATGAAACAATGTAACTGGCTTCATAGACTCTTATGAATCAATGCAGCCCCAAGAGTTACATGGCTGGGATATAGGGGAATGGAATGGAGACGGGGAAGCACTTCACTTGTAATGCTGCCTCTATTAAATCCAGTACTGATGCTGCTCCATGTAATAAATGTATATAGATGTTTCAGAGCTTCAGTGTACTGCTGGCATGTTCTAGTTTGAAGACAACACATAAGGAATATATCGGGGCCTGGGAACATATCCAGTGTACTTATCTTTTTCTTTTGTTGATTAAAATTGTCAATAATGACACCGACAAAGAGATTCAGTGTGAAGAAAGATCCAAAGATTATGAAAACCACAAAATAGAGGTACATGGATAGACTCTTTTCCATTTGTGGCTGCAATTCTTTCTGCAAAAATGAAAAGCAAGATGAAAATTGGTTGAGAATAGTATGGCCCTGGTCATGGAATGAGCTCTGTATAGGTGCAGGAGTCCTCCCGCACAGAGATCCTTGCAGGATATCAAACTTGCTTCATCACTAGAAATGCGAAAAAAAAAAAACCTGTCTGTAATGCACAAGAATAAGGGACTATCTACCCAATGAGTTAGTATGCAGCAAGCCAGGGTGGAAATCGACAGTGCACCTGCTTGAGGCAGCTAAACCACACTCTGGGACTTTCACTCTGCTGTAGCAGTGAACACATGGTGAATGATGCGCAGTAAGCTGCTGCACTCTAGTTTCACACCCTGTCTTGCTGTGCACTAACTCACTGTAGACAAGCCATAGGTCTTGCATTTCTGTGGTGGTGGGGAGAAAGAGAAGCGGAGATAAAGTTTGTAGTGTGATTAAAGTTAAATCCAAGGACACAACAGACAATGTGGATAACAATTTAACAAGGAACAATGTTTTGCCTAGAATTTGATTATCCTTCCTGATAAGCTGAAAATACGTTCTGAAAATAATATGCCAAATTCTCTGTTGGCATGTTTCCATTGAAGTAGTTGGGCAGAGAATTTGGCCCAATGTCTATTAATAGTATAACTACTATTTGTTGTTTTGATTTCCTCTGCAATCTTTGTTAAGATTGTTCTGTGCAGAACAGATTCCTGTAATTGGCACTTATATTGATTAAACTTACGCTCAGAAACCTGTAGGGCAAAATCTCCCATTCCACTAACTGAAGACTAAGAAATTAAAAGATTGAATTTAGGGTTTTTCGCACTTTAGTATTCACACAAGGACACATAAGATAATGACAGGTTTCAGAGTAACAGCCGTGTTAGTCTGTATTCGCAAAAAGAAAAGGAGTACTTGTGGCACCTTAGAGACTAACCAATTTATTTGAGCATGAGCTTTCGTGAGCTACAGCTCACTTCATTGGATGAAGTGAGCTGTAGCTCACGAAAGTGCATGCTCAAATAAATTGGTTAGTCTCTAAGGTGCCACAAGTACTCCTTTTCTTTTTACATAAGATAATACGTTTCAGAGTGGTAGCCGTGTTAGTCTGTATCAGCAAAAAGAACGAGGAGTACTTGTGGCACCTTAGACACTAACAAATTTATTTGAGCATAAGCTTTCGTGGGCTAAAGCCCACTTCATCAGATGCATGCAGTGGAAAATACAGTAGGAAGATTTTATATATATATATATATATATATATATATATATATATATATATATATATATATATATATATATATAGATTTTATATATATATATATATATATATATATATATATATATATATATATACACACACACACACATATACACATACATACACACATACAGAGAACATGAAAAAATGTGGACAATGTATACCTTCAAGTCAGCGGCACTGCTATGGGTATCCGCATAGCCCCACAGTATGCCAACATTTTTATGGCTGACTTAGTACAATGCTTCCTCAGCTTTCGTCCCCTAATGCCCCTACTCTACTTGCGCTATATTGATGACATCTTCATCATCTGGACCCATGGAAAAGAAGCCCTTGAGGAATTCCACCATGATTTCAACAATTTCCATCCCACCATCAACCTCAGCCTGGAACAGTCCACACAAGAGATCCACTTCCTGGACACTATGGTGCTAATAAGTGATGGTCACATAAAGACCACCCAATACCGGAAACCTACTGACCACTATACTTACCTATATGCCTCCAGCTTTCATCCAGACCACACCACAAGATCCATTGTCTACAGCCAAGTTCTAAGATACAACTGCATTTGCTCCAACCCCTCAGACAGAGACAAACACCTACAAGATCTTTATCAAGCATTCTTACAACTACAATACCCACCTGCTGAAGTGAAGAAACAGATTGACAGAGCCAGAAAAGTACCCAGAAGTCACCTACTATAGGACAGGCCCAACAAAGAAAGTAACAGAACGCCACTAGCCGTCACCTTCAGCCCCCAACTAAAACCTCTCCAGCACATCATCAAGGATCTACAACGTATCCTGAACGATGATCCCTTTTTACATAAGATAATGTTTCTCTTTTTATGCATTTGTTTAAAATACTATCCATCATAACTAAATATATGCCTGAATCACTCTCCCTGAGGTCAATGGAGTCATTATTGACTTCAGTGAGAGCTGAACCAGACTTTCTTGGCATGATTTTCAAAGGTGTCAAACGATCAACAGTTTTCACTGAGGTCAGTGGGATCTGTTGAGTACTCAGTACTTGAAAATCAGGCCAGAGGAGCCTAACTTCAGGTTCTCCTGCTTTTGAAAATCTTGGCCTAGATGTTTTCGTACACGCAAATGACGCAGTGTGGAATAAGCAAAAAAATATTTCTCATTAACCACCTGTGTCAATATGATGAAAATCTTGATGTGTACTATCTGGCCAGTTGATATGTATTCTATAACCCACTTTGAAAGTATATTAATTTCATTGCAAATCAACTTAGAGAGGACTAATATTTGCACGCATGTATCCCGCACACAAACTCCCTCCCGCATTCCCACCCCCTGACCCAGCCCGGAGCCCCCTCCCATATCCTGAACCCTGATACCAGTCAGCTCTGTGTTTTTGGGAAACAGGGCACAGTATCTAGCCTGTCTGACTCATAAAAGACACCCCCCTCACCAGTCTCTGCTTGAACCAAAACCGGTCAGAGAAAAGGCTTGCAGAGAGCAGTGAAGGGCATTGGGAGACACACCTAGACCCCTCCTGACAAGGGTGACAAGATTAAGACATCTCCATTAGCATACAGAATGAAGAACAGAGAGAAAGATGGGACAGACAGACATCTCCATTTGCATATAGAATGGAGAACAGAGAACTGCACTGATATCTGGGACCAGAAAAGCGGGGAAGCACTGCATCATGGGGGATCTCTGCTCCAGATGTTAATGAACCTACGCCTGCACACAGCCAGCTCAGCAGTTATCAGATCAATTCTAGTAATGAATCCTTAATTGATATCCAAAATACTGAAGCAGCCCAATTGCATTGTGAGCTCCCTGGAAGAAAACACAACCCATAGCCAAGAGTGATCAGTTCCTATTGTCTAGCCTAAAGAAAATACTTGAGTCATCAGCTTACCCATAAACAAATCTAGTGTTCTCCCTTGAACCATTGTATTTGCTCTACAAAAACCCCTACCTATGCCCAAGTAAGTGTTCTGATGCATGGACCCAAACTCTGAATCAGTTCCACTGGGACTCCATCTCCTGAATGATCATGCTGGGGGCTCTGCCTGTCTCCAGCACTCAGGACCCTGAGCTCCCACCATCACCTGGGAACCCCAACCAGTTCAAGCCTCATGGAGTGGGTGAGATCCCCCCCTCTCTTTCTCTTCTCTCTCTCTGTTTTCTTTTCTACCTCAGGTATTAACCTTTAATAATATAACTGTTATGTTGGTTTAGGCTCTCCTTGTGTAGTTATCACTATTATTCAATAAATAACTTTTATGATTAAGCTGGTTGATTCTCTCTCTCTCTCTCTCTGAACTTTACTCTTTTGTGTTTTTAGCTTCCCCCATGTACTCTACAGCAATGCTTCTTTTACCTAAGCTAAAGATCCCTGCAGTGCCCAAAATACTGTGGGGTTTGCTCATCAAGTGGGTTACTACCAGTATAATTGTGACATGAAAGTGGGGATAGGGACGTGTTAAACGTGTGGCACATAAGGGTGGCAGCTGAAAGTGCTGCTTGGCCCAGCCCATTGAGTACAGGGACATATAAGGGGTCAGCTTGAGACTGCTGATTGACCGAGTCTGCTCAGACTTGCTGTGTGTGTGCGCGCGCGCGCACGTGTTCATCTGGTTCTAGGGCTGCAATACATCAATAGAATTACAGAAATCCCCCCCAGAAGAGTAACCCTAATAAATGAGTATACCCCAAAGTAACGGGCACATCTGGTAACAATTCATCATTTCTGGCCCTACCCCAGAGCCTGCAACCCCAGCCCAGAGCCTATACCCCCTCCCACACCCCAACCCCCTGCCCCAGCCCCAGCCCAGAGCCCCCTCCCACACTCTGAACCCCTCACCCCCCCAGCCCAGAGGCCTCTCCTACACCCCAAACTCCTCATCCCTCGCTTCATCTCAGAGCCTGCACCTCAGCCAGAGCCCGCACCCCAACCCCTTGCCCCAGCCCAGTGAAAATGAGTGATTAAGGGAGGGTGGGTGAGAGCAAGCAACAGAGGGAGGGGGGATGCAGTGAGCAGGGCATGTGACAGGGGTGTGACCTTGGGGGAAGGGAGGGAAAGGGGTGGGTCAAGAATATTCGGTTTTCTGCAAATAGAAATTTGGCAACCCTACCCCAAGTACCAGAATTCCAGTTACTTCTGACTGACTTCTGCTATGTATCTCAAAATGTGCAGCAAGAAAAGCCCCAGAATGTATAGAGCCCAGCAGTGAAGCAAAGCACCTTTGGATACCCCCTCAGAATGAAGAAAAGGAGTACTTGTGGCACCTTAGAGACTAACCAATTTATTTGAGCATAAGCTTTCGTGAGCTACAGCTCACTTCATCGGATGCATACTGTCTGTATCTGTACAAGTTTTTTCATGCAGAGAAAGGAGTTGTAAGGAGAGTGATCACTTTAGATAAGCTATTACCAGCAGGAGAGTGGGGTGGGGGGAGGTATTTTTTCATGCTTTGTGTGTATAAAAAGATCTTCTACACTTTCCACAGTATGCATCCGATGAAGTGAGCTGTAGCTCACGAAAGCTTATGCTCAAATAAATTGGTTAGTCTCTAAGGTGCCACAAGTACTCCTTTTCTTTTTGCGAATACAGACTAACACGGCTGTTACTCTGAAACCACTCAGAATGCTGACCGCTTACTCCCAGCTATTTACACACATGGATACATATTGAATCAGAAAGCAGTTTACAGTCTGTATGCCATCAGTGTGTACTATCTAATATGCACTTCTTAGTGCACAAAAATACATTGTGCATGAACTGCCCTCCCACCCTCTGTGTACACAAGACTTCTGTGTTCATATAGCACCTAACACAATAGAGCCCTGATTCTGATTTGGGCCTCTGGATGTTACAGTAATATAAATATTAAATAAAATAATAATATTTGACCATTTATTTTAAATGGTTGTCATCCACTTTAGTTCAACCCTGAATTGCTCCTAGTTATAATTTTGTAGGCTTTGAATTTGACAGAAAACAGCTTCCCTTTAAAACATCCACTGTAGCAATTAACTGTACTTATGGTATTGCAAGTCATTTGCAAGTGAAATGTGCATATCAGATGCTGAAAATAAAGATCAGGGAGTTTTATCATAAGTGGACAACACCAAGAAAACAATGAACAGAAAAGACTTATATTGTATCACCTAAAACTAACAAGTATGAAAATTATCAAACACAATAAAGAACTGGAGAGATAGTCACCAAGGAGAATAGTTAATTTTCGTGACCTACCCCTCGTGAATCTACTGCTGCATACATAATGTCCATCCAACCTTTAAATGTCGCCTAGAATAAAAGACAAATTATTAAAATCATATTCAACTTTCAGGGACAGATATTTTAGCCTGTTTACAACATCTTTGTGCCACTGAGTGGGTGCAAAGGGACTGCTGTCTGTCCATAAATGCCCAGTAGATTTACTTCTGGTGTAGGGGATCTCCTGATGACCACTGTTTCCTCTAAGCTGTGCGTGTGTGCGCATGCACACAGATCCTAAACCCCATGCACACGGCAAAACAATGCACGCACAAAAATTTGCACAGAAGCACAACAATTTGCACAGAAGAAATTTTTTGCGCACACGGCCTGTCAAAAATTTGCACAGAAGAAATTTTTTATGCACACGGCCTGTCAAAAATTAGAGGGAACATTGTGATGACATGTCTATGACACAGATGGACCCTAGGCCTCTGCTCCCCACCATCTTCTTGCATAGAGGGCATGTCAGGAGAGGGAGGATGCAGACTGCAGTTATATTCTGCCATAGCAGTCCTCCACTTGTGTATGACCCATTAAGGACCTTAATTCAGTGGCAGATCAAAGCTGCCTGACACCAGGTATAAATTGTGTTGGGCCAGGGGTTGATCCAAGATTCAGGGAATTGGAACTAGCCCACTAATGCTGTCTTCCCCCTTCCTATTTCTGGCAGAGAGAGAGTTTTGCCTTGAGTTTCATGAAATTAAAACAAACACACCATCTTCCCAGGAGCTGTAAATCAGAGTATCATAGAATAGCATAGTATCATAGAGTAGCATATGTTCAAACGGTTACATCATCAGTTTGTAGATCACCCCTAGACCCTACATGTCTGTACACTAGAGTAAGAGGCCCCACATGGCCTAACCACATTGCCAGTGTGAACATGAGCTGGAGGGGCAGAGAAGGCTCTGCAAGGCCACTACTCCCCACCTTGCACAGAGGTGGGTGAGAAATCAGCACCATGACACCACCCCATAGCCAACCAGCAAAAGAAAACAGAACTTACCACCTGAAGAAGAGCCAGATAACCAGAAGCAACATTATCAAAGTTGACTTTAACATTTGTCCAATATATTTTTTGTGTGTCATTATAGGTTGTGCAATCCAATTTGTTCCTAATACTTTTATTTAATTCTGATTTTTCTTCAGTCAAGTTAACGCATTTTCCAAATTTTCCTGCCAATAGGGTCACTCCCATGATACTAAAAATGAGCCAGAAAATGAGGCAGACAAGCAGAACATTCATGATGGAAGGGATGGCACCTATCAAGGCATTTACAACCACCTTAAAAGTGAAATGAAAGAGAAGTTATTATAGGCATTCACATGAGCATGGCCCTAAATAGATATTCACTACATTAAACTGTTTTGAAAAACTAAGCAAACCCTTGTATTCAATGTTGTTTTATTCATTACTGGTCCCAGGATATTAAAAAAGAGACAAGGTAATATGTTTTATTGGACAAGGTAATATGAGGTAATATATTTTATTGAACCAACTTCTGTTGGTGAGAGAGACAAGCTTTTGAGCTAATACAGAGCTCTTCTTCAGGTCTGGGAAACATACTCAGAATGTCACAGCTAAATACAAGGTGTAACAGAGTGTTTAGCATAAGTAATTAACATATATGTCAGTGGACCATTCAAGGTGAAGTGGCCCATTAACATCCTTCCAGCCACAGGGGACAAAGGAAGACAGAGGGAAGCAGCTAGGGTGGGGGTTCTTAGTGGGTTACAGATTGTTGTAATAAGCATAAATCCAGTGTCTCTCAGTCTATGATTATAAATGTCTAGTATGTTATGAATTTAAACTCCCAGATTTCTCTTTTGAAAGTGTTGTGCAGATTTCCTTTGAGGATGAGGACTGATAGGTCAGAAATAAAGTGATCACTTTGTGAAAAAAGTGTTCACCCACAGGTGATACAGTGTTTTTGTCTTTTATCATTTTCCTGTGTGAGTTCATTCGAGAGTGTAGTAATTGTCTGGTATTACCCAGATAGTAGATATTTGGACATTCATGAGGTACACCACATGTTATGACAGGCCTAGGTAGGACCCATGGACCTTGAAAGGTGTGTTGTGCGGGGGTGTTGATCATTGTGGCAGAGTAGAAGATTGCATCATGGAATGGGCCACCCAAATACCCGACAGAACCTGCTTCAATACAGAAATGCCCCAACAACAACTGTGTGGGTGAAACCAGACAATTACTACACTCTCCAATGAACTCACACAGGAAAATGATAAACGATAAAAACACCATAACTCATTCTGACTCATGCTTAATGGAGATTTTAACTTCCACTGTGGATCTTATTACTTCTGGCTAGGTGCTTCAATTACTTGCTTCAGTCTCTACTAATGATCTCGAGAGTCAGCAAATGCAAAGCTATCACTTCCTGATTAGGACATGGAACTTCTACTCATTGCTGGTCCCAATTTTAATCTCCAGTAAAGGGCAGGCATGGACTTCAGAGTGGAACCCTGTACCCCAAACAATTAAGATATGGATGATATTTACCTTCACACAGGTCACAACCAACAGGATGAGCTGGCTTCCCATAGGTGACATTTTGCAAGAGAGGGGTCATGCAGGCCACTGGGTGTTACACCCAAGAAATGTCTAAAGATAAAGTGGGAGGCTGGACTTCTTTGGGAAGTAGGGGAGTGTCTTAAACTGACTACAGATGTAGTATGAAACTTACGCTATATTTGGGTGAGCACATTTAAGATTCATAATAAATTCCAAACCCAGGCAAGTTTTTCTTATATTTGTTTCTTTACAGGTTTCAGACACCTTTCATCACATCAGGAAAAACGGAAAGAAACCTTAAATATTGTACTATTCAAGTTTGCACTTGCTGGGGTGAAATGCTCCAATGACATGGGGCGAAGAACTTTTAAGTTCTATATAGCTTCTGTAGAAACTAAGGAATTTCCGAGACAAAATCTTTAAGATTGTATTAAAGTTGTAATTAAATATCTTAATTCAAAACAACATTTTTAGAACATGGTGATTATAAAAACACGGATGAAATATGTAGTTATGGTTCTACAATCTTAATTCTACCCCATATCCCCACTCAGAAACCCTCTTACATCTACTTGTCCTACTTCATATAATTTCCAGTATGGGCTACAAAGCACCATGAACCAACCAATTATTAACCACAAGTAGCCTACAGTCTAATTGTAGATCACCTTTCAATTCACTTCCTCTTTATAGATCAGGGAAATACAACCTAGATGGAGCTATTATAAGATGAGGGCATAACTGGTTGGAACACAGAGAGTAGTTATCAGAGGTTCACAGTCAAGCTGGAAGGGCATATCAAGTGAGGTCCCGCAGGGATCAGGTCTGGATCCGGGTCAGTTCAATCTCTTAATCAATCATTTAGATAATGTCATAGAGAGTACACATAAAGTTTGCAGACAAAACCAAGCTGGGAGAGGTTGCAAGTGCTTTGGAGGATAGGATTAAAATTCAAAATGATCTGGACAACCTGGAAAAATGGTCTGAAGTAAATAGGATGAAATTCAATAAGGGCAAATGTGAAGTACTCCACTTAGGAAAAAACAATCAGTTGCACATATGCAAAATGGGAATAGACTGTCTAGGAAGGAGTACTGCAAAAAGGGATCTGGGAGTCATAATGGGTTACAATTGTAATACTGTTGCAAAAAAAGCAAACATCATTCTGGGATGTATTAGCAAGAGTATTGTAATCAAGACACAAGAAGTAATTCTTCCATTCTGTGCAGATTAGGCCTCAACTGGAGTATTGTGTCCAATTCTGGGCAACACATTTCAGGAAAGATGTGGACAAATTGGAGAAAGTCCAGAGAAGAGCAACAAAAACTATTAAAGGTCTAGAAAACATGACCTATGAGGGAAGATTTAAAACACTGGGTTTGTTTAGTCTAGAGAAGAGAAGTCTGAGGGAGGACTTGATAACAGTTTTCAAGTATATAAGAGGTTTTTACAAAGAGAGAGAAAATTTTTTCTCAGTAACCTCCGAGGATAGGATCAGAAAATTGTAGGCTTAAATTGCAGAAAAGGCGGTATAGGCTGGACATTAGGAAAAACTTCCTAACTGTCACAGTGGTTAAGCACTGGAATAAATTGCTGAGGGAGGCTGTGGAATCTCCATCTTTGCAATTTTTAAGTGCAGGTCAGACAGACACCTGTCAGGGATGGTCTGGGTAACACTTGGTCCTGCCTTGAGTGCAAGGGACTGGACTAGAAGACCTCTTGAGGTCTCTTACAGTCCTATAATTCTATGATCAAAGACCGCAACATCTTACTTCATATTCTCCATAGACAGTTCAGATAGTTGACCATCCCTCACATCAATTTTTCTCTATGGTCAATAGACCACAAGGATATTACATCTGATTTGTAATATACAGAGAGTACAGCTTATTATATACACCTTACTTGCCATATACAGGTAATAGTATGTGGAATGCCACTTCTGCAACATTTTTTTCCTTCCTTTCCCCTTATCTTGTGAAAGCCTCACCCACTGATGCTGGGCTGCCAACAGGCTGGGACAGGAAGAAAGAAGCCTCAGAATCCGTCTAGAGGCACCGGACCCTGTTGTGCACAGACACTACCTTTATTGGATCTTCCAAGACCTGAGACTGATCCCTGCTTCTTCCACAGGAGGAACTGTGGCAAATTCCCTATGCCAGGTTTCCCACATAGGTGATGGTTTGGGATAATGCTTAACAGAATAGAGGAAAGCAGTAGATATGTTAGTCACAAATCTGCCCCAGCTACATCTGTGCAGCTCCCATGGAATTCAATAGGGGTTGCACACAGTTTTATTTGAGGGCAGATTTGGACCAGTTATCCAGGATTCAAATTCTAATTACCACATAAAATACAATGTATATCAAACAACAGAAAAGACAGTTAAAATGCATTTACACCCACTGTAAATCACAAGAAGTAATTGTTTCCCCACTATATTACTATCTTTCCCTTTCAAATCCACTATTAGGTGTCAATAACTCAAATTAATACTCATATATAATGATCTAACAGTCTGTCTACAGACTTGAGTCTATATTTGAATGTGTTTGCTTCTCAATTCTTTCACGCATGCAAAATTAGGATCTTTGCTGACACAAGCCTTTACTCTTTTTCGCTTACATTCTGAGTCTGAGATAAAGTGATACAGATCCACAAAAATGAAAATTTATCTAGTTTTGAATCTGATTGTGGAAACGCCTATTCTTGTTTTCCACCAGAGCACAGCATTTTCATTTTCTTCTAAGCTACTAATATTGCATTTCTCAGTTTCTTTTATATTGGTCTACAGGTTACAAAGGCAGCATGGAAAAGTGATTTTACATATTTGCAATAGATAATTGTGAAGGTCATGAGAAGAACCAAATCCTGAGCTACTCTAAATCAGTGTAGTATGGCCTTCACACCTAGCCTCAGCTCGTGCGAGTTATAGCAATGTAATCTGGATGTGCTGAGTGCACGGATTGCATTAGTTAGGTCAACATACGAGAAGCAGGGGGCAAAGTTTGAATTTGGGAAGTAAGCTGAATCCTCAGAGGCTTTTTCTGTCACTAGTGTGTACAATATCATACTGTGAGTGAAGGCAAAATTTATTTCATTATTAATTATGATTATTAATTAGTGAATTAAGTGCTAGTGAAAAGGTCAGGACTGATATCCCCAGAGACCAATGTACTCTATTAACAGAATATATATATATATATATATATATATATATATATATATATATATATATATTCGTTAATTGCAGCATAAATTTCCTCACAGCGCCCAACAAATATGTCTCACGCTTGGAAAGCAATTGCTATCAGGGGGTGGCAACAGAGGGGATTAACCAGTTTTCATTAAAGCTTAGTCTAAACCAAAGCCAACCTACAGCAAATTTTGAGGAAAGGGTTCCAAATGTGCTGGTGGTGTTTTGTTTTCTGAATGTATACAGTTATCCTTTAGAAACTGGAGTGAGGCAACCAATTTATATCATGGGCCTCTGAACACCCAATAGATTGTAGTAACTTTTAGTTCATAGAAACCTACATTGAATTTGTGACAAGGATTGAAAAAACTGTCAGGTACAAAACTTCTTTGTCTTAGCTGTTTCTCTCCAAATTCATTATTAATGGCTTAATGCCCCCCAGGGAATTTGGAGGCAGTCCAGTGTTGTTGCTGGAGGTTCCAGGACTAAGCTCCGCCCTTCACCCCAGGCCATAAGAAGAGTTCTTCCACAGCTGTGGAAACACTCCAGGAATTGATTATTATCATTAAGAGACTTGATATAATGTATGAAATTAGCCTGAACACAATATATGCCTAAATCTCCTTTCAGAGAAAGACTTCAATTTATATTCTGGTCATTTAACAGCATTTGGGTTGAATTTGGGGAAAAGCTGCTAACAGAAAGAAAATTATGAGGTAAGAAATTTCTCATTCTGTTGTACAGCTTCTCTCCTCATTCATTGCTAATGGGAAGTAGCAAGCAGTGAATCCCAGAAGTAGGGGGGAAAGGATAAAGCAGAGTTTAATTATTATAGTAGAATAATAGACAGGAAAAAAATGGTTATTAACCTGTTCTGTAACTGTTGTTCTTCAGATGTAGCAATGACATGTCCAGACAAAGAATTTTCTCTTTGCTCTGTGATATCAAGTTGGGAAGTAGAGGAAGGGTGATTGGTGAATGTATTGTGATACAGCATGGCCAGAGGGCAGCAGGAGGGTGATCCTATTGGGGTCCAGGAAGTGGGCGGGATCCACTGCTAAAGGATCCCCCCCCAGCCTAAGAGGGGATCCACAGGACCTGGAAGCCAAAAAAATAGGGGGGACAACTAATGAAATAACAGGGACAGGAGTGCGATCAAAGGGTCAAACGAAGGGAACCGGATGAGGACACCGAGGAGAGAACCCTGGACAGTGCCCACTGCTCCTCGAAGGCGTCAAGGGAGTCAGTGGATGCCACCCAGAGGAACTCTGCCCGGATACGTGAACGGACAGAGGATCAGAAATGGGCCCCACAGTCACAGGAGACTCCATCGGCCAACCTCCTCACCCTGGTTTTATAGATGGCCACTTTAGCCAGGGCCAGGAGGAGGTTAGGGTTTGTGGGGCCACGGATAGGGAGTGCATAGATGAGGAGGTGAGGGGAAAAGTACAACCAAAAACGTAACAAAATATCCTTGAGGAGCCAGAATAGAAGCTGCAACCTGGCACACTCCAAGTAAATGTGTGCCAGGGGTTCCCTCATGCCACAAAAGAGGCAGGTGTCTGGGACAGGGGTGAACCGTGCCAAGTACATGCCTGTGCTCACGGCCCCATGAAGGAGCCACCAACTGATATCTCTGGTGGGCCTCGGGACCAGGGTGGAGTATAGGCTTGCCCACCGGGGCTCCTCACCCTCTAGAGGTGGCAGAAGGTCCCACCACTTTGTGTCGGGGTGGGACGCAAGGGTGAGGATGTGAAGGGTGTGGAGCACGAGAGTGTATAGTTGTTTCATTGGCGTGGTCTGGAAGCAGACCGGCTGCAGATCATGCAGCTGGCTCACGGTGAAGGGGCGGGGGGGTTGGTTGGATCCACGGGGTAGGGGCCCAATAAAAAGGTCCAGAGGGCCTGGGGTGGAGGGTGGGCGGGGTGTGCCCTCGTGCAGGACCGGTGGAGGTAAACCCAAGCAGCGGGTGGCAAAGCGGCCCTCACCTCCTGAAGTACGTGCCGGGGAGTACGAGGCCTGGAGAGCCCCATGTGCTGAGCGACCATCAGGGGATCCAGCCAGTCTCCCCAGTCGTAGTCCAGGAGGTCTCCGACTCTTGTGACTTCTGCCAAGACAAACCTCTGGCGCACCGAGGGGGACTCCACCACCTGCACATGGAGCTGGGGATTGTGTAGCAGGGGCTCCGCAAGGAGATCTGCCCCCACGGTAGCCGCCATGGCCTGGTCACTGAGAACAGTTTCCAGGTCTGGAGGAGGTCCTGGTAGAAGACCGGCAGCCTCGGAGGCTGCACCATAATGGAGCCTCTGCAGGGCCTGGAGGCGGAAGACATGGACCTGAGTGTGGAGACACTTTAGGCCCTGCCCTCCCTGCTCCAGGGGTAGATGGAGAACCCCCGCAGAGACCCAGTGCAGTCCTGACCAGAAGAACTCCAGAATCGATGTCCAGAGGTTGGCCAGAAAACCTGGGGCCGGGACCAAGGTGTTGAGGCGGTACCAGAGCATGGACAGGACTAGCTGATTAAGCACCAGAGCTCTCCCTCGAAGGGAGAGGCACCGGAGTAGTCCTGTCCATTTCTGGAGCTGCTCTGTCACCCTGCCCTCTAAATCGTGCCAGTTCTCTGGCAGAGATGGATGAGCGGCAGAAAGGTAAACCCCGAGATAGAGCAGCGGACCCGCGCTCCACTGGATGGCCTGAAGCGCGGGTGGGAGGGAGCTCGCCTGCCACCCATCCCCGACCACCAGGCCAGAGCTCTTGACCCAGTTGACTCGGGCGGAGGAGGCTGCCGAATAGATGGTCTAGCAATCCTCCACCCGCACCAAGTCACCTGGGTCCTGGACCACGAGCTGCAGCTCCGGCTCCTGCAACACATTTATCTGTCCACAAGGGGGTCCTGTGCCTCTAGACGGATTCTGAGGCTTTTTTCTTCCCATTCCAGCCCGTTGGCAGCCCAGCATCAGTGGGAGAGGCTTTCACAAGGGGAAAGGAAGGAAAAAATGTTGCAGAAATGGCATTCCACAAACTATTACCTGTATATGGCAAGTAAGATGTATATATTAATTATGATTATTAATTAGTGAATTAAGTGCTAGCGAAAAGGTCAGGACTGATAGCCCCAGAGACAAAGACATCAAGATGTCGTCCGGGTGGTGGTCACGTCAGACTTCCACCAGGGAGTGGTGTTTGACTATCTCCAGGAGGACGTCCGCAGCGGCCGGGCACTGCTCAGTCCTTGAGTGGTCCCGCTCCTCGAGGGTGGTGTTAAAGTCCCCACCCAGGACCAGGCACTCGCGAGGATCCAAGGTGCTGAGGAAGGCGGACGCCTGCTGATAGAAACACAGCCACTCCAGGCCCGGTGTTGGGGCATAGACGTTAACGAGGTTGACCACGACCCCCTCCATACAGACCCGGAGGTGCAGCAGGCGGCCCGGCATAGCCTCGGCGACCCCCAGCACCTCGGGCCGTAGGTCAGAGGAGAACAGGGTCACCACTCCAGCCGTATGAACTGTGAGATGGCTAAAGTAGACCCTGTCCCCCCATTCCAGCCGCCAGCTGTCTTCGGAGGCCGGATCCGTATGGGTCTCCTTCAGGAAAACCACAGAGTACACCCCTTCCCGAAGGAAGGAGAGCACCTGGGACCTGCGGAGACCCATCCTACAGCCCCGGGTGTTCAACGTTGCGATGATGATAGATGCGATGAGGAGGGCTGGGGGGGGATCCTTGCCAGCAGGGATGCTTGCAGCCCCCATTGGGCCTCGCAGTAAACCGTGACCTACTCTGTAGGTGAGCAAGGAGTCACAGAAGCCGCAGACCCGCTGGTAGGCTGCGGCGGCCTGCTTGCCGGTCCTTTTACCCTCCCTGATAAGGGCCCTTGTAGCCTGGAGAATTTGATGAAAATCCCCCCATCGCTGGACAGCAAGCTTTAGAGGGGAGATATGTAAGCCCCAGGATGATGAGAGCCTTATTCCCTGTAGAGGGAAGAGAGGTTGCTGTAGATTAATTAGAGCACCTGAAGCCAATTACAGCACCTGAAGCCAGTCACCTGATAAAACCCCCCTGCTTCAATCAGTCAGTTGGAGGAGCTGAAGCAGAGTGGGTTGGTGTTGGAGCAGAGAGCAGTTTGGAGGAATTGAAGCAGAGTGGTTTGGTGTTGAAGCAGAGAGCAGTTTGAAGGAGAGCAGTTTAGAGGGAAGCAAAGGACAGTTTGGAGAAGCACTGTGGTGGGCCAGAAGACCAAGACCCTAGGTAAAGGGAAACCTGGCTTGTGTAGAGCAGAGGGACTCCACAGACACAAGGGATTGGGACAAACCTGGCCCAAGCAAAGAGAGGGCAGGAAGCCCCAGAAGCTGAAGGGCCAGAGAGGGAAGTAGGCCAGGGGAAGGAATCACTAGTTCAAGTGGTTTGATGCTATCCCTAGGGCACCTGGGCTGGAACCCGGAGTAGAGGGAGGGCGGGCCCGGGTCCCTCCCTCTCCACTCCCCTTCTCTGGGATATTAGTGGGACAGGTGATACCCCAGATCAGGGGTGAGAAACAGTGCCCTGAACCCCCTCCCACAAGAAGAGAAAGCGCGGGACCCATCATACTAGTGCCGGCAATTTGCCACAGTATGGACAATCTGAACAGTTCCAGAAACCAGTACTGTCTTGGCCAGGCTGGTGCAATGAGAATCATGTAAGCTGAGTCTTGCTTGAGCTTCACTGAAGTTCTTGGAATCAGTGGAATCTTCATTAAACTTCATTAAAGTTCTTGGAATCAGCAGAGGGTAGGCAAAATGAAGGCCTACAGACCATTAGATAATGAACATGTCAGCTATAGAGCCTGGACTGATCCCTGCTTTTGTGCAATACCTCTGACACTTTTTGTAACAAGCAGATCCACATGAGGCTGACCTCAATTCTGGAATTCATAAGAGCCACAGATCTCTTCAGAGACCAGTCATGGTCTGATGAAAACTGCTTAGCTGGTCTGTATGAGCATTCAAAAGACCTGGTAGATGAACTGTTTTCAGGGACACCTGATATTGTATACACCATTCCCAAAGTAGATGCACTTCTTGACATAAGAGTTCTGACCTTGTTTCCCTTGTCTGTTTATGTTTCTTTGACAGGGTAATAAGGAATGAATTACCAATGAATGAGGAGAGAAGCTGTACAACAGAATGAGAAATTTCTTACCTCATAACTTTCTTTCTGTTAGCAGCTTCTCCCTAAATTCAACCCAAATTCTGTTAAACAACCAGAATATAAATTGAAATGATCGGGGGGAAGCAGTAGATGTTGTATATATTGACTTGAGTAAGGCTTTTGTTACAGCCTCACATGACCTTCTCATAAACAAACTAGGGAAATACAACCTAGATGGAGCTATTATAAGGTGGGTGCATAACTGGTTGGAAAACCATTCCCAGAGAGTAGTTATCAGTAGTTCACAGTCAAGCTGGAAGGGCATATTGAGTGAGGTGCTGCAGGAATCAGTTCTGGGTCTAGTTCTGTTCAATATCTTCATCAATTATTTAGATAATGGCATAGAGAGTACACTGCTAAAGTTTGTGGACTATGCCAAGTTGGGAGGGGTTGCAAGAGTTTTGGAGGATAGGATTAAAATTCAAAATGATCTGCACAACCAGGAGAAATGGAGTGAAGAAAATAGGATAAAATTCAATAAGGATAAATACAAAGTACTCCACTTAGGAAGGAACAATCAGTTGTACACATACAAAATAGGAAATGACTGCTTAGGAAGGAGTACTGCAGAAAGTGATCTAGGGGTCACAGTGGGTCATAAGCCAAATATGAGTCAACTATGTAATACTATTGCAAAAAAAGCAAACATGCTGGGATGTATTAGTAGGAGTGTTGTAAGCAAGACACAAAAAATATTTCTTCTACTATACTCCATGCTGATTAGGCCTCAACTTGAGTACTGTATCCAATTTGGGTGGCCACATTTCAGGAAAGATGTGGACAAATTGGAGAAAGTCCAGAGAAGACCAAAAAAATGACTGAAGGTCTAGAAAACGTGACCTATGAGGGAAGATTGAAAACACTGTGTTTGTTTAGTCTGGAGAAGAGAAGATTGAGGGGGCACATGAAAATAGTTTTCAAGTATATAAAAGGTTTTTACAAGGAGGGAAAAAGATAGTTCTCCTTGACCTCTGAGGATAGGACAAGAGGCAATACGCTTAAATTGCAGCAAGGGTGGTTTAGGTTGGACATTAGGAAAAACTTCCTGTCAGGTTGGTTAAGCACTGGAACAAATTGCCCAGGAAGGCTGTGGAATCTCCATCATTGGAGATTTTTAAGAGCAGGTTAGACAAACACCTGTCAGGGATGGTCTAGATAATACTTAGTCATGCTATGAATGCAGGGGACTGGACTAGATGACCTCTCGAGGTCCCATCCAGTCCTACGATTCTATGATTCTATGTAAAAAATGGTGGTGGTATTGTTGATGATGACTTGAACAACCTTGTCCTGGTCAGATCAAAGAAAAGAAAAAAGAAAAGAAAAGATGAATTGCTCACAGTTCCAACATGTTTATATGTAGAAGAGACTCTTTCTGAGACCATAATGCTTGAGTCTGATGATGTAGGAAGTTCACATCTCAACCCAGTTTGGAGGCATCCATTATCCTCATTACAACTGGTTGAAGAGATACAAACGGAAGGCCCTTGCAAACCTCAGAAGGGTTTAACCACTAACGAAGGGGCATCAGAACTCAATGGGGAACTCTGAGTATCATATCTATGCTTTGTGTAAAGATCCACAAGTCTATAAGGAAAGGTTAGTCACCCTGTGCAGCAACTGTAGTTCTTCAAGATGTGTGTTCCTATGGGTTCTCCACTTCAGGTGTGCAAGAGTCCCATGCACCTTCAACTGGAGATTTTCATTAGCAGTTTCCATTCAACCTATTCTTATGCCCTACACATCTTTGTGGCCCATGCCGAGGCTATATAGAGCTGCACAGGTGAACCACCCTGTGTTCCTTCTCTACAACAAAGTCCCACCAAGAAAACTCCAAAGCAGAGGGGAAGGAGGGCAGATAGTTGGACACGCAATAGGGATACACTTCTTGAAGAACTACAGTTACTGCACAGCGCGGGTTCCTTCTTCTTTGAGTAATGTCCCTATGTACACTCCACTTCAGGTGATTTCCAAGCAGTATCCCCAGGAAGAGGCAGCTTTGGAATAAAGTCTAGTACAGATGAAAGAACTGGGCTGCCCATTGCCACATCAGATCTAGAGGCATGATATAGTGTTTGGAGAAAGTATGTACTGAAGATCATGTAGTGGCCTAGCAAATTTCAAGTACTGGAACGTTCTTAAGTAAGGCCATAGATGTTGATTTTGACCTATTAGTGTGGACCAGAACCCAAGCAGGAGACTAGGTATTGGCAACCTCATAGCAAGCGATGATATATCCCAAAATCCACCTTGATAGTATTTGGGTAGAAACAGTGAAACCCTTAGATCTGTCTTTAGTGGAGACAAATAGTCTAGGACAGTGACTATCAACTTTTCCAGACTATTGTACCCCTTTCAGGAGTCTGATTTGTCTTGTGTACCTCCAAGTTTCACCTCATTTAAAAACTACTTGCTTACAAACTCAGACACAAAATACAAAAGTGTCACAGCACACTATTACTGAAAAATTGCTTACGTTCTAATTTTTACCATATAATTATAAAATAAATCAATTGGAATCTAAATATTGTACTTACATTTCAGTGTATAGTACATAGAGCAGTACAAACAAGTCATTGTCTGTATGACATTTTAGTTTGTACTGACTTTGCTAGTGCTTTTTTTATGTAGCCTGTTGTAAAACTTGGCAAATATCTAGATGAATAGATCTCTGGAAGACATCTGAGTATCCCAAGGGTACTTGCACCCTTGGTTAAGAACTACTCATCTAGGAGACTTCTGAAATCGTTTGATCCTATCAAGATAGAAAGACAGTGCTCTTTTGACATCTAAGGTATGGAAAGAAGCTTCCTGACCCGAGTTATGTGGTTTTGGGGGAAAATGGTAAATGTATGGTCTAGGTCATATTAAACTCAGATAAGAACATAAGAACGGCCATACTGGGTCAGACCAAAAGTCCATCTAGCCCAATATCCTGTCTTCTGGCATGGCTAATGCCAGGTGCTTCAGAGGGAATGAACAGAACAGGAAATCATCAAATGATCCATCCCCTGTCGTTCATTCCCAGATGGTACTTTAGGAAGGAATTTGGCATGTGGACATAGGGAAACTTTATCCTTGAAGAATACTATAAAGACAGCATCTGCCATTAAGGCCCTGATTTCCTTAACTCTTCATGCCAATGCAATGGCTATTAAAAAGGCCATCTTCATGGATAGGTATAGTAATGAGCAGGTCACCATAGGTTAAAAAGGAGGCCCTGTGAGACCTCTGAGAACTAGATTAAGATCCCAGACTGGAGCAGGGGCTTTTACTTGAGGGATGAGGTTCCCCAGTCCTTTAATGAACCTTACAGTTGTGGGGTGAGAGAATACTGAGAACCCTTCCATTAGAGAATGGAAGACTGATATTGCAGCTAGATGAATCTTAATAGAATTACTTGTTAAGCTTGTTTTCTTTCTTCATTTGTAGCAGCCAATCCAGGATAAGTGAAAGTGAGGAAGATTCTGGTGCAATTTGCTGTATTCACACCAACAGCTAAATCTGTTCCACTTCTGAAGTACTATGGGTAGGTGCTTTCCTGCTGTACCTCTACTGAACAGGTAGACTCTATGCCCATGAACCACTGAGGAACTATGCCCTGAGGTGGAGAATCTTTAGGTTGAGATGAAGCACTTATCCCACATCTTGAGAGAGAAGATGAGGGAAACATGGAAAATTGATCATCAGACAAAGAAACAATCAAACCAGGTTAGGATACCATGCTTGTCTCAGTCAAGTAGGGATTATCATGATTACCTTATCCTTGTCCTGCCAAATCTTTTTCATCACTTTTAGAATGAGAGGTACTGGGGGGAAATGTGTAACACAAGCCCTTTGTCCAAGGAAGGAGAAAGTCATCTCCCAAAGACTGAAAGCCTAGGCCCTCCATTGAGCAGAACAGACAACACTTCCTGTTTGTGGCTGAGACAAAGAGATCCACCTCCAGATGTCCCCACATTCAAAATATGTCATCTAGGATCCAAGGGTGCAGCTCCCATTCATAGTCCTGGGAGAAGTGTCTGTTGAGAACATCAGCTGTGGAGTTTTGTATTCCAGGAATGCACATTGCCAAAATGTGAATATGATAGGCTATGCACCCATTCTATAACTTTATTGCTTCAACACAGAGAGAGGGGATCTCATGCCACCCTGTCAGTTGATATAAAACATGCAGGCTACTTTGTCAAAATCTTGATTGACTTCCCTCTGATCAGAGGAAGAAAGGAGACAGACATTTCTGACTGCCCTTAGTTCCAGCAGGTGGTTGTGGAGACTGGTCTCCTGAGGTGATCATCTGCCCTGGACTGTATGAACATTGAGATGTTTCCCTCCCTCATTTGAGTAGCGATGCATCTGTCATTATGGTGACCATCAGCATTGACTGAAGAAAGGCAATGCCAACCCCACATTGTGGTGATCCTTCCACCGGTCTAGGGCATCTTTCATCTGGCATGGAACACAAAACTTGTTTGGCTAAGCTGTGTCTGTGTGGTGAAGGCACCCCTGAAAGCACCAACGGTGTAATCTTGCATGATCCGTGATGAAAGTGCAAGCCACCATGTAACCCAGGGAGCTGCAAACAGAACCTCACTGAGGACTGAAGGCTCACTTGAATAGTCCTAATGAGGTTTGTTAAGATTATGGGAAGATAGGCCCTTGCAGTCAGCGAATCCAAAGATGCCCCAACTAAGTGTATTTTCTGAATAAGGGTCAACACAGACTTCCTGACATTGGGCTGGAAGCCTAATCTCAGGAACAGTGAGAGAGCCCTCTGGGAGGTCAACAGCACTTCCCTGTAAGACTGACACTTGAACAGCCAGTTGCTGAGGTATGGCAATACCACAATTGCCTCTCGACCAAAAGGAAATATATGATATTGGAAGTGATCCTGACCTATCACAAAATGCAAGTATTATCTGTGAGCTGGGTGTATGGAAATGTGTGTCTTGTAGGTCAAGGGCTGAAAATCAATCCCCTCAATCTATTGCTGCCAGAGTCACCATCCTGAATTTTTAGCACTTCACAAATTTGTTTAGGAGTCTTAGATCTAAAATCAGTCTCCACCCTCCATTTTTCTTTGGTAAGAGGAAGTAACTTGAGTAGAAACCATTCCCCTGTGTAGAGCTGGGACAGGCTCTGTTACTCCTAAGCAAAGGAGGTAGTTTATTTCCAGTCTTAGTATGAGCTCATGAGAAGGGTTCTTGAAGAGTGGGGATTTGACAATCTCCAAAACTCATTTTTCTGTGATAATTCACTCCCATGTGTGTCAGAATGGGGAGATGGGAAAACTGTGGTAGCTGGCAGGCTAAAGAATGGGGAGGCTTCAAACCCTTAACTGTCCCTTCAAAACTGATACTTTGATGATGAAGCTGGTTGTGTACTTGAACCAGATGGGTTTGTGTTTCTCTTCCGCTGGAACCTATGCTTCTTTCTCCGGGGTTTGATGGGTCTCTGGTACCTGGAGAAATGTATCAGAGGAAACCTGCTGCTGTATCATAGGAAATGTATGAGGTTGCTCATCAGGGTGACACTCTCTGACTGCTCGGGTGATGGTGACCTTTGCCTTGAATTAGATGAAGTTGGGGTCCTATAGCTCTGATGAAGAATCCAAGGGTACCAATACAGCCACATCTTTGTCCATAAGGAAACTGCATGGCTGCCCAAGGAGAAGGAAACCAGAAGCAAGGAAAGGTTCATAATAATTACAAGAAGACTGCTGCAGTCTGGTTTGAGAATGAACCTCTGATGAGAAATAGGCAGGTGAGGAAGAAGGAGATCCCTCCAAACTTGCCTCAGAAGCTGATGAAAATAATACACATTCTTCTGAATAAGGACTTTGAGGAGTCTTCATTAATTGAGTTTCAGACCCTAAAGTTAGAAGCTCAATAGATGGTATTTATGATTCACCCATATACAGTACCAATAGTGGATTTTCAGCATAAGCCACTGGAGGTGATTTTGGATGATCAGATACAACTAAATCTGATGCTATGGTGAATGAAGGACCTGAAATAACTGGTACCAAAGCTGGAGCTGTATCAGTACATACAGTATTACAGAGAAAAGAGACCTGGAGGCAGCATCCTTGACCTTAAATGGCACCTGGGCACTTGGTACTGAATCCATGCACCCTGATGGAGCACATACAGTAGATGGTACCATAACATTCAGAGGTGGTACTGAAGCCTCAGAACGATCAGAAGATTTTCTCTTTAACAGTTCTGAGCTCTTAGTAGTATGATTCAGGGCTTCTAAGGGCACTTTTCTAAGCCTTGAAGTCCCTTTTGAAGCTTGAGGTGATCTTGCCTTCTTTTTTCTTGAAGGACCAGGAGAATGAAATCTGTGGCTCTCTTCAGCCAAAGATCTTTTAACAACCACAGTAGCACAGCCAAAGATTTTCTAACCACAGGAGCACTTCTTGTTGAGGGAATACTGGAAATAAACTGGTCCGAATGACCAGGATCGGAATCAGGTCTCATGGATCTGCCCAGGAGATATATACTGAGTTTAATCTCCCAGGTCATTTGAAACCAGTGGCTGAAAGAACAGCAGATTGCACATTTACTAGGAATATTCCACTTATCTAGATAGTAAAGACACTTTTCATGTGGCTGGTATAGCAACAATACATGAACGGCATGTTTTGAAACTGGATGATTTAGGAACCAACATAGCTGCTTGTCATCCAGTACCAATACCTAACTACATGTTAAAACCAATACTAAAATAGTAACAAAAGACCTACTCTAAAGCTAACTGACAAAAAAAACTATTTACAAAAGACTGAGCTACCCAAGTTTAAAACATAGACAAGTGCGCTTAAATTTGCCAGTATGGCTTAAAAGTTATAAAATGCTCTATTGACAAACACTCCTAATGTACAACTGGTATTTTAATGATCAGCACATGAGGAGCAACAATGTAGAGAAAAGAAAGGTCTCAGATTGTATCATAGAATATCAGGGTTGGAAGGGACCTCAGGAGGTCATCTAGTCCAACCCCCTGCTCAAAGCAAGACCAATCCCCAATTTTTGCCCCAGATCCCTAAATGGCCCCCTCAAGGATTGAACTCACAATCCTGGGTTTAGCAGGCCAATGCTCAAACCACTGAGCTATCCCTCCCCCCTAGTAGAGTTCTTGCTAAAAGGAGTACAAAAAAAAGTGAGAGAATCTAGTGAAAAATTGCCAAAAGGGATGAGTTTAAAACTTTTATTATTCTCTCTGTATCAACTCATTTTTCATCAATCCACCACAAAAAAAAAAAATCAAACTGTGCTCATAGTTTATATTCTATGTTTCATTTGGTGCCATTTCAATGAGACTTTTACAAAATAGGTAGTTAAAGCTCCTGTTAAAACTGAACTCTTAAATGTAACCTTAACTATGGTGCTGTGCAACATAATGAAAACAAAACCATATAAAATATTGTCACTTTACATCCTTAATATTCACACTAGATGGTTGCTTTATTTACTCTTACCCTCATCCCTTCAAACCGTGACAGTGCTCTTAATGGTCTCAAAGCTCGGAGAGTCCTAAGGGATTTCATGGCTCCCATATCGGAATATCCAAGTGAGTTAGCTATGAGAGTTACTAAAGAGACCTGAATGAAGACACAAAGTAAAAGTCCAAAATATTAGTGCAATCCTACCATCTGTTCCTCCTCCTCTTCTTTTTTTTTTTTAACTCTTGCTTAAAAAATCTTACCAGTGGAAGTGTGAATAAACAGCCTGTATAGCACAAGTAGAAATGCATCTTAAATGGACACTGACAATTACAAAATAATAGGTGAAATCTTGGTCCTATTGAAGTTAATTGTAAAATACCCATTCTCTTTAGTGGTGCCAAGATTTCACCCAATACATTTTAACAAAACAAACGTACTTACCTGAGTTATTAATGCTACCTGATATTATTAAAGATGGAGGAACTTTGAGTCCAACATTTTAACAGACTAATGATTTTCATTGCCCAAATTCAGACAACTTGAAGAGTCCTGATTTTCAGATGATGGGTGCTCAGCACTTTCTAAAAATCAGTTCCCCTTCAAAGTACATCCAAAAAAGAAGAGTGAACATTTTGTTGCTGTGTCCGGTTCACAGAATTGTTCAAATGCAATACTTACATCTACAATTAGGAAATCAAGCCAACACCAGGCACTGGTGAAATATTTCCTGAAGCCATAAGCCAGCCATTTCAGAAACATTTCGAAGACAAAGATATAAGTGAAGACTTTATCAAGAAATTCCAACATGGTTTTAATGTTTTCTCTTTTTTGAAGATGAATATCTTCAAATGCCTGGAATAATAAAGATTAAATATAATCCCACTCTACAGAGTTTCAGTGGAATATTTTAATGTGCTGAGATGAGAGATGTATGCACTTTTCATTATGAAACCACATGAAACTTGGACGTTCATCCTGCAAACAGTTACACATCAGCTTAACTTTACACATGTGAATAATCCCAATGAAGGTGATCATTACAGATGGCTGAAAATACAGAATTTGTTTTCCATGATTTCGGAAAAGTTTTATTGTTTCACAGTATGGAATCCAGAAAAAGTTTCATTTGAAAAAATGCCAAAATGCTTTGCTAAGACATTTTTTGATCCAGAACAGCAAATGTCCTACAGTTCATTTATTCAGATTTTCACTGCATCATTCAGGGATGGAGGTGGGGAGGGTAAGTGGAGGAGAGAAGGGATCCCCTCAGCATTCCCAAAGTTGCTGCCAACCTCTGTCATACTGGAGTACTTCATTGTGGTGGCACGGCAACTGGATGTGGCTCCCTATCACCACTGTGACAGTGACTCCTTAGAAGCAAGAGAGGGAGTTGGGGACCACCTTTGTGGTTCCACCTGAGATGGCAGCACCCAGAGTTGCTGCTCTTCCCAACATCGGGCCAGCAACCTAGTACCCAGTCTCTTGCAAGTGAAGTTTACACCACCTTAACCAGCTCCTACTTTGGAGGAGTGGGACCAGGCATAGTATGCCTGTGAGCAGTGCTCAGAAGAAACAGCAGTTGCAGGCTGAGGTTATGGTGCTTGGGGACTGGGAACATGCTCTTGCAGCACAGGAGCTACCAATGGAGGCCTGAGAACACCACCATGCTCAGCTGGAGCAGCAGAGGGAGGAGTTTGTTTGAGGGCAGGCTGAGGCCACAGCCCTGATTCTGGGCACAATGCTGTAAAAAATTTTGGGTTCCCTAAAATTAATTTTTTTGGAGAAAACAAGTTTTGCCATATATTTTTTCGACCAGCTCTAGTGATAATAATGAAAAGAACATATTAGATACTGTGGAAGAGCTACAAAATATTACCATATGCAAGGAACAATCCTTGCTCCATATATAGTCAATTTTCATTAAAGCTGTATTTTGTGACACAAAAATCTGTTTGTGGCAGACAAAGTGGTTACAAGCGGTGAGATGTGGGATGAGAAAATGTAAAGATGGATGGTGGAAATGCCAACTCTGATATCTCTTATGCTTCTCCAAATCCTGCATCAACATAAATAAGTCCTCTAAGTATCAAAGCTGAAAGGACTTGGTATGTGGTCATTGTTTTAATGATGAAATAATCTTACAATTTGTTGCTTGTTTCAAGAAGGGAACAGCAGGTTCTTATTTAGAATTGTGTATGCACTTCAGCTCTAGGAACCTTCCTGGAGAGCTGACATGGTTCTTCACTTAGGGAAGAACATCAAAGAAATCAGGATCTTACAAGCAGAATTTTGAGAGAGATCAGCAGCAGATGTGATGTTCCTCAGCTGCTTTACATGTTACATGTGGAAGTTTGGGAGTTGCATCATCTGTCTCTGTGAAAATCATAATACAAGTACAAACAGGTGTCCCTGTTACAAATATAGGCCTGTTCTGCACTAACACAGTAAATCAATCTAAATTATGCGAGTTAAGTTATGTAAGAAACGTAATTTAAGTCAACATAGCTTAGATCAATTTACAGTGTTATGTTCACAGCGCTATGTCGATGGGAGATGCTCTCCCACTGACATAGCTTCAGCCTTTCGGGGAGGTGTAGTCCTGAAGTCGACGGGAGAGTGCTTTCGCATTGACTTATCATGTCTTCATCAGACCAGCTAAATTGATGCCCGCTACATCAATCACAGCAACACTGATGTATCCCATAGTGAAGACAACGCCATAGACTCAGTCAACTACAGACCTAGATGACTATCACAAAGTTTCATTACAGGCCTAGAAATTTCCTGGATACAATCTGTGAAACAAACAGTAAAATTACAAGGTGCATCTAAGAAAATGTAATCCTAGAGGGAAATTAAGTTAGTTAAAGCTACTTAAAAGCCCCTCAATATGTAAGTTACAGAAACTTAGACTCACACTAAACCCATTCAGACTTGCACCAATTTACCAACTTGTAGCTTACAGTGACCCATACACATACACACATCACTTCTGTCCCAAGGAATTTTATTTTTGGTGGACTCTAGGGGAAGAATATATTTTCAGATAGGCACAAAATTCTGCAGTATTGTTGTAACCATGTTGGTCTCAGGATATTAGAGAGACAAGTGAATGAGGTAATATCTTTTACTGGACCAACTTATGTTGGTGAGAGAGACTATCACAGAGTCAGGTCTATCCCCCCAGCCTGTCACCAGTTTCCTGGGAGTGACCCCTTCTGTGTGCCAGGCCCCAAGGACCTACACAGTTCCACAGAGGCAGGCCCATGGCCTCCAAGACTGGCCCTTTGGCACCAGCATCTCCTGTCTCTCTCCAAGGATCCCTGCAGTGAATCCAGCCAAACCAGAGTTCTGTGGGAGGCTTGTACTATGCCCCTTTAGGACACGATGCTCTCAGTGAGTATTTACAGTGACACAGGCTGCCTTTTCAAAACAAGGTAACCATTTATTAGTCACTGGCTACAGAATCTGAAAATCCTTAGCTGAACACAGAGAGGTAGAAGTTAAGCCATAGTCCATCCTGACCAAGCCAGTGCCTTGATGAGCCAGCCAAGTTGTGATGAACCCCATCTCTGGATCTCTCCCCTCTTTGTCCCGCAGATCTGGGCTCCCAAGTCCCTCCAAAAAGCCCCCTTCTACCAGTCAGCTGACACATTGTTCTCCAGCTCAGCTCACAAGTCCTGCCTCCTGGGGTTTCCTTTTGTTAGATATGATTGTTCAGTCACTGGGGCATCTCTTTGTCTCGCTGGACCCTCTGTTGATTTGGGTCAGTTTGGGCCAGTTTTTTAATGACTGTATTCATTCCTCTGCAGACAGCAAGGGGACATACACCCATACACCTCCTGCCTCCTGCACTGTTCCAGGAGCAGTGTTAACCCTTTTGGACCCACTTGGAACATAAGAACAGCCATAGTGGGTCAGACCAAAGTTCCATCTAGCCCAGTATCCTGTCTTCCCACAGTGGCTAATGTCAGGTGCCCCAGAGGGAATGAACAGAACAGGTAATCATCAAGTGATTCATCCCCTGTTAGTATTTTTTTCACACAATGCTCAGTCAACTTGTGGAACTCCTTGCCAGAGGATGTTGTGAAGGCCAAGACTATAACAGGGTTCAAAAAAGAACTAGATAAATTCATGGAGGATAGGTCCATCAATGGCTATTAGCCAGGATGCACAGGGATGGTGGCCCTAGCCTCCGTTTGCCAGAAGTTGGGAATGGGCAACAGGGGATGGATCACTTGATGTTTGCCTATTCTGTTCTTTCCCTCTGGGGCACCTGGCATTGGCCACTGTTGGAAGACAGGATACTGGGCTAGATGGACCCTTGGTCTGAACCAATATGGGCGTTCTTATGTTTTTGTGTTTGATTTTAATGAAGCATCTAAAAATGATAATCTATACATTTGAAATAACTGCCACAGAAAAGCCACAGCAAAACCAATACACAAGCAGAATGGAAATCATCTGTCATGTGACTTACAATACTTTACAGTCATTATAAAAAAGAAGTTACCCCATGCTAAGTAATTTTACCCTCTCCTAACCAGTCTGAAACGTCTACCAACCAGTCTGAAAATACATCCTTCTGCCCTAAGCAAAAAAGTCATATCTTGGATCTGAAATTAAAGCTATGTAACACCTCCGCATACAATTATAATTCAACCTGAGATGAGATTAAGTAAAAATTTACCAGTGCACCGCTACTCAGCAGGATCATGAATATGATAAAGCTTTCAAACCAGCTATGTTCAACAACTTTGAAGCAGGTTTTCCTCAGGTTCCACCACGTTTTGCCTGGAAACTTTGTGGTATTCATCACACAGCAAGGGAAATGTCGAACACAACCTGAAAGAGGGACATGTGTTACATTAGTACCCAGGGCAGCCATGGAAATTTCTGGGTTCAGGGGAAAGTCGTTAGTCCCTCAAACTTGTCTGTCTCCTGTTTCCTCTTTCTCAGTCCTTTATTATTTGAAAGTAAACTACAAAATTATTTTTAAAAAATTAGGAATATTTTGCACCCATTAGTGAGCTACCTTCCAGCTCACTGGAAATTGGTAAGAACACTGGGAATGCTCTCGGAATGCTGATGGCTGGGTTTACAGAACAAAGGCAACACAACAGGATGGACCTTATGGCATTGGAGATTTACCAGCTATCTCAACGCCATGACAAGCATTGAGAGATGGAAGAATAGCACAACTGGCACAAGGAGTCATTGTATTTTAGAAATTAGAGATAAAGATAATCTGTAGGGTCATCTAGTCCATCCCCTTTGACAGCAGGATTGTTCCCGACCTTTTAATTTCTAGTCATTTATCCATTCTATGTTCAAATGTACAAACTGACTGGGTTTCCACGACATAACTTGTAAGAATAGTCAACTGTCTAGTTGATCTTACAATTTAGGAAAAGTTAGGTTGAATATCAGTTCTCTTTCAATCTCAGCACATTACTCATATACTTTTTAGTACTTATTTAATTATAGCTGGGGCAGGTAGAACTGCCTATTATTAAGGTTGCTGAACACGTCCCATTATAAAACCCTGTTTTCAGTTCCCTTATAATTTTGCCAAACTTTAACCATTTGGGCTGAAATTTTCCTTGCTGGGTGTCTGTCACAAGCCTCTGCAACCTTACTTTGGCCCTTTGTGCATATGGACTACGATACAGTCTTTAATTACACAATCACATACTTTTTTTTTCCCACTGGACCCCTGCCTCATTCACTGCATAAGGATGGACCTGCTCTGGGCATGAATAAGGGTTGTGGTAATGAAGAAAAGTGTTATCTGTAGGATCCTTGCCTCATTTATTCCAAAAGCCAAATGTTGTATAGTGCATGAGGCAGTGGACTGCAGGAAGAGAAAGGATGGCCTCCTGGTTAAGGCAGGTGAATGATGCCTGGGGAATTCGACTATACCTCTGTCTCTGCCACAGACTTCTTATGTGATGCTAGTCAAGCCACTTAAACCAAACTTTTCACAGGTGGTCACTAATTATATGCTCCTCATTCTCTGGGTGCCTAACTGAAGACTCTGTGGGTCTCATGAGCAGAAGTGCTGAGCACACACAGCCAGTAACTGAAATTAATGTGATCTGTGCTTTGAACATATGAAGTGCTATATAGTGCTAAATACTCTGAAAAATCAGGTCGTAAGTGTCTCAAATTAGGCATCCAAAATTAGTGGATATTTTTGAACTTAATCTCCCTGAGTCTCAGTTTCCTATCTGTAAGATGGGGAAAATACTATCCCCTCACCTTACAGAGGTATTGTGGGGACACATTAACTACTGTTTGTGAAGCACTCATGTACTATAGTTATAAGCACCAGAGAAAAGCACATGAGGAATTTAATAATGCTGTCTTCATAGGAGATTTTGAATAGTGTACAGTAAATAAGGCATGGGACCACACACTGATCAACAAAGAGAAAACAAAATATTGAATAGCTGCTTATCAAGTGAGAATCATCCATTCTGTGCACTGAAGGACGCAGGAGTGCTATAGAAAAAATAGTATGTGATCATGTAATTAAAGAATGTATTATAATGCATATACAGAAAGGGGCCAAGTTAAGGTTGCACAGACAACTTTAGCTCTGGCATGTCCTAACTTTTGAGTGCTTCACTTTGAAACTTTAATAATGTTATTTTAACATAGTTTTTTGTTTGTAATTATTATATAACATGCATATATAATGTCCTAGGTGTGCATGTCATGGATATGTGTGTATAGCCTTGAGGAAGTCCTTATTGTTTACAAACTTCAAATACTTTGAGATGATTACCACATACCTACTTCTAGTGCGTAGGAAGAGGGTAGTATACTTTTAAATAGTTTGAGAGTCCTGTAGTGGTATTCACTGTGTTTTATGTTTTGAGGAGCCACCAGGACTAAGCAGAGCAGGAATATGTGTAGCTAGATCTTACACATTTATAAGTATTTAATAAATGTGGTTATTTGGGACTGAACTGCCAGTGCAGTTTCTTCATATTATTTTTGTTGTGTAAACAGCAAAATACATAACACCACCTTATTTCAGTGAGTTAATAAACACTCTTTAAAATCTTGTCTCATAAACTCATCCCTACAGACTTTTAACCATGTTTGTTTTTCTCCTTTGAATTCTGTCCAGTTTGTCAACAAGAAATGAAAGCAGTGTTCTAAGAACAGTTTCACCATAAAGAGAGGGGCCATTACTTTCCCTGATCTATAACAAGTTACAGCTCATATATAGGTCCAAAAGTGCATTACACATTGTGCTTGATACAGGGTCTTAGCCAAAGCCCACTGAAAACAACTGGAGACTTTCCACTGGCTTCAATGGGTTTGGATCACACTCACATTGCATTACAAGTTAAATGTCATTTTTTGTCCAATACCTTGCTTTATTCTCTTTTGAAATGACTGCTTCCAAAGTTATCTTTATTTTGGATTATTTTTACCCAAATATCTCAGCTTGTATTTTCTAAGATGAATTTCATTGTATTACTTGCCCCTGTGTTTTAAATCTCCTTTTTATTATTTCTTTGTCAGCATTGGTATTTGCAACACTTCCCAGTTTAGTGACATATACAAATTTAGTTAACATGGTGTTTTTCCTCATTTCAAAATCATTAGTGAAGGTATTAAATAGCACCAGACCCAAAGCTGATCTCTTCAATATCCCCCATTTATGAATTGTCCACAAGCAGCTTCCAGTTTTTGTAAACGTATTTGCTATTCAAAACTACTAGCTGAATCACTTACAGCAATAATTCTTGGTCTACAGATTGTTTGTGAGCAGGCTGTTGTGAGTATTCACTATTCAAAATTCAAAGTGTATTGGCTTCACAAGGCGAATAGGTCCCTGGTTAAATGAATGCAAGTATTTCAAACATTCGCAATATCTGGTATAATTACTCACATTTATGAGTTCAACGTTTTATTTCTGCCAACATTTTCTAATATTCACTTAAATGTCATTGTTTCAACAAACATTCCTGCCATTAAACTGATCTTCTAGGATATTTGCTAGAAAATGAAACAATAGAATGCATAAAATAGATAAATAAAACAGTTCTTAGTTTGACTCTAGCCCTCTTCCTGACAACCTTTGTATGCTGCTTTGGCCCCAATCCTGCAAACACCTTCATACATTCTTAACTGTAAGCAGGTAAGTAGGCTTCAAGGGAGCTACTCCCCTGCATCAAATTAAACTCATTCATAAGTTCTTATGGTCTTAGATGGTAAACTTTGCAATGCAAGATCTCAAGATCTACATCTGCCTTGTGTGTACAAAGTATCTAGCATACTGTTGGCATGTCCAGAATACAAATCAATAATGAATAATCATAATATGCATTGGATTTTTTGTGTGGAATTTACTTAGCTATTAAGTTGATCAGTGAACTTTATGATCCTTCAACAAGTTTTTAATCCATGTGATCTCATATACCATGGCATTGAAATTAATATTCCAAGTAGGATTTCATGTCTACTATATCAATTCCTTAGGAATTCCTTGTAATAACATTATTGATGATGGATTGCTGTGGATTTATGTATATACATTCTCATTACAGTGTGTATGGTAACACCCATTGTTTCATGTTCTTTATGTATATAAATCTCCCCACTGTATTTTCCACTGAATGCATCTGATGAAGTGAACTGTAGCTCACGAAAGCTTATGCTCAAATAAATTTGTTAGTCTCTAAGGTGCCACAAGTACTCCTTTTCTTTTTGCGAATACAGACTAACACAGCTACTACTCTGAAACCTGTAATTCCATTGGAATTTAGCAATGATATTTATAGCATGAACTAATTCAACAGAAGCTGTATCCCCTGTATCTAATCAATTTCAGCTTGAAAACAGAAAATTATTACAAACCAGATCCTTAGGTCCAGCTAAGTTACTCTCAGCACAGGACCTTAGATAAGCAAGAAAAGGTAGCTGTCCTGGTGGTAGCCAGGGGCCAGTTCTACCTTGATGTAAATTAGACTGGTTTCTAATTTGTTCTAATCTGCAGGCTGCTTTAATCTATGCCAGCAGCAATAGCCTCGAAGGCACTATTCCGCCAAGGCACTATTCCGCTGTCTGGAGATTACTGGAGTGCAAAGCACTCCTCCTACTCCTGATACCTGTCCCAGGTAATGGGGGCAGGATGAGATGATGCAGAGCTGGCTATGTCACTGCTGCAGGAGACAGGGTTCCTCTAATCTGGGGAAATCCCCAGTTTCTCTGTTAGAGATTGACATAAAGGAACCTGATCAGGGCCAAAGATCTGGCCATACATTTGCAATTCATAGCCAAACAGGGCGTATCAATTCCCATTTAAAGCAGCATTGGGGAGTAGGAACATTTCCAAATATATCAGACTAGCACATCAAACTATTGACTTTGTCTAAATATTGTATTTTCTTTCTTATTTTCAGTTATTCCAGTGTAAAACTGTCCCTTCAACAGTTTCTTCAGCCCTCATTTTTTATGCATCTTTCACATACAACCTCATCTCCCTTGCACATTCCACAGCAAGTGTCTCCATTACAGCTATTTCAACTATATTACAATTAATATAGTAATTTACAGCCTAAAACACAAGCATGGCACCACAATGGTTATCTGCTTCACTTGTATCTACTCCAGGGCTAGTTTATGGAGCCTTTGTTAAAAGCCACAGTAATTTAGTACTAGCAGATACAATGAACCTGCCTCATTCTGAATTTTTGCTCAAAATTCAGAAATGGAAGAGAAGGGGAATCGGAAGTAATTGGGAAGGAAATATAGGTGGGCTGCAGGGGGAGAGGCTAGATGGAATGATAGAAAGGGCCCTGAACAGTGAAGGTAAGGAAAAGTGTGGAGAAGTAGATGGCAGGAGAGATTATGGTAAGGAGGGCCTGTGGGAATCTAGAGGGTTGTTATAATGAAAGAGGTAGCAGGAATGGGGAGCAGGACAGAATCAGGAGAGAGATAGCTGGGGCAGTGAGGAACAATGGGGAAGAGGCAGTCAGGCAGGGTTAGTAAGTGAAGGAAGAAGCTGGATGGCAGATGCAGATCTGCCACAGATAACTGAGGTCACAAGGTGGATGGGTACAAGAGATAAAGGGAAAACTTAGAAGAAGCGTGGCCAGTTGAACACTAGACTCAAACTGCAACAGCTAATGGCTAGTGGAGGGGCAGAAGGGAGGAGACTTTATGTCTTGTGAGCCAGCTGGTAGGAGGAAAGAGCATGTCAGCTGACGGGAGTAGCATTGTGGGAAAGGAATCTGAATACTGTCCAGCTTTCTAAAATCAGTTAGTTCTCCAGGAACATTGGTCTTTTATAATCATAAGGAATCATAACCCAGGTGGAAATTAATCTAACTGTGAATTGACCTTGATGACATGTTTTACCCTGTTACTTCTACTATAGACAGTTCAGGGAGACTACTGTTTGCTCTGAGAAATAACTGATATAAAGTAGGGGTTGGATGAAATGTTAATAAATTTAAATTTTTCTCTAGTGAAAACCACAGTATTCTTAGTTTTGGCTAGAAGGAGCCAGCTGTGAAAATTAAAATAAGCACTGAGTACAAATATTGGCATGAAGTAAACTTGTAAAGCTGTGCAGCAATTTAAATTGGGCTTCTGGACTTACCATCCTACAGAAATTCAGCTGAATACTAACAAGTTCTCTCCGCCTGTTTCATGTGTGTTTGACTATTATAGAGATCTATGGATGAAAAGTTCTATGCAAATACTCAGTAATTATATTGTTATTAAATACTCTGCAAGTAGACAGAGTGCCTTGGTGTTGAGTGCCTGAGTGTCTCAACATTAACTAGGAGAAGAGGCTACTTTGGATTGTTTACTTGTGGCACCTTAGAGACTAACCAATTTATTTGAGCATAAGCTTTCGTGAGCTACAGCTCACTTCATCGGATGCATACTGTGGAAAATACAGAAGATGTTCTTGTACATACAAACCATGAAAAAATGGGTGTTTACCATTACAAAAGGTTTTCTCTCCCCCCACCCCACTCTCCTGCTGGTAATAGCTTATCTAAAGTGATCACTCTCCTTACAATGTGTATGATAATCAAGGTGGGCCATTTCCAGCACAAATCCAGGGTTTAACAAGAACGTCTGAGGAACTGGGAGGGGGGCGGGTAGGAAAAAACAGGGGGAAATAGGTTACCTTGCATAATGACTTAGGCTTGAATAGAGACTGGGAGTGGCTAAGTTAATTGTATCCAATTTGCAAATTAATTCCAATTCAACAGTCTCTCGCTGGAGTCTGATTTTGAAGTTTTTCTGTTGTAATATCGCAACTTTCATGTCTGTAATCGTGTGACCAGAGAGACTGAAGTGTTCTCCGACTGGTTTATGAATGTTATAATTCTTGACATCTGATTTGTGTCCATTTATTCTTTTACGTAGAGACTGTCCAGTTTGACCAATGTACATAGCAGAGGGGCATTGCTGGCACATGATGGCATATATCACATTGGTAGATGCGCAGGTGAACGAGCCTCTGATAGTGTGGCTGATGTGATTAGGCCCTGTGATGGTGTCCCCTGAATAGATATGTGGGCACAGTTGGCAACAGGCTTTGTTGCAAGGATAGGTTCCTGGGTTAGTGGTTCTGTTGTGCAGTATGTGGTTGCTGGTGAGTATTCGCTTTAGGTTGGGGGGCTGTCTGTAGGCAAGGACTGGCCTGTCTCCCAAGATTTGTGAGAGTGATGGGTCGTCCTTCTGGATAGGTTGTAGATCCTTAATAATGCGTTGGAGGGGTTTTATTTGGGGGCTGAAGGTGACGGCTAGTGGCGTTCTGTTATTTTCTTTGTTAGGCCTGTCCTGTAGTAGGTGACTTCTGGGAACTCTTCTGGCTCTATCAATCTGTTTCTTCACTTCCGCAGGTGGGTATTGTAGTTGTAAGAATGCTTGATAGAGATCTTGTAGGTGTTTGTCTCTGTCTGAGGGGTTGGAGCAAATGCAGTTGTATCCTCAGACGTTCTTGTTAAACCCTGGATTTGTGCTGGAAATGGCCCACCTTGATTATCATACACATTGTAAGGAGAGTGATCACTTTAGATAAGCTATTACCAACAGGAGAGTGGGGTGGGGGGAGAGAAAACCTTTTGTAGTGGTAAACACCCATTTTTTCATGGTTTGTATGTATAAGAACATCTTCTGTATTTTCCACAGTATGCATCCGATGAAGTGAGCTGTAGCTCACGAAAGCTTATGATCAAATAAATTGGTTAGTCTCTAAGGTGCCACGAGTACTCCTTTTCTTTTTGCGAATACAGACTAACACGGCTGTTACTCTGAAACCTTTGGATTGTTTGTCTCACTTCCTAGTCATAGTGAAATTAGCAGATCCTTACCTTCTGGGAAACAGTTATCAGGTTCTTTTAAGTCTTCAGCCAGCTCAGGGATCTGTTTCAGAAGCTCCTCAGGATTTGTCAGATCCACTGTGCTGCCTTCAGAACAGCTGATGTAATCCAGGTGCTACATAAGAGAAGACAATGTATCATTTTTTTGTTTAGAGTGGTCACTGTGCTTTAAAATAAACTGAATGCTCTTCTTACTACATTCTGTTGCACACCAGAAGCAACTACAACAGTACACTGTCATCATCAGGAGGGTGCCCTCTGCTCGTTGGGAAGGAAACTGCAGCCCTCTGCTCATTGGTAAGGGTGCTCTGTACACTGCAGCCCAGGTTGGCTGGGGTTGGTTAATTTCAGCTGAGCGTCGCCTTTCTTGCCAGCCTGGACTTGAGCCGACTGGTTAGTGAAAGGGAGAACCCAGAACCAGGGGGAAGAGGGCATTCCTCTCACCTGAGCTTGGCACTGCAGGGAGCCAAGAAAGTAGATTTAAAACCAAAAATCCGCTAGCCAGACCCCTTCTCCCCGTTTCTAGGGTTTCATTTCTGAAAACAGCTGGGCAGGTAACCTCAGGCCAAGCCAGGGGAAGGAGTAAAGGGGAAACAAAGTGAAGCTAGCTCCATCTTTGATCCTGTAGTAAGGGCTTCATCCCTGGAGGCACGGTGCCTCCCCTCCCCACCCCACTGGGGCACATGGCCCTGTCTTATCCCACCCCACCTTCCATCCGTGCGGCTCTCCTCACTGGCTAACTTGCCTCCCCTGCCCAGCCTGCTTCATTAGCCATCTTTCCCTGCATCATAGGGTGTGCTACCTACTATGGAGCAGCGAGAAAGAACACATTTGGGTAAAAACAAGCCCTGGCTAATGTGCTGCTCTCTCTAAACTGCACCAGGCTTTAGCAAAGTATTTAATTAGCCTCCACAAATTTATTTTCCTCACCTGCAGATTATAGTGATCTCAGCCCAAGAAGCCCTGGAATGTGATTCCTTCTGTGGACATGCTCAATTGAGACGTAATGACATTGACTTGGTATACAACAGAATGTAGTAAGAAGAGCATAGAATGGATTTTATTAACACTATTGAGCTGCTTGTGAATGATTTTGTGACTATACATATTGGTGACTTCTTTCTCTGAATGTCACTGTAATTGGCAGTGAAAGTCACTTAATTTGTCACTGGTCACTTTGACACTTATTTTCTCACTAGGGAAATCAAAAAGTCTCTAAATCTAGTGACAAAATAGCTAAACTGGCAACATTCTGGTGGAATGGACTTTCTCCCCTGAAATATCTCCACACCAATTTAAAGCCAAAGCTAGATTTAAAGGCACCAGATTAATCACTGTAATAAAACTTGCATATGGGAATGATTCCAACTTTTCTTGAATTAAGTGTATATAGTTCTCAAACACAGACAGGCTTTAAAACATTTCACTAGTTAGAGCTGAAAACAATTAAAACCAGAGCACCCCACCTGGCGAAAAAGAGAGAGAGAGAGACAGACAGAGAAATGAAAATATAGTTTATTCAGAGTCCTGTTTGGTAGAGCTCTACAAATTTCTGTTCAGAATGAAAGTACAGTAAAATGCCCTCAATAATTTACACGAATTAGAACATGTAATCACATAAAACATAATGTATTCTCCACTGGCTTAGACTTCCTTGTATTCCAGCATATTTCACACTTCACACCACTAGAGATGTGTGAATAATTCATAACAAATTATTTATTCAGTGAATTCTGCCACTTTTTCTGTTTCCAAATTGCTGATGAACAATTTGTGATTTTCTTGAATATGTTCCTTATTAAAATTATTCTCCAAAGACTTGTGTAAATAATCATGGGATTTTATTTTTTACTTTTTGTGAGCAATTCATTTAAAATATTTTGTATTTGAAATCTGAGCTGTTTTGATTGGACATATAGACAACGTTGTATGTGTCCACTCCCTGACTAGAGGAGTATAACCCTTATATATTCAGCTTGGAAAATTGTTTTTAAGATTACATATACAAAATTCATTTAATGTGTTTTGAAATTATACAGAAAAAAGACTGGACACACCAGAATGGTCCCTGAAACCATTTTCTGGGACAAAACATTTTTGCTAATTCAGATGTCAAGTAGCCAATGTTAATTTTTTGCAAAAAGAAAAGGAGTACTTGTGGCACCTTAGAGACTAACCAATTTATTTGAGCATAAGCTTTCGTGAGCTACAGCTCACTTCATCGGATGCATACTGTGGAAAGTATAGAAGATCTTATTATATACACACAAAAAGCATGAAAAAATACCTCCTCCCACCCCACTCTCAGCAGAGTGGGATGAGAGGAGGTATTTTTTCATGCTTTTTGTGTGTATATAATAAGATCTTCTATACCCATATATATATATATTCTATATATATTCTTCCCACTCTGCTGAGAGTGGGGTGGGAGGAGGTATTTTTTCATGCTTTTTGTGTGTATATAATAAGATCTTCTATACTTTCCACAGTATGCATCCGATGAAGTGAGCTGTAGCTCACGAAAGCTTATGCTCAGATAAATTGGTTAGTCTCTAAGGTGCCACAAGTACTCCTTTTCTTTTTGCGAATACAGACTAACACGGCTGTTACTCTGAAACCTGTTAATTTTTTGGTAATCTTTCTGAATCAAAGGCAACTCAGAACCCAGTTTCTCTTCCTAATAAAGTTTTTAATTAATATTTATAAATACAGCATTTTGCCATTTCCATTCATAGAGATCCAACTATTCCACCCTGAACCAATGACACAGAATACTTCAAGCTAAATATAACTGAGCCAAGTAAATTTATCAGTCATGTCATGATGCAAGTATTAATCCAAAATGGAACTATGATGAACACCTGCATGGCTAAGATATCTGAGGCCTTCCCAATACTTGAAGAAAGAGAGTTCTTGTGCTTTAAACACAAAATAGAATAATAAAGATAAAATTTATTGTACAACATTATTTTTGAGTCATTATCTTTATTAGATTCCAAAAAACGGAAACAGAACATACAGAGATTGGCCAATGTTGGTGATTTCAGGTTAGGTAAGAACATGGTGTTACCTCTTTTTGTCCCTGTGATGATTCATCCTTCCTTTGTTTACATATGTTAAACTCACTTAAGTCTTCAGAGAAAACCTCAGATCCTTTACTCCAAGTTTCTGGGCTTTTACATTGCTCTCCCCTCTGTCTCAGGTGGTTTTCCTGCTGAAGATAATCTTAGATGGGTTTATTTTATTTTCTCTTTTCTTTTTTGTGCCAGAGGGATGGCACACTTAATTTCAAAGTAGAACACTCTAAATGGAACACAAAGCACCTTGAACTACTCACTTATAGTCTTGATCTTTACAGAGAGATACAAAGTGGGAAAAGTTTGCCTTGGTTACCTAAAATAAATTAAGGCCTGATCCAAAGCCCACTGAAATCAATGGGAATCTTTTAATCAGAACGAAGTGAAGAACTCAGGACCTGAAGGGGAGATTTTAGATTCATAGTTAGTCATGACTCCTGTGACATTCCCATGGGTACCCAGGATTCTGAGGCACTTCGCTACCACATGCCCTTAAGAAGAGAAAGCCTTGTCAGTCCCTGCTGTGGGTCAGCTCACCAACTCCACCGCCCACGGGCAACACAAGCACTGCCCTCTACACCTATGCAGGCCCCACACTCTCTCTCTGGCTTAGCAATAGGCACCCTCTAACCCCCCAAACCCTCCCAGTATCTCCCTGGAGTGTCCAGGCCCTGTTCCACTGTACAATTGCTGTATTCACAGATTTGCAGCTCCCAAAGGCGCATTACACCCAAGATTCACCAGTTATACGTCAGATCACAACTCCGTTTAATACTCAGCACTTAGATACATTCATAGTGAAAACAAGTAAAAGTTAATTCAACAAAGTATAGAGCTTCAAGTGATAGCAAGCTGAAGTATTAGAAACAAATGGTTACATATAAAAGAAAATCATTACATACGTTCTAGAGCCTGGACTTACTGAACTAGTTACTTTCATATCTTATCGAGCAATGCCTACCCAAAGTTCTTCCAGAGTTTTACCACCAGACATGGCTGTGATCTGTTCAGGAGACAAGTCTTGCTGTCAGATTGCCTCCGAGGGGAAAGATGCAGGGTATACCTCTGCACCTCCAAGTATATCCCACCATCCATTGTTTTTTACTCATGAACAGGATTCCCTGCTACTGTTTATTTTTCCCTGTAAATTTCCTCTTTTGAAGATTTTGCAATCTCTTCATTAGCATTTGACTCAGTGTACAAGGGATACTGACCAGACAGAGGGATAAATGCCATTACTTGCTGCTTGAAAGAAACATTCCTGAGGTATGTCACCGCTGGGTTACCTGCCTTGAGAACCTAATTTTCAGTATAAACACATAACTTCTTAAATATTATCAGAGCACATATTTTCCAGTGATTATGATGTCCAGAAACCTCACATGCCACCATTTAGTGAATCATTATGCATATAACTGACCCAAGGGATCCCTGTAAAACTCTATGAACCACCCATGCCCTCTGCCAGTTGGCATCCAGACGTCCCTATGGATCACAACTCCATAGTTAAAGGGGAACTGCAAAAATTCAGACAAACTTAAAAATGTTTTTCTATGCACTATAATATAATAAATATAACTTTGAAAGAGCCATTCCATTCTTAATCCATCCTTCTTTTTGCTGAGATGACAGAAGAGAAAGAGAAGTCTCGTTGTTAAGAGTTCACAGCTTGAGCCCTTGACGCTATTTCCTCTCTGCCTGGTTACTGATGCCAAACATAGATTTCAAGGTCAGAATGGACCAATGTGATCAGCTAGTATAAATTCGTCCATAACTCAGGCCGTAGAATTTCACCCAGTAATTCCTGCATCAAGCCCAACAACTTGTGATCTGTATTTCACAAAGACATCCAATCTTGATTTAAAGACTCCATGTGATGGAGAATTTACCTAATCCTTGGTAATGGTTCTTCTAATGGTTGATCACCCTAACTTTAAAAAATCTAAACCTTATTTCCGGATGGAACTTTTTAAACTTAAACTTCCTGCAGCTGGATCATGCTTTGCCTTTGTCTGCTAAATTAAAAATCCCATTAGTATCAAACATATTCTCCCTGTACATGCTTCTTACCTGTTTACTGTACTCAGTTTTTGAGAATGTGGTCGGCTTATCATCATCTTCTTCATAATCCTCACTATCAGAATCTGCCTCAGCAATAGGGACACAGACAAACATGTTGGGGTTGGTGATAAAATCTTCAAGAATGCTAACTGAGCATTTGTCCCCAGTTTTCTCAGTTCCATTGTTACTGTGATTTTCTTTACAATTTTGCCCTTCTTTTCCAGCCTCCACACATGTGTTCTTGGCAGCCAATTTATTTTTCTTTTTGGCAGCTTTCTTTGGATGCTGGCACTGTCCACAACAGTAATCCCATGTTGCATGTTTCACCAGGTGAAGTCCCCTGTGGATCCGAGCAAATGCAATTTTAAGATTGTTCATCTCTCCATCATCTTCGGGTGCTTGGAGGTTGTCAGCACTGAAGGAGTTCAGCAGTAATGCAATGAACAGGTTGAGAACCTGAAAATAATTGGAATAAAAAGAAAATCATGGCAATATAATTTTGAAATGTAAATAACGGCTTGAAGATTAGCCAGTTTCTAAACAATTTGTTCTTAATGCACCAACCTTAACAAGACAAAATGAAATGATTATTTAGAAAATTATTTTTCATGCAGCATATTTGGCTCTCACAAAGGTATATGTTTCCATGACCCTCAAAAAAAAAAAAAAAAGAAAAGAAAAAAAAAGTAGATTTTGTGTAGCATAAAATGACGATCTTATTGCCAATACAGGGATATGTATAAAGATCACACAATTTAACTGAAACACAAAAAAGAATTAAAAAAATTGGTGTATCACAGTACTCCATCAATCCCACAAGGAGGAGACAATTACATAAAATTACAGATACACTAATTATGGGGGTGCTGTTCCTTTAACAGGACAATATTGTTAAAACAGTGCTGGAGAGATTTGTGCAGTAGAACTATCAGCCTGGATTTTAGGGTAAGGGCACAGTCTGGGCCTTGTACAGGATAATGAAGGTCTGATACTAGTCTCACAACAGTTTTACCTGGGTGTAATTACACCAGACCTGAGTGGAGCTGCTTCTGATTTGCATGGATATGGGATCAGAATCAGGCTCAGTGTGTCTATCAACTTTGTAGCATTGTAATGAAGAATATTCTAGGACTGGCTTCCCTTAGGAAGAGTCAATTTGATTGCAGGTGGAACTATAAAGTGTATATTAGTTAGATGTTGAATATATCGCTTCAAATACAGGGGTGGAGGTGGTTGAATCAGCAGTTATAGAATCATGGTGTTTTTCCTCCAGGCTTTTCCAAAGGAGGGGGTCAGAAATTTGGGAAGAAAACCTATTTTTATATTCATTTTAAGATAAGAGAGGGATGAAATGAGTACTTACCTTAAAGTAACTGTGGTTCTTTGAGATGAGCTGTCTATATACATTCCACAGATGGTGTGCACATGCCCTTTGCACTCAAGTCTAGATTCTTTTGGCCTGCAGTGTCCATTGGGGGTCACACCTGTGCTCTGAGTGTTCTCATGCCTCCAAATGAGGGCATAAAGTGTGGAGCGACCCCAACTGCCCCTCAATTCCTTCGCCAATACAGAATCCTAATGCTATAAGGCTGTTGTAGCAGGGAAGGTGGGAGAGGAAAAATGGAAACACTATTCTGATCTTATTTCTAATCATTAAGGTAATGTCTAATTATTTACAAAGAATGATACGGCCACAAAGTGAATGAAAAGACTCAGACATTGCAGGGTTCTGACTCTGAGCCAGGGGTGGCAAGAAGGAACTGAGTGGCTTTTGGGATCACTCTGTCCTTTATGCCCTTCACTTGGAGGCACAAAGACACTCAGGGTGCAGGCATGGTCCCCAACAGACACCGCTGGCCAAAAGAATCTGAACTTGACTGCACGGGGCATGGGCACACCGTCAATGGAATGTATACAGACAAGCTCTGGAAGTTGCAGTATGGGTTTGAAGGGAGATTGTTTTAACTGGGATTCTTGAAAAAAGGTGTTGAAAGAAAAGGGACATTCATTTATGAAGGTCTGACTAAAAGCTCACTGAATTCAACACGTCTTTCCATTGATTTCAGTGGGCTTTGGGTCAGGTTTTAGAGAAGTCTGAGCAAACTGAGAGAACAAAGAAGTAAAATTCCTTTAAGTCATTTGGTAAGCCTTGAATTACAGCTCTGGCAGAATGTTTTGCATTAAAATCCTGGTGCAGATCTTGTGCTGCCAGTATTTGAAGAAGAAGTTCCCACAAACATTTTCTTCTTTGGCCTCATGTCCTAGGAATATGTGTGCGGGGCTTAGAGTGAAGGAGTAATGGACTGGTGCATCTATACCTTTGTCATCCCATTTAGATAAATATGGATTTTTTCATAACCAGACACTCATCTTGTGGGCCAAAGGAAGTTGTTATCCTCATTTTACAGATGGGGAAACTGTTTGGGTTTGTTTACAGATGGGAAGGGACAGAGATGGAGTGACTTTGTTAAGTCCACACAATGAGATAGCGGGAGAGCTAAAAATAGAACCCAAAAATCTAACAACATGCACCTGTGAAACATCACTTGTAAAACCGGTAAGAAGGCAGGAATAAAATAGAGGATCAGGAGACATTCAACATGTGGGAGTGAGGGAGGGAACCACCTTTCCACTGCTAGATCTGGTGGTTACCTAGTGAAACTGTATGAGAGTTTGACCTCAAAGGGAACTGCCCCCAACAGTGCATCCCCAGTAAATGTGTTCAGCAATGGGACGATGGGGACCCTAGAAGACCAGATTGAGAAATTTCCCCAAGGTCAGGACAGAAGCCGAAAGGACTAGAAGAGAATTCCTTAGGGAACCATGTCCACCTGATTCTGACATCTCTGCAGGGAACCTTCTCTGCAAAGGTAAGAGGTTGTGGAAGGTGAGATGCTATTGACTAGGAAGGGACAAAGAGTGATTAGTTTATGATGTTAGTGAATTCCCAGCTAAGCTTTCATAAGCTAAATGTGATATGTATATAGGGCCTGATTTTTTTAAATTTTGCAGACTGAAAACCATGCCAACTTAAAATTTCACAGCGACTCCAATGATTACTCAGATATTCTTACTCTACAGTGACAGATGCCACTGAAGTTAAAACTGAATCTCTGTAATCAGTAAGGGACCAAAGACACACAGATGATGAGTTCTTGATTTCATTCAGTAAATACACACCAGTCTGTTCATTATAGTAGTGCCCTTCTATAGCACCTTTCATCTCAGGATCTCAAAGCTCTTGAGAAACATTAATTCATCTTCCAACATCCCAGTGAGCTGTAGGGACAGTAAATATCATTCCCATTTTACAATAAGGGAAACTGAGGGAGAGAGAGATTAGGTGACATTGGGCAAGATACAGTGTGAATCAGTGATTCAGCTAGAAATAGAATCCAAATTTCCTGTCTCCTTGCCTTCACTCACCACTAAATCACAATCACAAGATGTGTTGGGTAGGGTGGCGGCATTGGGATAGGGATTTGGAGTAGCAGGGTATGCTGGGGGACAGGCCTGGGACACAATGGAAGGGTTCTGTGTTTTGTGCAGTGAGAAGGGAACACTCATCAGGGAATGCTGCAAGACTAGTTTGGTTTAGTATTACTGGACTGGTCTACACAAACAGTTAGTTCACAACAAGCTGGGGTGTAAATCTACCCCACATTAGCTTGCTGCTCTTTAAATGTCCATGTGGACCATGTAACTGCATACTAAAAGGTCCATAGTGAGCTTTGATCTAACCTGCTTTGAAACAGACTAAATGTTCTTGTAGACAAGTCCACTGACTCTACTTCTGTGACTTTCCTCAAACTCTCCCCTGAAAAGTGCCAGTTCTGGGTGAAACTTTGATTCAGGAAACCCCGCAGCAGAGAAAGAGCAACAGGATTCAGGTAAAAACCCTCTCTCAAAGAGGTTGGCAGGTTCAGGCCAGCTACTGGCAGCTAGTCTCCTAGGGTGGTAGTCCCATTGGCCAACTACCTCACTGTATGCGGACTGTTCAGCTCTTTTGTCCCAAGATCAAGGCGGTAGGAGTCCATGATCATTTACGATGCTTCGTATTGGACAAGACAGTTATCCCCAGATGGCTACCCCTTCTCCTGCCACACAAAGGTTTTGACAGCTTTAAATTTTTTCGTTTTATTGCACTAAGCTTCTTACTATAAGAGATCACTGCCAGTTCCAACCTACAAATTTAAAATAACACATATAAGGAGAATCTTTGGTCCTGAGACTCTTATCATTTGCACCGTGTAACTCTGTTAACTCCGATTCAGATACTCCGGATTTATACTGGTGTAAGCAAGAGAAGAATTGGATCTTGTACCCCATGAGTCTTTCACTGTATATATTTAATTTTGCAATGTGTTTTGAAATATGAGACTGGGAGGGGGGTGTGCCATGTAAACATCACAAGCTGATGTTTTTTATTAACTCTGAATGTCCTGGGTTTGCAATGTTTGTTTTAGGGATAATTACAACATCCCTGTAACGTTTGGTACCCTTAAGCTACTCTTATGTGCTTTTAACCTTAACTCCAACTGAACTTAATTTTTATTCACATCTTAATATTTGTTTGTTTGGCTTTTTTTAAATTCCACTAATATGCAGAAAGCAAGTTGGCAATGAAAATGTCATCTCAGAGTTAATGGGCCTGCATTTCCTTTTATATACGCTACTTATACAGTAGTGTAATTACACTGATTTCCATGTAGTTACTCCTGATTTAGCCTAGTGTAAAAGAGAGGAGAAGTAGAGCCAATGTCTGGCATCTAAAGAGACCTGAACTACGAGCCTGCATTGAGTTATGTACTGAAAGAATTCTGATTTCAGTGTGGCTACATATGGGTCCAGGGGCTGATTGCAAAGAACGCGGTGCAGACACAAGTTTTGATAATCATACACTTAGTGATAATTTACACCAAACTCCTGATAAGAAAATAAATTATTGCCAGTATTTTTTTTTCCTGTTAGAAAATTATTCCTCCCTGGAATGAACACTATCATGTGAAAGTGTTCATTGCTACACTACTGAAAGTGTTTTACTTTAAATATTAATAGGAGTTCTAAAGGTGAAAGACAAACGGGATTTTCTAGAGCACAACATAGTGTGGCCTCTTTATCAACATCTTTGAGGGACTTACCATTGAGTGATAAAAAGACAAGTCAGTATATTGTATACTACATATGCAATAAGAATAGAAAAATAGCTGGAAACTCACCACTAGGTTTCCTATCACCATGACGAGCAAGAAGACTAGAAGGCATAGTGTTTGCTCAGCTACCACCATACAACCCCACATGGTCTCAATCCATTCTCCACACAGAATTCGGAATATAATAAGGAATGAGTGGAAAAAATCCATAAAATGCCAACGTGGCTTGCAATCCTCACTTATTTTATGGCAATTTTCACCATAGTTTTTCCCAAAAAGTTGCATTCCTACCACGGCGAAAATAAAGACTATGATTGCCAGAACCAGGGTGAGGTTACCCAGGGCACCCACTGAGTTACCAATGATTTTAATGAGGGTATTTAAAGTTGGCCAGGACTTTGCCAGCTTGAAGACCCTCAGCTGTGTAAAAAATAAAACATAGCATTAGATAACAGAAGATTAGATATTCCTCACATTGCATTGTTTAAAAAGGGTTAAAAACATTATACATACATTTTAAACTATTCAAACACTCTGAAATGTAGGATATTTTAAAGTCGATATATGATCAATGCAATATAGACATACTGATTTGCACATGTGTTATATCACTATCCCCTGCTCTTTATCTGTTTGTGTCTTTTTGCTCACAGGCCCTGCAGGGTAATGACTGTTTCTTATCTATCTTTATAGAGAGTCCAGTCCAATGAGGCCCCAATCCTGGTTGTTGTCTTTGCACACTTCCATAAACATAAATTACCAACTTGCAATTTAAATTTCTCAGGAAATAATCTTGGGGGACAGCACATTGGCAGATTTCATTCTTCCGATATTTCCATGTCTCCTAGAAACAAAACTTTAATAACCTTCCTGATTAACCTAATTTGTACTTGATTTGCATTTACAATAATCAAACTTTTATATGCAGATGGTCTAAATTTTAGACCCACAACTCCAAGTTATTAGGAGTTATGGGTGTTCAGCACCTCTAGAAATCAGGCCACGTATCTATCTTGAGTTTTTTATGCCATCCATCACCATACTATACAGGGCACATAACCTGTTTAATTTTGAACATGTGAATAGTCCTATTGATGCCAACGTTTCTAGCTAAAAAAAAGACTGATATATATTATATGGATAGATAAACCAGCCACCTCTCTAAAACTCAGACTAGTAGATGTGCCTAGCGATTATATAATATAAATGATGCCTATTTTATTACAATTTTTCTCCATCTCCAGCTCTGCTTCTTCTTTCTCAGTTTCTCTGCTTTTGCTTTTCATCTGTTCATTCTCTGCTCCGGCTTTCACTGTATATTAATGTTGGGGGGTTTTTCTACCTCATTCACTCCATATGTTTTTAACCATCTCCAAGTTGAAATACTAATGCTGTATTAGTTTCAGTCAAATCCAAATGGGTTTGAAATCTGGCAAAATGTCTTTCCCATTTCTAGTACAGAGGGTTTACAAATTAATTTTCCTTGCACTGAATGGGGAGCACTGACATCCTCTATTATATTCATGCAAAAGGTTTTATGAGATTGAATCAGTATGAGACATTACCAGTCTGAAAGAACGTAAAACTGATAGGGTTCCTCCTCCTTTTCTGCCTTTAGTTCTAGGTAAACCCAATTCAATTAAGCTGAGGGTGACAATTAAGCTGTCAAAAATATTCCAGCGCTGCTGAAAATAGTAATAAGGATCTAGAGCAATGATTTTCAAGATCATTTCTGCAGTAAAAATGCCAGTAAAGACCTGTGACAAAGAAACAGTAAGTCATGTCAGCCAAAAAGGTACTCTTTAGACTATCTTCCTTTAAATATAGTAGCATAGCTATAGATAGGTCAATGAAATCTGAACAGCAGATCCTACTTTTATTATGTATTCATATAATGCATTGTCAATAAAAACTCTAAGCTTCTCTGCTGCATTCTAATGGATGTTTAGAATGTCTGAAAACCAAAAGTAACATCTGGGAACCCCATATCCCTGAAGTTGAAAGAAAGAAAGAGAAAGCTTTCTTTCTTATCAGCATTCTTTGTATTCTGGGTAGAAATATCCATAAATTCATTCTTGATATAGAATGTGACAATTCACTTACCATGTTGCCTACGCGAAGCATGAATTTAAATGTGTTTGTCATGTTATGGTGCTCTAATGCCATGAAGATAGTATTCATCACAATGCAAACAGTGATAGCAAGGTCAGTAAATGGATCCATTACTAAAATTGTCACTTTGTTCTTGATTCTCAACCATAGCGGACAACAGTCCCATACAAGATACTTTAGGGCAAAATCTTTCAAGCATGGAGGGTATTTCTGTTGTGATTCTTCAAGTTCTTAATGACAAACAAAAAACAAAGCAATAAACAGGTAATCAGTGGTGAGCCAAGTGGCAAAAGAAGGACTGCAACTAATTAAAGCACAGGAAAAAACCCCCAAATTCCATCACCTCACAAGTGATCAGGGAACTCTTCTTGATACTTTCTGAAATCATATCACTCATTTTCTACAGAGGCACTCCCTCACTCTGCAATCATTTTAAATACACTTCCTAGACCAGCGAATTAGTATTTTAACTCGTTCTCTTCAGATAAGGTCTCATTCAATACCCACTGAACTTCAGCAGGCATTGGATCAGGCCTTTATTCGTGAGACATACACTCCTACTGTCAACACCCTTAAAAATATGACTGGGGCAAAACCTTGCTCCAGATGCACCAAGGAATATAAAACTTAAAACTACTTTTGTGCTTTCTCCCCACTTACATGTTATAAATCTTGTGTGCAACATTACCAGTGACCATGCTGCATGCAATAAATAGCTCTGAGATTGATTAATGCTGAAGTGAAATGCCTGTACTACACTTAAATTTTGATTAGATCCACTTCACCTGATATCACACCTGAATCTTAGGAAAGTTTTAGATTCACATAAAGCCAAATCTCACTAGAGGCAAAACTCAGTACATACACATAGGTAACATTTTTTAGGCTCAAAATTGTCAGTGGATCTGGACAATGCTGGTGGAAACTGTACGTAAGGTTAACAGCTATTTTCAAGGATCTGAGAGTGGTGAAAAAAGTGGTGTGATTCTTCCATCTGGTGTATAGAATTTATTTGACTAAAACCATGTAATTTACATTATTTTAGGGAAGACTGGGCAGTGAGTGTATTACCTCTGCAGCAACTGATCATTCTGGATACTTGTAAACTATTTATAGTAGTAGCTGACAGTCTGTGCTGTTGCATGGGTGTAATTCGTAAAATCGTGTATGTAAAAAAAGACGAAAATGGCTGAGAACTTAAAAACTAGACAGTGACAGACTGCAAATCCAAGTGATGATTGAGCCTGGTGATATTCCAGACAAAAAAAGCTCTCAACCATGCTTGTAGCTGTTTCCATTTTTCCACACTGTGTTCCACACTGACTCCACAGACATTCTAGGCTTCAGAATCACGTTTGGGGTTGTTGTGTGTGCTGGGTGGGTGGTTCTGTTCATCTCTGTGTCTGTTGTACTGTGCTGGGAGAGTTTTGTGGATTTGTGTGGGTGCTAGTTAGGCACACAGGTTTGGTAGCTGGGCCAAGTAATCCGCCGTCTATGCAGTCTCCCTCACAGCACCAATGAAATTGTTGAATGTAAACTAGCTGTAAAGTAAGGGTGATTTTCTGAATTACCTCTGATATCACAATGGTCTAGGACTCTTGGCATGGCATAGATACAAGCCTTACTGTCACCAAACACAGCATGGGTATAATTCATAAAGTCAAAATGACTGAAAACTTTAAAAGTTTACTGCAAGAGACTGCAAAACCCAGTGATGATTCAACCTGGTGATATTCTGAACAAAAAAGGGTGCTCAGCCATGCTCAGACTGACTGTATAGATATTCTAGGCTTCAGAGTAACAACAGAATGACATTCTTGGGATTTTATTATAGAGATTACACACACCAAGAAAACAAACAAAAACAATAACCAACAAAACCCTATATTTAAAAAGCATTATTAAAGTTTGCAAAGTGAAGCAAAAGTTAAGAAATGCCAGAATTAAAGTTATCTGTGAAACTTTAATTTGGCCCCTTTGAACATATGCATAGTTTTTAATTCTATGATTACACCCTTTTTTCCCATAGCACCTGTGCCTCATTCAGTGCACAGGATGGATGGTTCTCACCTAATAAGCAGCTATTCAATATTTTGTTTTCTCCTCATTGATCAAAGTGTGGCCCCATGCCTTGTTTACTGCACACATTCAAACCCTGCTAGGAAGACAAAATTATTAAATTCCTTGTGGGCTTGTCTATGGCTCTCATCTTTATAGTATCTGAGTGCTTCACAAACAATTGATTTTTGCAAGATGAGGAGGTATTATTATGCACATTTTACAGGTGGGACAAAGACCAAAAAGCACATATGCTGTTGTAGACATAGAAGCTTGGCTCCTGGATGGGAGTTCCACCATTTGGAACTTTGGGGGGTTGAATTTGAAGGATGTTCATTTGGTTACTGGGGTCAGAAGGAGCAGGATCACAGTGGGGTCATAGAGCTAGACTGTGGTCAGGCAAGGAAGCACACAGCCAGACTCCTATAAGAATAGGTTTCCCCTAGTGGAGTAAGAAGCAGGATTGTTCTGAAAGCTATTGTTATGTTTGTTATGTTTAGTCTGGTGAAATAAAAGTTTAGTGGTTTTTCAAATCCAAAAGTTGGAGGTGTAGTCAATGGGGGGATTCTGAAGAGACCTGCAGGTCCCCTGAAATAGAGGGATCACCTGATATTTACAGGCAAATGTCTGAGAGGAAGATTAGAGAGATAAACGCATAGGTGCAGGAACTAGAGTTTATAGTTTGGTTGAATGGCTCTTAGCACACCCACTATACAAATTGTTCCAGCACCCCTGGGTGAAAGGCCATACTAGCAACCTAGAGATGCTGATGTTGAACAAAGTATGCCAGGGAAGGACAGGTCATGACAGTTGCTTTGCAGGTACTGCTTCAAATTTTCACCCCTCCCAATGCTTTTCTTAATGTTATTTATTTACTATTTCTGATAACCTATCAAAAAGTGATTTAAAAGACTGGTAGAACAATGGAGGGAATAGAATGCCTCATGTAGTGGGGGAGAGCCACTATATTTCAAGCTCTTGCTAATGCTACAGTATGACAACTAACAAAGAATGGGTACAAAATTGTTACAAATGTACTCAGCCCAGTCAGTTGGAAATTACTCCTAAAATCCAGGCCACCTCTTATCCCCACACCTGTTTTTTTCATATAGCCTACATATCCCCTGCCAAATTTCAAATCTCTGTTCAATGAATGGAGGGCACTAGAGCTTCTCAAATAAAAGGTCTCCAGAATTTTTTAACATGGGCAAAACAAAAGGTTTTTTCCCTAATCATTTTTTTCAGAAATGGCTAAACTGTTACAGCTAAAATTTTCCAAAATTGATCAGTCTGAGGTAGACATCCAGCATATAGGATTTCAGCCCAAAAGATTAATGTTTGGCAAAGTTATAAGCCGCTGGAACAGAATCTTATAATGAGATTTTTTCTCCTGCTGATAATAGCTCATCTTAATTAATTAGCCTCTTACAGTTTGTATGGCAATTTCCACCTTCTCTGTATGTGTATATATATATATATATATATATCTTCCTATTATATGTTCCATTCTATGCATCCAATGAAGTGGGCTATAGCCCACGAAAGCTTATACTGTAATAAATTTGTTAGTCTCTAAGGTGCCACAAGGCCTCCTTTTCTTTTTGCGGATACAAACTAACACGGCTGCTACTCTGAATCTTATAATGAGATGTGTCAGGTAACCTTAATAATAGGTGACACTACCAGACCCATCTATAATTATGTATAAAAACTAAATTAAAGGAATTTTAAGATGGCAAAGACAAGTACTGAAAAGTCTGGAAATGACAGAATTAATTTTGCTTGTGCAATCTTTATTTGGCTCCCTTGGGCATGTGCCTGTGATAGTCTTTCCCAATATCACAGTCTATGGCAAAGTCAAGAAATAGAACTCAGCTCTCTTGTATCCAGGTCCAGTGCCTTAAACACAAGAGAACGTCCTTTCTCCTTCTGCTACTCCTAGCTCATTCCCTGTCCATCCTGTGCACTGAATGAGGTGAGAGTCCTGTAGAATAAAAAGTCTGATCATGTAATTAAAGACTGTTTTATAACACATATTCACAAGGTAGCCAAATTAAGGCTGCATAGGCAACATTAATTCTGGAATTTCCTAACTATAGCATCTACAAAGGCTCTATTAGCAACTTTAATTTTTTTACTCTTGACATTTTGATGACATTCTGATCTTTCACATCAACATATGCTTAGGTTTGAATTAAAAAATGATGAGAAATGACTTACCCTCCAGGACACTGGTAATGACACTGACTGCACTTGCTGCCCTTTGTCTTTGAAGTGGCTCATTAAAATAATCCACTGACAGACGAGGGGCCAAATACATCTTGCTCGCCTCATCACATAAAGGGCTCTGCTTAAAGAAGTAAACATGGTTAGTAAAATACCACAAAACAAAGTGAAGTATCAGGCAGATGGGGTAGCTGTGGAGGTTAATATGAGTGAAGACATGCAGTGAATAAATGGGTCTCTTCTGCAGGAAATAGCCATTTAGAATGAGATGTAAAATGAAGGCCCTAATCCATTGTGGCCATTCTAGTTCCCAGGGTATTTGCATTAAGTCTTCTGCACAAATTTCAATTTGGTTAAAGAGATTCTGCCTTGCTACAATTCCTCTTTTATTGAGACTTCTGAATTTCCTATCCTGAATTTATCTGTAGTGTTTCTGCACATCATGAAACACCTAGCATGTTGCACACACGTGTCCAAGCAGATAGTCTATGCTATAATATTCTATTAATTTTGCTATCATGACCTCCCTCTCCTTCCCTCTCTTCATGGATTTGGGTTGGAATTATATAAAAATTTAATGGGGTTTGTATGCTTGCAACCAGGGCTAGATAAATGCAATGACCACCCATAAGTCCTAACATTTTGCACATTTTCCCCACTCCCTATCTTCTCAACTCTTTTATCCTACAGAAGGATCAACAGGTTGCAGATCTCCCATTGTGCATATATGATTTTCTTTTTACAGCGCCAGCTCTCCTCCGCCTGTTTTATTGCTTCTCCCTCTGTCCTGCCTATTCATCTCATCCCCGCTGGGAAAATTTTCACACACTCTCCAAAATTTCTGAAATCCCACATAAAACTTTTTCAAAGGATCTAAAATCTAACACACATCCATGTACAGTGCAGCTCTTTACTTTAGTACACTGAGAGATTATTAAAAATGGTTATATTACAGGCAGACTACAATTTTCAAACCATCATAAATTCTCCAAACAAAAGTGGATTTCCATGGGGATACCAAGGATCACTTATTTTCACTAAGGAGCATTTTCATGCCAAGTTATATCTTTCTATTGCAAACCATTTCAGCACAAGAGCTGCTCAAAAAAGATCACAAAAATTATTTTTCATATTAAAATATAGCTGAACTCATTGTGCTCAAATTTTTCACCACTTGGAAGAGACCAGACCTAGAAACTTTCAGGTTCCTGAAAAGTAAGTTTGCAAAAGTTCCAAACAGGTGAAAAAGGCAGTTTAGAATGGAAATACTTCGACCACTTTTACAACACTTGTCAGTAGCATGAGAACTGCGTTAAACTCATGTGGCCACTTTTTCTGCTGGAGTAAGCAAATGCAGATCCATTTACATCAGTGAAGTTCTATCTTCTTATTCAACTGATGAATTTGATCCACGATGCTCACACTGGTTCAGATTCTGTTCTCAACTCCACTGGAGTTACTCCAGATTTAAAATAGCATAGCAGAGAGCAGATTTTCCTCAATAGGTCCTGCCCTACTGTGTTTTTGTGGATGTTCAATATGTTAAAATACGTAAAGAAACCACAGAAAACCTTATGCTTCTGGAGGAAAACATAATATGAAGTACATGTTTTTAAAATTGCACTTTTCTTACCAAATCACCTATTCTAGAGTTTTCCATAACTGGGGGGAGCAATAACCCCTCAGGAGCAGGTGGTTCTAGACTGTATGCCCTGGTGCTTCCTCCTCCCATTAATGAAACCACGCCATTGTAACCATCTGTGCTGTTGCACTTGCCATTCTGCATGTAGTTTGGAGAAGCAGGATAAGAACTATGGCTCATTTGACTTTGCACACTCAGTTGTCTTCCAGTCCGTGCAACCAACAGTGACCCACGCTGGATTTCATTTTCCCCAGCACTGCTGACCTCATCATAACCAAGATAAGCTTTGGAGCCAACGTCTCTGCCAGATATCTGGAAATTGAATATGCTTCCATGGCTGAGCCTGCGCTTCATTTGATTTGCACTGGCACCATAAGTAAGACCAAGAAGAGCCTAAAAGTCCCAAAAAAGGAAAAAGGGGGAAATGGCACATCAAGCAATACATTTCCTGGGAATGATAAAGATTTTGAGTTCTCCCATCAACCATGGAAGATCCATAAGTCCTACTTTAGAATCATAGAATATCAGGGTTGGAAGGGACCTCAGGAGGTCATCTAGTTCAACCCCCTGCTCAAAGCAGGGCCAATCCCCAATTTTTGCCCCAGATTCCTAAATGGCCCCTTCAAGGATTGAACTCACAACCCTGGGTTTAGCTGGCCAATGCTCAAACCACTGAGCTATCCCCTCCCCCCCCTCTGAATTTAATATTCACGAGGCATATTTCTTAAAAAACTCTGCAGATTTCAGAAGTCACAGCACATACATGCATCATGGTATGTTTTATATAAGCGGACATGGAGAGGTTCCGTTTGTTATCAGCTAAGAATACCACAAGGATATGACTCTAACCCATGCCTGTATCAATACATTGTATTGTAAAGGCTTCTACCAAGTACTTGAATCTGAAAAATTATTTATTTTTGGGAGGGAACAGCAAATCTCCAGTTTGAGCCTCCCTCAGAGAGCTCTCTCTCTCTTCCTCACTAAGGAGCAGCTAGGATTCCAAGTTTCTACACCTTCATGGCCAAGTCTCCAAGGAGGTAAATATTTAGACACCTAAGAGCATAAGTGATTCCGAACAAAGACAGCCTTGCAATGGAGAAGCTGACCTGATTTGATAGTTCATGCTCCTTAAGCTCTAGTCCGTCTTAATGACACAAAAGCAAACCAAGAATGGGACAAAGAAGGGAACTCAGAGGACTACAATCAAGAAGTGAGGGAGCTTCCCTCAAGCCAGATAAAGCTATTTTGACACTGAAGGGTGAGGTACCCAAGACACGCCCCGTTAAACAAAACAGAACGAAGAACAAAGGAGTACCTGACCCCCCATCACTGCCACCTCCTTGGAAAGGTGAATGTGGCCCCTATCTCCCCCTCCTTCCCAAAGGACAAGGAGAAAATTCAGATGGGCCTCCCCCATCTCTAACCCTCCCAGAGATACAGGGATGGGGGCACCAGGAGTCCACTGCTTGCCCCCTTCATCCTCCCCCCTTAGCGGACCTAGGAAAAGCAGGTAATATTTATTCCCCCCTCCAATCCCCAACTTTCTAGGAGGGTTAGAGAGAGGGAAGGTGTTTAAAGTTACTCAAAAAGGATTTAATTTAGATTTTAAATGACAGTTATTGAAATCCTATCAGCTGAAGCAGGAATCTCTGGTAATCCCTGTAACTTCATTTCACTAAATATTGATTTTATTTTTGCAAAAGACTGTTTATGGAATTTTAACTGAATTCTAGTTCCAATGCAGTTTTGTTTCACTTCCTAATATGGCAAGAAATGCTTTTTTTATTTATATTTTTAAATGTTCATGAAACTACTTCTCTTACAGAAAATTCTGCAATGAAGGGTGACACCTCACTTTCATTATACCTTCTCTTTCACACATAACTTTCTCAAAAGTTTAACTTTTGCATTATATGCTTCCTTCCCAACTCAAAAGAGATTTTTTTTTAAAGATTGAAAAAGTGGATGTTAGCTTTTATCTATAAATACAGCCTACTGTTTCTTAATGGGGTTTTATTTGTGTTTTTGAGCAATTCTTGAATTTACACAATGAATTACCGACTTTCGTTGATCGTCACTGGACTGTGATTCGTGTATTTTTTTATCTTCCCCATAATCTTCTATCTCTAAGGACTTATTTTTCTTTCTCCTGTTGCTTCTATCTTTGACTTCTTTTGAGGGTAAAGGCGAGATTTCAAAAGAGCAAAGTGACATTGTATCATTTCCTTTATCAGCCAATGCCTAAAATTAAACAAACAAAACCATAGCTGATATTATCACTGCACAATTAGCATCTCAGTAAGGGAAAAGATTGCTGTGCTCTGTAATTCTTTCTTGTTAACAATTATCATTTCATATAGATGGTTAAAATACCAACACTCCTTGCTTTTGGTGCAAGCGGATCACAGCAGAAATTAGGAAGGATTTCCCACTCCACATAGAGCACTGAACAAGAAGTTACATGCTGTGTGTTTATGTGCAAACAGGTACTAGTCCCTAGCAGAGACAAAATATAACAGTCTGGACCATTCATGTGGTTCAACTTCCATTTTTGTATACTCACTACATATTTGCTTACTGTAAAAATACTCAATTTTTAACCTGATTCTGCATAATCTATCCACTTCCCAATATGAGGGCTTAAACACTGAAAATCACAATTTGTGTTAAGTTTTCAGTGATATTTTTCTGTACAAGAATTCTGCTCTCCAGGTGCTTGATCCATTGAAGTCAACTAGAGTCTTTTCATTTACTCCAGTGGGCTTTGGATCTAACTCTAAAGCAGTCAAAGAACAAAATTTATTGTATATTTCAATACAATATTCAATATTTCAATACAAAAAAATATTGTATATTTCAATATATATTCAATCCAGCCTTCTCACAAGCATAGAACAGCACAGCAGAGGAATACAAAAAATGTTCATGTCTCTCTGTGGAAACTATAGATTGGTGGAATTTTAGACATACTTTATAATATCAATTTGCTTACAGTACCATGGACTAATGTTATGTTCTGCTGTTCACTCCTCACAGCTACAATTTACCAACCAATAAGGGAAACATTCCTATTACTCTCGGCAGCAGTCTGATAATTTTAAATAAGATAGCAGTTGGCACCTCTTCTCATCAGTAACCACAGAGTCATTGTTAATACACACTCAAAGACAGGGAATGAATGATACATTTCACTATCAATATTATATACAGTTGGTGGAAACTGCCTAATTTTAACAAGGGAATAGTTCATGGACCTCTTGCTCTTTTTTTAACAGTTCCATGGCTTCCCGAAACTTCCTTTCCTTTGCCTCAGTTTCAGCAATAGTAGCTTTGTTCTGCTCTTCATATGCCATTGTTACTACAGCCAGGATCAAGTTGACCAGATAAAATGAGCCCAGAAAGATGACCAGCATAAAAAAGAGCATGTAGATCTTCCCAGAAGCTCTGAGAGTCTGTAAGCACAAAGTACACACTAACGTAAGAAGTCTGAAATGACATTTCAAGTCTAATTAGATTAATTAATATTGAAAAGCACATTGAAGATGTAAAGCACTATATGAAAGTAGTAAACATTATTCTAATTTTTTTTTTTAAAGCTTGGTCACATATCCATATTCCTGAATAAAATTCTTGGAAAGAACATTAAAAGAACCCTGCCCTCCACTCCCTCTCCTTTGGGAGTTAAGCCATGGCGATGAGGCAAACCCACAGCTGGACCAGAGCTGGTCACTCAGCTATGACTCACCCCTCCAGAAGAGCCTGCAGTGACATACTTATCCTTGGGCAGGGTCCAAGTCAGATGAGTCCAGGCACAGATATTTCACTCCAACTACCAAAGCTGTAAGTTCATCTGTCCAATAGCACCACGCAGCTAGGGACCCTCCTGCTGCCTTGCTGTGTTTCAGATTTCCTAGGCTTCCAGACTATAGTCGATCCTGTCCCTATTCCAGCCCCAGCTTTGCCCAAGCCTTGTTCCAGCCCACTCCCACCTTGTCTGTGTCCTATTCTGACCCTGCTCCAGCCCTGTTCCTGACCTCCTTCAGCCATGCACCCACCTCCTGACCCCCAGACCCTTGGACTGATTCCAGCCTTTCGCCAGCTTTCAGACTCTGACTATGATCCTGATTTGGCTTTTCTATGGACTCTGGCCCCGGTTCTGACCCTGAGCCTTTCCCTGGACCCCAGTTTCAGCACTGCCCTCAGCCTGGTCCTGGCTGTCCATCCAACTTTGACACCTGGTATTTGTTCTTGGGCACTGCTCCAATCACGAGGCCTGACTGCCTAGAACCCACAGTCTGACAATGCCTGTTCTGGCATCGAGGTCTGCTCCTATGAAAGTCAGTCATTGAGTCAGTTTTAATTGAGATTTGTCCAAATTTAATTTCAGGCCCAAATGGGAGAATGTTTGATGACTAGGGTGTCATTTTGGACCTGAGCACTTGATGCTGCTCAGACTAGACAGTCATCCAGATAAGGCAATATTAAATGCCTGTATGATGGAGATGGGCTGCTATCACTGACATGAATTTGGGAAAGATCCTCGGGGCAGATGAGAGACTGAAGAGAAGTACTGCATACTGGTCGTGGTTGGTGCTTACCACAAATTGAAGATTCTTCCTGTGAAAAGGATGCATCACCATATGAAAGTATGTGTCTTGTAAATCAAGGGTAGCAGAGCAATCTCCGGAAAGGATAATAGAAGTGAGGGTAACCATCCTGAATCTGATTTTTTGGATGAAATAGTTAAGGTTTCTTAGATATAGAATGGAATGCAGACCCCCAGATTTCTCGAGGACCAGGAAGTACTGGGAATAGAAGCCTTTTCCTCTGTGCTGGTAATGAATTTCCTCTATCACTCCCAATTCTAGAAGGGACCACAGCTCTTGAAGTAACATGGTCTTGTGATAGGAGTCCTCAAAAATGGATGGGGAAGGTGGGTTGGGAAAAGGGAGAGATGTAAATTGGATGACAGATTCCTCCTTCACTGTTCTGAGTACCCATTTGTCAAAGGTAATCAAGCACAGTAAAAGAGGAATAGGCATTATCTGAAAGGAGGCGATATCATCAGTGCACTCTCTTCAAGTGAAGAATCAAAATGATTGCTTCAAGGATGCAGTCATCTGGTGAGAAGGGCCTGCCACAGTTGAAGATGGCTGGTGTCTTTGAGAAAATCTTGACCTTCTCTTAGGAGGTATATAGACTGGAGTCTGCCAAAGAGCCTTCTCTGGGTTTAGTAAACTTTGCTGATAGGAAGGGCGACCCTTCCTATAACAGGAGTCTATAAATTGTCCAAGAGAGTGAGCAGGTTCTCCTGCACAGTCTCCACCTGGACCTCTACAGAGGTAGCCATGCTCCTCATGAGGTCCTGAAAAACACTGAAATCTTCTGGGTCATGGGGGAGAGAAGTTGACTCCAGAGTTACTGCTTCATCTGGCAAACATGAAGAAATGTGACGAGGGTAGAGGAACATTTGGTGACCCCTCCAATTATTCCCCCTCCTCCATAGAAGAAGGACTCCTGCACTATGGAAAGAGGAGACTTTCTCCTAGAAGGTGCATGAGATGGAGGTCTAGAATCTTTTGGGGCATCCAAAGGCCAAGGAGGAAAAGGCATGGCCTGAGACATCTATGGTGAGGGACTCCAAGCTGAAACTCCCCTGTAGGGAATACAACCCTATTCTTTTGGCCTGGTATTTGAAGACCTGTAGGGTAATCTAAAAGATCTGGAGGAAGAAACAGAGTCCTCTCTCTCAGAGTCCAAAGAAGAAACATAAACATCCTCAGGACAGGGAGGAGCAGTTCCCGTCAGAGTTCTAGGAGGTCTGGGTATTGGAGACAGATGAGGTTCAAAAGCAGGCAGAAAAACTTGTCAGCGCCAGTGGTGCCAGTAAATACAGAGAGTGCACCAACAATGCCACATGCATCATCATTGTCAGTGGAGCCAGCATAGCTGCAGAATACATTAGCAGTGCTGGATGCATGGCTGGTGCTGGCATAATCAGTGAGAGCATAAACAGAGCTGGCATGACTACAGAGGGCATCAAGGGAGTTAGCAGAGCTGAGATAGCGACAGCGTGCATTGATGGCATCTGTTGCATCGATGGGGCAAGCTGAGGATTCAGCTACACCAACGGGGTGTCAGGTAAGGAAAAGCCAAGGATGGTGCTGAAACAGACTAAACCAGTGGAGAGGAAGACGGATCCAGCATGGGGGAAGACATCGGTTTTGGAAGCCATAACAGAGCCAGAGTCAAGGGTGCTTCCTCAGACAGTACTGGGGAACGCTTAGATTTGTATGGTAAAGAAACAATATCAGAGGACTTATATGAGTTTTTGACAAAGTCAGAGTCTGGAATGCTTCAAATATGATAAAGAAGACAAAGCATGAGGTTTCTCACCCAACTTGTGCTTTGTGTGAGAAATGGCTGGAGGTGTACTGCAGGTTTAATCAGAATCCACTGTGTAACGGTCAGGGCCCATTTCAGATGCACACTGCATTACCTCCTTTATGAGGTGAATCTTCAAACTACTGTTTGTTTTTTAGTCCTGGTGGGGAAGGAGTTACAAATGGAGCATTTGTCATTCACATGTCCCTCATCTAAACACCGAAACTGATGTGCCTATCCAAGACAGGAAAAATAGCCCTACACCTTGCACACTGTTTAAATTCTGGGGAATTTTTATAAAAAATCTCCCAGGAACTTGTAAAACTACAATGACTAACTAACTGAACTATTAAACTATTAAGACACTAACTAACTATATATACTAAGACTCAGAAAGATGGTTAACTGAACCAAAGCAACGCGGAGCTCCAACTGTCACCTTGGGCAGTTAAAAGGAACTGAGAGAGAAACAGCAGTCACGCCCTTTATGCCCCACCTGATAGCATGAGGGGAGTAGGGGTTCATGTGCCACCTAATGGTATTACCGGCAAAAGTCTCTGACTTGAGGGCACTGGGCGCACACACACCTATAGTGGCATGTATATGTGCACAATCACTTGAAGGAGAACTTCTTTTTCTCTCTTTAAATTTTAAATACTTTATACATTTATCCAGTTAGGTTACTACTTTACTTAGTACAGTAACTCCTCAGTTACCATTGTAGTTATGTTCCTGAAAAATGCTACTTTAAGCTAAATGATGTTAAGTGAATCCAATTTCCCCATAAGAATTAATGTAAATAGAGGGGGTTAGGCTCCAGGGAAATTTTTTTCGCCAGACAAAAGACTATATATACACATATATATATACACATATATACACACACACACACATACACATATATATATACATACACACACACACACATACACACACACACACACACATATACACAGTATAAGTTTTAAATAAACAATTTAATACTGTACACAGCAATGATGATTGTGAAGCTTGGTTGAGATGGTGGAGTCAGAGGGTGGAAGAGGGTGGGATATCTCCCGGGGAATGCCTTACTGCTAAATGATGAACTAGCAATCGGCTGAGCCCTCAAGGGTTAACACGTTGTTAATGTAGCCTCACACTCTACAAGGCAGCACGAATGCAGGGAGGGGAGACAGCATGGCAGAGAGAGACAGAGACATACACCATGTGTGTGAGAGAGAGACACACATTGCCCCTTAAAGTACACTGACCCCACTCTAAGTACATTTCCTCTTTAAGTAGATTAGCAAGTTGCGAGAGCAGCTGCTGCCAGCAAGCTCCCTCCGTCCCAAACCCTGTGGTGCCCCCCCTCCTCTGTGGAGATAAGATACAGAAGCGGGGGAGAGGGGGACATCCTGACATTAGCACCCCTTTTCCCCTCCCCTGCACAGCAAGCGGGAGGCTCCCGGGAACAGCTCCAAGGCAGACGGCAGGAGCAGCACATGGCAGTGGTGAGAGGGACAGCTGAACTGCCCAGCAATTGATAGCCTGCTGGGCTGCTGCCGCACAGGGAACTTAGGGGAGCAGGGAGCTAATAGGGGAGCTGCTGGTCCACCCTGGTTCCAAGCCCCTACCAGCTAGCTCCAACAGGCTGCTCTTCCTGCAAGCAGTGGGCAAAGCAGGCGGCTGCCAAACAACGTTATAGGGGAGCATTGCGCAACTTTAAACGAGCATGTTCCCTACTTGATCAGCAATGTAACAACGAAACAACGTTAACCGGGATGACTTTAAGTGAGGAGTTACTGTATTTGAAATAAGTAAATCTTATACCTGTTGATAGAGACGCTCCCAGTAATCCTGTGTCATCAGGCGGAACAAGGAAAGAAATGCCCAGCCAAATGTATCAAAACTTGTGTAACCATAATCAGGATTTTCCCCGACTTTGAGACATATATATTTATCTGGACAGGTGCTATAGATGATAACAGAAAAGTGATGAAAGCTTAAAATGTGCAAATTTAAAGGGAAGCAGCTTCAATTCATGTGTAAGTTCAGGTTTCAGAGTAGCAGCCGTGTTAGTCTGTATTCACAAAAAGAAAAGGAGTACTTGTGGCACCTTAGAGACTAACACATTTATTTGAGCATAAGCTTTCGTGAGCTACAGCTCACTTCATCGAATGCATAAAAGTGGAAAATGCAGTGAAGATGTTTTTATACACACAGACCATGAAAAAAAATGGGTGTTTATCACTTCAAAAGGTTTTCTCTCCCCACCCCACTCTCCTGCTGGTAATAGCTTATCTAAAGTGATCATTCTCCTTACAATGTGTATGAAATGGCCCACCTTGATTATCATACACATTGTAAACAGAGTGATCACTTTAGATAAGCTATTACCAGCAGGAGGGTGGGGTGGGGGGAGAAAACCTTTTGAAGTGATAAACACCCATTTTTTTCATGGTCTGTGTGTATAAAAACATCCTCACTGCATTTTCCACTTTTATGCATCCGATGAAGTGAGCTGTAGCTCACGAAAGCTTATGATCAAATAAATTAGTTAGTCTCTAAGGTGCCACAAGTACTCCTTTTCTTTTTGTGTAAGTTCAGAATATATTCAACTATATTGAAACTCAAATATAGGGACTCACTTCTTCTGTGAGACCTGCAAACAGTATCCCATGCTATGCAAATGTTCTCCAAAGCCCTGCGATAGTTTGGTGGGGAAGAGGGACACAGAGTGGAAGGGTAGAGACAGTAATACAAAAACAGATGCACACAAGTGCATTTTTAATTATGTAGATGTATGTATGTGTTTGTGTATTCTATATAATATTTCCTATTCCAAATTAACACTTTTCTGAGTCTTCCAGTGTATCTTGTCTTAAAACATAGTCTGACTGAAATCAAAGGGAATATGGGTGCAGGAGTAACTGTTTAGAGGATCGATCTCTACATCTATTTCTGGCACTGTGAGCTAAGATGATTTTTAGATTGTGAATTATAAGACCTTCAAGGCAGAGGCTGACTTTTCTGTGTCTTGCACAGAGCAGAGCACTTGCCAGACTGTGGCCCAGGCTTACTCAGCCACACAAAAAACAAAAGGGGAATAAAGATCCTCACTCCCGAAACTCTCTTGCACAGCCTTCCTGTATCTCAACTGCAGGGACAGGGCACTGGGTAGAGAAGGAATCCGGGGCTACATGTTTGGTACTTTCCCCCTGCCATACTCAGGCCTTGAAAGCAGGCAGGGAATAGGTGAAGCCTTGCGTTCACAAGCCCACCCGCATCTGAAACTCCCTAGCCTTTTTCTCAGTCTTCTCTTCCTACACCACTGGGGAGGGGAAACGTTTGGGTTAGATTTTTTTTGTCTGAAATGATGCACCCATCCTTATTAGAAACACTGAAGTTAATCCTTCTTCCTTCTCCACAGCTCATTCTCTTAAAATATAATTCACTAAATGGAAAGGTATATTAAATGCATTCCTAAGAAGAAAGTTAAAGTAATTGCAAGAACATCTACCAGGAGGCCTGGAAATAATTTAGACCTGAATAAGGAAACCACAGGGTTGAGCTTTATCCCCTATCCTTCATTAAACTGTTTTATTATTTGTATATATATTTTCATTATCCTTCTTCCAATTACTGTTGTTGTTAGGAACCTGAAATCTGCTTTTTTACATTAGTCACTGGTGGACTGAGTTAAGCCAAAAGATATGGAGCAAAGAAAGAAAAGAATCAAGAAAGATTGTAGATTGCACTTACCCAGCATCTGAGCCATTGCCACACAACAAGCTATCACTGGTGCCATTCTTCTTGAGAACATTTTCTACAATAAAAATGAAAGCAGAGTAAATCAAAAATACTTTTTAACATCAACCCACTAAATGAATATGAATTGTAATACACACACACAGGTAAAATTGGCATTTGATTATTAAAAATAGTTATTCATGTGTAGAGTAGCTGGAGTTCTTTAATATGTTGTTGTTCATTCCACTCGATGCACCCTATGCACTAGAGATTAGAATCTTTTGGCCAGCAGTGTCCATTGTGTCCCTGCATGTACCCTGAATGTCCTTATACTTCCATACTAAGGGCATAAAAACGTGGTGCATGCCCAACTGCCACTCAGTTCCTTTGCCACTGCAGAATCCATATATAATAGGACTCTGTAGTAGTGGGGAACAAGGGCAGGTCATGGAATACATATATATGGGCAACACATCTTGAAGAATTCCAGTTACTGTATAGGTAAGTAATTTTTCTGTCTTTGAATTGTTCCCCCCCCCCTCTCTATATATATACATATATTACATTCTTGATAACTCCCAAGCAGTGATCAGATATGACGAGGTAGGTGCTCAGAGTCTATCTAAATAGAGATTGCAGCAATCTGCGAAAAGAAGTGTCCAACTTGAATGCTTCCATTACGGAAAAATGCTTGGTAATAGTCTATAGTCTATACTAAACCTCAAGTAGCTGCTTTAAACATATCCAAAATGGAGATGGTTTGCAAGGAAGCCTATTTAGATAATCTCTGGGCAGAAAATGGTTGGTCCTTCATTGTCTCAACAAATGATATAGACTGTCTCAGGGAAGCTCTGAAGGGTTTAGTCCTTTGCAGATAAAAGGCTAGGGACCTACAAACATTGAGGGTATGAAATCTGAATTCTCTCTGATTAGAATGTGGTTTGGGAAAGAATATTGGTAGATGACCAATATTATTCATTTAAACAGAAATCTGAAATTACCTTGGACAGGGACTTGGAGTTTGGTGTAAGAGATACCTTAGAAATATGGAAAACTGAATACAGACTTCCTGTCATGAATCCCTGTATTTCCCCAGTTCTCCTAGTTGATGCAATTGCTACCATAAAGGAGGTGTCATAGATAAGTGTAATAGTGAACATGTTGCTAGGGGTTCAAATGGAGGGTCCATTAGACCTGCAAACACTGTGTTGAGGTCCAGGGAGAGGGAAAATCCTAGTTAGGTCTCTGAGGAATTCAGACATAGTATGCTAGGAAGAGACCGTACAGACTTCAATAAGAGAATGATATGAAGTGGTGGCTGTAAGGCGTACTTTAACAGAAATAATTGAAAGTCCAGATTTCTTTAGATATTGTAAATAGTCCAAGACAGTACATAGCTGTATGTTAACAGGATGTAACTGGGTATTGTATGTACCTAGTTGTAAATTTTTTCCACTTAGCAGTGTAGGCTTCTCTGGTGGAATCTTTCCTACTATTTATCAGAACAGTCTTGATATCTGAAAAACAAGTCGGACTGTCTCTGGACAGTGAGATGGAGGGGGGATGGGTTCGGATGAAGGATGTTCCCAGTGTCCTGGGATATCAAGTCTGGTGTTACAGGTAAGGGTCTTGGAGTAATAAACCGATGTTGGCCTAGTGGTAGCTATCAAGATGACCCTGTCAGCATCTTGCTCGATTTTCCTGTGTACCTTGGGAATTAAAAGAAATGGTGAGTAAGTGTACATCAGTGTCAAGGATCACCACATGAGGAATGTATCTGACGGATCGTGGGCTCTGAAACCATCTGGAACAAAAGGTGAGATACTTGTTTTTTTCTGTCACAAACAGATGTATTGAAGGATGGTCCCATTCCAGGAAAAAATGTGTGAATCACAGTCTTTGTCCACTCATGATCTGATGAGAAATGTCTTCTCAAATTATCTGCCAGAGTGTTCTGCAGATCTAGAAGGTGAACTGCTGGGAGAGATACCTCGGGCTGCAGGGACGTGGTGCTGGCCACTTCCGGGAGCGGCGTGGGGCCAGGGCAGGCAGGGAGCCTGCCTTAGTCCCACTGTATGCCACTGCCACCACGGAGCCACTCCAGGTAAGTGCCCCAACCCTCTGCACTGAGTCCCCTGCCGCACCCCTCCTGCACCCCAACCCCCTGCCCTGAGCCCCCTGCCACACCCTGCACCCCTACCCTGAACCCCCAACCCCCTGCCCTGAGTCCCCCCTGCACTCTGCACCCCCCCGCACCGCAACCCCCTACCCTGAGCCCCCTGCCGTACTCCACACCCCCTCCTGCACCCTAACCCCCTGCCCTGAGCCCCCTCATACACCCTGCACCCCTCCTGTACCCCAACCCCTTGCCCTGAGTCCCTTCCTGCACACCACACTCCCTCCCACACCCTGCATTCCCTCCCACACCTAAACCCCTTGCCCCAGTCCTACATTCATGGCCCCGCATGCCATTTCCCCACCCAGATGTGGCCCTCGGGCCAAAACATTTGCCCACCCCTGTGCTAGACATTAATATCTCATTGGATTGTATGTGCTATCATCCTATGTGAAGTTATGAAGTTTGGCTATGTATGTGTTACTGAAAAATGATGTGAGGTTGAAAACACCCACAAGGAGCCTTTCAGGTACAACAGTAAAAAGACGAAACAATGTTCATGGCTCATTGAGGAAAAGCACACAAGCACAAGGCTTACTCCAGGAACTGTGTACCATAGAAACCTCTCAGAGATAGCATTACACAATGGGAACTGTTTGACCCAGGTCACAGCAAAAGAGCTTTCCAGCAAGTGGGAAGAAGATATAAAAGAGGGAACTGACATCATGATGGTACCTCACTCTCCCTAAAACAACACACCTGGAAACACCTGAAGAACAAAGACTGAACTGGGGGAAGTGATGGTCCCAGGCTAAAGGGATTTCTAGCCTGTGTATGAAAACCTGGGAAACCCAAGTCGCAAAGCAAAGACAGCTTGTACATTAAGAATCTGCCAGCATGTTTATCACTCAGGGTGAGAATTTACTAATTCATATCCTATGTATCTAGTATGTTAAGCTCAGTTTGCGGTTTTGTTTATTTACTAGGTAATCTGCTTTGATCTGTTTGCTATCACTTATAATCACTTAAAATCTACCCTTTTGTAGTTAATAAACTTATTTTATGTTTTAATCCAAACGAGTGTGTCTTTTTAAAGTGTCTGGGGAAAATCTCAGCTTGGTTATCACAAGTGTGTACGGTCCTCTTCACATTGAAATACCAGGCGGACCAGGTATTAAATCCATATACTGGCCAGATTTTGACCAGGGCAGGACGGTACTGCTCTGGGGTCCTAGGTAGGAGGCTGGTGGTTAGAGAGCCTGCATGTAACTGCAGCTGGGTGTGTCCCTACCTGTGTGAAAGTGGAAGTGCAAGCTTGGAGGACTCTGCAGCTGGTCACAGCAGCACAGTGTGAGAGGGAGCCCAGGCTGGTGAGTCAGAGGGCTCAGTGGTACCCCAGCTCCAAATGGCACCCTGGGGGGAACCCATCACACATGCAAACAGTTTTTCTGGTGTGGTTCCTCTTGTGTATTTTGAGGTATTTCTTCTGCATAAACCTCTTTCTTCCCTTGGTGCATCTAACTAGTGCCTGTCCTCTGAGAATGCTTTGGTGTGTTGTCACATACCTCTGTTCTCATCCATACTTTCAGCACTAACTGTGGTCATGACATACATATGGAATAAAGAGATATAGAACCTATTTCAAGGAAAAAAGCGAGCAATTTAGCTGAATCTTTAATAAAACTGTTCAGTCCACTTCAGAACACATAAATGTGTAGCCTACTTAAACATACAGTTTTCTGTATAGTTATAACTGTTCAGCACACTGTACAGGGCAGAACTTCTGGGAATTACATCAAAGAATGAGCTAATGTGCATTTCAGTTATTATGCTATCATACTGGGAAACACAGATGAATATTATCAGAAACGTTGGGAACATTATTTCCAATACTTTTGATGGGGAGTGGGGGGAAGAGAGAGAGAGACAGAATTGTATCACCAATAGCAGAAATTATCCCAGGACATTTGCAAACTGCTCTTGCATTTTGATGACTAATGTGTTGTGGTAGCAGTTCATTGGTATTTTCAATATCATTTGCAGTGCAGGATTCTCCATATATATACTACCATTTTAAAAAGAAATAAGAGGACAGTTTACCTGAATCATTAGTAAACAAGTCAAAGGAGTCCCATGACTTATCATCTGAAGTAATAGTTCCGTTGGTGTAGTTAAAATCCCTGACACACTTATGTCTCAAATTGCCCTTAAAGAGCTGGAGGCCTATGAGGGCAAAGACACTCAAGCAGAAAACGGTCAGGATCATCACATCAGTAAGTTTCTTAACAGACTGGATCAGTGCACCTACAATGACCTTCAGTCCTAGAGAGATAAAATTCAACAGTGTATGGACTGAGAAACTGATACACATACAGTATACCATTTTTTTGAGATTTAAAACAAGATACAGCAGCCACTGTTTCATATTTACTAGGCCAGTGTTACATGCATCTTTGCAATACAAGCAAAGCCCAGATGAGAGAGAAGTGATCAACATGAGAAATGTAGTTTTTTCCCCTACACACATTTATCCCTAGCACTTTTGCGGGGAAAGCAGGTTGTCTGGAGGGCAGAAGACTTCTTATGTTCTTCCCCCATGTATTGCACCCTCTTCCATGCAAGGATCAGGATAGTTTGTCTTTCACAATCTAGAAAGCGGAATAAGCATCATGCTAATAAAATTTACAGTGATGCTACCTAGGGAGGATCTGTGAACACTAGAGACATACAGAAAATAATACAGACGGACCAGAAAGAGACCAATGGACCAAATTCATCAACCTTATTCAAGTTTTATACAGCCCTTCCTTAATCAGGCAATACCTAATTGACTTTCCTGATTAAGGAATAAGTAAAAACTGAATAGGATCTGAACCAATAATAATAAATATTAATTATAAAGCACAAGTCTGTTGATGTATTGACATTGCACAGTCAAAACAATAATAAACTAGAACAATTAGAAGGGCTTTTTGTGTAATAGTCATTATAAAGATCAAACAAAATCCTCAAAGACATAAATAAAGAAAATAAATTAGATGGCAAATTGTTTCCAGTGCTTAAATGATTCTGACTGGGCCAACAATCCTGAGACACCATCCATGCCCACGAATTCAGTGGTATCTGTAGCAGCTGAAAGTTATACAGATAAAAAAGACAAAAGACCTGAAAAAAACAAACAAACCAATAATGAAGTAGTTGGAGGAGAAAAATCACTTGTAGTTGGCAGAAAATATTCAAAGATCTGGGCTTCTTACCTGGGACTATTGAAATAGTTTTTAAAGCTCTCAGAACCCTGAATGTGCGAAGGACTGAAACACTGCCTAGATCACTAAACGCCCCTGCATATCTGTAAAATCAAGACATGATACAACATGCTATTGAATTGAATGAACAAAGCAACTACTTTATATGCGTTTTCCCAACTGCTAACCCTTCTGAGTATATAATATCTTGTGCATTAGTAAACCGCATGTCAAGGGCTCATCCTAAGTGTTATAAATCTATTTCTTGGTTAGTTCAAATAGAACCTATTTACATGGTAGTGCTTGATTATGCATGTTGCCAACTTCCTACAATACACTTTTAAATTTAAACTAAAATAACACAGAAATTATTCAAAATTATGTATTTCAAGCTGAGGAAGAAGAAAATAATTTCTTTTTGACCAGATCCTCAAGTAAAACTTCAAAGTATGCCTCCTCCCTAACCCCACAATAAAGCTCTCAATTCCCCCTGTGCCACAGGCCTGCCTCCTAAAAAAAAAATCAATCTATTTTCCTCACTAAAACAAAATGAATCAAATCTATCCTTTAGAACTGTATTCCATATTCCCATAATGCAAAGCAATCAGTTCTCCCCCCAAATAGTCCCATTCCACAAAAGAAGCCTAACATCCTCCCATAACACAGAGTCCCCAATAGCTATCAACTACAACCTTTGCTCTTCTCTGCTTCTCAGCTCTGTCTGATATTAGCCCTTCCTCCCCCTGCCCCACACACACACGCAGGCACACATACAGACACAGGCACACACACACACACACACACACACACACACACACACACAGTTCTTTTGGCCAAGCAGGAGGTCAAGCTTGAGACTTTGAGCGAGTCACGACTTCACGGGCAGAGATATTAATGAGGTGACTCAGAATGTTTCTCCTAGTTTATTTTATATACAATCTGTTTTTTTTAGAGCAAAGATGGAAAAGACCACAGCAAAGCTTCACTTACACACACTAACAGAGGCACGTGTAACTCCACATTTCTTTCTTCCTTTAATGGTATCATTTTGATATTCTTTTCCTTAGAACAATAGCCAATAGTGCCACGTGAATTAGTAACAAAAAGGGACCTTTAGATAAGATGGAACTCTAAAGTCCATGGCTGTATTTGTGTGTGTGGTAGGAAGTTCCTCATCTCCTCTTCATTGACTGGGCTGCAGTCACTGTGTTGCCACTGGGAGCACAGTGAGTGAGACGCTGTCTGTGCAGACAGCTCAGCGGAACGCTGTACGGAGTAGCTCCAGCCACTGTTGGTATGGAGTACACTTCGTATTATCTACTACAATGAAATATTTGGAAATGCTATGGATGATAGTATTGCCTGTTTATTGCCTTACTGTGATAAAAAGAAACCAAGACAGAAGGAACTAAAAGACCCAGTATCAGGGGGTAGCCGTGTTAGCCTGTATCCACAAAAACAACAGATTTATTTGGGCACCTTAAAGACTAACAGATTTATCTGGGCATAAGCTTTCGTGGGTAAAAACCCCACTCCTTCAGGTGCATGGAGACATGCACTTCTTCCATGCATCTGAAGAAGTGGGTTTTTTACCCACGGAAGCTTATGCCCAAATAAATCTGTTAGTCTTTACAGTGCCACCGGACTCCTTGTTGTTTTTAAAAGACCCAGTATCTTTGGAACTCACAACACTCTGGAATGTTTGGAGTAATCAAATAAAACCTGGACTAACAGGTTCTACCTCTGGTTGGTACTTATATTTGAAAGGAAGCTAACATAAAAATGTATATCCCCTGTGAGTCTTGAGCTGTGGATTGCAAATATTCTTGACATGCTTGTGTAACAATCGGAAGAGTACATAATACAGTGGCTTAATGGGTTTGATTTTATTTCCCTCTTGTGGCTGCCACTGTAATAGCTTTCTAACTTCAGTAGTTCAAGCTCAAATTGTGTTTCTGGTGATGAAATCCCAGATTTGATTCACTGACTACAATGGTGTCTGTACGTACGTGGCCATAGTGCCTTCATACACATGCCTTCATACACACACACGCACACACACACACTTCATGACACTACAGATATTAAATCTCACTGCCTGTCAGGTCAGATCTGTTTCCTATTTCAAATAAAGGGGTTGCTGGTTTCTATGTGATGGAATACAGCATATCTTACTGCTGTCTTTGCCCTCTGTACAGTCCTTTTATCCTTTTTTGAGGGATTGGTATACTGTTGCTCTCCTCTACACCCTACAACGAAGGGAATTCAGGAGCACTAGATAGCTTTTCCCGATACAGTTATTGTTCCTTAAAATGATTTTGTGTTGTGGGTGCAAAGTAGAACAATTTAGCCACTTCAGTGAAAAGTTAGAGGAAAAAATCAAAACAAGCAAAAATACTTTAACGGCATGATATCCCTTAATCAGAGGTGAAAGTAAGCTGGTACGCCCCGGTATAGCGTACCGGTAAGAGCCGGTGCACCGTACAGGGGCAGCCCGGCTTCCCCAGGGGGCAATTTAAAAGGCCTGGGGCTCCCAGCAGTGGCTGGAGACCCAGGCCCTTTAAATTGCCTCTAGAGCCCCGCTGCTGGAGCCCTGGGGTAGTGGCTGCAGGGCTCCGGCAGCTATTTAAAGGGCCCAGGCCCTTTAAATAGCCACTGGAGCCCCGCTGCCGCTACTCCAGGGCTCCAGCGGCTATTTAAAGGTCCGGAGCACTAGAAGCAGGGGAGCCGCGGGCCCTTTAAATAGCCCCCAGAGCCCTGGGGTAGCGGGGGCTCCAGGGGCTATTTAAAGGGCCAGGGCTCCAGCTGCCTCTGCCGCCCCGGTCCTTTAAATAGCCGCTGGAGCCCCGCCGCTTCCCCAGGGCTCCGGCAGCTCTTTAAAGGGCCAGGGAGGTAGAAGAGGGGAGCTCCAGGCCCTTTAAATAGCCCCTGGAGCCCTGGGCTGCTGCTGCTACCCCGGTGGGGGGGGGGCCACTTACCTGACAGGGTGGCCTGGGGCTGGCTCTGACCCCCTCAACCCCGCCCCTTCCACCCTAGGCCCCGCTCCTTCTGGGGGCCAGAGCTGGCCCCAGAGTACCGGTAAGTCACTCGACTTACTTTCACACCTGCCCTTAATATATATATACACTCTTACTTACGCCAGAACAATGACACTGAAATCCAACCAGTTCCATGGATCTCGAAGGAAAGTGAATTCATTCAGACAGAATCCTCTTGCCAATATTTTTATCAATGATTCAAAAGTGTAAATGCCAGTGAAAGTGTACCTGGGGAGTAAAGTGTTCAAGAAATGCGAGAACATTCAGCAATTAGTGGAGGAGACACATTCTGTGAGCTGCCTTAGAGCCCCCAGGAGCTAGTCCAATGGCCCCGCTGAAGATAATGGAAAGGCTCCATCGATTTCGATGGGTGTTCGATCAGGATCTAACTCATAGGCAATCTGAGATATTAGCTGACAGCAGTCTGGATTCAGTTACCAACATCTGTGTCTGCAGCATATTCACTTACCTCTGACAGTTTTCTTTGCTAAAATTTTAAGGTGTCTCGGATTGGGCAATCCAAATTTGAGGTAACCAAAATCACAGGCCACTTTTAAAATTTGTGAACATAATTCATATAATCACTTGTCAATGTGCCAAAATAGCTGTATGTTGGTCAGTTTGTGAATCTGGTAACAGGATCTTCATTTTAAAGGCAGCATTGTTTTAAATGGAAATTGTCAGTAAATGCTCTGCTGGCTTTTCTGAGTGCGCTTGTCACTTCAGCAAGAACGAGGTCTCCTGTGGGGATTCTAAAAGCATCTGATACACAGAAAATATGTTCAGAAATTATTTAACAGCAATGTAGCCCTTTTCACTGAGAAAAAATATTCTGAAAATACTGTCTGAATTCATTCAAACAGCATTTTCAATTCTCACAGCATATAATATTCTGTCTAAATTCTGACTCCCTTACATAGAAACTTAGGGAGGCGCACCATTACAAATGGAGATGTATATTAAAATCATGCCACAATTTTATTCAGATATTACAGTTAGCAAAGTGGATGAGCTGATAGACCAGGGGTGGGCAAATTATGGCACACGGGCCAGATCCAGAACCTCAGGGCTTTGGATCCGGCCCATGGGATTGCCACCCCCGTGGTGCTGTGGGCCCCGCGCTGCTCTGGGAAGTGGCCAGCACCATGTCCCTGCGGCCCCTGGGGGAGGGGGGCAGAGGGCTCTGTGATCTGCCCTTGCCTGTGGGTACCTCCCCCCGAAGCTCCCATTGGCCGTGGTTCTCCATTCCCGGCCAATGGGAGCTTTGGGGAGGTACCTACAGGCAAGGGCACTGCACAGAGCCCTCTGCCCCCCTCCCCCAGGGGCCACAGGGATGTTGTGCAGGCTAATTCCCAGAGTGGCATGGGTCCAGGTCCAGGGCCAGGGCCAGGGCAGGCAGGGAGCCTGCCCTGGCCCCGGTGTGCACCGCTACCACCCCAGAGCCGCTCCAGGTAAGCGGCGTCGGGCCGGAGCCTGCACCCCAAACCTCTCCTGCACCCTGCACCCCAACCCCCTGTCCTGAGCCCCCTGCCACACCCCGCACTCTTCCTGCACCCCAACCCCCTGCCGTATCTTGCACCCCTCCTGCACCCCAACCCCGTGCCCTGAGCCCCCGCGTACACTCGCACACCTCTTGTGCCACAACCCCTTGCCCCGAGCCCCTTCCTGCTCACCGCACCCCCTCCCATACCCCGTACTCCCTCCCGCACCCCAATCCCCTGCCCCAGCCCTACATTCATGGCCCTGCATGCAATTTCCCCACCCAGATGTGGCCCTCAAGCCAAAAAGTTTGCCCACCCCTGTGATAGACTGAAAGTTGTTAATTTAGATGCTGATCCTGCAATGTGCTCCAAAAGAGCAGGAGATGCAGTGATGTTAATGGGTTCTGTGCAGGTGCAGGAATCCAGCTACATAGAGTTCATTACAGGATTGCCAGCAGCAAGTGTTCAAAACTCATAAGCAAGGCCCGAAAAAGTCACACGATTGGCCTAAAAATAATGATGTTTTAGAAATAATACATTTGGGGTTCTTTTTCTTTGCCTTCTGTTGTTGAGGCCATTAGGGTTCACATTTTCAAGTTTTCCTCTACAACTGTGAGGGCTAGAATTGTACCTTTTTTCTGAAATCTGAGATTTTCAGGTTTTAACATGACTCCAGAAGCTGGGGCTTTAAGACAAAATACTAAATATTGTGCTGTTTAGTGAAAGTGATAAAATTGCGAGAACTGGCAATGCTGAAGACAAGGGCCTTACTTACTGACAGAGTTCCACAAGCAAAAAGCATCTGACAGAATATTTTACCTGAGCAAATAGTGCACAAATCAACATTACTGAAAGAATTTTAAAAAGACAAAGGACAACAACTTGAAATCATTATTCAATATTGACATTGGTGGGAGACTTGTCTGGGTAAGCATTGAGTAAAAACTGAGGAAGGACTTCAGGGCTTAGAGCAATGAAAGGTGGAGGAAAGATAAACAATAAAAGAAATTTAGCACTTTTTTTTCCTTCATGGCTCAGATTCTGCTCTCCAATGAGTTACTCTGGATTGACAATGGAGCAAGTGAAAATAGATGATGGCCCTATTTCCACAAAGCAATAATCCTGAAGTTCTAACACAAGCAAAATTCCTACTGACCCCAATATGACATTACCTTGTGAGAGGACTACAAGATTAGGCCAATTAACTAATTAGAACTAGAGAATTAGGAAAAATAAATTCCTACAGAAATACTTACTCAACATACTTGTTCCATACAGGAGATTCAGGTGACTTAGACTTTCCAGGAGTCTCTGATATAGCCATGAAGACACAATTGGTTAAAATAGTGCACATAATAAACATAGTGAACAATGTAAGTAACAGGAGTTAAGGTAAAGAACATTATTGTATAATCAGAAAATGTCACTACACAAAGTGTTTTAACAGTTGTGGATTTAATATTTGACTTCAAAATAAAATTGTTAAGCATGTCATACAATTTGATGTTATTCATTTTAATTAATGTCACCTCATAATACACTATTATTAACATTATTTAAAATACAGTTCCATCTAAGCAACTAAGATTGGGACTTCATTGCACTAGGCATCACATGTAAAACTTAATAAGAAACAGTTCCTACCTCAAAGGGCTCAGGGTCTAAATAGGTAAGAATGACAAAGAGAGGGGAAAGGGATGTATTTTTATCCTCATTTTACAAATGAGAAACTGATGTGCAAAGAGATAAAGGCCCCAGATCCACAAAAGTATTTAGATTTCAGTGGAAGTTAGGAGTCTAAGTAGCTTTGTGGAACTGGGCTGAAGTGCTCGCCCAGGGTGACACAGATAGTTGTGACAGGTGGGAATTGAAGCCAGATGTCAATGCCCCAGGTCAGTGCCTTAGCCACAAGACCATCCTGCCTCACACAAAAACCTTTTGTTCAAAAAGATATGTGTAGAAAATAGATCACTGCTTGGCACTACTCTCCTTCTACCCTTCCTCTTCCCTCATATAATTTGTTACACTCATTTGTGGAGTCTCCATCTTAAATTGTATTATAAGCTCTCTAGGGCAGGAACCATGACTTTGTATGTGTTTATACTGCATCCGGCTGGTGCCTTGGGCACTAATGCAATAAAAGTAAAGGTAATAACAGTGAATTCCTCATGAAACTCTGAGGCATGTATTACATTATGCCCTTTTTACAGATGAAGAAACAGAGTGATTAAGTCACTCATCCAAGATCAAAAAGAAAAAGCCAGGAACATAATCCAGAGAGCTGATTCTGATATCACTGACACTGATTTTACACTGTAGTAATTATGGGTGTGAGCCTGAAAGCGGTGCCAGGGGTTTCCACTACCACACACACGGGATCTACAAAAGCGCTGAGCACAGCTCAATGGCATCACTGGAGCAGATCCCCACTTGCAACTGGTGCAGAAAGCTAAGCAGATACAGTCACCACATCACAGATGTGATCCATGTGCACCCAGCTCTGGAGGAGTGGGCAGAGGGCAGAAGGGGTGGGACACCACACTCCCTGTGGACATGCAATCCAGGAAGCATGGTTGTGTGCAGAAGATCTTCCCTCCTCAAATTCCCCTATGCCTACCAGCTGCAAGTTTAGGAGCCATCCTTTCAGACAGGGACCTCCAGAGACCCAACAGCTGCACCAAAAGCACCATGGACCTGAACGCAGGCAGCCCTGCTGGAGAAGGGGCATGTCTGAACTAGGCTTGCCAGCCCAAGCGACCACACTTCAGCATGCTGAAGAGGTGACCCTAGACAAAAATCACCCTCCCTGTACCATTGCAGAGCCATATGCAGCACCCCTCCATCGGAGCCTGTCCCCTGCTGCTAGGGTGGCCTTTGGATTACAGAACATACTTCTCCTCAGGGTGCTCATAACACCTTTGAAGGGCTCCATGTGATTGGTGGCACTCTGAGATCTGTACAGTGGCAGGATCATGCCCTCTTTTGGGTCTAAGTATCACTGTGGTACTCCAGTGTAACTTCACAGTGTGAAACATTCTAGTGAACCAAGCACATTGACTTTAATGACATTACTCCCAATTTACATAGGTATAATGAGATCAGAATTGGGCCCTCTGTTACTTGGTTTCCATGGCCATCCTTCCTCTGTACAGATCTATCCCTGTACTTTCCAGTTTCATATACTAATAATAGTCATTTCTAAAATAATTCAAAATTATCCGTGTGCTATCTGGAGCACATATATTATTGCTTTTAGAAAAAGGCTAGAGCCAACATATGTTCTAAAATATAACAAGCACAGTATAACTATCATTATCTTGTATTATTATTTAAAAAATAGAATGAGTAAAGCCAACTGAAAGGATATTTGTGAACCAAAATTTTAATCACTGCTCTTCTGATTGAATGAAAAGGGCTAAGTATACACAAGGCACGTGTGGCAGTAAATCGGAAGATTGTTTTTCCTTTGTTCAGTACCATAAATGTCTTTAAAGAAAACAAAAACATGAGAGATAATATTAAATAAATTAAACTTTTACAGAAATTGAATTGAGGATGTTAATGGTTTGTATTTATGGCCAGAGCTGCAGATTATAAGCAAAAGTCTGATGTCTGGACTTGCACTTTGTTTGTTTAAACTGAAAGACTTTTTTGTAAATCTTGTCTATTCCTTTTGATTTCTTATATATTTATACCACACAATTTTCAATGACTCAATAAGAAATATTGTGTACTATGGAGAACACATTACATGTCCTTTTTTTCCCAAGGAAAATTTAGGCTATTAATTAATCAGTTGGAAGTTCTCAGTAGGAAACTTTCTTCTTTAGCCCTGATCTTAAAAAGAATGTCCAAAGAAGTCGTTTTACTCATGTCAATATTCATAAATGGGACAACTCATGTGAGAGTCAATCTACATACGCCTGTAAGCATTTGCAGGATCAGGACCTTTATTTACTGAACCACTTTCTCAGAATTCACTAATATTGACATTAGAACTGGTCCAGAATTTTTCAGTAGAAGTTTTTCATCAAAAAATACTGATTTGTCAAACCTGAAACTTTTCCCACAAAAGAGGTGGTTTTGCTGAAATTTTAATCGGGAAGGTTCCTCAGGTCCAGGGTGGAATTTCTGAAAAATCAAGGACCCTGGAATTTCCGCTAAAAACTGGAAAAGGGGAGTGTCCTAACAACTGGGATATACTTCCCTTTCTCAATTTCTTTCCCGCTCTTCTTCCCTTTCTCAATTTCTCCAGTTGGAGCTCTTCCACTTTGAATAAATAACTAAATATTCTTTGGATCAGAGAGAGACTGACTCTATTGCTCAGTTGTTTGGCACTCACCTGGGGATATGGGAGACATGGGCTCAAGTCCCTGTGCCAATGAATATTTAATTATTTATACAAGATGTAACAACTGCAACAGGAAAGACTTGGGGAAACCCATCCCATTAGCTTGGGGGATAGGTCTCTAACCAGAGTGTGGGAGACGTGGGTTCAAGTCTCAGAATTTCATGTATATTTTAAAGGCTAAAATATATTCTATAGAAAACATTGTCAAAGAACTGGTGGTTTTGTAAAAATATATATATTTATTTTCTGTATTTCCTTATTAAAATTTGTAACATAGGAAAATAGACTGTATTAAGTGATTCTGACTATTAGCAGCCTTTAGAGAGAGGCTACATGTAATGTAGTGTCTTTGATCAGCCTACACATAGGTCTAGTAGGCTACAAGATACTTTAGATAAACCAATAACTCAGTTTTCTGTCATCATGTAGTAATAGATTTTTATATTGTGTCCCATGTTATATTCAGTGTGGGTGAAATTCATCTTTGTGAAGAGGGCTAACATACACCAAAGTCCCACTTGAACCCTATTTGGACGGCTTAAGCAGAAAATAAGTGATGCATATGCCTCATGCTGATTAATTTCATTCTGTTTGATTAGTAGATTATAAAGTTAAGGTTTTATTATATTATCACTTAGTATGCCAAGTATGTTAGGTACCTGTTTTATTATAACCTGATTTAATACAGCTATCTTAATATAATCATTCAAAGGAAGCACTGCCAAATTTAGCTTTCTGATCCCTAAACCAGAAAAGGCTCTCTACTGATAACTGGTCAAGGAGGCATAAAAATCATACCCCTCGGCATTAGCATTTCTTCTCTGAACTTCTTAATAAAGCAAAGTTAAAACAACAAACTTTTTTGATGGCTCTAACCTTGTGATCACTGTAGTAAGGGTCAAGATCCTCCAGTGGTTCCCCAATGAGCTCCTGAGGGGGAGTTCCATAGAGAGCAGGCAGCTTCTGGAAAGCCTGCAAGTCAAGCTGGGGCCGAGGTTTCTCTTCAGGCTTCTGACCTACGCATTCCTTCTTGGCAGCGATTCGCTTCTCAATAGCAGCCAAGGATTCACGTGTGAACTTGCAGAAATTGTTAGAACATGGTAGTGAGAAGTCAGCCATCTTTTCATCCTTTTCCTCCTGTGATAGATTGTATCCCTAGTCGTGGAAACAGCTAACAAGAGGTATCAACGTAAGTGACTACCAAAAACCTGTCAAATACAACCAACCACAGTTGGCTTTGCAGTTGTCTTATAACTGCACCTGCTTTTGTAGCTGTCAATCTCCTAGGGAAAGAAAACAAAACAACAACCACCAAGCAGAACTTGCATTACTTATTAAATGGGATGTCTTATGTGACAAAGTCAGGCTGGACAGCTGTAAGAGAGTGGTGGAAGGCAGATATTTTAGCCTTTTCCCCTGTAAACTGACAAGAGTTTATCTCAGGTCAATCAGGGGCTTCTGGAGACCAATTAAGGGCTGCCCGAGACCTTTACAAAACTCTCTTCTGGTGAGAGAGTGGGAGGAGAGACAAGCTGCTGCAGGGTTAGTGGCAGCAGGGAGAGAGGCTTCTCCAGAGTGAGAGGCTGCTTTCCTCCCTGTTTAGGGGAAGGACTGGCACACCAGAGCCAATAACAAGGCAGCACCCTCCCCCAAAGAGGGGGGTAGGAAAAGATATCCCTTTTATTTTGTGCTGTGAATTTGTTTCTTTTGTTTGATGGAGGAGTACTCCTTGAACCTTGAAAATATGGCTAGAGAAATCCCACATGAGAAAACAAACACTCTGCGAAGTGGGGGTGATTTACTCCAGTACCCCCCTAACACTGCAAGAGGAGGAAGTGCTAAGGCCAGCGAGACGGAGGAGGTGCCCTGCCACATTTGTTTCTTTCTCTTCATTAATTCCATCAAAGAGTAGCAAATTTGCTCTCTTGAAAAATGACAGGTTTCAGAGTAGCAGCCGTGTTAGTCTGTATTCGCAAAAAGAAAAGGAGTACTTGTGGCACCTTAGAGACTAACAAATTTATTTGAGCATAAGCTTTCGTGAGCTACAGTGAGCTGTAGGTCACGAAAGCTTATGCTCAAATAAATGTGTTAGTCTCTAAGGTGCCACAAGTACTCCTTCTCTTGAAAAAGGAGATAACAGATTCCTTTCTTGAAGCCTGGAAGTTCCCCCTTGCTGTCCCCTCCCTCCAATCAATAAGATTCCACTTGCCCCCAAATGGATGGACAGCGGGGTCCACCATTCTAAGAACTAAGCATTGGAGCTCAACTGCCAAACTCCAACTGCCATGGAACCAGTTGATACCAGTGTTCTATCTCCATCTCCTGTAAAAGGGGCATACAAAGCAAAAATGTAAAAGCAACTTAAGCTGCCTGCTGAGAATAGGAGCCCTGCTGGATGACTGCTTCTTGGAGCAGCTAGTCCTGGAACCCTCAAGGGGAGAGGCAATTCTTGATTTAGTCCTAAGTGGCACACAGAATTAGGTCCAAGAGGTGAATATAGCTGAACCATTTGGTCATCACAACCATAATGTAATTTAATTTAACATCCTTGTAGGGAGAAAAATACCAAAGAAACCCAACACAGTAGCATTTAACTTCAAAAAGGTGAATGTGATGGGGTGTTCACCCCACACTAGACTGGAAAGTGTTAATGAGGGTGAGAAGGGCCAATTAAGTAGCTGGGCTACATCTGAGGGGAATTAGGTGGCCTAAGTAACCCCTGATTGATAATGGAGCCCAGCTGAAAAGGAACAGTAGGGGCTAGTATAAAGCCAGGAAGATGACAGCAAAAAAGGGCTGCAGTGAGCAAGCCTGCAGTCACTCTCTAGGGATTAGATATTTAAAGGAGCAAACCTATTGGAGGAGAGTAGAAACCCCAGGAATCCAAGCCCTGTAGGAAGAGTTTACACAGAAGGTGGTGGGGTGGATGCCTGAGAGAAGGTGTGGGAAAAGATTCAAGGAAACAGCAGCAAAGTGGGACATTGCAGACCTTGGCCACTGAGTAGAGGATCCCTGGGCTGGAAACCAGAGTGGAGGGTAGGCCTAGGTTACCCTCCCAGCGACTGGGAAAGTGGCACAGTCAGGGCAGTCGATATGAAGACTGCCTGGGATGGTTTATCCTGTGGGATTTTGTCACCACAGGAAGGGGAAAACATATAATGATCTGGCCAGAGGGCCAACACACGAAGAAGGAGCAGATGAATCACAAAAAGGGAACACTGTATGTCTGGAGAATGAGAGGGGATTCAGTGTGAGCAATGGGAAGAAGGAAGCGTATCAGACATGAGGGCAGCAAATCACCAGACATGGCCACCAAGAAACACCAAGCGGTGAGTGCACACTATTACAGGGAACTCCACAAAACTAAGAAGACTACCTTAATGGAAATTAAAAGGAACAGTCTTGAGTGAAATGCTTGCAAGCTTCATGGAAGCTGTTTAAAAACACAAGAACAGTGGCTCAAATTATAGGTATACCTCAAATAAAAAAAACACTAAGACCACCAAAAAATGCCATCATAGTAAACAATAGAGTAAAAGGGGTAGGTAGACAAAAAGACATCCTTTAAAAATTGGAAATCAAATCATACTGAGGAAAACAGAAAGGACCTTTAACTCATTGTAAAGCATAATCCCAAATATACATACAAAATTATGGGGTCTACATTTGTTGTTATCACTCAAGAAAGATTTTCGAGTCATCGTGGATAGTTCTCTGAAAACATCTGCTCAATGTGCAGCAATCAAAAAAGCTAACAGAATGATAGGAACAGCTAGAAAAGGGATAGATAATAAAGCAGAAAATATCATAATGCCACTGTAAAATCCATAGTTCACCCACACCTTGAATTCTATCTCAAAATATATATATATTGTGATGGGGCAAGGACAGATGGCTATAGAAAAGTAGTGGGAGATAGATATATTAGCTCCAGGCTAAACAAATCCCTGGTACCAGGATAAGTGAAATGGCAGCTGCTCCAGGTCAATTAAGACACCTGGGGCCAATTAAGAACTTTTCAGAAGGCAGGGAGAATGCTAGGTTTATTGGGACACCTGAAGCCAATCAGGGGCTGGCTGAAACTAGTTAAAAGCCTCCCAGTTAGTCAGGTGGGTGTGCATGTCAGGAGCTGTGGGAGGAAGTTGCGCTGTTGGAGAGGCTGAGTAGTACACACCATATCAGGCACAAGGAAGGAGGCCCTGAGGTAAGGGTGAAGTGGAGCTTGAGGAAGTGAGGGCTGCTGTGGGGGAAGTAGCCCAGGGAATTGTACATGTCATGTTTCTAAAAGGTCAGCTACCATAGCTGATACTATTAGGGTCCCTGGGCTGGAGCCCGGAGTAGAGGGTGGGCCTAGGCTCCTCCCCGCACAACTTTGCCCCCTGTTTAAATCACTGAGACTGGGAGACAACAGAGACTGTGCAAGGAAGGATAACTTCTCCTCACCTTCCTCACTGGCTTATGATGAAAATGGCTCAGTAGACTGTGACCCTTGTCTCTAGAGAGAGAAGGGTTACATGGAGGGTCACAGTGAGCCTCTGAGGCTAGCGAAATCCGCCAGGAAACACGGGACCCACGGAGGCAAGGACAGAGCTTTGTCACAATATATATTAGATTTGGGGAAAGTACAGAGAACGACAACAGAAATGATTAGGGGTATGGAACAGCTTCCATATGAGGAGAGATTAAAAAGACTGGACCTGTTACATTTGCAAAAGAGATGACTGTGGGGAAGATGACAGAGATCTAAAAAAATCATGAATGATGGGGAGAAAGTGAATAAGGACGTGTTATTTACCCATTCATATAACACAAGAACCAGGGACCACCCTCTGAAATGTATAGTCAGCAAGTTTAAAACAAACATAAGGAAGTACTTGCTCACATAGTGCATTGTCTACCTGTAGAACTCATTGCCAGGTGATGTTGTGAAGGCAAAAAGTAGAGCTTAGTTCAAAAAAGAATTAGATAAATTCATTGAGGATAAGTTCATCAACGGATATTAGCCAAGATGGTCAGGATGCAACCCTATGCTCCGAGTATCCCTAAACCTGTGACTGCCAGAAGCTGGGACTGGACAGCAGGGGATGGATCACTTGATAATTGTCCTGTTCTGCTCATTCCTTCTGAAGCATCTGGGACCAGCTATTGTTGGAAGACAGGATACTGGACTAGATGGACTATTGATCTGAGCCAGTATGACTGTTCTTATGGAGGGAAAAGGGCTGCGCTTAAGGGGGAAAAGAGGGCATTTTCACTCCACACATCCAGCTATCCTTTCAGTATCAATTTTAACCTTCCAGGCACTTAAAACAAAACAACAACTACAAAACCAATCACAAACCATGATTTGTGGTAACAGTAACAGAGCTAAAGATATATCAGAAAATATATTAAAACTAGAACAAACATGTTCAATACAAAATATTATACACACACCCTCTGTCAATGCTGGTCATACAAATAGGAAGGCACTCTCAAGTATTACTTTGTATTATAAAAGCTAAATTGGAAGCTGTTTAACACACTGTGCCTCTGATTTATGAGCCAATAGCTGGACAATACACATGTAACCCTTCTGCCAGGTGGAGCCAGCAGCAACAAGGGGGTTCAGTATCTAGGGGTTCCTTTTCAACAATACAACACAAAACTGTCTTGAGCCCCCACCCAGTGACCTGGGACAATTACACACCACCCCCGGGTGCCTCTAAGAGGCAATACTTCCCCTCTTGCAAGCACAGAGTCTGAGTGTAGCAAAAACTTTTAATAAAAGGAGAGATTTAACTCAGCATTAATTTGGGAAAACACTGCAACTAGTGTTCATAAACACAAACCATGAGCAAAAGACCCACCTCCAGGTAAGTTGGGCAGTGTCCTTTTCCCCTCAGGATCTTAAGTCAAACAACCCAAAAGTCCCTTTAACATGCCCGTCCCTTCTCTGTACCCCACTCTCAGTTGCTGTCCTTGGCCAGTGCAGCCCCAGAGTTCAGAGGTTCATCCTCAGAGTTCTCCTCCCACCCAGTGTGGAAGGCACGGTGGGTAAGGAGGCACCTTACATGCTCCATGTCTCAGGCACTCGCTCATCACCCCAACAGCCGATTGCCATGCCTCTGCGGGGCTCTGCTCTGGCCCTCTCCACCAGCCGCGCTACTAGCCACTTGCCACGCCTCTCCACCAGCTGCCCACTCACCAAGATGTCATCAGCCCCCCTCTCTACACACACAACACAGCTCTCAGTGATTTCAGCTGTTAGTGGGGGACCCTCACTGCTGGTGCGCATTGGGCAGTCTCTTGCAATAGAGACACTGTCCCAAAATAAGTCTAATACTTAGACCTAGGTATCAGTGATTTCAGCTCTGCAGCGTGTAACAAGACTCTCAATTGAGTCTAAATTAACTCGTTTCTTATACCATGGAGAGAAAGGATCAAATGGTGTCTAGGACCCTTAAACAGGGCCCACACCACCAGGTACAAGTACTGTCCCTACCCTCACTCAACTCATTGAGCTTTGGAACCCATGTCCCCTGCATAGCGAGTGCTGTTCAGTTGAGGGTGAGTCCCTCCATTGGGGTATGCCAGGTACAGTTCTGCTGCCCTTGGTTCTCACAACAAGGATAACAACCTTTATTACTCCTGCCCCAATAACAAAGAGACTGGGGATCCAACACCAGCCACAAGTGATCATTTGGGCAAGCAGTCCCATCATGCTGAGCACCTAGGCCGGGTGGGTATGTCCATGCAAACGAAATCAGCTTCTGAAGTCTTTTTCCCACAGCTCACCACTAGATGTCAGAGGAAAGCTCATCCAAACTCTGCTTACACACATATTTTATGGCGTTTTGCTTAAATAGATTACGTGAGCAAAGAATCGATCGATCGACTATACACAGAAGGCAAAATTTTTGACAGTACCTAAGTGATTTAGGAGCCTATGTCCCATTTTTTTTCAAAGGGGACTTGGGCATCTAGGAACCTAATTTCCATTGACTTTAAATGATTCTTGGGCTCCTAAATATCTAAAAATGGGACTTAGGTGCTTTACAAACATGTTACCCACAATGACAGTACATATTTTAAGCTCAGAGAAGTATAGAAATATTTGGAGGAATGTGATTCAAGACATATGAAATGGACAGAAGGGAGCTTTGTACTCTTACAGTTTACTGTGTCTCCAGACTGGTCAACATGTTAATGAAGGAGAAAGATAGTCTTCTTACCTGCTTATTACTTTTCTTAATCCTTGTTGTAAGCTTGCATTCTGGCTCACAGGAATATGGGAACAATTAGCAAGAGCTTTTATTCAGAAGACAAGACAAAACATATTGTAGCAAAATGAGCAGTAGTCAAGGCTTGCCACTTGCCTTAATGTTATTAAGTATAAGGTGGCAATATTAGAATGGAAGAATCCCATGCACTGCTACAGACTAGGGACCGAGCGGCTAGATAGCAGTTCTGCAGAAAAGGACCTAGGGGTTACAGTGGACGAGAACCTGGATATGAGTCAACAGTGTGCCCTTGTTGCCAAGAAGGCTAACAGCATTTTGGGCTGTATAAGTAGGAGCACTGATAGCAGATCGACGAACGTGATCATTTCGCGTTATTTGGCATTGGTGAGGCCTCATCTGGAGTACTGTGTCCAGTTTTGGGCCCCACACTACAAGAAGGATGGGGAAAAATTGGAAAGAGTCCAGTGCAGGGCAACAAAAATTATTAGGGGGCTGGAGCACATGACTTATGAGGCGAGGCTGTGGGAACTGGGATATTTAGTCTGCAGAAGAGAAGAATGGGAAGCGGGAGGGTTGATAGCTGCTTTCAACTACCTGAAAGGGGGTTTCAAAGAGAATGGATCCAGACTGTCTCAGTGGTAGTAGATGACAGAACAAGGAGTAATGGTCTCAAGTTGCAGTGGGGGAGGTTTAGGTTGGATATTAGGGAAAAAAATTTCACTAGGAGGGTGGTGAAGCACTGGAATGGGTTACCTAGGGAGGTGGTGGAATTTCCTTCCTTAGAGGTTTTTAAGGTCAGGCTTGACAAAGCCTTGGCTGGGATGATTTAGTTGGGGATTGGTGCTCCTTTGAGCAGGGGGTTGGACTAAATGACCTCCTGAGGTCCCTTCCAACCCTGATATTCTATGATTCTCTGAATATTCACCAAGACACTCCTCATGGTGTTGCCAGATTGCTTTGGTGAAGAAACTTCAGAGGCCAGGAAGGCGGAATGCAGAATAGTGCGTATGGTCATTCTTAACTTCCCATTTTTTCTTTTCAATGTCTTTGAATTTTGACTGAGTTATGTTCTAAAACTGGAGCCTGTAACACCAGGCTAGGAAGAGAAGACTGCTCAGAATGAGTCACAAGAGAAAATAATGAATTCTGGGAAGTAAAATTTGTTTGGTAGTTGATATCGCTTTTTTCTAGTAGAAAGGGATGAGTTTTGTGCTTTTGACCCCAGTTTAGGAAAACATTTGAATACATCCCTATTCTGGAAAACATGTCCTTCAGTGCTTTCTTGAATCAGGACCAATATATCTTTGCAATATTTCATTCTTTGCATCTTGATATTACATGCATGTGACTTTGAAATCAGTGCAGCTCATAATATTGTCGTGAAATTAAAATGAAATCTGCTCTAATGTATTAAAGTCCAAACAAATATTTGTTTTTCTGTTGTTTGGGATAATTCAGATGTTGTTGTATTGATAATGAGAGCTGTGAATGATGGATGAAATGATACCCTTTCTGTGCAGTGCACAGAGGGAATACAATAATTGCTCTGCTGTGCTATCTGCCAAATGTTACACGGGTGCTCATCAGCAAAAATGCTTCCATAAAAGACTACCAACCTCAAAAACTCAAGATATTAAAAAAATAATTTAAAACACTTCCTCACCATTCATATTGTTTTGTTGAAGACTTTGTTACAGATTTCTCTCTTCTCCTGCATCAAAAAAATCCTTCAAAATATAAAATTTCTTCAAATTTAAGTGAAATGTTCCTTGTTTATTCAAAATTCTTCAATAATATCCCATGAAGTAATTTATGTTACCCAAATGGTGCACTTGTGATTATTTTTGCATTTGTATCCAATCAAGGCTAGATTTAGCAATGTCATCCTCTCCTAAGGACTATTAGTAGCTGGTGCCAAAGTTACTCTAATATATAGGCAGGGACTGGGGTGGAGCCTGGCTGGCCCAAATTTGGCTGTAGGGTACACAAGGCACTCTAGAATCCCTTCTGATGGTGACTTTACCAAGCACTCCTTGGCCAGAGCTGGGATTCAGAGCCAGAGTGTGCTTTCTGGTCTAAATATTTGTGCAACTGTCTTGACCTGTGGACAATGGTTAGGTGCTACACAGGAAATAAAGGCTTGATCCTGCTGTCACAGATGTCAATGGCAAAATTCCCATTGACTTAAATGGGAACAGAAGTATTTCTAAAATAGACTTTTCAACCACTGAGAGTTGTGAGGTACCTAAACTTTTGCTAATTAACCTTTATAATTATTTAATATACAGGATTCAAGAAAAATGTTCCTTGTTTATTCAGAACTCTTCAATAGTATCCCATGAAGTCATTTATGTTACCTAAAAGGTACACTTGTGGTTATTTTTGAATTGGTATTGGATCAAGGGTAGATTTAGCAATTTGACCATCTGTGGATTAAATTGTTAATCCAAGGCCAGAAAGAGCTTTTCCCCCCCTGATATTATGGAGGCAACAACAGCACATAGAAAATATTATGGCCTTTCATAAAATACTTTGCTGGTGTTTAAAATGAAGAGTTTTCTTGTTGGAGACAGTTTCAAGTCCTGAATGCTCAAGCTGAGATCAAGAGTCAAAATAATGAGCAAACCACCAAATATATGATTGATGAGCTGAGATTTTAGCTTTTTGGTATAATTTTTGTAAATTATTACCTATCAGATGATTACCCAAATGTGTACCTAAAATATTACAGTAAAGGTGTTTTCCCTCACAATTTTTCTTTTTCAGGGATGTTACTTCTGATGTATAAACGAAATTATCGTAGAAGAGATTTTCTCTCTCTTTTTCTTGTAGTGACTATGGTCTGAATTCTGTCTGCCATTGAATCAGTGGAAGTACATCCATTTAACAGAGGTCAGAACTGTGGTTTGAGACCCATTAGGCTGATACTGGGATGGAGGAGAGGGACAGGATAGATAATTAATGTTAGTGACCAATTTTGTCGCTAGTGAATTACATTTCTTAATTCTTGGGTCATTTTCTCCTGACCCTTTTAAACTTTTCTTATGAACATATTATACAAAAGTCCTTAACTGATCAGATGTTATATTGTAAGTAACTGGAATTAAGTGTTGTTTAAAGATTTGAAGTGAAAATACTAGCCCCACTGAAGTCAATTTTAGTTTTATCACCAACTTCAATGTGACCAAGATTTCACCCTTGTTTTCTCCTAGACATATTGATTTTATCCAGCCCATGGAGAAAACCAACTGCAAAGGTGACTGCTCTGAGTTGCACTGACTAGGCCGTAGGCCTTAGGGGGCCATTCTAGCAGCCAGCATAGAATGGTATAGGACCATCCTAGTCATGCCCTTTGCTCTAGCTTCAGGGGAGTCACTATGGTAGGTCTAAGCCAACTGACAGGAATTTTCTGGGAGCTGGGTAAGACAGCATTGGGGCTGGTAGAACAGTTCAAAGCTGCTGCAGATCAGGCCCTTTGTTTTCTCAAATGTGTTGTTATATTCCATGAAACTCTGATAATTTTAAATGAACATATCAAACAGACACGATATTGGTGAATTTTAAAAATATATTTTAAAGAAAACAATGAAATGTGTAAAGACGTATTTTGTACTTCCGTTTCTTAAAAAATGAAAGTTTAATGCAAAAACATTTTATAATAATTTGAAAGGTATAAAGTAAGATGAAAAAACAAAGAAACTAAGAGTCGAAAATATCATACCTCATTTTGCCTACCTATTTGTAGCAGTTTACAAGAAGCTTGCTTCTGATCTTATTTACCCTAAAATATAAACCCAGTGTAACTCTATTGTATACTCTACGGAGTTACTCTGGATTTACACTTGTGTGTCTTAAATCTGTATTTATTATATGTGTGAAAGATTTCTCACTGTCCTTAACCTGATGCTACTCTGTGCAAAGGGAGGTACCCATTGTATATTGGCTTAATATCAGGAAAGTGACATGGTGGTTTAAAGCCACCTTTGCATCACCATCCCATCACCATCATGATAATTAGAGGACTGGGGCAAAAGAAATCTGATGAGGTTCAACAAGGACAAGTGCAGAGTCCTGCACTTAAGATGGAAGAATCCCATGCACTGCTACAGACTAGGGACCGAGCGGCTACACAGCAGTTCTGCAGAAAAGGAACCAGGGGTTACAGTGGATGAGAAGCTGGATATGAGTCAACAGTGTGCCCTTGTTGCCAAGAAGGCCAATGGCATTTTGGGATGTATACGTAGGGACATTGCCAGCAGATCGAGAGACGTGATTGTTCCCCTCTATTCAACATTGGTGAGGCCTCATCTGGAGTACTGTGTCCAGTTTTGGGCCCCACACTACAAGAAGGATGTGGAAAAATTGGAAAACGTCCAGCGGAGGGCAACAAAAATTATTAGGGGGCTGGAGCACATGATTTATGAGGCGAGGCTGTGGGAACTGGGATTATTTAGTCTGCAGAAGAGAAGAATGAGGGGGGATTTGATAGCTGCTTTCAACTACCTGAAAGGGGGTTCCAAAGAGGATGGATCCAGACAGTTCTCAGTGGTAGCAGATGACAGAACAAGGAGTAATGGTCTCAAGTTGCAGCGGGGGAGGTTTAGGTTGGATATTAGGAAAAAAAATTTCATTAGGAGGGTGGTGAAGCACTGGAATGGGTTACCTAGGGAGGTGGTGGAATCTCCTTCCTTAGAGGTTTTTAAGGTCAGGCTTGACAAAGCCCTGGCTGGGATGATTTAGCTGGGGATTGGTGCTCCTTTGAGCAGAGGGTTGGACTAGATGACTTCCTGAGGTCCCTTCCAATCCTGATATTCTAGGATTCTATGATCCCCCTTCTGAGCTGATCTGTGCTAAGCACTCCTTGGATGTTCAAAATCTTTCAGATATAACCACTTGCAGTGACACCACAGTGGTTCAAAGAATATTCCATTGAAGGCACTGGATGAGTAAGAGGGTTGATAATAGTATCTGGAACATTTTGGATCTAGCAAAGCAGTTTTAATACAGTCCTGGTTAGTACTGACTAAAAGTTATTACCACCTGACAGTTGTTCAGTGCCTTATTCGAAATTCATTGGTGGTCTGAGTCCAATTCCAAGCTGACTGCTGCCTAAATCACAAAGACACCATCACAATTTGGACCACTGTTGATGGTCTTAGCAGAGAGACTAAGGACTGAATGTGTATGGAAGCAAATTACACTCTTGCTACTAGCTGTGCTCCCTTTGAGACAGGTTTGACGAACACTGGCAGGTTGGTATGAGGATGCTTAAACCTTCAATGCCTCAATGCCCATGCTGTAATTTTAATGAGGACAGGACTTCTGTCTCTGGCACTCTCAATTATTTATCATGCAATTATTATTTTTCATTGTTTAAGGATACACAAATCCTTTGGACTAGACAAAGTGGTTAAAATCATGAACCGTAGAAGACCGTGAGGAGCAATCTTTGCAACATTAAAGGCCACACTGGCAAATGACCAGAAACCTTAGGGGTGCAGGAAATTTGCATATACATTTATCCACTTTAATTTTGTTTCAGTCTGAACAAAATATGATAAATATTATCAAGCTAAAATGTAACCGTCTTTCTAGCTTAATTAGAAAATCACAAACTGCTCCTAAGATTTTTCCTAAAAATTCTGATTCAATTTATAAGCAGTATATTTAGACAGAATAGTGTACTGAAAATTATAATTAAGATAAATATGAATTTATGTATGTTTCTAGCCCAAAAATTAGCAACATTTTCAATTAGAAACTGGTTATATTTCTACTGACCATTTAGAAGTTTTGGTTAAAACTGATAAAACTAGATAAAAATCCCACTGAAACAACAATTTAAGATGAGGTTTTTTTATAACATACACACTGAAAATACCACAAACTTGTAATTTTTGAAGTGCTGAAAATTGCTTGCAGATGGTATCTTCCTACATAGAAAAGGAGTTCACACCCGGAGTACCATGTTTTGGAGTAACAAACTTATAAAAGGATTATTGAAAATCATCCAAAGACTGAAATTTTTGACCTCCAAATCTAAAAAAAAATTACAACTTGTATCAAATTCTAGCCTAAAAAGTTTTTAGTCACAGAAAGAAGCTGAAACTCATATGCGCAGAATGCAGCTCTGAAGGTCCCATTTTCATTAAAGTAATCTGAAAAGTCTATCTAGACAATAGAAGTTCCCAGTTTGCCATAATCTGCATCTTCACCTGCCCTGTTTATCCTAGCAAGAAGCCAAGATCAAAAAAATAAGCAGTTTATCTCCCTTACTCATAAAATAGTTTCAGTTCAAATCCTACAATTTAAAAAAAAATTCTACATTACTAAACACTTAAACCTATGAAACAAGCTACTGGAATGCATAGCAGGACCATGGACTGAGCTCCAAAAACGCTCAGAGCTGGGTACACCTACAGATTTACTTACGAGGATTTACAAAGTCTCTGTATGGCTTCTATTTCATTTTATACCATTTTCCCAGAGATTTACCACAAATGCAATCTTTAGGACCTTTCACTGTCCTAACTGGTCAAAACAAACAGACCTCTGACTCCCATTTAGGTGTCTTTAAAAAGTTTATCTTCATTTCTTTAGCCAAATGCCCATCAAATATTTAATCTCAGACACTATTCCCTTCGCTACATCATTCTTTAATTTATTTTCCCATGAACTCTCTCATCGGAGTCATTGCCCTGGTCTTGATAAAACCATGATCACCAAATATCATCTTCCAAGTTTCTCACTGACTTATTTTGGTTACAAATACAAAACAGAGACCTGATTAAGTCTCTGATCAAAAAAAAAAATCCACTTTAATATAAGACCTATTCTTTTCTTGTTTTCAGAATATAAAGGTTAGTCACAGTCAGCATCTGGTGTTCTTAAAATAAAATAAACATTTTCACTTTATGATAAAATAATGAGGTATTAAACTTTAATTTATTGAAATAATTCCAGATTCTAGGGGACCCTTTGGTTTTGAAGAAAAAAAATATAACTAAATAGTCTTTATTTTTAACAGTCTTATCTCTGGCATCTCAACATCAAAGCAGATCAAATTTTACTGAACCATATACTATGTCTTTTAAATGTTGTTTTGATCCTCTCTGAAATCATAGCGATACAATATACTAAAATTGGAGTGAGAGAAACTCCATTTCACTTCTCAGAGAAGTAAACATTCACATTTTCTTTAACTCCTGCCCAATTTTAATGTTCTGTTCAAACCACTCACCTAGATGAAAGATTTTGCTTAGCTTCTCAGATGTCCTTTAAGCAGGTAATACGTCACTGAAGCAAGTAAAAGTTCCCAGCATTAACATTCCTATTCCCAAGAAGAAAAAGAATGCATTAAGTACATAAAACTTACATTCTTTTCCACTCCTTCTAAAGAAAGGCTCCAGAATTCATTTCATTAATTCAAAGAGAAACGAGTTTCAGGCCAGTTATCTCCCAAGGGTTAGAAAATTCTCCTCCGTGTATCACCATCTGTATCTCCCCCTTAAGCAATTCCTCTCCACCCTGGCTAAACTCTTACTCCAGAGACAGTGTTATTTGTATGTGGGGTGTGTATATGAGGGAAGGGAGGGAATGAAGGAGGAGTGTGTGTTTGTTTAGATGTGAAATTAACGAATGTGATTCTACAAGATCTCATGGGAAAGGCTGTAACTCAAGTAAGCAAAGAATGGGGGAGGCTCCTAGCTGAGTATTCCTTTACAATTGTATTTTATCTCTGCAGAAATAAGAGTATCTTTGACACAAAAAAAAAACAAACATTGTTTGCACTGAATCTGAACAAAGCAGATAAGAAATACAAAGGCAAAATCTATTTTACAAACTCTTCTCTTCATGTAGTGGACTCTCCACCCTGTCTGTATTCCAAAAACGTTCAGCATAAATACTTTCATATTATTTGAATATTTTTCCATCTCCTTCTAGCGAAATAGTGCAAAATATATACGGTGCTGAGTCTGAGAACTATACCGAAAGGATAAGGTCAAAATTAGAGGAGAAGAAAAGAAAGAAAGGATGTTAATGGAAAAACATGTATATCTTTTGTGGTAGTGAAAGGTTGCAATCCACCTTCACTAATATGTTTTTGATATTCAGTTACTAGCCCAAAAATCATTAACAAATTATAATTTTGGGGGCAAAACTTTGTAGCAAATTCAGAATGAATGTTAGAAAGCACAGATTAATCAGATGAAACCATAAAGTGTGTGTGGCAGTGGTGGAGGGCTTCTCCTGCTCATGAAATCTCGCCAGTTCTCCAGTGACTGAATACAGCTGTTAAAGAAGACTGGAGAAAGAATTGATCATTGTGGGGGCTCTACAAGTAAGGGAGTCTGGTGCAGGAGGTATTGTTTCCTATAACTACCCTATGGAAATGTCCTTCCAGGAAGTATTTAAGCTATTTTAGTGCATTCCTTTGGGCTCCACCACTCCCCTTTCCTGTAATCAGCCATGTTGAATGCTGTGTAGAAGTTCAGGAGTATGAGACTGGAGATCTGACCTCTATCCATCATCATCAAAGGACTGTCCATCAGTCTATCACTGTTTCTGTTGTGTCTTGGCCTGAATTTGGTTTGTGCAGGGTTTAGGATATTGGCTTTAGCTAAATAAGCTTGTAGCTACTTTTGGCCAGTTTCTCAATAAGCTTCATCAGCAATGGAAGGTTTGATAGTGGGCAATAGCTAGCCAGGTCCAGTGCATCCAGAATAGCTTATTTCAGCATTGGTTACTCTGTGACATGTTTTGAGGGGGAAGGAAGATTCCTTCTCCAAATGAGGCCTAAGTGTCTCCTAAATGTCTAAGTCAGAAGAGGCCCCCAGTTGCTCATGACTCTCTTGTACCAAAAATGACAGGAAGGGGGCTGATTCACAGGTTTGGAGTTGTGTCTCCTTCAGGGTGTCTGATAATATTTCCTCTGGTTAGGAAAGGCTGACCTCAAGGGATGAAAGCAATCTGGTAATTGGATATCATCGTAAGGGATTGTATCTGCAGATCCTGAGCAGCTTTTCCAAATGTGAGCAATATTTTTAACTACAGAGGATGATAGCTCTGTGCAATGCTTGCTGCTAAGTTCTGCTGTGGACTACAGGCAGTCAGGGCTAATGACACAATTTACCAGAATTTATAGTTCCTTAGAGTATATTTTGGCAGCTTCTGTGGAAGTGGAGAAGAAAGCTCTCAGGGCTTCTAATATAGCCTTGCAATAGGCTGGGAGAAATTCTGTTTCAATTCCTATTTAAGCCTTAGTTTTCTGTCACTGATGCTCTGTCCTTCTTTCTTAGTCTAGCACATTGTGTCACAAAACCCGTGAGATATGTATGAGAGAGGAGAATGAATGGGCCATTTGGGGGCCAGTGTCAACAGTTAAGGCTAGCGTATATTCACCACATCCACAACTTTTATGTAGTGCTGGTGCACTGCTGTCTTTTGGCAAGTAATGCTTTTTGTTGTTGTATATTTAAAATTTTTTGAGAATCCAGTATTTTCACAAGAAGATGAGTTAAGTCCTGGGTGTGATGGGTTGGGTCACAGTGACGCCCCTTGGGACTGTCACCTGATGTGCTGAGACGACCTCTGAGCCCGTTTTCCCTGCCAGTTTGGGCCTCCAGAACCCTGCCTTGTTGAGCCAGACACACTAGCCTGCTACAACACAGACCCACGGTCTGAACCACGCGTCTCAAAGCTGCAGACTTAACTGAAAACAGCTTAAGAAGTGCTACTATCTCTAGCACTCAGAGACCCAACTGCCAATCGGATCCAAACCCCAAATAAATCCATTTTACTCTGTATAAAGTTTATACAGGGTAAACTCATAAATTTTCCACCCTCTATAACACTGGTAGAGAGATATGTACAGCTGTTTGCTCCCCCAGGTATTACTTACTTACTCTGGGTTCAATAATAAACAAAAGTGATTTTATTAAGTATAAAAAGTAGGATTTAAGTGGTTCCAAGTAATAGACAGAACAGAGTAAGTTACCAAGCAAAATAAAACAGAACACACAAGTCTAAGCCTAATACATGAAGAAACTGATTAGAAGATGAAATCTCACCCCCAGAGATGTTCCAATAAGCTTCTTTCACAGACTGGACTCCTTCCTAGTCTGGGTCCAGCAATCACTCACACCCCCGTAGTTACTGTCCTTTGTTCCAATTTCTTTCAGGCATCTCTTTGGGGTGGAAAGGCCATCTCTTGAGCCAGCTGAAGATAAAATGGAGGGGTTTCCAGGGCCTTTTATATTTTATTTTCTCTTGTGGGAGGAAACCCCTTTGTTTTTCTGTGCAAAGTCACAGCAACAAGCTGGAGTTTGTAGCCACATGGGCAAGTCACATGTCCATGAATGATTCAGCTTTTTGCAGGCTGACGCCATTGTTTACATGTTAGTTTGAATGTTCCCAGGAAAGCTCAGATGTGGATTGGCGTCTCCTAAAGTCCATTGTCAGTTAAGTGTTTCTTGATTGGGCACTTACTGAGAATAGTCCTTTCTCAAGAATCTGACCAAATGCTTCACTGAGTCTACTTAGAATCAAACACATTGAGATACAAGCACATAGCCAATATTTATAACTTCAAATACAAAAATGATACACACATACAAACAGCATAATCATAACCAGCAAACTACTACCTTGCCATAGACACCCCACTTGACCTTCTCAGTACAAGACCTGGTGCAACCACAGGACCCTGGTTGCAACAATGATTTACACGGTCACAGTTCATGTCAATAACATCACGCTGGATTTGGTTGTCTAGAAATCAAAGGAAAGGATGTTATATCAACTATTTAATTCCATGGGCAAAACATATACTTCTAAAATAGGTTAGTGTGGAAATCCAGGAACAGTTAAAAGGAAGTCACATGGTGCTGCTGAACTAGCCACACACACTGCCTTTAGAGAGAAACAGCCAAAAGATTTATCCATCCATTTGGTTTCACTTCCTTCACTATTATTTTCAATTAACAGCATAAAAGTAAGAGCAGGTCGCACAGATCAATCAAACAAATCTCAGACTTCATAATATAAACTCAAATTATATTATCTTTGTTCCTTTCAATGTCTTATGCTATCGATTTACCTTTGTCCTTACATGGCCCTCATCATCATAGTATCTATTTACTGAATGGTGATTTTGTTCTCTTAGGACTAGCTTGTAACTTGGATTAGATGCCCATGTAGGAGAGTAAAAACCACCTTTTCCTTCCTTCACAGGCTATCTGGACCTTGGGTCCAGACACAGAGGAGTAAAAAGGCATTGTGGGCCAGATTTTAAAGATATTTAGGTTCCTGATCATGCAGATAGGTGCCTAGTGTGATTTTCAAAAGTGCATAACTCCCATTGAAATAAACAGCATTTAGACCATGTGCTGGGGTGTTTACCCCACACTTGCCCTGAAAGGGTTAATGAAGACAAAGAAGACCACAGCTGAGAGGAACCAGATGACTAAGTAATCCCCTGACTGAGTGAGGGAGCCCAGCTGAAGAGGAATGAAAAGCAGGAAATTGGCAGCAGTAAGGTCAACTGGGAAACTCAGGGAAGGGGGAAGCCAGGAAGTTAGGACAAGGCTCAGGGAAAAGGCAGTAAGGTCTAGAAGAGAACAGACCTTGACTGCTGGCTAGAGCGTCCCTGAGCTGGAACCTGGAATAGAGGGCAGGCCCAGGTTCCCCTGCCAGCCACTGAGGAAGTGGCACCATGCGGCACTGAATGGGAAGACTGCCCAGGATTGCTGAAGGAAGACTTTGATACCCCTGAAGGGGACAATGCAAATGGTGACCTGGCCGGAACGCTGAGTCACAAAGAGGTGGCAGCAGCAACTTGTGGAGCTAGAGAGGGGCTGCAGACCCAGAGAGAGAGGTGGAGAGATGGCATGCAACCATGGGAAGGAGTGTTGACCTGATTATCTATTCTCCAGAGTGACCAGGAGGAGGCACCATCCTAGTGGTGAGTGGAGCACCCCATCACAGGCCACTAGAAACCTTTGAAAATCCCACTAGACATCTTTCTGCATCTTTAGGTGCCTACATACCTATAAATACCTGTCCCTCTGTGCCTACTCCCATTCCCTCCAGCTTATGGGTGGCGAGTGGACTGGAGAATAAGAAGCTAGTTCCTGTGTACAGTAACTGAAGTTCTTCAAGGTGTGTTGTCCATATGCACATTCCATTAATGGGTGTGCATGCAACTCATGTGCCAGAAATTGGAGTCTTTTTGGCCAAAAGTACCTGTAGGGAACACATGTGTTTGTCTGTCCTCATGCTCCACGCTGAGAGCACATATGGGTGAAGTGCGCCAGCTGCCATTTGGTTCCTTCTCACTGCAGAATCCCAAAGTGAGGGTGCTGAAGTAAAGAAGATGGAAGCGCAAGTTGTGGATGTGTATATGAAAAACACATCACAAAAAACTCCAGTACTGTAAACTATGAGTAACTTCTCATTCTCCAGTCCACACCACTGGAGCCTTCACATGTAAGAAAGTTACATGTTTGGTTGAAATTACTGGATTCAACAGCCTTCTAATTATTGCCCTCCCTAGTGTAGCAAGAACCTTGGAATACTAAACTGAGATTTTAAAAAGCATTTATTCTAGTATCAGGAAATTTCAGTTCCTAGTTTTCTTTAAACTGCCAGCTTAATTACTTGTGTTTTCTGATGATTGTATATACAGTTTATCTGTTGTATTATATTATTTTACAGAAATTTAGACACTTTGCAGTATGGATAGAAAGTCACAGTCCCTGCTATGAAGAATTTACAATTTAATTTAGAAGTAACAAGGAGTGGAAATAACAAGACGAGGAATTACACATATATTGCAGCTCCATGCACTATCTATCTAGGTTCTTATATGTCTGTCATCACTGTAGTAGCTATGTCTAACTGGTCATTTGCTCATGCAGTTACCACATTTGTGAATGCAATTGTGCTAACTGTGAGAGCAAATTAGATATGCATCTCACTGAACATCTGTGCATGCAGTTCTGGAAAGCTGGCATCATCAAAAATATTAAAGAAACATTTGGTCCTTCCACGTAGTCTAGACCCACGGTTCTCAAACTGTGGGTCGGGACCCCAAAGTGGGTCGGGTCCCCATTTTAATGGGGTGGCCAGGGCTGGCACAGACTTGCTGGAACCTGGGACCAAAGCTGAAGCCGAGCCCCACCACCCAGGGCTGAAGCCAAAGCCCAAGGGCTTCAGTCCTGGGTGGGAAAGCTCAGTTTACAGGCCCCTTGCCTGGGGCTGAAGACCTTGGGCTTTGGCTTCTCCCCCCAGGATGGTGGGGCTTGGGCTTTGGCCCTGCCACCTGGGGCAGCTGGGCTCAGGCTTCAGACCCCGTCCTGGGGTCATGTAATAATTTTTCTTGTCAGAAAGGGGTTGCGCTGCAATGAAGTTTGAGAACCCCTGGTCCAGATGTTAGCCAGAAACTTCATAGTAAAGTCCATTCCCATTTCAATACAATCTGTTTTTAATGATATACAGTGGGGTTGGTAGCACAAACTATATCTGCAAAGATGTGAACTTTCTGATCATGAAATAAAAATACCAAATCACAGTTATGTCATGTTCTTTATCTCACAAAAATGCAACGGTCATAATTAGTGAAATTAGAAATTGTGAGGGAGAGGATGTTGTAACATTTGAGAAATGAGATATAGATGGAAAGTTTTAGTAATATGCAAAGTAGGGTTGAATTTCTATAGTAACATGCACTCAAAGGAGAGATTTTCAATACGATGTTCTTTCTCTTCCCCTGTTAAGACAAACATTTCAGCTTACAATGCTTTGACAGATTTCAAGCTTTCAATGTGGAACTGTATAATCCTTAATCAAAAAAACCCTTGTATGCTCTAACGGGTTAAACTTAAAATAAAAATGAAGAGCTTCTTAACTGAAAACAATAGAATTTCTAATTACAAAGAGATATAGCCTGCAAAAATAGGATTTTGCAACTTCTGTAGACATATATAGGACAGTAGTTGAAATGAACTAGAAAGTACTTCAAACAGTGTTTAACTCACATTTAAAGCAAAGCAAATAAAGTACCAAACTTTCCCCCATGTGGGTTATTCCTTTGTAGGAAAAAGAGAAGTCAGTGAGTTTAGTATCAGAGAGGTTCTACCTTATTGTTCTATTGGATGTTGTTGCAGGATTTGCTTTCATTCCCATAGAACAGATGGGGATTGCGCCGAAAATACAGTTCTCACATTGTAGGGTAGGATCTAGCCATACATAGATCCAATGACTCCACATAACTTCTAGCCTCTTCAATGACCTCTGCTGACAATCCAACCCCATGGGGAGAGAGGGCTGCTGTACAGTAAGGAAACTCATAAATCAATGCTGATGCAGTGAACATTAACTTACATGGAGATTCCTCACCCAGTGTAAAGGCTGGGGAATGATCTGAAGTAGTTTTTAGTGATTTGCAGTGCTTTGTAATAAGAGATTAGAATAGCTCTTACGTTCTATTATATTCAGCTTTCCTTTAAGAGGAAAACCTAAGCCATTTTCTAGTCTCCATAGTAGTGGAGTCTAATTGTACAAAGTAGTTAATTGGCATCTTTGTCAAAATAAAGAGCTAGTATAAAGGTTTCTCATTTCCTTCTATCAGAGCATGAAATAAGAAATGACACTGATCTAAAATCCAAACTCTTTTAAATGGATAATTGGTATTCCAGAATAAGAGGAAATGACTTTCATTTTAAGAACATACTGAAACCATTCTGTGGCATACAGTAATCTTCAGATTTCTAAATGGTCTAATGCACATTTCAAACAGCAGGAAAATTTATTTAAGTACTTAAGTAGAGTACTCTGCATTGCTCCATTTTTCTCCTCTGGGTGGTCTAACTACACAATATTAAGAGTTACAGTATTCAGTCAAAGTGAAGTTAAAAAGTGAGCATCGCTAGTACTACTTATACCAACCAAGATTAGGTATAGCTAGGGGTTTGCCCTGACAATACCAAGCACTTTACCACTCAAAAACACATACAGTAACAATAAATCAGTTTAATACACCCTCAGAAAACACATATAACCAAACAGTAGAAACATTATTAATCTCCTTGATGAAGCAAAACACATAAACCTGATTCTTTTCTCACATGCACGGAAATCAGGAGTAACTTCAATTAAATCAAGGGTCTTTTATGTCTCTATGATCTTTGTGAGAAGAGAACTGGCTCACAGTATATAATATATGACTTTCATAAAAACTATGTGTGGACTTTGATCTTTCTATGAAGTGAGGAGAAGGTGAAAAGAGGAAACACTGTTTGAACTTCACAGCCTGTGGAACTGTTTCACTACTGTGTTACTACAGTTTTCCACCAATGTAACTTAGATAAAATTGACATAAACCTGAAGTAAATAAGTGATTAGGTAAGCGCTGTATATTTAAATTACATGATTTATTCATTCTCTGTTGCATACGTGAGGGAAGAATGGGTCCTCCACTTAACAAAATAATGGACTTGATTTGCTTCTCAATTTCACTAGTTTTACAAGGGTGTAACTCCATTAACTTAAACTCAGTTAATCTTGATGTACACTGAGAAGAAAATAAAGCCAAATAACTGAATTCCAAACGATTTTAATCAAGACAGTGGAACCTGGTGCAGAAAGTGCCTGATTCATGTTTCAAAGATGAGGTCAAATCTTCTAGTCTTGTTTATGCTGTAAATTGTATTAACATTGCTGACTAGACATCTAACTCCGGTGAGGAGGAGGGGGAATTTATAGAGAGGAAAAGCAGATTTAAGAAGAGGAAACAGATGCTTTCATGATCTTACCTAAGGAGGAATACTGTTTATGTTAAATAAGGATGATAATTTACTTTTCACTTATGTTAATCAGCCATGAAAGTAGGTCTCCTCCCTCCTTGAAATACTTTAATTTGTACTAGTGTTTTGCTGTCATGCATACTTTAGGTTTGATTTAGAACTAAATGAAGACATATTCTGTATGACCTCCTCCCACTCAAATGGAAGGACAGTGCTAACATGAGAGAATTGGATGGCATTCAGTATGCTTCTAACCTCTTCATTGCTTGGGTTTTTGGTCACCTTGAGTAAAAACTTTCAACTTCTCACCTGTGCACTTTGGAAATTTTTAAAGCTAAACATATAATAAAATCAAATAATTATACTGCAGCTGCACCCATGCATTCTAAGATGAATGTCTTTTGGGAACCACAGTAAGTTCCAACTTACTAGGTAATTGTGGCTGGATGTTTGAATGCAGCTAATCTTTTCAGTTCAAGTACTTCTCTGTCTCATATATACATCGACCAGATCCTGCTACCACTGAAATCAGTGGCAAATCTCCCATTGACTTCACTGGAAGGAGGAGCCAACTTGTGATTTGTAACATGCTTGTCCATGCCAACTGGGACTTCTTGACTGCAGAAGGGATTCAAGACTGCACAATTCAAGCTGCAAAAAACTATGTTGCAAACAATTCTTTTTCAGGGGACAAGTTGATCACTGTACATCTATTAGACACGATGAATTAATCATTGCATAATTTGTGATGACAGTCTACATGAGCTGTGCTTTTTTTGCCATATTTAAATGCCCTGGGTGAAAAAAGGAATTAAAAAGGAAAACAAAGATTACTCACCCCCAGTAACTAAGGTTCTTCAAGATGGGTTGTGCACATCACATTCCACTTTGGGGGAGGGGGAAGGTTCCCAATGTACTCATGTCAGAGACTTCCGCTAGGAGTACCACTAGGCGGCACATGTGCCCCTGCTCTCCTCATTCACCCAGCTGAGGGCATAAAAAGGGGGTGTCCACTGCTTGCCTTTCAGCTCCTTCTCCTCGCTCATGAAACATTGTCCAAAGTATCAAGGGAGGTGGGAGGGTTGTGGAATGTATATGTACACAACACTTCTCGAAGAACAACAGTTACTGCAGGTGAATAACCACTTTTTCCTCCTTCAAGTGATTATGCATGTCAGATTCCACTTTCGGTGACTCTGTAGCAGTTCCCAAAGATGTGGTGGGACTCTGCAGCATGTGAAGAGAGGCTGCAGCACTAACTTGCTGAGGTTGCAAGAGGCTTGAGTGATGGCATAATGTCTTGAAAAAGTATGCACCAGATGACCATATTGCTCCTTTGCATATGTCCATAATGGGTATGAGCATAAGCTTTCGTGAGCTACAGCTCACTTCATTGGATGCATTCAGTGGAAAATACAGTGGGGAGATTTATATACACAGAGAACATGAAACAATGGGTGTTACCATACACACTGTACGGAGAGTGATCACTTAAGATGAGCTAATACCAGCAGGAGAGCGGGGGAGAAAACCTTTTGTAGTGATAAACAAGGTGGGCCATTTCCAGCAGTTGACAAGAACATCTGATGGGGGGTGGGGGGGAAATAGTTTTACTTTGTGTAATGACCCATCCACCCCTAGTCTCTATTCAAGCCTAAGTTAATTGTATCCAGTTTGCAAATTAATTCCAATTCCGCAGTCTCTCGTTGGAGTCTGTTTTTGAAGTTTTTTTTGTTGAAGAAGTGTCACTTTTAGGTCTCTAATCGAGTGACCGGGGAGATTGAAGTGTTCTCCGACTGGTTTTTGAATGTTATAATTCTTGACGTCTGATTTGCGTCCATTTATTCTTTTACGTAGAGACTGCCCAGTTTGACCAATGTACATGGCAGAGGGGCATTGCTGGCACATGATGGCATATATCACATTGGTAGATGTGCAGGTGAATGAGCCTCTGATAGTGTGGCTGATGTGATTAGGCCCTATGATGGTGTCCCCTGAATAGATATGTGGACACAGTTGGCAACGGGCTTTGTTGCAAAGATAGGTTCCTGGGTTAGTGGTTCTGTTGTGTGTTTGCTGGTGAGTATTTGCTTCAGGTTCGAGAGCTGTCTGTAAGCAAGGACTGGCCTGTCTCCCAAGATCTGTGAGTGTGATGGGTCGTCCTTCAGGATAGGTTGTAGATCCTGGATGATGCGTTGGAGAGGTTTTAGTTGGGGGCTGAAGGTGATGGCTAGTGGCGTTCTGTTATTTTCTTTGTTGGGCCTGTCCTGTAGTAGGTGACTTCTGGGTACTCTTCTGGCTCTGTCAATCTGTTTCTTCACTTCAGCAGGTGGGTATTGTTGTAAGAATGCTTGATAGAGATCTTGTAGGTGTTTGTCTCTGTCTGAGGGGTTGGAGCAAATGCGGTTGTATTGTAGAGCTTGGCTGTAGACAATGGATCGTGTCACCCTCCGGGCACAGAACTGAAGATGCACGTTCCACCGACTCTTTCCTAGGAGGCTGGGAAAGAGAGGCTGATAGCTGTTCCGAGGCTCCAGACACCGAGCGAACCTCCACTGGAGGCTGTGTCGGGGGCCACTGGTACCACAGTGCCGGCCAAGGAGCCCAGTGCCACTGCACCTGCTGTGGCACCGGTGGAGCAGGCTGTTCAGCCTCACTGGCCTGTCCCATCGATCGACGGCTACAACGGGATGCCAGGCTGGCGTATGACCTGTCGCTGACTCAGGACCAGGAGGAGGAGTGGCGGCGGCGGGAACGGTGCTAGCCGTGAGACTGTGATCCCAATGTGCAGGAACAGTACTGGTGGTAGCAGCTGCTCCAGGATCGGCTCTGGCGGGCAGATCCGCAACGGTGAGGTGCTGGTGATTGATGCCCGGAACTGCTGGAGTGAGATGACGAATGGGAATGGCATCAACATTCTTGTTGCAACTGGCTATGGTAGCCCCTCAGAGATGAGGGCCTTTAGCGACATCTGTCTTGGTCTCAACAGGGCCTGCTCCTCGAGGCGGAGCAGTACCTGGAGCCCCTGTTAGTTGGAACCCAGCCAGACAACCTGGTAGGGGTCGACGGTGACCGGCATGGACTACGCACTGGATGGTCACTGAGTGGTGAACGGCGTCGGGAACATTCCCTCGACCGTGAACGGTACTGGGCAGGGGGCGACCGCAGAGATCCCAGCGGTGGCTTGCCTCTGGACTGGGGAGCCAGCATTGGCGGTGCCCCTGGCACCGGCAGGGACATAACATCCCGGGCCGCTTGCAGGGCCTCTGACGCGGAGGGCATCCGGACATCCGGGGAAGCCTGCTCTGAATAGGCCGGGCTACTCCACTCAACCTGAGTTGGAGATCTGGAGGCCGATGGGGACAGAGGACTGCCCAACATGGGTCTCGCCTCTCTCCCGGTCTTGCTCCAGTGCCGCGGCGAAGGCCTCTTCTTAGCCTTCTTGGAGTGCCCTGCGGACAGGGAGCGGTGCCAACTGGTAGATGGCACCAAGGGGTCTCCACACACTGACACCGCGGTACCTGGTGCCGACTCGGAGCGGCGTGCCTGAGTCGGGGTCAAGGCCGACTCCATCAGGATAGCCTGGAGCCGAATGTCTCTCTCTCTTGGCCCGAGGCTTGAAAGACTTGCAAATCTTGCAGCGATTGCTGAGATGGGTTTCACCCAGACAGCGTAAACAGTCCGCATGTGGATTGCTCACTGGCACTGGCTGCCTACAGGGGTCACACAACTTAAAGCCCGGGGCACGCCCCGACCCGGGCGCATTAAACTAATCTAACTACTTCAACTACAGGTACTACTACAATGAATGAACAACAGTTCTGGAGGAAAGCTGCGGAGAAGCTGGAGCAGAGCAGTTCCGAAGCACCTTCACTGGCGGCAAGAAGGAACTGAGGGTGGGGGGAGCGCGCAGCACCACTTACACCGGGCCATAGAGGCGCCACTCCAGCCCGGGAGCGTCTGCTAGGTGCAGCCGGCAGCAGAGAGCAGAGCAGAGGGAGGCTGGGCATGCGTGCTTGCATCCATGGTGCTTGCGTCCATGGAGAGACCTTAAGGGGGTGGGGCTGGGTGCTTGCCTGCATGAGAATGAGTGAGACAGATTCATTCTGTCACTCTCTTCACTGTTGCTGCATCCTGGGCTTGGAGGTGTAGGGCTGTGTGAAACAGGCGCTGTCCCTGAGGCAGAGCAGAAATGTAACTACTAAAGAGGCAGGCTGCTAATGTTCCAATTGTTAGTTAACTCATGCCATTCTTAGTCAATTAAGGCTCCTTTACCTTGCCAGAGTGGTGTAAAGGAGCCTTACTGTAAATGACAGTAACGGAATCATCAGCTAGGAAGGTCTATGTGCTTTCTTGATTTTTTTCCTGTGCCAGAGAGGCATAATGGGGTTAGATTACAGCTCAGGATCTATTTAAGAACATAAGAATGGCCATATTGGGTCAGACCAAAGGTCTGTCCAGCCCAGTATCCTGTCTACCAACAGTGGCCAATGCCAGGTGCCCCAGAGGGAGTGAACGTAATACATAATGATCTACTGATTTCTCTCCTGCCATCCATCTCCACCCTCTGACAAAGAGAGGCTAGGGACACCATTCCTTACCCATCCTGGCTAATAGCCATTAATGGACTTAACCTCCATGAATTTATCTAGTTCTCTTTTAAACCCTGTTATAGTCCTAGCCTTCACAACCTCCTCAGGCAAGGAGTTCAAGTCACCTGGTGACTTGTTACTGTTAAGTTTCTCAATTAATTCCAAAACCTCCTTCAAGTAGCAAGTCACCGGGACCAGATGGCATTCACACAAGAGTTCTGAAAGAACTCAAATGTGAAATTGCAGAACTATTTAACTAGAGTTTGTAACCTGTCCTTTAAAATCAGCTACTGTACCCAGTGACTGGAAGATAGATAATGTAATGCCAATATTTAAGAAGGGCTCTAGGGGTGATCCTGGCAATTACACACCGGTAAGTCAGTACCAGGCAAATTAGTTGAAACAATAGTAAAGAATAAAATTGTCAGACACCTAGAACAACATAAATTTATGTTCTTCTAGGTGTCTGACAATTTTATTCTTTATTCAGAACTCTTGTGTGAATGCCATCCGGTCCCGGTGACTTGTTACTGTTAAGTTTCTCAATTAATTCCAAAACCTACTCTGTCACTTCAATCTGTGACAATTCCTCAGATTTGTCACCTACAAAAGACGGCTCAGGTTTGGGAATCTCCTTAACATCCTCAGCAGTGAAGACTGAAGCAAAGAATTCCTTTAGTTTCTCCACGGTGACTTTATAGTCTTTAAATGCTTCTTTTGTATCTCGAACGTCCAGGGGCCCCACTGGTTTTTACTTATCCATTTTAAAAAAATGCAGGTCAATGATTAGCAAAATTGTATGATTTTCTTGTATGAAAGTCTGAGCAATTTAAAGCAACATTCTACTTTACAGACCATCAAACACCAAAATAAAAGTAATGTAATTTAAATGAAAATCCAGTATTATAACTGGAATGCCAGGTCTTGATTACCAGTATTTGTAACTTAATTTTCATGTGTGTAGGAAAAGTTATTTTGAATAGTTATTGTGATTTTTTTTCTGTATGGTAGTTTAAATAAATTACCAAAATAAGTGAACTTGGTGTGATTATATTGTGTTATTTTGACAAAATATGCAGAATTTTTTATTTTTGGCACAGAATTCCTTCAGGAGTAGCTCTTTAATGTGTCTCCCGCAGCTCTTTGCAGCACATGATATTAACATTATTATTACTACCCCACCAGGATGCTTTTACTATGTTATTAACCAAGTAAATTATCAACTTTCACTAAGTTATTAACTTAGTTGCTATGAGACTATTTATATATAAAAACTAAATATTTTCCCTTGCATACTGTTTAAATATAAATAGTACTATAGTAAATGAAATAATGAATTCACACTACTGGGGCTTTTTGGGGTAATGTTGATTGCTAATTTGGCTCCTGAACCACTGAGGTCTCCGTATCACTGCCTTAAAAGTCATATTCATCCTGTCCTTTTCTCAAAGCAGGATTGTTCTAACATTAAAATAAAGAGATTTTTTTCTGGTAAATAAGGAACTAAATCCATTATAAGAAAGCTACCCAGAATGTTAATAAATTAAAAGAAAAACAAAGTCCTTCAAATCACTGTGTAATTATATTTAATGTTATTAAATATGGTTAATTACTTTGCCAAATAAAAGAGAATGTTTTCTTTTAGCAAATGATTTTTTACAGTTATGGTCCTGTAAAAACTCAGATCTTTTTAATAAAGGGTAATAAGAACTTTATGGAATAACAGGAAATGACTAGTATAAGTACACATTGAAACCATTTGATTACACAAAGGAATTTTCATCTCTTTAATGGACTAATGCATGCTGAAAGGTAATGGGATAATTTGCTCAACACCTACTTAAGTGGAAAACTCTGTGATGCCTGAATCTTCTCTTCTCTGGGGTCTGACGAAGCAATATATTGCATACATGAAAGCATCTGTGACACTTTGATAGATACTGTTAGGCTGATGCCAATGCATAATTGATCTCTGCTAAAAGAAATGTCTACAACTGCCTCTTGGAAAACATACCTAAATATTATATCAAACCAAAAAACATAATGGAAAATAACTATAATTTGTTCTTTTGTTCATCTTACCCTCGTTTTTTATGATATCCAGAACTTCACTTTCTTCTTTGACTGGTTGCATACATGTATCCCACTCAGGTGTGTGTGCATGTGCATAGAATGTTAAAGCTGGAGAGTTTTCTGTAGCAATACTCGTTGGAGTGGGCCATCATTGTGGCCCCTGCTGAGGCAATATAAGGGTGGGGCTGCCCAGTCCCGGATCATTTCCTTCTCATCACCTGTGGCCCAAGTTTGAGCTCCCTGTTCAGTTTACCTCACATACATTTTCCTCTGTTCAATCTGTGAGTTTAGCTTTCTACTTTACCTGTAAATAGTTAGCAGCTAGCACCTGTTAGCGGGGTTTTTTTAAATTGTATTAAGTTATTTTGTTAGTTTTTTGGTGTGGTCACCAGTGGCATGCAGCATTCATTGGGCTTTAAGCACTGCCTGTCATATGGGGTGTCTATCCTAAGTAGTGACCCCCATGTGCACTGCCTTTGTGCCTCAGCAAGGGACATATGCAGGAGAGGTGTAGCAGCTGCCATTCTTTCAAGAAAAGGATGCAGATTTCCAGAGACTTGTGCCTCAAACATCACCTCAGGGAGCAGGCAAAAAGGCCTGCCTCCAATCCTGGGCCTTAAGTAAGCACGCTGCCACCACAGACTGCGACTGTACCTGTGTTTGTCTTTGACAGACCCCTGGACTTGGATTCTTCTCCATGAAAAAAGAGGGGACATTCTTCCCCTTCAGGGCCCCCCTGAAAGAGGACTCACAAGACAGACTGGAGAATCTTGAAGTCGAAAAAAGAGTTCCTTTTCTTCCTTAAAAAAAGACTTGAAACATCATTGGGATTCTTCAGGTACTTAGTAGAGCTGGGACATCTACCCATGTCTTCCGGATATCACGGCAGGAGGATATTAGTTCCATGCCATTGGCTCTGGTACCGTCAGCAGAACAGCTGTTGAGTCTGGTAACAATGGACACTTATTCAGCACTAATGTTATGGTACTAACAACTCCACAAGCTTATAAAGCAACAAACAACTCACTTTGCCTCTCTGTTCCAGACTTTGTGGTGCATGAGTCCATTGCATTGGTGGTGCATCCCCCTTTAGGGGCCTGTTGGTCTCAGCTCAGGTGCAGAGACTGTTAGCTGTATTAGTGTCGGCACCAGCTACAAAATATGGCAAGGACTCAGTGCCTTCCACAGTGCCCTTTTTGGCACCAGCACACACAGTGTCATCATAGATTAGACCATCAGTGTTTGTACTAGCCTTTTTCCCTGTCTCAGTACCAACAACCTCAGTACCAGAACAGTTGTCAGAGTGGGTCCTGCCTACATTTTGCACTGAAGCACCAACTAAGACAGACATGCTTTCCAGTGTCTCTGTGCACCACTGTAATACCAACTACCATATCTACCTAAAAAGAAAAAGGAGTACTTGTGGCACCTAAGAGACTAACCAATTTATTTGAGCATAAGCTTTTGTGAGCTACAGCTCACTTCATCGGATGCATTCAGTGGAAAATACCATGCATCTGATGAAGTGAGCTGTAGCTCACGAAAGCTTATGCTCAAATAAATTGGTTAGTCTCTAAGGTGCCTCAAGTACTCCTTTTCTTTTTGCGAATACAGACTAACACGGCTGCTACTCTGAAACATATCTACCTAGGTGCCAATGTTAGTATCTTCACAGTGGGCTATAGATACAACAGATCACCTAGTGGCCCCATCGGGCTTTGCGCCCCTGATGCCCATGGACTACTTAGATGGTTCTTCTCAGTCAATCTCACCATCCTCTCCTAGATACAGTCACTCTAGCTAATCATCTAGGCTGCCCCCAGGAGAACATCAGTACCGGGGGCAGGGCCAATCATTCAGCAGGAACAAGTCATCATGACCTAATACTTTTTGGTTGCCCATGCCTTATGGTCTCCCTCCATGGCCTTATTGGACCCCTTTGGTGTTTCCTGGTTCCCCATGTCTCGATCACTGGCCCAATCTAGGGGATGGTTGCCACTGCCTTTGGCAAAACAGCTTCCAGAGCCACCTAAATTGGAAGCACACAGAGATTCTATTCACCCTTGAGCTCCAGGCTTGACAAAGCCCTGGCTGGGATGATTTAGTTAGGGATTGGTCCTGCTTTGAGCCGGGGGGTTAGACTAGATGACCTCCTGTGGTCCCTTCCAACGCTGATATTCTATGATTCCAGTGCTGCAGGAAGAACCACTGCTGATGAACCAGTTCTATCACATAAGCATCCATTGGCTCCTGTTATCCCTTCCTCCTTCTCACCTGATGACTCAGTGATCCTGGACTCTTCTTCTCTGGTAGCAGAGGATTTTAAGTCTCATCAGGCACTGCTGACAAGAATGGCTGGGGCTGGGGCTTCTCCATTATAGAAGCTGAGCTTGTGCAAGAGGACACTTACATGCCAATTGCCCTCCAAAATAATGAGGTTTTTCTAGAACTGACAAAGACCTTGTGGCATACACGAATCTCCTTAGCTCCTACAACTAAGCGCACAGATAAATATCATATCCCAGTGCAAAGCTTTGAGGGATTTTATTCCCATCCTGCCTCACTGGTAGTTACATCAACCAATGAGAGATCACATCGGGGAGATTTAAATCAACTCCCACAGAAAAAAGAGCCCCAAAGACTTGATCTATTTGGGAGAAAAAAAAATCATTCTATTTCCTCTCTCCAAGTGCATATAGTGAATCAGAAGACAGTGTTAGCTAAATGTGACTTTGTAAATTGCGGTGCAATGTCCAAGTTTTTGACAAACTACCAAAAAATGCAAGGGAGGAAATTAAAACTTTCCTGGCAGAAGGCTCCATGGTGGCCAAGGTGTCGCTTCACTCCATGCTTGATGTGGCTGATGTTTCTTCTATGGCGATAGCCTCTGCACTAATAGTGAGGAGATCCTCATGATTACAGAGCTTGGGCATAGCTTCTGATATCCAGCAAACTACAAAAAGGTCATCCTGTTGGTTGATAAACTTATTTTCAGATAAAACCAGTGTAACTTTACATTATTTAGACTCTCATGCTACCCTTTGTTCGTTAGAAATCTATACCCCAGCCATCTGCCATCATTACAGATCCAATAACAACAATATCAACATCAGTATAATAGACAGCCTGTATACCCACCAAGCTAGAAAATTTTTTTTTGAAGAGAAAGCACAAATCACAGAGAAAGAGGCCCTCTAACTCCAGTTCGATAGCATCCTCAGTTGTTAAGAAGCAGCCCATTTGATTTCTTTGAAGATAGCAATATAGTCATCAGTGATCTTCCAGCCATCTCTCCTCTAGGGACAGACTGTCCTGTTTCCTCACTGCTTGGGACTCTATACTGACAGACAAATGGATCCTAAGCACTGTGAGACTGGGATAGTCTATCCTATTTCTCTCCGTCTCCCTCTCCTACCCACCTGCCCCATCGCTATTCAGGGACCAATCTCACAGGTCAATGCTCCTTCAAGCAGTTCAGACACTGTTCACTCTAGGAGCCATAGAGGAAGTTCCCCTTCAACATCAGGGAATGAAGTTTAACTGACAATACTTTCTGAACTCCAAGTACAAGGAGTGTGGGGGAGTTTGAGACCCAGAGTGGACCTTTGAAATCACAGCAAGTTCATCAAGCCTCATCAAGCCCTCGGATCGCTACCCCTTCCTGCTTCTCCACGTGGGCACCAATGATACTGCCAAGAATGACCTTGAGCGGATCACTGCGGACTACGTGGCTCTGGGAAGAAGGATAAAGGAGTTGGAGGCGCAAGTGGTGTTCTCATCCATCCTCCCCGTGGAAGGAAAAGGCCTGGGTAGGGACCGTCGAATCGTGGAAGTCAACGAATGGCTACGCAGGTGGTGTCGGAGAGAAGGCTTTGGATTCTTTGACCATGGGATGGTGTTCCATGAAGGAGGAGTGCTGGGCAGAGACGGGCTCCATCTTACGAAGAGAGGGAAGAGCATCTTTGCCAGCAGGCTGGCTAACCTAGTGAGGAGGGCTTTAAACTAGGTTCACCGGGGGAAGGAGACCAAAGCCCTGAGGTAAGTGGGAAAGCGGGATACCGGGAGGAAGCACAGGCAGGAATGTCTGTGAGGGGAGGGCTCCTGCCTCATACTGGGAATGAGGGGCAATCAACAGGTTATCTCAAGTGCTTATATACAAATGCACAAAGCCTTGGAAACAAGCAGGGAGAACTGGAGGTCCTGGTGATGTCAAGGAACTATGACGTGATTGGAATAACAGAGACTTGGTGGGATAACTCACATGACTGGAGTACAGTCATGGATGGTTATAAACTGTTCAGGAAGGACAGGCAGGGCAGAAAAGGTGGGGGAGTAGCACTGTATGTAAGGGAGCAGTATGACTGCTCAGAGCTCCGGTACGAAACTGTGGAAAAACCTGAGTGTCTCTGGATTAAGTTTAGAAGTGTGTGCAACAAGAGTGATGTAGTGGTGGGAGTCTGCTATAGACCACCGGACCAGGGGGATGAGGTGGATGAGGCTTTCTTCCGGCAACTCACAGAAGCTACTAGATCGCATGCCCTGATTCTCATGGGTGACTTTAATTTTCCTGATATCCGCTGGGAGAGCAATACAGCGGTGCATAGACAATCCAGGAAGTTTTTGGAAAGCGTAGGGGACAATTTCCTGGCGCAAGTGCTAGGGGAGCCAACTAGGGGGGGGCGCTTTTCTTGACCTGCTGCTCACAAACCAGGTAGAATTAGTGGGGGAAGCAAAAGTGGATGGGAATCTGGGAGGCAGTGACCATGAGTTGGTTGAGTTCAGGATCCTGACGCAGGGAAGAAAGGTAAGCAGCAGGATACGGACCCTGGACTTCAGGAAAGCAGACTTCGACTCTCTCAGGGAACAGATGGCCAGGATCCCCTGGGGGACTAACATGAAGGGGAAAGGAGTCCAGGAGAGCTGGCTGTATTTCAAGGAATCCCTGTTGAGGTTACAGGGACAAACCATCCCGATGAGTCGAAAGAATAGTAAACATGGCAAGCGACCAGCTTGGCTTAATGGTGAAATCCTAGCGGATCTTAAACATAAAAAAGAAGCTTACAAGAAGTGGAAGGTTGGACATATGACCAGGGAAGAGTATAAAAATATTGCTCGGGCATGTAGGAAAGATATCAGGAGGGCCAAATCGCACCTGGAGCTGCAGCTAGCAAGAGATGTCAAGAGTAACAAGAAGGGTTTCTTCAGGTATGTTGGCAACAAGAAGAAAGCCAAGGAAAGTGTGGGCCCCTTACTGAATGAGGGAGGCAACCTAGTGACAGAGGATGTGGAAAAAGCTAATGTACTCAATGCTTTTTTTGCCTCTGTTTTCACTAACAAGGTCAGCTCCCAGACTGCTGCGCTGGGCATCACAGAATGGGGAAGAGATGGCCAGCCCTCTGTGGAGATAGAGGTGGTTAGGGACTATTTAGAAAAGCTGGACGTGCACAAGTCCATGGGGCCGGACGAGTTGCATCCGAGAGTGCTGAAGGAATTGGCGGCTGTGATTGCAGAGCCCTTGGCCATTATCTTTGAAAACTCGTGGCGAACGGGGGAAGTCCCGGATGACTGGAAAAAGGCTAATGTAGTGCCAATCTTTAAAAAAGGGAAGAAGGAGGATCCTGGGAACTACAGGCCAGTCAGCCTCACCTCAGTCCCTGGAAAAATCATGGAGCAGGTCCTCAAAGAATCAATCCTGAAGCACTAACATGAGAGGAAAGTGATCAGGAACAGTCAGCATGGATTCACCAAGGGAAGGTCATGCCTGACTAATCTAATCGCCTTTTATGATGAGATTACTGGTTCTGTGGATGAAGGGAAAGCAGTGGATGTATTGTTTCTTGACTTTAGCAAAGCTTTTGACACGGTCTCCCACAGTATTCTTGTCAGCAAGTTAAGGAAGTATGGGCTGGATGAATGCACTATAAGGTGGGTAGAAAGCTGGCTAGATTGTCGGGCTCAACGGGTAGTGATCAATGGCTCCATATCTAGTTGGCAGCCGGTGTCAAGTGGAGTGCCCCAGGGGTCGGTCCTGGGGCCGGTTTTGTTCAATATCTTCATAAATGATCTGGAGGATGGTGTGGATTGCACTCTCAGCAAATTTGCAGATGATACTAAACTGGGAGGAGTGGTAGATACCCTGGAGGGGAGGGATAGGATACAGAAGGACCTAGACAAATTGGAGGATTGGGCCAAAAGAAATCTGATGAGGTTCAATAAGGATAAGTGCAGGGTCCTGCACTTAGGATGGAAGAATCCAATGCACCGCTACAGACTAGGGACCGAATGGCTAGGAAGCAGTTTTGCGGAAAAGGACCTAGGGGTGACAGTGGACGAGAAGCTGGATATGAGTCAACAGTGTGCCCTTGTTGCCAAGAAGGCCAATGGCATTTTGGGATGTATAAGTAGGGGCATAGCGAGCAGATCGAGGGACGTGATCTTTCCCCTCTATTTGACACTGGTGAGGCCTCATCTGGAGTACTGTGTCCAGTTTTGGGCCCCACACTACAAGAAGGATGTGGAGAAATTGGAGAGAGTCCAGCGAAGGGCAACAAAAATGATTAGGGGTCTAGAGCACATGACTTATGAAGAGAGGCTGAGGGAGCTGGGATTGTTTAGTCTGCAGAAGAGAAGAATGAGGGGGGATTTGATAGCTGCTTTCAACTACCTGAAAGGGGGTTCCAAAGAGGATGGCTCTAGACTGTTCTCAATGGTAGCAGATGACAGAACGAGGAGTAATGGTCTCAAGTTGCAATGGGGGAGGTTTAGATTGGATATTAGGAAAAACTTTTTCACTAAGAGGGTGGTGAAACACTGGAATGCGTTACCTAGGGAGGTGGTAGAATCTCCTTCCTTAGAGGTTTTTAAGGTCAGGCTTGACAAAGCCCTGGCTGGGATGATTTAACTGGGAATTGGTCCTGCTTCGAGCAGGGGGTTGGACTAGATGACCTTCTGGGGTCCCTTCCAACCCTGATATTCTATGATTCTAAGTACATAAGATTTTGTATGGTTTCCCTAGCATCAGTCATTCTTTCCCTAGACTGCAATGACTGGTTTGCTGCCCTCCATCTGCAGGATGCTTACCTCCATGTGACTGCTAACTCGCAGGAAGTTTCTAAGATTTCTAACAGCAGCCCAACACTATCAATACTCAATACTTCCCTTTGGCCTGTTGTCAACCCCAAATCTATTCACCAAGTACATGGTGGTCTACTTGAAGAGAAAGGGAATGCTCCTCTCCCCTGACATGGATGTATGGTTAATGCAGGACAGATCCAAAACATCAGATTCTCCATTATATCCAGTTCATCTCTTCAACCATCTGAGACTCAGGCTGAACAGGGGAAAATCCACATAAGTCCTGCCATGGAAAACCAAGTTCAGTGGAGCCCTACTCAACCCTACGAATTCAAGGCTTTTCTCCCACTGGAGAGATTTCAGACGATTCATCAACCATGCCTCTCTCTCAAGTCACACACCACCACCACAGTCTTGATGTGTCTAAAGCTATTAGGCAACACGGCCTTAAGTACTTATATGACCCACAATGTCAGGCTTTGCCTGCGTATCCTTCAAGGGTCACTGAAGTCAGTCTGTTGACCAGACAGACATCCTATGGACAAGTTGGTCTGGGTTCATCCTGCAGTCCTACAATCTCAACAGTGGTGGACTGATCAGATCAACATATGCAGGGATGTACCCTTTTCTCGTCCACTTCCATCCAGGACAATTATTACTGATGCCTCTGTGAAAGGGCTGGGTGCTAGAGAACCTGAAAACACAAGCATTATGAAAGGAACACAAAGCAACTCTTCATATCAATGTCCTTTAACTCCAGACAATTCACAGGGCATGCTATGCTTTGATCCCTTGCATCAGAGGCTTGTCAGTCCAAACACTGATAGTACATCGCGGTTGTATTGTCTATCTAAACAGACAGAGAGGGGCAGAGTCCAATCAGCTTTGTCAAGAAGAAATGAAGTGGTGGAACTTTTGTATCAAAGAAGACATTACTCCCATTGCCATGTATTTACCAAGTTCCCAGAATCAGTTGGCAGATCACTTCAGAAGGAGATTTTCCCAAAATCATGAGCAGTCCCTGAAGAAGTGTGTGCTCAGAAATGTTTTTCAGGTCTGGTGCATTCTATCAGTCAATACATTTGTGACAAAAGGATAACAGAAAATGTCAAGTCTGTTCCCAAGTGTGTCATAGTCCAGCCTCACTAACCACAGCCTTTTCCTGTGGTGGGAACCAAGTCTCGTATATGCATCTCCCATCAATTCCTCTCATCCTGTAGGTTGTCATCAGATTGAAATGAGAGAATGCCAAGATAATTATAGCATAGCTGAGACAATGCTAGTTCTTGGATTTTCAGTCTCTTGATTCCACCTCTATGGCCTCTGCCTCCTCTCCCAGACCTGCTATCTCAGCAGCATGGATGAATATTGCACCTGGATCCAAACAGTCTGCACCTCATGACACGGCGGTTGAGTGATTAGATAAAGCTGAGAGACTCCTCAGTGGCAGTTCAGGAAATATTACTTAATAGTAGAAAACAGTCCACTAAAGCCACTTATTGAGCTAAGTGGAAATGTTTCACCAATTGGTCCATTCTCCAGGGAATATAGCCAAGAGAAACTAAGATTCAAGACATCTGAGTACCAGTTACATCTCAAATCCTCAGGACTTTCTCTAAGCTCCGTGAGAGTTCGCTTAGCAATGATCTCAGCTATCCATCCTCCCATTCAAGGGAGACTGGTCTTTTCCAACCCCATGTTCTCTAGATTGTTAAAAGATTATTCAGCTTTTTCTTCCTGTTATAGATACAGTACCACTTTGGAATCTTAACATTGTATTATCTGCCTTGATGGGCCCTCCATGCAAGCCTATTGCCACCTGTTCTTGGCCTCACCTGTATCAGAAGGTATCTTTTCTCATTGCCATCTTATCAGCCTGAAGAATGAGTAAGCTGCTGGTTCTCATGGCAGGACCTCCACATATGTTATTTTTCAACGATAAAGTAACTTTGAGGCTACATCCACCATTTTTAACTAAAGTGGTATTGGCTTTTCATTTAAACCAGACAATATACTTACCTGTTTTTTTCCCCAAAGCCACATTCAAATAGGGATGAGGAATGTCTCCATACTTTAGATGTGAGGTGAGCTTTAGCCTTCCATCTTGACAGAACTAAGACTTTCAGGCTGTCCCCTCAGCTCTTCATTTTGTATGCAAGACAGAATAAGAGGGCAAGCACTTTCAGCACAGACAGTTTCCAGATGGATTACTTCCTGTATCATGATAGGGGTAGGCCTCCAGAAAATCATGTCAGATGCTAGCGGACTGCTAGTGACTGCAGAAGACCCTCACAATGCTCTTCATCCCTGTTCATGTTTATCAGCTAAATTTTAATTAAGTATTAAAAATTGTAGTATTCAGCTGAATATCAAAGAACAGTGCTCAGCTGAAGAGGAGTTAGAAACTGAACAATGGAAAAAGCAATAAGTAATACAATTGTATCTATTATTTTATCCTTTACTGCAGCAGGATGTTAATAATCAAATCCAATGACTAACATCATATAACAGAATATATGAGTTAGATATTACTTTCCCCATTATGTTTATTAGTAGAATGTTATAAAACATTATGAAAAAAGCATTGCAATTAGAACACCTGCTTCTGTATAGACAGGTATAAGCACTGAACCCATAATCATAAATTGAAGGTTATTTTCACTGTCATGGTGGTTAAATGTCTTTTGAAAAATAAACTTTTCTTTCACTAAAGGATTTTTCCCCCATCATTGAAAAGTTAAAGACCTTACTCTGAATGTTCCTTTTCTTATACCTTTGACCTAGAGGTATGTTGTTTATTTATACTAATGACACAGATGTAAGTACATCTATATGATGAGGTTCACTCTTTCCTTACTTTAAGCAAAGTTATTTGATACTGGCAGAATGACAGATTAATAGCTAAAGTTAGTTACAGGTGGGGAATGGGTAGGAAAGGAACAACAGTAAGATTGTCTTATATAAATGGTCATAAAAGAAGATTCATCTGGCGTTACATGGAGAGGCCAGAGAAAGAGGTTCCTGTCTCTGGATTACCCTCAGCCACCATCAGAACTGGCATTCAGAAAAAAAAGAGGAGAAGCGCATGAGCTTACCAGGCCACAAATATCATGGGAAGGGAACTGTGCCTCCTAACTACTCAGCTTTGAACAGATACGGGAGATGCCATTTAAAATGCACAGTAGCTGACTATCACAGTACTCGTAGTACTTCCCATTCTAAATATGGAAACTACTACATGTACTGGAGTAAAAGTGAACAACATTGAGATACACTTTCTTTCTTAAAATGATTTCCATTGTATTAAAAATATTCGGCTAAGGAAGAATTAGAGATTTAGCATCTGAATACTTATATGAAGCCTGAATTTTTGAACATTAGTTAATAAAAAACATCTTATAAAACTGTGAACTTGGTGTCTTTTGGTGATGATTTTGGACCAACATGGTAACCCAGAGGATAGTGACAGAGAATTTGGGCCTTTTAAAAAAAAATATGGACAGTGCTGCCATATTAAAATGTGTAGCCATTTCTTGTAGCTCCTGTTCAGAAAGGACAAAAAGACCAGCAGCAGAATGCAGATTTTGGAGACAGTCAGTGATTTTAGGTTTTGCTTTCTTGTATGACAGACTGAAATCTCTATCTTCTCCAAAGTGAATGCAGACTCCTGGCTGCAGATAGTAACAAACTTCATTAATAACAACAACAGCAAAAAAACATACTGAATCAAACCCAGTAGAAATACGTATCCCTGTTTCACACCTGTCTTGATCAGACTGGGATCAGGAAGGACATTATTGCAATAACTGATTCTTCCAGGCATAGCCTCATGAAATAAAGAGCTGATTGCAACTGACTTGCCTGGGAAGATTTTTTCCTGAAGAGTTGCCTAAATATCTTTTTAATACTTTCAAAGGCCCCCGTAGATCAATAAAAACCACTTATTATGGTTGATATTCTTCACTTATCTTCTCTGGTGCTGGCAAAGAATAAAGATCATACCAGTGTTACCACATCATACTCTGAAACCACTTGATGACTCTCTGTCCAAGCATTTATAATGCATTCATCACTGAGGTATCCAAGTGCCTCTCAGAAAGAAATCTGACACAGTGTTGTAGAAGCTGATTGAGGACTCTTGCCAGTGCTTTACCAGGAACAGATAGATGGGAGATCCCTTGGTAATTTCCACACTCTACTCCGTCACCAATTCTATTATATAGAGGGAACAGAATTGCATCTTTTATATCACTTGGAATGGACTCAAATTTCCAATTGGATATAAACAACTGTTGAAGATGGTCAGTAAGTGTTGTTTAATAATCATTATTCTTAAATAATTTATTATATGCCTATTGTTATGCATTAGGTGATTATGGTAGGGTGAAGAAGGAAATTATATCAGCCCTCCTGATGGAGGATGTTCAGCCATTATTTGTTATCAAAGTTTGCAACTCTGGGGTCTGGTTAGATTTCCAGTTATTTCTAGTTGACCAAATAGCAGCAACGGCCAGACCTGTTTCCCTCCCCTCATCATTTACACCTGGCAAGGAGGTTGATGGCTACTGTTATTTTTGCCTTTGTTACTTTTGGTTAAGATAGAATTTAGCATCCTGTTGGTTGAGTGGAGTATCTCACTCTGAGTGTATGATAATGTTCTGTAACAGTCTGTAAAAAAAAAAAAAAAAAAAAAAAAAAAAAAAGGGGGGGGGGGGGTGAGGGGCTGATCCAGTGCCTATTGAAGGCAATGGGAGTCCAAAACAAAATTGACAATTTCCTCCTCTCATTGTTGTTCCTATTTCCATCTTCTTCACCTTCACTACTGTTTCCAACCTTTTGCTAGCTGCATCCAACCATCAGCCTGTCCTATCCCTGTCCTTTTCCTAACTCCTATTACCTCAGTTAAAGTCTTTCCTTCTTTTGCTAGAAATTCATGAAGCTTCTGAATGAACATAGGGAAGGAGGAGTCACACAGCTTCACTAAAGGTCATCAGAGTCCATGGTGCCTGCTTAGGGAAATTCTTTGGTAATGGTGGAATACATTGCAGGTCACTAACTCAGAAGTCACAGACAAAGCAGTCACACAGATCTGGACAAAGTAGAAGGCTTTTTCCATTACCGTCACACTTGGTAGGACTTTTACACTTCTGACTACTTCCTCCACTCAGGTGACATCAGCTGATTTGAAGATCCTTCTCACCAGGCTTCTTTTGGTGGAATCTATTCTTCTCTATTTCCCATCTGTCAGGAAAGCTGAATCCATCTTGTTTAGAGGTTCAGAGATCAGTGTGCACGCCTGATCACTCACTGTTCCCCAACACTGTTCTCATGCAGTGAAGCCTTCTGAAGACACTAAACAGATAACAGCAGTGTATCCAATATGTAATCTCTATACTACAAAGTGGCACTAGACATTGTGCATTAGTAGGCTGAGTTTGTGAGGTAGGATAGTGCTGACTTGGTTTGTGGCATCATCTGTTTAACAGCAATTAGATGTTCAAAGACTTAACCATTACAAGTACGGCACAAGAAAACCATCCCTGCCCCAAAGAGCGTACACTTTGAAAGACAGACATTATTACTAATTATTATATGCTTTGAAAAGTTTGCAGACATGACAAAAATTTAAGCAAACCACCACTAGTTTGTGAATACTAACTGAACTTGAATCAAATTTGATTTTCTGTACGTTAGTTTTGAGTCAAATATTCCACACAGTGCTGCTCCCACAGGACTCTGCTTATTTGCTTCCAATGCTGCTCTGATATCTTATTCAACATTTACATTACACCATTAGTTTACACAGCTGTAGGCGTGTGTCTGTCCCTCACTGTCAATCTCTGAGGGTGGCCACTCCTCTGCTGTCACGCACCTCAAACAGCAGTCTGTAAGGTGGAATTAGCTGTCTCTAGGGCTCAAATCCTGAGGCAGGGTAGAGCAGTGAACAGTTCAGGGGCCCAGGCTCTTAGGCAGGGCAGGGCACCAAGCAGTCTAGAAGTCTAGCCCTCAAGCAGGGTAGAGCAGGTAAGAGTCTAGGAACCTGGCCTTCAGGCAGCGATGAGCACCAAACTCTGTCTAGGGCTCAGGCAGTAGACTGACACAGGCCTCCTGGCCTATGGTGGGGAGGCTACCACAACAGGAGAGGGGTGACAGAAGGTAGGGGGACGTGGGCCCACCCGACTCCACTGAGTCCCAGCCCAGGACTCTAACAGTGGTGGAGTGGTCCGCCAGTGGGGATCCGCCCGCAACACACTGACCTTGTATCAGGCCAGCACTCAACCAGATGACTGTCTAGTTTCCCTGCACTACTTCCTATTTGCCTCAGGTTTGGTATGTTGGTGTGGTGAGTCTGGTGTCTCCTCAAGGTATACTGCCAGTGGCAACCCCAGCAGCTCCACAGCACTGGTTGGCTGTGGCAGCTCTGGTAGCTTGGGCGAGTCCTCAGGGTCACTGAAGTCTTCTGTGGGTTCCTGCATCAGCAGTGGGGAGAACACATCCGTCTCCTTTGGGAGCTGGTGCTCAACTGAGCTACAGGGCCCACCTTTTATACTTCCTGTTCCTGTCCCGCCCCTCTGCTTCCGGCGTGGTAAAAATGGGCTTCCTGGTTCTGCCAACCAAGGGGCATCTGGCCGTCCCTCATGGTCAGTCTCTGAGGGTGGCCAGGCCTCTTTGCTACAACAGCAATTTACAAAACATAGACTAAGATACCATCCCTTTACAGAAGAACTTATACTATAGCAGAACCAGCAAACCCCATTAAAAAATAGGAAATAGAAGCAAAGGATGATAAAATCTAATCTGAGCTAAAATTTAATTTACTTATTTATATACATTATTATTTATTTTTTGTTTGTTATTTATCTATTTATTTATTTTTAAGCAACTTGGACTTTAATAAAAGAAACTCCACACACTTTAAAAGTTGCATCAGGAGGTGAGACTCACTCTTTAACTACATCACTTCTCTCCCTTCCAGCGTTTTTCAAACACTTCGTGGTTTTTTTCTCTATTGTATTTAATTATTTAGTGTCCTGTCACAATCTTCTGAACAGTCTCTTTCTGATAGAGCCTCTCTTCAACTGCATCATATCCAAATGTCACTGCTAACATTAGTCCCTTCTGGTCCTGACTGGGACATCAACTGTCATTTCATCAATCTAGGTATTTGGGGTCCCAGCTTCTCTTCTGACCCTTCAAGAGCTTTTCCCAATACAACAGATAAAGCTGTTGGTGAATTAGATGCTATTAATTTTCTTTATAAAATAATTACTCTTTGAACCTTCTGGCAGACCTAATGGCCAGATTCTTTGGTCTGGCTAAGCTGTGCTAAGTACAGTACCACAAGGCTGAGGGGGAGAAAGGTGAGTTCCTGCCACTGTTGCAGCTATCCAGTCTTGGGGCCACTTCAGTCACTGGTGGAACTTAGAGCAGCCTCAAGACAGTTGTGCCTGGCTGCCTATGACCCTTAAAGGCTAATGTGGACAGCTGGGGAAAACTGGAGTGCAGAAATAGGGTAGGGACACACCCAGCTGTAGTTACACGCATGCTCTCTAACCACCAGCTTCCCAGCCGAGGACCCCAAATCAGTACAGTCCTGCCCTGGTCAAATCTGACCAGTATATGGGTTTAATACCCGGTCTACCTGTCCCTCAATGTGAAGAGAACAATGCAAACTTGTGATAATCAAGCAGCGATTTTCCCCAAGCACTCCAGTCAAAGCTCACTGGTTTGGATTAAAACATAATATATATTTTAACTGCAAAAGATACATTTTAAGTGATTATAAGTGATAGCAAACAGATTACCTTGTAAATAAACAAAATGTAAACTAAGTCTAAGATACTAGAAAGATAGGATATGAACCAGCAGATTCTCACCCTGAGAAATTATACAAGCAGGATGCAGATTCTTAAGGGACAAGCTGCACTTGCTTTACAGCTTGGAATCTCCAGGTCTTTCATACACAGGCTAGAAATCACTTTCGCCTGGGTCTAGCACTTCCCCCAGTTCAGTCTTTGTTCCTCAAGTGTTTCCAGGTGTCTGCTTGTGTGGGGAGTGAAGAACCACGGATGATGTCACTCCCTGCCTTATATAGCTTCAGCAGATGGCAGGAACCCTTTGTTTCAAAACATGGTTTTGTTGAGGCAGAAGGAAGGGAAACAGTAAAAGGCAGCACTGGTGGCTGAAGAAATAAGATCTGTTGCATATAAAAGATATACCAAATTGAGGGGACAAGCACCTGCAAAGATTTGCAGCTGGCTTGGGAGCATGTGCAGGAGGAGAGAGACTCATTAGCAAGACTCAAACCAATCATGAGCTCATTCTCATATTTATTAGGCAAATAATTTTAATACCTCCAAAGGAAGATTACAACAAATTTTGCATGTTTTTCAATTAAGTTTAAGTATATTTTAAACATGGTAGATGCTGCCATCTAATGGTGTTCGGATGTTGAACAAAAGCTGGAGTAATCATGTAAACACCAATTAAACAAAACAACTTCACATAAAAAGTATTAGTTGTTCTTTTTTCCACTTAAAGAAGAAATATAAAGTTGACATTTTTGGATACAAATAGCTTAACGTGTCCTGCAGTGTCTGTGGGGTTAACCAACCAGTGGAACAATTTACCAAGAAATGTGTTGGATTCTCTATCACTTGAAGTCTTTAAATCAAGACTGGATGTCTAACATATATCCTCTAGCTCAATCAGAAGTTACGGGCTTGATTCAGGAATTACTGGCTGAATTCTATAACCTATAATATTCAGAATGTGAGACTAGACAATCACAAGTGTCCTTTCTATCTTTAAAATCTATGGGTCTATGAATCCACTGATCTTTTCTTGCTATTTTGTATTTTTAATTCTTTATTCTGTAATCTTTAATAAATCAATCAGAAGAAAGCAGCAGCATCTATCATGCTTTCAGGCTGGCATTTTCAAAGGATTGTAAAGGAGATACATACCCAACTGTCTTTGAATTTCAATGTAATTTGGGCACCTAACTCCCCTAATGCTCTTTACAAAATCCACCGTTAGGTAGTAAGTAAGTAAATATTTTAAACAAGGAGGCAAATTCTTCAATGGGGGTGGCTGCATGGGATGTAATTCAGGGCAAAATTTAGCTTAATATCAGTGTACTTGGAGGATACAGCACTGATATATTGTTATAAGTATTTCCTTTAATACAGACTTGCACAGAAAGTTACCTGAGGTTCTATGGAAGTTCCAAATATATTACAAATGTAACAGCTATATTTCAGTTCTCAAGTTAAAAAAAATAAATAGGATAAAAGCCAACCGTACAAAGGTTTTGACACTAATTTTGCAATTTTAGAGAGTTTTGAATGTGTTTAGTTAAGACCTACTTCAGACTCATTTTATTAAAATATTTGAATAAAACGTAACATAGTTTTTAATTGCAATTTGTTTCATAGGGTCTTGCAAAAATAAAATAAATTATGTTTAATCGTGAATCATTTGGCAGAAAACTACTCTGTATCATCATCAATGGTCGCTTAATCTTTTTAGGATATCACTCTATTACATAGCTTCTTTATTTTTATTATACGGAGTTTTCACATTAAGACAAAATATTTTCTAAGTAAAGCAACAAATAATTATAAAGAATTATTTATTACCTTATTATTCCTGTCATTTTTCATCTGTATCTGCAAGTACTGTTCTCACTGCCTGTAACAAGGAAAGTATTTTCAGATCTCTTGTTTGAATAGATAGATATTTTTGCTAAAGTCTTATATTTGTCAGCATTTCTCAAACTGGGGGTAGCAATGGTAGCAAAAGGGGATAGCAATGGTATTGTGGGGGGGTCCACCATATTGCCACCCTTACTTCTGCGCTGCCTTCAGAGCTGGGCAGTCAGAGAGTGGCAGCTGCTGGCTGGGCGCCCAGCTCTGAAGGCAGTTTTGCCACCAGCAGCAGTGCAGAAGTAAGGGTGGCATGGTATGGGTGGGGAGAATCATCACAGCCCGAAAAAAAAGTTTGAGAACTCCTGGTTATGTGATTGTACTCCTTCTCTAATAAAATGAAAGATGGAAATAGGGGATAGGATAGGATTCTGACAAAATAGACAAAGACATCTAGACATCTGAGCTTTTAAATACAAAATCTTAATTAAGCCTCTCTTATCAATAATTTTGTGACAACCAGCTTACTTCAGCTGACCAGCCTTATCACAACAAAGCATTCAAAGCAATGTTGATACAGACACCCGACAAGTAAACAAGCTGATCTCACAGCCAGTAGGGAAAAACAACTACTCCCAGAATCTTCTGTCTAGATACACATGCCTTGAATTTGTATCAGATTACCAGATAATATTTTCTGTGACAGGTTGGCTGCAGTATGATGATGAAAAATTGTATATACCACTTTATCTCCAAAGCACTTTAAAAACTTTAATGGATTCACACAACACCCTATAGCCCTCTTTCTCCCTCCCCTGTCTCCCCCCGTCGTTCCCTCCCACACACCTTTTCTAACAAATTGGGATACAGACACGTTAAGGGCAAATTTTCAAATGTAGATGCTTAAAGTGAAGCACCTAAATAAAAACAGTTTGATCTTCAAAATGTTCTGAGCACCAATAACTCTCTCTGAAGTGAGTGGAAGATGCATGTGCTCTGCAATCTGAAAACGAGGCCACTTTTACTTAGATGCCTAAATATAAAAATTAGGCAATACCATTCCCAACATATACAGTAAATGTTGCCTTTTACTACAGTAAACCATGTTTTTTTAAACAAACAAGGTCATATAATGCTATAAAACAAACATACTTATATTACTCAAACTAAATTTATACAGCCAGGCTTTATCTGTGGATAGATATCATAGAATATCAGGGTTGGAAGGGACCTCAGGAGGTCATCTAGTCCAACCCCCTGCTCAAAGCAGGGCCAATCCCCAACTAAATCATCCCAGCCAGGGCTTTGTCAAGCCTGACCTTAAAAACCTCTAAGGAAGGAGATTCCACCACCTCCCTAGGTAACGCATTCCAGTGTTTCACCACCCTCCTAGTGAAAAAGTTTTTTTCCTAATATCCAACCTAAACCTCTCCCAGTGCAACATGAGACCATTATTGCTTGCTCTGTCATCTGCTAACACTGAGAACAGTCTAGATCCATCCTCTTTGGAACCCCCTTTCAGGTAGTTGAAAGCAGCTATCAAATCCCCCCTCATTCTTCTCTTCTGCAGACTAAACAATCCCAGTTCCCACAGCCTCTCCTCATAAGTCATGTGTTCCAGTCCCCTAATCGTTTTTGTTACCCTCCGCTGGACGTTTTTCAATTTTTCCACATCCTTCCTGTAGCATGGGGCCCAAAACTGGACACAGTACTCCAGATGAGGCCTCACCAATGTCAAATAGAGGGGAACGATCACATCCCTCGATCTGCTGGCAATGCCCCTCCTTATACATCCCAAAATAACACTGGCCTTCTTGGCAACAAGGGCACACTGTTGACTCATATCCAGGTTCTCGTCCACTGTAACCCCTAGGTCCTTTTCTGCAGAACTGCTGCCTAGCCATTCGGTCCCTAGTCTGTAGCAGTGCATGGGATTCTTCCGTCCTAAGTGCAGGACTCTGCACTTGTCCTTGTTGAACCTCATCAGATTTATTTTGGCCCAATCCTCCAATTTGTCTATGGCCCTCTGTATCCTATCCCTACCCTCCAGCATATCTACCTCTCCTCCCAGTTTAGTGTCATCTCCAAACTTGCTGAGGGTGCAATCCACACCATCCTCCAGATCATCTATGAAGATATTAAACAAAACCGGCCCGAGGACCAACCCTTGGGGCACTCCACTTGATACCGGCTGCCAACTAGACATAGAGCCATTGATCAGTACCCGTTGAGCCCGACAATCTAACCAACTTTCTGTCCACCTTAGAGTCCATTCATCCAGCCCATACTTCTTTAACTTGCTGGTGAGACTGTGGGACACAGTGTCAAAAGCTTTGCTAAAGTCAAGGAACAACATGTCCACCGCTTTTCCCTCATCCGCAGAGCCAGTTATCTCGTCATAGAAGGCAATTAGATTAGTCAGGCATGACTTGCCCTTGGTGAATCCATGCTGACTGTTCCTGATCACTTTCCTCTCCTCTAAGTTCTTCAGAATTGATTCCTTGAGGACCTGCTCCATAATTTTTCCACAGACTGAGGTGAGGCTGACTGGCCTGTAGTTCCCAGGATCCTCCTCCTTCCCTTTTTTTTGAAGATGGGCACTACATTAGCCTTTTTCCAGTCTTCTGGGACTTCCCCTGATCGCCATGCGTTTTCAAAGATAATGGCCAATGGCTCTTCAATCACATCTGCCAATTCCTTTAGCACTCTCGGATGCAGTGCATCCGGCCCCATGGACTTGTGCTCGTCCAACTTTTCTAAATAGTCCCAAACCACTTCTTTCTCCACAGAGGGCTGGTCACCTCCTCCCCATGCTGTGCTGCCCAGTGCAGTAGTCTGGGAGCTGACCTTGTTCGTGAAGACAGAGGCAAAAAAAGCATTGAGTACATTAGCTTTTTCCACATCCTCTGTCACTAGGTTGCCTCCCTCATTCAGTAAGGGGCCCACACTTTCCTTGATTTTCTTCTTGTTGCTAACATACCCGAAGAAACCCTTCTTGTTACTCTTAACATCTCTTGCTAGCTGCAACTCCAGGTGTGATTTGGCCTTCCTGATTTCACTCCTGCATGCCCGAGCAATATTTTTATACTCTTCCCTGGTCATTTGTCCAATCTTCCACTTCATGTAAGCTTCTTTTTTGTGTTTAAGATCAGCAAGGATTTCACTGTTAAGCCAAGCTGGTCGCCTGCCATATTTACTATTCTTTTTACACATCGGGATGGTTTGTCCCTGTAACCTCAATAAGGATTCTTTAAAATACAGCCAGCTCTCCTGGACTCCTTTCCCCCTCATGTTATTCTCCCAGGGGATCCTGCCCATCAGTTCCCTGAGGGAGTCAAAATCTGCTTTCCTGAAGTCCAGGGTTCGTATTCTGCTGCTCTCCTTTCTTCCCTGTGTCAGGATCCTGACCTCGACCATCTCATGGTCACTGCCTCCCAGGTTCCCATCCACTTTTGCTTCCCCTACTAATTCTTCCCAGTTTGTGAGCAGCAGGTCAAGAAGAGCTCTGCCCCATATTTATTGTTTTCCAGTCTAGTATGTTTATATACAACCACTGATATAACTGGTATGATCTTGTACACACTCCTTCTGTGAATAAACACCAAGCAATACTAAAATAGTAAGTTGAACACTTTACTTCAGTAGCTAAAGATAAAATTGCCATTGTTTGATTTGCAACCAATATTTAGGACTCAGTTGTGTAACTCCTACTCATGTTGGGGAGAACTCGCAAAGCTAAAAATTCATCATTGTAAGGATTATGCAATCATTAACTCTTAATAAAGACTATTATAATTATTGTTAAGTTATAGTATTATATTCTGGAATCAAAAGGTTATTTCCATCTAAGTTAATTGGTTTTGTTTGAGTCTGTAATTGTCACCTGCAAGTTATCATTAGTGGCCCCAGTGACACTATTATAAGATGGAGGGAAAGAAATGGAAGATGCAGTTTGTGATTTATCTAACTGGCTACCTTCCTTCTCAGATACATCTTCTTCAAAGATGCTACTGTCACAGTTTCTGTGTTGGTATGAAAAAGAGGCCTGTTTCACAGAACACTGAATCAAATGGGACTGGAAGGCCCTTTGGATAATAATGGCAGAAAGCTCCTTTTGTCTTCTTCTAAGGGTAGTTGTGATTGGTTTATAAGCAAGCTTGGACGGAATGGCAATCTTAAGCTTTTTCTCCATCATTAGTTTGTCCATCTCCCCAGATTCTCCTGTTTGATAAAAGCAAGCAAAATATCCCAGTAGTAGATCCTATCTCCACTAACTATAGGAAGGTCTATTGCTATAAGCTGAATTTTGTTGGGTTCTGATACATGTAAGGGTTTTTCCAAAGCATCTGCAAAGTCTGAAAGTGCAGAATACTCAATAAACTGAGTCGCCTCAGAATCAAACTTCCCCCATATTTCATAAAACATATCAAAGTCATCTTCACATAAAGGCTCCGTACTTTCCTCAGTAGCAACATTCAAGTTCTCTAAAATAACAGCTATATACATGTTTATAACAATAAGAAATGATATAATGACATAACTTACAAAATATATAATTGCTACAGAGCTATTTACACAAGTAGTATTGTCTATAGGTCGTATCTTTAACTTTGGAGCACAAGAGTCAAATCTTGTCCCTACGAAAGGGTTAAGAAGGCCACCTCAGCCGGCTGACGTTGTGATCTGGAAGAGACAGAGCATGCTGCCACCGAAGGTTTGGAAGTTGAAAATGTTATCAATTCCACCATCCCAATTAGCACAGGCGAAGTAAGCCATGCCCAAAATAGCATAAATATACATGATCAGAAAAAGTAGGACACCAATATTGAACAGAGCAGGAAGGGACATCAATAATGTAAAAAGGAGAGTTCTAATTCCTTGGGCTTGCCATATTAGTCTCAGGATTTGGCTAATCCGCACCAAGCAAATGATTCTCAACAATGACGGAGACTTTAAAACACCAGCAACTCCAACATCTTTAAAATGAAAGAGAAAGAAACACAATGTTAAATTATCAAATCAAGAAGATTTGATATACACTAGATATACATATGTACATTTAATTATCTTTTATGAAATAGCCAGATGAGGTCAGAAAATGTTTAAGGTCTGTTTCTGTGTTACAAGGGAGAATGATAATGTTCTGTCAATGCCAGGAAAACTGCCAGTGTCCTTGGCACTTAAAGGGAAAGTTACACTGTTAAAAAGGCTATATTATACCTGCAAAAGTCTAGAAACAAGCAAACAAACAAGAGGCCCTTTAAATGTTACAAAATTAAAGTTCCTAGATAAGTAACATGCATCTGTTTTCATACTGTGTACATCATTGTGCTGAGTGCCTACGACTCATGTGGCTTGTTGAAATATACTTCTGTGTTAGATGCAAGATACCTCACTGGATGTAGTACCACAGCAATTGTTGATGTAAATATTTGCAGTTTGAAAAAATCTCTGGACAACATTTTAAAATCTGCATGCCTACCAAGTGCCCTTTTTTGCATCACTATGATTTTTTTTAAAGGAGGCTGATCTTTTCCTTGCAGAGAAAAAAGAAGTTTATCAAAAATGCTAAGCCTTGTCCTTCCTTTTCTGTTTGGGGGATAAGGAAACGATCTAACATAATCTGGTTTTGGCCAGGATACAGAACAGAAACAGTACTGTTACTGCTAATGGAAGATCTCTTACTACATATAAAGAACAAGTGTCCATTGTCTCACTCCTGGACCTCTCTGCAATATTCATTATGTCTGACTGCAAGACATTATTATCCCATCTGAGGGAAATGACAGTGCTCCAAAGAAATGCTCTCTAATTATATGAGTCCTTTCTTGAGAGTCACATACAGAAGCTACCTTTGCTACCAGATTTTTCATTTGTGGAGAGCCACATGGATTAATTCTCTCCCCAATTTCAATAAGTATTTACATTTAGCCAATGGGAGAAATGGGGAGACTTCATGGGCTATAATGTCAACAACATGAAAATGACCCAAATTTGTCATTTTCAATATAGGCTAACAATATGGTCATCCCGTTTTCCCAGTGACTGGCCAACATTAGCACATGGCTCAGGTAGAGCTTATTGAAATTGAATCCCAACAAGACAGAGGTTAACACTTCAAACAGCTAGCCATCAAGTTGCAGCTCTCTCCAGTCGACAATGCATGCCCACAGAACATCAAGACAGTCCACATCTTGGCAGTCTTTCTAGCCTCCTCCCAGACACAAAGTTCTTGCAAAAAAAGCATGTATGACACTTTTTCTATCACCACCAAACAATTAGGAAGATTTTGTCCCATTCTTGCTACCACTGACCTGGTCATAAGAATACCTCCCAAATGGATTATAGCAATGCATTTTACTTGGGCTCAAAAACATAAGTCTTGAGAAAACTGCAGTGGGTAAAGAATGCAACAGCATGCCTCATTGAGGGCACAGATTATCACCAATACAGTATCCTGGTGCTTCAATCTCTTCACTGGCTTGCCACAGAGTATCACATTAAGTTTACAGACTTGGTCCTTATTTCACAGTACTACATGACCTGAGCCCAGGATAATATGAGAGGATGTATGGTTGTAATGAGCACTAGTCTGAAACTTGGGAGATCTGAGCTCAATTCCCTGCTCTGACACAGGCTTCCTGTGTGACCAGGGGAAAGTAACTTGGTATCTTTGTGCCTGTCTTTAAAATGGGGATAATAGCACTTTCCTATCTCTCAGAGATGTTGTGACAATAAATACATTAACAGTTGTAAGATGCTCAGATGCTACTGTAATGAGCAACATGTAACTCAACTCAAGATAGGCAATCTTTTAGGTACCAGTCTTACTACCACAACTCCCCCTATGTTTCAAGGCAAATGCAAAGCATGCTTGAACATTGCCTTCCCTAAGAACAGTTGTCAAGGTTCCTCCCCCACTCTGAACGCTAGGGTACAGATGTGGGGACCTGCATGAAAACCTCCTAAGCTTATCTTTACCAGCTTAGGTCAAAAAGTTCCCCAAGGTACAAAATATTCCACCCTTCGTCCTTGGATTGGCCGCTACCACCACCAAACAAATACTGGTTACTGGGGAAGAGCTGTTTGGAAACGTCTTTCCCCCCCAAATACTTCCCAAAACCTTGCACCCCACTTCCTGGACAAGGTTTGGTAAAAAGCCTCACCAATTTGCCTAGGTGACTACAGACCCAGACCCTTGGATCTTAAGAACAATGAACAATCCTCCCAACACTTGCACCCCCCCCTTTCCTGGGAAATGTTGGATAAAAAGCCTCACCAATTTGCACAGGTGAGCATAGACCCAAACCCTTGGATCTGAGAACAATGAAAAAGCATTCAGTTTTCTTACAAGAAGACTTTTAATAGAAATAGGAGTAAATAGAAGTAAAGAAATCCCCTCTGTAAAATCAGGATAGTAGATACCTTACAAGGTAATTAGATTCAAAACACAGAGAATCCCTCTAGGCAAAAACTTAAGTTACAAAAAAGATACACAGACAGAAATAGTTATTCTATTCAGCACAATTCTTTTCTCAGCCATTTAAAGAAATCATAATCTAACATGTACCTAGCTAGATTACTTACTAAAAGTTCTAAGACTCCATTCCTGGTCTATCCTCGGCAAAGGCAGCATAAAGACAGACACACAAACCCTTTGTTTCTCTCCCTCCTCCCAGCTTTTGAAAGTATCTTGTCTCCTCATTGGTCATTGTGGTCAGGTGCCAGTGAGGTTACCTTTAGCTTCTTAACCCTTTACAGGTGAGAGGAGTTTTCCTTTGGCCAGGAGGGATTTTAAAGGGGTTTACCCTTCCCTTTATATTTATGACAACAGTACATAGCGTATTAATTTACCCTTCATGTGTGGAGCCCCAGTGAAGTTTATGGGACTTTGGGCAGGTACAAGGGTGTACATGCATGTATCTTACTACAGGTTTCAGGTTTTAATCCTTCTAAAAACAGTGCAAAATACAATTTTAATAAGTGTCTTGTTCATGGAGACATTGCAGGAAAAATCATATATTTATACATTTCAAGGGCAGAACAGATCATTCTAATCATCTAGTCTAGTGGGCCCCAAACTGTGGGGCATACCCCCCTGGGGGATGAGGGGAAACATTCCGGAGGGCACGCACCGAGGCCAGCCCCCATACTGGGTGGGGAGGGTAGTGCTGTGCAAAGACATTCCAAAACTGAAGTTTCAATAAGCATGCCTTATTAAAAAATTCTGGGTGAATAAGGGAAGAGTTTTAAAAACTTATCTTTCACTTTCTGATGTGGCTGTAAATCCAATAGATCTGTCTGTTTTATCTGCAGCTGCTGCTGTTGTGGCCTTTGGGGATGCCCCTCCACACCAGCAGAACACCTGAACCTGAGGAGGAGGAGAAAGAATAGGACTACGGATATGTTTAGTGAGATCCTGCAAGCCAGTTTTGCATTGGACTGTGAACAAAGGGCTGGGCTGGCCAAAAAGGCAGATGGCCTGGAGAGGGACAGAGACGACAGGAGAAAATGAAGACCCAGGAAACCCACAAGAAAAGAAATGGGAGTTGCACCAAGACATAATGGGGCTTCTTAGGCAGCAAATACTAATACTGGAGAGTCTAGTTGAACTACAGGTAAAACAATCATGGACTTATCACCCTTTACAGTCCCTGGAGAACTCCATGATTGCAGCTCCCTGAACCCCCTCAACAGTCCATGTGGTATCATGGATCACACTCCCTACTTCTCCACGCCTGAGGATACTAAGGACAACCAGAGCTTCACATACCCCAACCATGCCTCTCACAGGCCAGTGTAAGTGTAGCCAAAGTGGACTCCATTTGTGCACTGGAATGGACAAAAATGTTTGCTGCCTCTTTAATTTTAAAGTTCCATCCTGTTAATTTACGTTAGAAACTTCTATTGTATTATTCTTTTTCATTTGTACATTGTTCTGTTTTTTCCACTCCTTTTATTACTAAATAACATTTTAATTTTTGAAAATAAATCAATCTTTATTAGTTCACCACAAATATTGCAGAATGTATAGAAGTACTAGAAGCACCCAGTACTTGTAAGTGTACCGCATCACAGAACACACAGGTTCAAGAAAACACCTACTCATCTGTAAAAGTTCAGCAAGCACTGCATAATTCATAGGTTCAGTGACACACTTGATATAATAATTATAAATGTACAGCAAGCACCAAATAATTTATAGGTTTATTAAAAGACACAGTATTCTATGTATAAATGTACAACAAGCACTACACAATTCCTACCAGCCACAACCTTCAGATTCAGAGCATAGTCAAGTATAGTACATTAATGCAGCTGACCATTAAAAGGCTCTTTCAAAGCCTCCCACAGCTGACTCTTGTAAAGGCCCTTGTGTCTGGTGCTTCAAACTCAGCAGACAGCCACTCCACCGCTGCCTTTCACTCCAGCAGCAACTTTTCTCACTTTGCCTTATAGATATTATGCATGACACAACAGGCAGCTATAACTACTGAGATATTTTTCTCACTGAGAGACAGTCTTTTGACTAAACAACACCAGCATCCTTTCACTCTACACATCTATTGTGCACCTCTTGAGCCAGTAGCTGAATCTTTTCTTGGTGCTGTCAAGGTGGCCAGTGTATGGCTTCATGACCCTAGGAAGCAAGAGACAGGGTGGGTTGCCTAGGATCACTACTGACATTTCAATATTTACTCCTGGGGGAATTCTGCGCCACTGCGTGCGCATAATTCATATGTCACACATATTTTTCTTTCCACAGAAAATAACTTCTGCCAAAAGTTGCTTCAGTTCTACCTTTTGCCCACCAGAGGGTGCTGTGGTGCTGGAACAAAGCAGCTGCTCCCCACCAGCCCCAGTTACCATAGGGAAGAAAAAGAGCCTGCAGTGCCTTCATCACAGAGCCTGTCCAGCTAGGTCAAAAGACAGGGGACATGGTGAGTCTGACAGCATGGTGCTGCATGGGGGTCACAGACTGGGGTTCATAAGGGCTAGTGAAGGAAGACAGACTGGGGCAGGGGCGGAATGGGAGTGGAGGCGCAGGGCCACAGGGGCGAGGGAGGCGCAGGCCACATGGGGACAGGGGAGGGGGTGCAGGGGACACATGGAGATGAAGGGAGGGGTCTGGCTGAGAGGATGCAGGGCTACGGGGGGACAAGGTGCAGGGCCACATGGGGAAAAGGAGATAGCTGAGTGGGGGCACAGAGACACATGGGGACGGGGGGAGGGATGAAGGGACACAAGGGGATGGGGGGAATGGGTGTCTGAATCGGGGTGGAGGGACACATGGGGACAGGGGCAGATGTGCCTGACTGAATGCGAGAGGCTAAGGGTCATCTGCATGGGGGAAGCTCCCTAACAATCCCTCCCCACCCGCCTCAAAAAAACTGTTCCATACTTTTCCCACCCATACCGAACAACCCTCCAAGTTCACACCTAGGTTCCTTCCCAGCAATTATTTCCCTCTCTCTCAGCTCCTTTGTTACCCCTGACACCCCTACGCCTTTCCACTGGTTCTGAGAGGTACAGAAAACACAGTTCTGTATTGTAGTTTAAATGAATTATTACTCAGAGTTCTGTATTAATATGCCTAGTAAGGAATCTATTGGCCAAAAAACAATTTCTTTAATCTTTTTTGTTGTCTGTATTGTTACAGACATACTTGCTGACAGGTATTTTGAAATAAATTACCAAAATAATTGAAACTGGTGTGATTATATTGTGTTATTTTGACAAATAAAATATGCAGAATTTAAAAATATTGTGCGCAGAATTTTTAACTTTTTGGCGCAGAATTCCCCCAAGAGTAAATATTGCCAATGGTAATCTGCAGTCACGAAAGAATGTCAATGCTTGTTGCTTTCTGAACAGTCCTGTTGTCTTAAAGATACAAGCTTTATACACTTTCCCTAATCAGTCCACACTGCTTTTGGTGAAACATCCCTGGTGCTCCACCAACGCTTGCATAACCACAGAAAAGCAGCCCTTTCTGTTAGTGTATTCTGTGGCCAGGTAGTCTGGTGCCAAAATAGGGATATACATGCTGTCTATCCCCCCACTGCAGTTAGGGAATCCCATTATTGCAAATCCATCCACCAGGTCCTGCACACTGCTGAGAGACACAGCCCTGTGCAACAAGACGCTATTAATGGCCGTACACACCTACATGACAATGACCCCCACTGTGGATTTGCCAACTGCAAAATGATTTCCCTCTGATCAGCAGCAATTCAGCACTGCAAGCTTCTAGAATGCAATTGCCACTCATTTCTTAACTCAGTGAAGCTCTCTTTCTGGTGTCCCTGCACTAGAGAGCTATAGCGAGCTTGGAACACTGATGCAGAATTGTGACCTTTCACATCTGAAAATTCTGCAGCCACTACTCATCATCCCAAACCTGCATTACAATGTGATCCATCGAGTCAGTGCTTATTTCTCAAGCCCAATAGCAATGCTCCCACCATCTCCAGCCGCTCTGTGAACACCACCAACAACCTTAAATTGTTTTTCACTGTTTCAACAATCTATCCTCGAAGAACTTGTCATGTCCCCCATTCTTGCGGTTCTTCCTGCAGGTCTACAAATACAGGAGAATTTTTCATCCTGTATTTGCAACTTTCATGTGATTAGTGGGCTCCATGCTTTTGGCAGAGATGAGATGGCGGCCTCACGGCACTGGGGGTGGGTGGCAGGGGGACTTGGCTTAAGGGCACTGTGATGAGGCTGAGAAGGGGAGGTGATGCGGCACCGGGGCGGGGCAGGGCAGGAAGCAAGGCACGGGGCCTTGGGGAAGGAGGCAGGGCAGGGGGCCTCAGAGCACCGGGGCAAAAGGCAGGGCACGCGGCCTTGGGGAAGGAGGCAGGGCAGGGGGCCTCAGAGCACCGGGGAAGGAGGCAGGACACGCAGCCTTGGGGAAGGAGGCAGGGCACGCGGCCTCAGAGCACCAGGGCAAAAGGCAGGGCACGTGGCCTTGGGGAAGGAGGCAAGGCAGGGGGCCTCAGAGCACCAGGGCAAAAGGCAGGGCACGCGGCCTTGGGGAAGGAGGCAGAGCAGGGGGCCTCAGAGCACCAGGGCAAAAGGCAGGGCACGCGAGTAGTATAAGGGCCCTACCATCAATCAAACCCTGACCCCGCCCCTTGACCCCTCAGCCCCGCCCCTTGACCCCTCAGCCCCGCCCCTTGACCTCTTAGCCCCACCCACCGGAAGTCCCGCCCCATGGGTTATTACTTCCGGGGTCAAGGTTGCCACATGACCGGAAGCAAGGTGTGTCATGTGACACCCACCCCACCCCTTGACCCCTTTAACCCCACCCCTTGACCTCTGCCCCCTCCCCCCCCCACCGGAAGTCCTGCCCCATGGGGTATTACTTCCAGGGTCAAGGCTGCCACGTGACCGGAAGCAAGGTATGTCATGTGAACCCTCTAACAACTCCTCCCACTGCCCTCTACCAATCAGGATGGGTTTTGCCCCGTAGGACCTCCCAGAGAGGAGCTTTGACCAATCAGGGCGAGTTCCGGGGTGGGGGTGTCCTCTCTGGAAGTGGGTCTTGTGACCCCTCTAACAACTCCTCCCCCCACCCCGCTACCAATCAGGAGGGGTTTTGTTCCGATAGGACCAAGAGGAGATTTGACCAATTAGGATGAGTTCCGGGGGCGGGGTGACCCGTCCGGAAATGATTCGTGTGACCCCTCTAACAACTCCTCCCACCAACCTCTACCAATCAGGCCGGCCCGAGAGCAGATTTGACCAAAATAGGGCAGGTTCTGGGATGGGGTGAACCACCCAGAAGAGGGGCATATGACCCCTCTGCCAATCAGAGCGCAGCACCATCACCCCATAAGGCCCAGCGTCGGGCAGAAGAGGCTGTCTTTTACCAAGAGCGCGTGTTTTAGAAATTGTGGAAACATGGACTCCTTCACCACCCCCGTGAGAACTTCGGACTTTGTTTTAGCCCCGAAGGCCTTCAACAAACCGCGGAGAAAGCGCTACATCAGCGAGAGTTCTGAGGAGGGCCCTTTGGCCCAGCCATTGATGGATACCCCGGACCCTGAAACCCAGCCGCTTGTGGGGCCCCACGATGAGCGTGATGGCCTCTTGTTGTCCACCCCCCGGGAGGAGGAAGGTGATCGCAGCTCGGGGAAGTCACTAGTGGACAAGATGAACGCTCAGGTAAATGAATGCTTAAGAAGTGACGGTCGGGATGGGGTTGTAACGGGGCTAGGAACCAGGGATTGTGTAAATCAAAAACCGAGCAGTGGGGTGCTTACGCTGTTTCTTTTTTGACAAAAATCTCTCAACAGCTCAATGATGCCTTTCTAGAGGACCCGGAGACTCTGGACAGCGTTGCACCAAGCAGCGAAGATGAACCGGGCCCACCTTGTTTTTGCTCAACGCCAATACAAAATGTTGAAGAGGACTCCGAGGATGACGGCTATGAGGAGTTTAGGAGGAGGCTTGGCATGGAACTGACTGAGCCAGTGCCACGTCGTGAGCGTAACAAAGTCATGCGGACTATTGTACGCGTTGCTGTTTATTCTGTTCTTAATCACTGTCTTAGGGAAAAGCTTTTTGAAGATTGTGAGGGCTGTGTCATAGATGCACCAGGCCAGCGGCACCATGACTGTGTGACTTGGACTTCAGTGGATATAAACTGCAAGCTCCGGGGCCTGTGTGCTGAGCTGTGTTTGGAAAGCTTATTAAACACTGTGATTGCCATAGGTTATGCTATGCAATGTCTATGCCTAACCCAAGAACATTTAGCACAAGGGGTGACCTTGATAAATGCTGTGCAATTCAGTGGAGACCCTGACCATGTTTTAAAGAAAATGACCAAACCGGAAGATGCCTGCTTAGAGCGTTATATTGACCGTCTGGTCCGCACAAAAAGTTACAGAACCCTGCTTAAGAAAAAGGCTATTTGTAAGAAATCTAAAAGGATTAAGTTAGAAAATGGTGAGGTGCCAAACATGCGATATAAAACTTGGTAGCTGTAAATTTAAAAAAAAAAAATCTATTGAAAAGGGCTTTGTGACTATTTGTATTTCTGTTAAAAGGTCTCTGGCCCTTAAGGGAGCTTAAAGTCTTTTTTTCTTTCTTTCTTTTTTTAATGGAGCATCTTGGTTTGTTTTGAAGGAGCTGTATGTCTTTTAAATAAAAAAAAAATTGTTTGTGAGAACCTAGCTCTTGTGTCTTTTGTGTAAGAGAGACCCATTTACAGCAAAAAAAAAAAAAAAAAAAAAGCTGAAATGTATGTTGTGGGAGGGGGAAAAATACCCTAAAAATGTGTTTACAATAAAACAAACGGGGATGGTTCAGACATGTGGTTGAGTACAATAGAGTTGACTTATTCTGTTGAACTGAACGGGTTTAACCACCCCCCCCCCTCACTGAATAGCCAGGGTGACTGTGATTACTCACCCTTGTTGCCATAGGGTTAATTTTGATGGGGGTGCACCCATAGTAAGGGAGGTGGGTGGGTGAGGATGGTGAGTTCTGATTAATATGAAATGAAATAAAACCTCAGGAGTTTGCAGATGCTATTGGGCAGTTTAAATATAACCCCTGGAGTTGGTGGAACGCTATAGGCCAGTTTAAATATGGCCCAGGAGTTGGTTGAAGGCCACGGGGCACTTTTTCTAGAAATCACCCCCCGTCCCACCAAACTTTAAGCATGAAAGAACATGTTTTTAAAAACAAAAACAAGCCCCAAGACATTCATTGATATCTGCAAAGGGCCCCTCACTTGAAATGGTTACTGTAAGAAGGCCCTACAGGGTGGGGGGAACAAAAAGTATTTGAACTTAAAAAAGAAAAAAAAGAAAAGCAGCCCAATTGTGCAGAAAAACTTATTCCCCACCCCCGATCACAAAAGGGAATGCTAGGGAGGGGTGATCCAATCAACCTGCTAACTATTTTGAAACAAAAGAGTTAGGATGGTGTAAAAAAAAAAACAACAAAACCTCAGGTAGCTTGGAGACTGTCTCTTTCAACAGAAACTCTCTTGAATTGCTGCTGGGCTGCAAGTGGAGGTATGTTCCCTGGGTTTTTTTTTTAACTCTGAAAATATATCTATATTATATAATGCCATTTTTTGGCCATGCTATCTTAGTAAATAATGGTGCATATCTGTATTGCAGTGTGATCTGTTTAGCATGGAGCCAGTAACTTTAAGTTGCAGTTCATCACCAGGCCAAGGTAAAAACCATTTTTAACTGTAGTTGTGCTTAATAACTTCAGGTATTACATAGGTTGAATAGGGATTTGGGAGCTAATACTAACTAACATTTTGGCTTGTTTTTCTTACCCCAAAGACCCCAAGCACACATGGCTGGGGCAGGGCGGGGGCCAGAACAACCAGGGATCTTTTTAAAAGCATGTGGGTTTATTGAAAAGTATTTTGTTGCAAACAGTGTTTTAAACTCTGTGTGTGTGTGTGTGTGTGTGTGTGTAAAACATAGGCGGTTTTTAAAAAGTATATGTCTACAAACTGATGGTGATGGTGTGTTTCCAATTAACAGGGTTTTTACTTTGCAAAATGAGATGTATTTTTAAAAAAAAAATATATATGTGGGGGTTGTTTTCAAAGTGGTAGAAATAAACTCAAAACCTGTGATTGTTGTACAGCCTGAAATGGATTATTTTGTTTTAAAGCTATGACTTTTTTAAATAGAAAAAACACTCTAATGGATATTATTTTATTTTATTTTAAAGTTTACTAGACAGTTTCATGTGTTTTATTAGAATGTTGTTTGCTTTACAGCACGGTCAAAACTTGAGCGGGTAAAAATGCTCAAAAGAAAAAGGAGAGAGACAATTGAAAAGAAAAATTCACAAGTATCAGTGACAGATGGATGGATGAAGCCGGGTAAATATATTTTGCTTATTAGTCTGGTTAATTTATGAGGTTTTGTATTTTAAGTACATACATAGGTGTGGGTGAGAAAGCTGGCAAAGTTACATTTTTGTAAAATGCTTTTTTTCCCCCCTCCTGCCCCAAGCAGGCATATGCAGCCCTTCTGACAAGGCTGTAGTGGGAGCTACAAGGACCCCTCCCCGAGAACCACCAAAGAACCAGGAATCTGCTTTGAGACCTTTAACAACGCAAAACAGCACAAGAGTGCAGATGAAGCATCAGCCCAGTCCAAACCTCATTTACGTCAAACCCAAGGACAAAACAAAACACTCTGGTAAAAAACATCCATGCAAAGACAACTCCAGTTCCTCAGCGGCCACCGCCACGCCAAGCCCTGAGAAAACTGTGAGCGAAAACGCCTACATTCACAAACCCGGAACAGGCGCTCTAGGGATTGTGAATAAAAAAACAAGGATTGAAAACACCTGCGATGCCAAGGTATTGCAACCATGCAAACACAACTCCAGTTCCTCAGTGGCCACCGCCGCACCAAGCCCTGAGAAAACTGTGAGCGAAAACGTCCACACTCACAAACCCGGAGTAGGCACTCTAGGGGCTCTGAATGTGTGCAGAAACACACACATTCACAAACCCAGAGCAGGCACTCTAGGGGTTGTGAATAAAAAACTAAGGACTGACAAAGATCCCCCATATTCTAGTATTTGGGAAGAGTTTGATGCTTCATTCAGAAAACTGATGGACGCTGTATCTTCGGGGAGTCTAAAACTACGGCATTCTAAAAAGATTTGGAAAAAATACGACGCTTTGTTCAGAAAACTGATGGACGCTGAATCCTCAGGGGGCCTAAAAGAAAGGGGGGCTGGAAAGGGTGGCTCTGATCAGGCATGACTAGGTGTGGAAAGGGGTACCCTCAAGGGTGCACATCAGCTCGTGTGTAAACAAAAGGGCGGACGGCGCTTGGGGGATAAACAGATGGCTGCCAAAAAATTCCAGGCCAGGGTCGCTGTAAAAATTTTAAAAAGGGCTAAAGAGGTAATGAGGGAAAAAAAACAAAAAGAGATGCCCCCTACCAGAGGCTCTCAAACTGGCATGTCTGAAAATGGGGAGGCGAAATCAGACTCTGGTTTAGAAAATTCCCCAGAGTGCTCTCTAGACGGAGTCCCATCGACTCCCAATGCCCCTCACGGAGGCGTCTCAGAGTCTGACTCTCAATTAGTATCGGATGTAGAAGATGCCACTGATGGTTCCGTAGAGGAACCCCCAAGTAACCCTGAAAATGCAGAGGTGTATATGGAGAGAGTGAGAAGTTGGCAACGTGAATTACCTAGATTTGGGGGGTCGGTGTATTGTGAGGAGTTTCGTTTTGTCCATCTTGAGCAAATAAATTCAGCTCAACAGGCTGTTGAAGCCATACACAGAGGGATACAGCTAGTTCTTGATGATGTTAATGGTAGGGTAGGCCCTGATGATTACGTACAGTTACGTTTAGAGAGCCGTCGTTTAACTAACCCTTTGTTTTCAGTCAGAAGAACTAGGGATGAGCTGTCCGCTGAGGATTTCTTGAACCAGACCTCAAAGCTGCTTCAGAGCAATAGAGAATTGCATTTCGATGGGACGTTGCGCCTTGTTGTGACAGTTGTAAAAAATAGGGGTGGGGGCGCTCGAAGAGTTTTAAATTCTATCCTTAGTAGTCAGATTATTCATAAAAAGAGACAATGTTTAGTAGACCTGACTTACACCGGTACCAATCTATGTTTTGCGGGAGGGCTCTTGGCTGTCATGGCCGGTCATAAACCTACAGATGCAGAATTGTTAGCAGAGGCGAGAAAGTTGCACGAGAAACTGGGGTGGTCAGATCAAAAAAAGGTTATGCTCACTGATGTAGCAAAGTTTGAACAGCATTTAGGAGTTAACATACAGGTGGTGCTGTATGCGGTGAAAGGTGGCTGGGGTTTTTTTAAAACGTGTACCCTAAGACTTATTTCATCCTGTTGCACAATGAACATTACTATGGGGTTCTGGATGTGAAAAAGTTGTTCGGAGCAAAAAATTACTGTGAGTTTTGCCACACGGTGTAAAGTCACGACCATTCTTGCAGGTATCGTTGCCGTCTCTGCTTGAGCGCAACATGCTCTGACAACATGGGTGTGCAGCTGAGGTGTCCTAGCTGTAAACTGTATTGTCGGTCCAAAGAGTGTTTAGACAGACATGTCAACTGTGCGTCAAAAAACCAAGTTGAATGCCTGTCTAAAACTTTGTGCGGTAAGTGTCAGGCGTACGTGGACAAGCAGCACAGGTGTAAAGGGAGGCGCTGTAAGCAGTGTCAGGGTTTGATCGTTGGAGATGTAGACATTCACCTCTGTTTTATGGACAGCCTTAGAAAGCCCGAATCATCAGAAAAGTATATTTTTTATGATTTTGAATGCATGCAGGAGACTGGGTTGCACACTCCCAATTATATTTTTGCAATGTCCCTAAAGCCGGAAAAATCCTGGGAATTTAAGGGTGACGAATGTCTTTCTATGTTTGTTAAGACCTTTATTGGCAAAGAGTTCCGGGACTACACGTTCCTAGCACACAATTCCAAAGGTTATGATGCGTATTTCTGCGTTAGACAGTTACTGAAGGAAAAGATGTGCATAGAACTGATCACTCAGGGCAGTAAACTAATGTGTGTGGAAGTTAAGGCCCTTGGCATTCGTTTTATAGACTCTTTAAACTTCTTGCCCATGAAGCTTAGCAAGCTCCCACAAGCGATGGGGTTTGAAGGTTGCAAAGGGTATTTTCCACATTTTTTTAACACTTTAGAAAATCAAAATTATGTGGGGCCTATGCCCGGTGTGGAGCACTACGGTGTAGAAAGCATGATGCCCAGGGAAAAAGCAGAGTTTCTCGACTGGTATCAAGACCACAGCTCTGAGACTTTTGACCTGCAGAAAGAGCTTGCGTATTACTGCCAGCAGGATGTAAAAATTTTGAGACAGGCTTGTATCCTATACAGAAAAGAAATTATGAATATGACGGAGAAGGTCGATCTAGTAGAGAGACAACCCGGTAAATTCACTGAGATAAAACTGTGTATAGATCCGTTCCGGTACATAACGCTGGCATCCGTCTGCATGGCTATGTACAGGTTTATGTTTTTGGAGCCTAACACGGTAGCTCTTCTCCCTCCAGACAACTATCACAGACAGAAAAAGAGATATTCGACCCCATCTATCCAGTGGCTGTTGTATATCTCTCAAAAAGAACATATACAAATACGGCACGCTTTACAGGGTGGGGAACTACAGGTAGGCCCCTACTTTTTAGACGGTTATGCCAATATTGACGGGGTACACACAGCCTTTGAGTTTAATGGGTGTTTTTTTCACGGCTGTGTCGCCTGTCATTGTGAAAAAGCACAAAATCCTATGACGGGGACAACTTTTGGGTTTCTTTATTACAAGACGCAGCTCAAGACCGACTATCTAAAACGGCTTGGTTTTGTAGTGAGGACTCTTTGGGAGCACGAGTGGGTGGTGATGAAAGAAACAGACAGGGAGCTTGCGAGCTTTTTAAACCGAGCCCAGTTACCCCAGCCTCTCATGCCTAGGGATGCTCTTTTTGGGGGGAGGACGAACGCCATCCGTCTATATTATAAACCTAAGCCCGGGGAAGAAATCCACTATTATGATTTTACCAGCTTGTACCCTTTTGTAAACAAAACGAAAGACTACCCTATCGGGCACCCCGATATAGTTTATGACAAATTTGGACCCCTTGCAAATTATTTTGGAATTGCAAAAGTTAAAGTGTACCCCCCACGAGGCCTCTTTTTCCCATTGTTACCTGTCAGAGTGGGCGGCAAGCTTATGTTCCCGCTATGCCGAACCTGCGCGGAAACCGTGCAGCGGGAGACGTGCACCCACACTGACGAGGAGAGGGCCATCCTGGGGACTTGGTGCACTGTGGAATTGAACGCAGCCATAGCGAAGGGGTACGTGGTGGCTAAAATCTATGAAATCTGGCATTTTAATGAAAAATCTGATAAACTCTTTTCGGAGTACATAAAATTACACCTCCGCCAGAAACAAGAGGCTTCAGGGTATCCCAGCTGGTGCACAGACGAAGACAAACAAAATAAGTATGTTAACGATTTCTACCAGAAAGAAGGCGTGCTTTTACGCCGACACGAGATCAGGCTAAACCCCGCTAAACGCCAAATTGCTAAACTGTTTTTAAATTCTCTGTGGGGTAAATTCGGCCAAAGAACCAACCTACCCAATACCAGCATCGTGAGAGACCCTGACGAACTCTTTCAGTACCTATTTTCCCCCAACTACGAGGTTTCATCCTGTGAGTTTATCGACGATGAAACAGCGTGCGTATCTTGGAAGCACGCAAAAGACCGTTATTCTGTCTCTGGCAATACCAATGTTTTCATAGCCTGTTTCACCACCGCTTATGCCCGCTTAGAACTATACAACCTCCTAGACGGATTGCAAGAGCGGTGCCTGTACCACGACACTGACTCTGTGATATTTGTGAAAAGGGAGGGGGCCTGGAATCCCCCTCTGGGGGATTATTTAGGGGACCTCACGAGCGAGATCCCACCAGATCAACACATCACCGAGTTTGTGTCGGCAGGCCCAAAAACATACGGGTACAAACTGTCGGGAGGAAAGGCTTGTATGAAGGTCAAAGGTATTACCCTGAACGTAGCAAACTGTGAAAAGATCAACTTTGACAGTTTGAAAGATCTAGTCCTGGACTATTGCACGGGTCTGCGAGAGAACCCCTCAAAAAAGATAGAGGTGCAGCAACCCTCTATTGTAAGAAACAAAAATCAGTGGCAAATAGAGACAAAAACCCTTAAAAAAACACAGAAAGTCGTTTACAACAAGAGGGTCCTAGGAGAAGGGTTTAAAACCCTGCCCTACGGTTTTTGAAAAATGGATACGAGGTGGAGACACCCCTTTTCTGCAATTCTCGCGGGGCCTAGCAACTGCGGGAAAAGTTACTTTATAAAAAATGTATTGGATAATGCCAAACAAACATTGTCTGTTACGCCTGAGAATATTGTGTGGTGTTACAGTTGTTGGCAACCCTTGTATAAAGAACTGCTCTGTAAATACCCCTTTATCAATTTTGTGGAGGGTCTGCCTGATGCTTTTGACGATGACCGTTTGTTTCCTACCAATAAAGTGAACATGATTATCATAGACGATCTGATGAACTCCGCTTGTGAAAGCGATGAAATCGAGAAAGCCTTTACCAAGTACGTGCATCACAGGAACCTGAGCATTATGTATATAGTTCAGAACGTATTTTGCCAGGGAAAAAAGAGTCGCACTATTAACCTAAACACAAAATACATGGTTCTGTTCAAAAACCCCAGGGACAGATTACAAATTGCTACACTCGCTCGGCAAATGTACCCCGGCAAAGCTCAGTTCTTTCTAGAAGCTTTTGAGGATGCTACCAAAAGGCCTTATGGCTACCTGGTGGTGGATTTAAATGCTTCCACACCAGAAGCTTATAGGCTAAGAACTGGTCTTTTCCCTCCAGACTGGCCGGCAGTTTATACTTTAAAAAGAACAACAGCCCTATATAAAAAGAGATGAATTATTGGCAGGTCCCTTTTTAGCAGCCGGGGTTGCTGACTGAAAACATGTCTAGCTGCGTGAAAAGAAACCTGGGCCTTTTAAAATTACTTAGCAAATCGTCCCCACAGCAAAGGAGGGCTATACTGTGCTCGGCCTCTGACGATCTAGTAGCAGCCATCTCAGAAATAGCGCTCAACACCTTAAAAGGAAACGTACCTTTAACACCGAAGCAAGTGCGTGTGCTGAAAAAGAAACACACGCTTATAAAAACTTTGTGTAATAAAAGGGTTTCACTTAAAAGAAAGAAGCGTCTGGTGAAGCAGTCTGGGGGGTTTATAGGACCCCTGTTAAGTTTTGCTATCCCTCTGATAACGGGGCTTTTAACTAATCGATAATGGAGTATGCAGAAAAAATGTACCTGGTGCCCAGCCGGCAGTTGGAGCAATTAAGTGCTCCCCCTCCGGCAGAGGAAAATATCAGAACGACTGCAACTCGCTTACTGGATGCTGAAATGAAATCTGTTCTTCAAAGAACTGACTTAGGTGAATATGAAAAGGCTAAACTTTACAGCACCGTGCTTCAAAGGTACCTAACGTACGTGAAGCAGAGCGATGTGGACAAAGGAAAACTAAGTCTGTTTCTACCAGAACAGGAACAGAGTGTGACTGCCAAACCCTCCGAAACACCAAAGACCTCAGACTCTGTTGCTCAGGAGGTGTTGGATAACGTGAATAAGCGTTATAAGAAAAATGCATCAGTATTGCTAAATAAGCTGGGCCAAGATAAAAACATTTCTTCATGGACCGATAAAGGGTCTTTTGTGTACAAAGGCTCTGTGGTTAATGGTTCTAACATGCTCGACTTAGTCAGGGCCGTCACCCAGACGCGCTCTGTTCCTAGCAGACATGTACCTAAAGGATGGGATGTGTTTATGAATGCCATGGCGGAACTGAACATGCCATCTTCCATCATGGGCAACGCGACCAACAGAGATCTTTTGGAACGCCTCAAGGCCTCAATCGCCGACACCGGTGTGGACCAAGAAACAGTGACCCCTTTTTTGCCATCTAAAAAACGAAAATTGGCTAAAAGAGCCGAATGGCTCAGTTTGTGATCTTTTTCACGTTCTATTTTTTTTTTTAAAACTGGTAATGTTTTGCTTTAAATAAAACATTTCTGAATTGGGTCATTGTGTTTTGTTTTTTTTTTTAAAAAAACCACGCCAAACATCGATTGTCTTTAAACTCCCCACCTGGGGTGCTTTATTGGGTAACATGACTATGAAAATCGTTGCAAGATACGCATGTCTGGGCTTGTTGAAACATGCTTTGAGCAAGGCTAGGCATGGCCAAGTATTTAAATTTATTTTTTACAAAATTCATCACCATCCGGTCGTTTTGCACTAAGTCATTAGAATACAATTTTAAAATCCGGTCAAAAGATAAACCCTTGCTATGATGGTGTAAGAAAAACACGCAGTGATAGCCGCAGGCAATGGAGCTGGGGTCTTGTAATTGTCTGTTGTGAAACACAATGTCTGTGGCATTTTTGTTTAAAAATTTCATAATGCTTTTAGGAAAGAACACACTGTTCGGGGGATGCCCGTATGAGTCAAAAAACTCTCCAAGGTTACGCTCCACCAGATACACGGCAAGCCAGTGTTCACCCGGTCGGCTGTGTGGATGTGTGTTGACCACCAAACCTAGGGGTCTCTGAGACAGCTTGCCGCCAGGGAGCCAATCGCAGGGAAACACGTCTAAGAAATTCTTTTTCGTGTAAGGGTCTGTTGATAAGACACGTGAGAGCTGCACGGTGTCCATGTTCACATGTAGTCAAACAGAACATTTCTCCTCTGATTTATCTCTATGACGTTGTCAAAAACCCCATACACGATCATATTGACGGTAATGGTTAAAGCCTTCCCAAAACTCTCCAAGGTTACGCTCCACCAGATACACGGCAAGCCAGTGTTCACCCGGTCGGCTGTGTGGATGTGTGTTGACCACCAAACCTAGGGGTCTCTGAGACAGCTTGCCGCCAGGGAGCCAATCGCAGGGAAACACGTCTAAGAAATTCTTTTTCGTGTAAGGGTCTGTTGATAAGACACGTGAGAGCTGCACGGTGTCCATGTTCACATGTAGTCAAACAGAACATTTCTCCTCTGATTTATCTCTATGACGTTGTCAAAAACCCCATACACGATCATATTGACGGTAATGGTTAAAGCCTTCCCAAAACGAATTTCTGCTCTCAGGTTCCCGGTTTTAATCAGGGAATAGTGATCGGCGCATTCCTGGTCGGGGGACAGGTCAAAGGCAAACATGGTGTAACCCTGTGCAAACTCCTCACGGTCGATTAACAGAGAACGATCTTTCATGTGTTTACCGGCCGTCTGTACCAGATTCATGTATTCTCTCACGCAGCGTCCTGCCTCGAAGTCTGGTTGCAGAGGCTTGGTCGGTATCTGCTCACCATCCACATACAAGGCCACAAAATTAATATCGTAATGCTTAAAATGAAAGGGATTTTTAGCGTAACTTCCGCTAAAGGCATCGTTATCCACGAACCCCAGGACAAGCATTTTGGGCAACTGTCCCAAGAACAGGTTCTCCTGGTTACTGATCCTGCTGCCCGCAGGGATGCTAAACACTTTCATTCCCACACGGTCCACGGGGTATTTGGCATTAGCGGTAAGCAGGGCCTCGGCATGCCCCAGACGAACGCTCGGGGCCACACGTACTTTCTTCACGAAAAGGGATGCTGATAGAATGCGCAGTTTAAAGCCTTCGGTTCCGCTGCCCATTAAACAGAAAGGATCTTTACTGCGCGTCAGTTTAATTTTCACATCCACTCCGTTCAACAATAGTTTTTCTTGAAAAAACAGGTCGCTGTGTAGATGACCCAGAAGCTCTACTGTTCTGCTTTGAGCGGTCAGCTTTGCACGCCTCACAAACCCTAGATTCTCGCCATCCAAGTCTGTGTCTTCCTGTTGTCCGGCAGTGTCTTTGTAAAAGAGGCCAGCGGAAAATTGCGTGGCGAGGGTGTCGTTGCTGTAATTGAGCACCGATTCTACAAAGGCCCTGTAAGGGTAACAGTTGTTGCTTTGGCTTACAAGACGGTCTCCGAGCGTGACATCCAGCTGACTAAAAATAGAGGCCACTGGGTAATTCACCAGGCCCACCTCGGCACCCGCGTTGAGTTCAGTTCCGTCTCCTTTTACAATCTTGCAACACAGGTACAGCAGTGTGTTGTTTAAATCCATATAATCTACGCCATTCCCTGCTATAAAGAAGTCAATGGGGGCAGACTCCGTAACGGCCGACAGAGGTGGCACCTCGATGTAGATGCTTTTCTCAATGCTGGTCTGCGTAGGGGCTATTTGGAACAAGTCTAGTTCGGATTTGGTGCATTCTTCAGACCCGCAGTGAACGAAAGCCATGTTGATTAAAATATATCTCTCGTATCAGCCGGCGAGTGTTTCCTCTTTCGCCCAGGCTTCCTCTTGGACTTTCGCTTATGGCCGACCCTGCGGGTCAAAGCCCTTCTTTTAAAGGGTTTCGGGGGACCTGCGCGTTGCGGGTATGACGCATTTCTCTTTCTCTTCTTCCTCCTTTTAATGTACATCAGCCCCGATCCTTCCTGTGAAGCTGTGTTCCCCACCTTCTCCAGAACAGCGCGGGAGACGTGACCTACCACGTCTTTAGCTATGTTTTGAGCGGCGGTTTTTACGTGGGGTTTAATAATCTCTAGCCCCCTCCTCAAAAGCGGTACGGCTTTTCGAAAGAGGCTACGGAATATTCCACCCACGCCTGCCCCATACATCACGGGGAGCCCCATGATATCCGGGAAGGGCGTATCCCGCCTGGGCTTTGTAATAGTTTCTGTAGACGTTGGGGTCGCCGTAATTTTTTAGGATCGCCATAATACTGTTTTGCTTTTTTAGAAAACTCGCTCTCTCCGGGGGCGCAGGTGTAGCTTGATGATCACCTTGCCAAAGCGAAATGAGACGCTTTTGTTCTGATCTGTCTTTATTTCAATGGTAATTGTGTCGATGTGGTGTTTACTGATAGGGACGTAATGAGGTTTATCGTAGGTGATGGTGACAAACTCGTTGTTCCTTCCTTGGACGGGGACACAACGTAACAGGGGAACAGAAAAATCCCCCACAAACTGATGTTCTACGATATCCGTGTACAGATACAAGGAATTAAAACCCCCTGTAATGTCTGCCGAGAAAGGGAATTTTTGGACGCTGTGTTTGGGGCCCAAGCCCAGAATGTTAGCTAGCTCCCCGCTGGTAGAAAACATATAAGTAAAAGCGGCGGATTTAAGTCTAATTTTTCTACCCACAGGGTCATAGTTCATGACCATCTCAGGCGGTCCGGGGTGACGAGCTATGATACTGTTCATATGATCCAGTAATTCGGGTATGGACGCGTAATAACCTCGTCGTAGGATGAAACTCCATGCCATATCTCCAAAGGTGACTTCAAAAGGGGTGTCTTCGTTGATAGTGTTCCAGCTGTGCGGGTATTGTATTTCCACTAACCCCACCTCCCAGGCACCCCGGAGATCCAAGGGCTTCATTAGCCGTATTGTAAAGTTCGAGCTGGTGTTTTGGGGAAAAACTGCAGCGCTGGCGTTGCTGGGCAAAGTAACGTAAAACCCGCCGTCGCTCATCTTCTCTGACTTTGCGGGGAGGAATAACTTTTGTTTGTTTGTTGTTTGCATCTAAATGTCACAGAGTTGAGAAGCTTTCACCCAGCTGTTAAACTTATCAGGCCACCCCAACCATTTTACCAGTAGTTGCTTTTTTCTCCCTTTTCCTTTCTCCGCTAGAACTTTTTCAACCCTGTAAATCCTGTCTCGTTTGGGGTTTACTTTTTGTAATTCTTCAGGGTAAAAAGATCCAGTAACTGTCTCACCCTCGTAGTCTTTTAATCGGTATACAGGTCTCTGACCCCTGGTTAAGGCTTCATCCACTATGAATATCTCATCGGTAAATGTCTGTTCATAACCTTTTTCAAAAGCTCCTTTGGTTTTAGATAGTCTCACGTGGTCGCCTTTTCGAAAAGGGGCAACAACCGGTTTTATTTTAAAATCATCTCCATAAACCATTTTCCATACCTTCAGAGAATTTGAAGGGTTAACATCAGCGGGTCTGGTATGTATAGTTCTGTGAAAGCTCTGGTTGTAACTCTTTATAAAGTCAGGTAACACATCGATGTAGCGAAAGGTGTTATGGGCTGTAAAATATCTCCACATCCTAGTTTTTAAAGTTCTGTTAAACCGCTCCACAACCCCTGCTTTGACTTCATTATTAGTAACAAAATGGTGAATGCCATGCCGTTTTAACAATCTGCTTAAGGGTTTGTTTAAAAATTCTTTCCCCCGATCGGTTTGTAATTTTTGAGGCACACGCCCTTCGCTAAAAATAGCTTTAAAGGCCTTGCATACCTCACCACTCGTCTTGTCCCTTAGGCCTAAGGCCCAGGCATATTTGGATAGAATGTCTACCACTGTTAAGATGTACTTAAAATTGCTGTTCTGTTTGGAGAACTGGTGCATATCCACCAAATCTGCCTGCCATTGCGCATCCACATCTGAAACAATGGTCTTGTTTCTTTTAAAACGTTTTTGAGCCGGTTTGTGTAAAGTATAAGCATCCTGGTCTGAAAGCCAAGCTGTTACTTGTCTTCTATTTAAAGTTTTACTATGCTTTTTGGCCACTTGAAAAAGAGGGTTCACCCCGCCAAAGCTCCCAACTTCCCTGGGGGTGTAATATATTTTCTTTAAAAGAGCCGCCTGTGGAGACATGACTGTTACTGGTACCATCTTTTACTAACACAAGTGTGGGTGGGGGACAACATTCATATTAACACGTTTAAATAAGTTTTATTAATCGCCTGGTTTAACACAACCTTTTACAACCGCCTGTAAAAATGGACGCCATGACTCCTAACATGAGGGTGTCTGTGCTGGTTCATTCTTCCATTTTGTCCTTTTCCTCTTGAGATCTGTGTCTCAGACATGAGCAAAAACAGCTGACGCATGATACATTTACTCCCACAGGGCTACCGATGTGTAAGTTCTCAAAGGCCTCCAGAAAGGCATCATCGAGCTGTTGAGAGATTTTTTTTTTTCAAAAAAGAAACAGCGTAAGCACACCACTGCTTGGTTTTTGATTTACACAATCCCTGATTCCTAGCCCTCCCCCCCCCCCACCCCCATTACACACCCCCACCCCGACTGTCACTTCTTAAACATTCATTTACCTGAGCCACGTCTTTTTCATTCACCTTGTCCGCCCGTAACTCCCCCAAGCCGTGATCACCTTCCACCTCTCGGGGGGTGGACAACAAGAGGCCATCACGCTCATCGTGGGGCCTCACAAGCAGCCGGGTTTCGGGGTCGGTTTCCGGTGTGTCCATCAACGGCTGGGCCAAAGGGCCCTCCTCAGAACTCTCGCTGATGTAGCGCTTTCTCCATACAAGTCCAAAGGCCTTCGGGGCTAAAACAAAGTCCGAAGTTCTCACGGGGGTGGTGAAGGAGTCCATGTTTCCACGATTTCTAAAACACGCGCTCTTGGTAAAAGACAGCCTCTTCTGCCCGACGCTGGGCCTTATGGGGTGATGGTGCTGCGCTCTGATTGGCAGAGGGGTCATACGCCCCTCTTCTGGGTGGTTCACCCCATCCCAGAACCTGCCCTATTTTGGTCAAATCTGCTCTCGGGCCGGCCTGATTGGTAGAGGTTGGTGGGAGGAGTTGTTAGAGGGGTCACACGAATCATTTCCGGACGGGTCACCCCGCCCCCGGAACTCATCCTAATTGGTCAAATCTCCTCTTGGTCCTATCGGAACAAAACCCCTCCTGATTGGTAGCGGGGTGGGGGGAGGAGTTGTTAGAGGGGTCACAAGACCCACTTCCAGAGAGGACACCCCCACCCCGGAACTCGCCCTGATTGGTCAAAGCTCCTCTCCGGGAGGTCCTACGGGGCAAAACCCATCCTGATTGGTGGGGGGGGGGAGGAGTTGTTAGAGGGGTCACAAGACCCACTTCCGGAGAGGACACCCCGCTCCGGAACTCGCCCTGATTGGTCAAAGCTCCTCTTGGGGGGGAAGTCCTACGGGGCGAAACCCATCCTGATTGGTAGAGGGCAGTGGGAGGAGTTGTTAGAGGGTTCACATGACATACCTTGCTTCCGGTCACGTGGCAGCCTTGACCCTGGAAGTAATACCCCATGGGGCAGGACTTCCGGTGGGGGGGGAGGGGGCAGAGGTCAAGGGGTGGGGTTAAAGGGGTCAAGGGGTGGGGTGGGTGTCACATGACACACCTTGCTTCCGGTCATGTGGCAGCCTTGACCCCGGAAGTAATAACCCATGGGGCGGGACTTCCGGTGGGTGGGGCTAAGAGGTCAAGGGGCGGGGCTGAGGGGTCAAGGGGCGGGGCTGAGGGGTCAAGGGGCGGGGTCAGGGTTTGATTGATGGTAGGGCCCTTATACTACTCACGCGACCTTGGGGAAGGAGGCAGGGCAGGGGGCCTCAGAGCACCGGGGCAGGAGGCAGGACACGCGGCCTTGGGGAAGGAGGCAGGGCAGGGGGCCTCAGAGCACCGGAGCAGGAGGCAGGACACGCGGCCTTGGGGAAGGAGGCAGGGCACGCGGCCTCAGAGCACCGGGGCAAAAGGCAGGGCACGTGGCCTTGGGGAAGGAGGCAAGGCAGGGGGCCTCAGAGCACCGGGGCAAAAGGCAGGGCACGTGGCCTTGGGGAAGGAGGCAGGGCACGCGGCCTCAGAGCACCGGGGCAAAAGGCAGGGCACATGGCCTTGGGGAAGGAGGCAGGGCAGGGGGCCTCAGAGCACCGGGGCAAAAGGCAGGGCACGCGGCCTTGGGGAAGGAGGCAGGGCAGGGGGCCTCAGAGCACCGGGGCAAAAGGCAGGGCACGCGGCCTTGGGGAAGGAGGCAGGGCAGGGGGCCTCAGAGCACCGGGGCAGGAGGCAGGGCACGCGGTCTTGGGGAAGGAGGCAGGGCACGCGGCCTCAGAGCACCGGGGCAGGAGACGGGGCCCAGTACCTCAGAACACCAAGGCAGGAGACAGGGCACGGGACGTAGCCTCAGGGACTGTAATGGGCTTGGTTGGGGCGAGAGAAGGCACATGGCAGGTCAGGAGGCACGCGGCCTCAGGGCCCCGTGACCGGGCGGCGGGAGGGGACGCGGCCTCAGGGCACCGTGACGGGGCGAGTATCTCCTCAGCCCCGTGACTGGGAGCCGGCGGGACAGCTTGACGCCCTCAGAGGCTAGCGGCCGGAGTCCAGCCTACCCACTGATCTCCCTTAGCAACCCAGCGGCCCCGCGCTGGTCTCGCGGCCAGGGGGCGGGATTTCCGGGCCGGGTCGACCTCTTCGGAAATGACGTAAGAGTGTCAACATGCAAGATGGCGGCGCATCACCGACAGAACGCGGCCGGGCGCCGGAAAGTGCAGGTGAGAGGTCGGTCGGGTTTCCCGCCGGAGCGGGGGTGTGGGGTGATTGAGGGGCCTGCGGAAGAGGGAGTGGGGAGCCGTTGGAGAAGGTGCAGGGCTGCGGGCGCTGGCGGCGGTTTAGGGGGTTGGGGCGGCCGGGCTGGGGGCGGGGAGCCGTTGGAGAAGGCGCAGGACTGCGGGCGCTGGAGGCGGTTTAGGGGGTTGGGGCGGCCGGGCTGGGGGCTGCGGGCGCTGGAGGCGTTTTAGGGGGTTGGGGCGGCCGGGCTGGGGGCCGTTGGAGAAGGCGCAGGGCTGCGGGCGCAGGAGGCGGTTTAGGGGGTTGGGGCGGCCGGGCTGGGGGCCGTTGGAGAAGGCGCAGGACTGCGGGCGCTGGAGGCGGTTTCGGGGAATTGGGGCGGCGTGTGTGGGAGGGGCAAAGGGAGTGGGGCGAGGAGAGGAGGCGGTGGGTCTGTGTCGATTGCGGGGGCTCCCCCCTTGTCCTAGGTGTCTCCTGGGGCAGGTGCTGTTGTACCTGGGGAGGGGTGGAGGGAACAAGGCTGCCTCTCCTGCTGCTGTGAGGAGGGAGGGAGAAGCTAGTAGAGACTCTTCGCAACCTCGCCCACGGCCGCTGGGAGTCTCTCGGTGTCTGTCAGTGTTAGACATAAAATAATTAAGAAATAAAATGGAGCTAAAATATATCGCAGGCACTTGTCAGCCGACAGTCTGCCCTTTGCTCTCACCGTCTACCACTAGGATCTGGGGATCTGACAGGGTGGGTGCTTTCTTAGGGGAAACGTGTGTCTGGCTTAAATGTGTCAGACTCTCCATATTGAAGAAGCAGAACTACTTGTTCAGCTTTAATTGCTGTCTTTTCATATTGTTTTTAAAGTGAGAACATGTCTCAGCCATCCCTTTGGATCTATGCTTTGTTTCAACCTGGTGTATTTGGGGCATACAGGGTCTCGTTCAGAGGAGGAATTTGTGTGTGTGTGTTAGAGAGAGAGAGAGAGCA